>NC_084850.1:98946926-99546926 GCF_033115175.1 Lepus europaeus | reverse complement strand
AAAGAAAAAAGGAAAAAGAAAGAAATCCTACCACCCACAAGGGAGACCTAGGTTGAGTTCATAGCTCTCAGCTTCAGTCCCATCTGTAGGTATCCGTGGAGTAAATCAGCAGATGAGATTTATTTCTCTCTCTCTTCTATTCTCTAATAAATTACAAATATATTTTTAACTTAGTTTTTGACCACACCTAGCTATAGGCAGTGTGGTCTTTATTTTTTGGTAAGATTTCTTTATTTATTTGAAAGACAGAGTTATATAGAGAGAAGGAGAGACAGAGTGATCTTCCATCACTGGTTCACTCTCTAAATGGTCCCAATGGTCCCGGGACTGGACCAGTCTGAAATCAAGAGCCTGGAACGCCATACGGGTCTCCCACATGTGTGGCAGGGGCTCAAGCACATCAGCTGCCTTCTCAGGCACATTAGCAGGGAGCTGGATTGGAAGTGGAGAGACTGAGACTTGAACTAGTACTCATATGGGATGCCAGAGTGGCAGGCAGCAGCTTATCCCACTGCACCACAATGCTGGCTCTCAGAATCTTTTTTTTTTTTTAATGAAGATGCTTTCTTCCAGAATCTGTTATTTCCCATCTTCTCCCTAATCGTGGAGGATGAGCTTCCCTGTTCTCCAGAGCCATAAAAAGAATTAGGGGCTTGCCAAAGCTTGCCTGTCCAAGAGGAGGGCCAATCCCTTCCCTCCAGTGCATCTCCTCTGCCCCCAGGCCTGCCCTGCTGCACTTACAATAACGTTTCTGACAAGGCACCCACAAATGAGACATATCCCTTTATACACACATACTCACAGAGCCACAGACTTCCAGATAGCCCCGGGGAGCCAAGCATGCATACCCAGAAATGCATGTAAACACACGAAAAGGAATGTGCACAGCTTTGCTTACAAACAGAGCCAGAAGAGAAAGTCAACAGACTGAGAAGGGGGAGTCAAATTTCACAGCTCAGTGAGGGGGAGACCTGCGTAGAAAGGAGCATGGCTAAGTCTGAAATAGCCACAGGGGGCTGTTCTTTAAGACAGCAGCCTATACACCAACAGCAAGTGACTACTGACTGGCTGGGATTGGAGAGAATGGATTTGCAGAGAGAACTCAGGAAAACGGTTTGAGGATCAATAGGCCCCATCAGTATGCCAGTGATTTCACAGTAATGCAGTCAAGGTCCCTGAGTAAATCACTTCCATGCTCATTACTGTTTATGGCAAACATCACCCAATTCAGACTTGGAGGTTCAAACAGTCCTAGCTCCCTGACGGACATCGTTGAAAACATGTCTGCAAGGAACACCCTTGGTAAAGCAGACAGGCATCTGCTCCCCTCCATGGTCCCATATTCTCCTGCTGCCTCCCACCCTCATGCAGGCCCCCACAATCTGTTTGCATTCCCACACCTGGCCCCACCTTCTAGCAGAGGCCAAGAGCATCATTCCTGGATGAGTGCCCAGCCTTTGAAGTCAGAGAGAATGCAGGCTGTTAGATGAGGAGATCCAGATTCAAGACTTCTCAACACACACTTCCCCCTACTCAACAATGCTTACAATAAAGTTATACTCAAGAGGCACTCTGGCTGCTAGAAAAACAGGAAGCCAGAAGAGTGGGTGGGTGAGTTGGTTGCTCTAGACTGGCCTGAGCTCTGTGGAATGTCAGGCTTAGTGGAAAGTTGATACCTCCACTGAAGGTATGGCCAAAGTATCTTTCAGCTGAGCACTGACCAACCAGTCTTTCCTTAAAAAGTATTTCACCCCAAGCCCTTTCCCACTGCCTTGTACCATGTACATACACACACACATACATACACACACACACACACACAGAGAGAGAGAGAGAGAGAGAGAGAGGAATCAGGCCTTTAAACTTCATTCTCTAGAATGTAACAAAACAACTGTGGCAGAAGCAGTTTGGGAGATCTTGTGTGTCTCTCTTCAAAGTGTTTTCCTAGTATCTGAGTTTGGTAAAAACAAACAAGAAAAAATAGGTCTGAACATCTGGCTGGAAGTGCCACGTTTGAAAGCAATTTTTCAATTCAAGATTACAAGAATCTTGTTTCCTCTTGGTGGTCTGGGGGAGGGAGTGGAGATGTAGATCCCTTAGAATAAACAGTAACTACCCTTTCATGCATACATGTTCATCTAAGTGTAGCTCATAGGGATCAGGGAGAAACCAAGCCATCTGCCCTTCCTAAGCCCTTAAACATCGTTGGTCAGCCAGGCCTCTAGAAATAATTGCAATGCAATAATTCAGACATATACAGCACTTGACAGTTTACAAACCATCTTCCCATTCATTATCCCATTGAATAAAGATGAATATAGTATGTGCTCGAATTAATGAAGGGGATATTTTCGAAGGGGATAGTGTTCTAAGTGTATTCCTTTTGATCTAGCAATTCTGCATCTTCTTACGGATATCTCCTAGTAAAACAATCAGATGAGAGTGTGAGGTGTATGTGCACAAACAGCCACTGTTACATTGATTATAAAACAAAAAATTAGATTCTAATTACATGTAAATGAATGATACTGGATAAATATTTCCAGTATTTATATAGTCATAAACTATGATACCGTGATGTCATTAATATGATTATGTTGATCCGAAAAGCTTTCTACCATGTACTGTCAGGTGTAATACCATGAACACATTTCAAGCGACCTTTTTGAAAGTGTGTGTGTATATGTGTATAAACACAGAGGCGTAAAGTGTAACATATGCACACAGCTAAATATCAATGCTTGGTATCTTTAAGTAGAAGGAATGTGGCTAATTTCCACTTTATTCTTTAATATTCTATTTTTTCTATGTTAATACTAAAACAACAAACACTGTTGCTTTTGATGACCTGAAAAACAAAACTGTAATTCATTTTGGAAAAGAGAGGAGATTGATATGTTAACAGTGATGACAAAAGTAGCTAACATTTGTTGAGCAATCACTATGTACCATGGCTGTAAGTATACTTACATTTTAATCTCATAACACTATGAGATATGAAGTACTGGCTCCATCTTACCGGTGAGAGAGTAAAACTAAGCCTTAGAGAATGTGCCGGACTGCCAAAGGACACATAGCTAGAAAGTGACAAAATTAAGATTTGAGCTAAAGGTTTCTGTTGACTCTACATCTCATGTTCTTATTTGCTGCTCTACCTCACTTCTCCTCAAGGGCCATTTTTTCCTTTGAAGTGCTCAGAGCAATGCCCTTATGCCCAGGAGACTCCACTAAGAGTAGGACTGTACCCAGCTTGGAGCAAGGTTTTAAGGAATGTGCAGAACCACCAAGACTTGCTGCTACAAACCCAGTTACAACAGTTCCCTTTGTCCCATAAATCTCATGCAGGTTTGGGTGAAGCCTTTCATTGCTGCATCCATCCATTATACTTCCACAGGGTACGGAGCATGTGGCAGGAACCATCGGAGTAGAAAGATGACTAAGGCAGATTTCCTGCCACCAGAGAGTATACCACATGGCATCCAGTGGGGCAGCATCACAGCCTCATTCACCTGGGAGGCTTACTTGGCAAAGTGTGACCAAGGACCAAGAGGGTCTCGGGAAAAAGGTGGCCAAATTCTTCTGTCCTATATTTTTAAAAAATACATATTTATTTACTTACTTATTTATTTATTTGAAAGGCAGAGACAGAGAGAAGGGGAGAGAGAGAGAGAGAGAGAGAAAGAATGTTCCAACTGCTGGTTCACTCCTTCAATGGCTGCAATGGCTGTGGCTGATCCAGGTCAAAGCCAGGAAGGAGCCTGGAACACCATCTGGGTCTCTCATGTGGCTGGCAGGGGCCCAAGCACTTGGGCCATCTTCTGATGTCCTCCCAGGTCTGTTAGCGGGAAAGCTCAATCAGAAGTGGAGCAGACAGGACGTGAACCAGCACTCTGATATGGGATGTCGGCATTGCAAATGGTGGCTTACCCCACTGCACCACGATACTATATCCCCACTTCATTTTAAAAGAATAGTATGCATTATGGACCTACTGAACCAAATGCAGCAAATGTTACTGAGCAGTAACTATGTCCCAGGCTCTGGGTTAGGTACTGTCACATATAAGGGTATGGCAAAGAGTTCATGGATAAACAGAATTAAAAGGTAAGTTTATTTGGGTACAAGAAAAGTTGAAATCCATGCAGAGTTTGTTCATAACATGTATGTTTTATGTTTGTTCATAATGTGTATGTTTTATGAACATTTGAAGACCTCTCAGATCTTACTCATACCACTATAACTAGTACTGCTCCTTCCACCACTAAAAAGATAGCAGCTAATGTATTAAGAAATCCTTCCTAGCATTGCCAGAAACCCAATGAATTCTTTTACATATAAGCTTTCAGAACCACAAATCTATTAACACACACTAAGGGAAAGAAAACAAAACAGAACAAATCCAACTCATAAAGTCTATAGCAGTCTCCATAGATTCCCCTTATCACCACTAGGAATTTGACGGTGAATCTTTATGGTGGGGTGGCTTAACCCTCAGATACCTACATAAACACTTTCCATTTGTTCCTTTCATTTGTCCAGCTCAATGGTTCACAAGCTGAAAGAATTACTGCTTAAGGTTTCCTATACAGATGTAGTCATCTATTGTAATACAGGTAATTCTCAGGGAGAATTTTAATAATTGATGATTTCTGTCTTACAGGATAATTTTAGTACCTGACATAAAGGGTACCTGAGATAATGATGATGCTATAAATAATAGTATCTGCCCCCAAAACGATAGATGATGCCTTAAGATACCAAGCTTCACAATAACTCTATAAGAGAAGCAGCTATTTTATAGGTTTTATATATTTTATAAGATTCAGAGAGGTTTGATCCCCACGGCTTCAGTGTGACAAAGTTTAAGGCCAGGTCTGACTGACACCAAAGCCTACACTCCTTGCATAGCTTCACAAAAGGAATTTCCTTTTTTATAAAGGAATTCTATTTTAGCTAAAAGCAATGGCCATGGCACAATGAGCAAGACAGATTAGAGGGAATGGGCATGAAGGGCAGATTCAAGGTGAACAGAAAAATGGCATTACAAAAGCTGGGCTTTAGGTAAACTAACCTGATGGTGGTGACATTTGTCAACTGAGGCAATGTCAATTTCACCTTTTTAAAAATATTCTGCTATTTATTATTTTATTTATTTGAAAGGCAGAGGCACAGAGACAGAAACGGACAGAGCTCCTATCTGCTGGTTCACTCTCCAGATGCCTACAAAAGCTGGAGCTGGGCCAGGTTGAAGCCAAGAGTCAGAAATGCAATGTAGGTCTCCACATGAGTCGCAGGGAGCCAACTTCTTGAGCTAGCACCTGCTGTGTCCCAGCATGCACATTAGCATGAAGCTGGAATCGGGAGTGGTGTCAGGACTCAAACCCTGGCACTCCGATAGGGAATGAAGGCATCCAAGCAGCATTTTAACTACTAGGCCAAATGCCCACCTCTCATCTGTCTTTAGAATTTGAATACAGGCAAGAAAGCCTAGCGCACAGAACAAGCCCCTTTTGGCAGTGGAGGTCTCCAGGTGCTAAGGTAGCCAACCTAATTCGTCTCCTTGAATTCCTAAACTGAGTACTCAGAACTATCTTTTTGAGGCCGGCGCTGTGGCATAGCAGGTAAAGCCGCCACCTGCAGCGCCAGCATCCCATATGGGTGCTGGTTCAAGCCCCAGCTGCTCCACTTCTGATCAGCTCTCTGCTAAGGCCTGGGAAAACAGTAGTGGATGGCCCAAGTCCTTGGGCCCCCTGCACCCACGTGGAAGATCCAGTAAAAGCTCCTAACTTCGGCCTGGTCCAGCCCTAGTCATTGTGGAGATTTTGGAGAGTGAACCAGTGGATGGAAGACCCCTCTCTCTCTGTCTCTGTAACTCTACCTCTAAAATAAATAAGTCTTAAAAAAAAAGAACTACTTTCTTGGTGATCATAGAGGAAGTTAGGTAACAAAATGCGTTATGAAGTCCACACTGAAGAAGACATCTCAGTCTCCCAGGGTCTCACAATGCTGCCAGCTAGCAATAGAGCTCTTGGTAACATGCCCAAAATATGCTCTTTTTCACCTAAGCTACCGGCACCCATTTTCAGAGAATACCAGCTTGGGACTGGAGAATAGAGGTCCTGACAAGCAAAATGCCTGGGACCGTGCACAGTTCCTCTACTTCATTTGAGCTAAGTTTCTGGACGTGCTGCTTTTCCCTGACAAGGTCTGTTGCACTGTCCAAGGGAGGCTGAGGAATTTCTCTCATACTAAGTTGTTTTTTTTTTTTTTTTCAAAGAGTTTATGGAATGGGGCCTGGCGTTGAGTGTAGCAGATAAAGCTGCTGTCTGCAGTGCCAGCATCCCATATGGGTGCCGGTTCGAGTCCCGGCTGCTCCACTTCCAATCCAGCTCTCTGCTATGGCCTGGGAAAGCAGTGGAAGACGGTGCAAGTCCATGGGCCCCTACACCTACGTGGGAGACCTGGAAGAAGCTCATGGATCCTGGCTTCAGTCTGGCCCAGCACTGGCCACTGAGGTCATGTGAGAAGGAAACCAGCAGACTTGGAAGATTCTCTCTCTCTCTCTCTCTCTCTCTCTCTCTCTCTCTCTCTCGCTGCTGTGTGTGTGTGTCTCCCTCTTTCTCTGTAACTCTGACTTTCAAAATAAATAAATAAATCTTTTTAAAAAGTTCATGGAAAATGTATATTATGAAAAAAGTGTGAATGGATTTAAAAAGTTTTTGCAATGAAATAAACTTATCTTTTAATTCCATTTTCCACAACCTTTTTGAAATGCCTTCATACTTTTGCCTACCTTTCAGGATGGCCAAAAAGTAAGGATGGCATTCCTCACCTACCAGGTAGCCACTTATAGCCAACAGAATCTGAATTATCTTACAATAAAAATGTTGAATCATAGGATCATAAAATGAAAAGCAAGGTTTAAACAAAGGAGAAGATGATTTTATTTAAAAAGAAGAAAATGTTTTGTTGCTATTTGCTTCGGTTAAATGTTTAAGTTTGCTCTGAGTTTCCTAGCAGCAAAGACAAAAAGGTTTTCAAACCCCTATTTTGATAAAAAAAAAAATAAGCAAGCTAACTTATCAGGAGGAAAACTGTGGGCACCGAATTGTACAAGTAAATTACACAAGGGACAATTTTTTAAAAAAAAAAGAAAGGATAAAAACAAAAAAAAATACATTGAGACTCAAAAAAACTCACAAAGGCTGATCTCTTCAACATTAATTTTTTAAAGATTGATTTATTTTTATTTGAAAGGCAGAGGGACAGAGAAGGGCAGGGGGCGGATTCCACTAGCTGCAATGGGCTTTTGGGATAGAGTCTACCACACCACTTGTGATGCCCACATCCCACATTGGAGGGTTTGGGTTGGAGTCTTGGCTCCTCTCCTGAATCCAGTTTCTTGCCTGTCTACACCCTGGGAGGCAGCAGGTTATGAGTAGAGTAGTTGGGTCCCTCTCAACCCACATGGGCAACCCAGTTAGAATTTTTATCTCCCATCCAGCTTTGCCCTAGCCCAGTCCTGACTGTTCCAGGCATTTGGGGAGTGAACCAGCAAATAGGAGATCTTCATCTGTCTCTCTGCCCTTCAAATAAATAAAATAGATTTAAATAAATAAAAGATGGAGGCTGGCGCCACGGCTCAATAGGCTAATCCTCTGCCTTATGGCGCCGGCACACTGGGTTCTAGTTGGGGTGCCGGATTCTGTCCCGGTTGCCCCTCTTCCAGTCCAGCTCTCTGCTGTGGCCCGGGAAGGCAGTGGAGGATGGCCAAGTCCTTGGGCCCTGCACACCATGGGAAACCAGGAGGAAGCACCTGGCTCCTGCCGGATCAACGTGGTGCGCCAGCCACAGCACGCCGGCCACGGCAGCCATTAGAGGGTGAACCAACAGCAAAAGGAAGACCTTTCTCTCTGTCTCTCTCTCTCACTGTCCACTCTGCCTGTCAATAAATAAATAAATAAATAAAAGATGAAGACTCTTTAAAAAGAAAAAGAAATGGGGCACTACTGAAGCAAGAACTCCAAAGATGGAAAAGATATGGAAAGTCCTCAACCCTAACATCACAGACCAGGAGGGTAGCACAAGTGTGAGATGAGGAAAGACAAAGAAACGGCATGGAAGGTTGAGGGAACAAAGTCTGGGGAGCAAAATTCTGAAAAGCCTGGTGAAAAGAACATTTTTATTTACCCACGTTAAGAGACTAGCACCTGGCTTAGGAGACAAGTAAAAGGAAACATTGGTAGGAGACAAAGCATCATCAAAGTGTGCCATAGAAGGTCCTTTGCATAGTTGAGGAGAAGCAGTGGACTCTACGGCATGCCAGGAGCCAGAAAGAAATTCCAGGCAGAAAAGAAAGGAAAGATAATTTGTACTCAATCATAAGCCACATGAAGTAATATTGGCATGATTATATCATTTACTACTGCATATTGGCATTATTATTTCCTTGAATGTCCCCTTTACAATAATCCTGTGACCTAATTATCACTGCCTCTTGACAAACAAGGAAACTGAGTTGCTTCACAGAAATCATTCAAAGGCACCTGGTTAGGAGAAAGCAATTCCTTCCTGACTTTGAACCAAGGGACCTGTGGCTCTGAAGCATGTAGTCTTTTAACTCAGTAGCTGCTGAACAGGGCCAGCCCTACACAGCTGAGGAGCCAGGCCTCCCCCATTGGGCTGGGGTGGGGTGGGGGTCAGTGGCACCCTTCCCTTGGCAGCCTAGCACCAGAAAAAAGATTATTTCCTGAAGACCAATAAAGGCTGTATTTCTAGGCTTTGTGAAATTTCCACCTATTCTTTTCTAAATATAACTCGAGAAGAGATTTAGAATATGTTTTATATATATAGTTATATAGGTACATAGATATACACATAACTATATATATATATTAATCATTTATTAAAACAGATAATATCTAATAAATGCACAATAACAATAGGTAGTATTTATTAAGCATTATCTGTACCTGACACAGCACTAAGCATGTAGTGGTTTAAATCACTTCTTCACATCAGAAAATCTATACATAAATTATATTCCTATCCACAATTCACAGATTAATTCATCTTAGAGTGGTGAAACAATGTGTCCAAAGTCACATGAGAAATAAATGACAGGAGCCAGTGCTGTGGCGTAATGGGTAAAGCCACCACCTGAAGTGCCAGCATCCCATATGGGTGCTGGTTCGAGTCCCGGCTGTTCTACTTCCAATCCAACTCTCTGCTATGGCCTGGGAAAGCAGTAAAAGATGGCCCAGGTCCTTGGGCCCCTGCACCCGTGTGGGAGACCCAGGGGAAGCTCCTGGCTCCTGGCTTCAGATTGGTGCAGCTCCGGCCAGTGGCACCCTTCCCTTGGTGGCCTAGCACCAGAAAAAATATTCTTTCCTGAAGACTGTTGTGGCCCATTGGGGAGTAAACCAGCGGATGGAAGACCTCTCTCTCTCCCTCTCTCTCTGCCTCTCCTTCTCTCTCTAATTCTGCCTTTCAAATAAATAAATCTTAAAAATAAAAAAGAAAGAAATGACAGAATTTTAGTTCAACTCTGTTTGCCTCCAGATCTGTACCACACTGTCTTTCTACCACTTCCATATGGATAACCAAAGAAAATACAGATTAGCAAAAAAGAAGAAAAGAAAATTCCCTATCATATCATTAACATATCTGCTGTTCTCCACAGACCTCCAGGCTACATAAGCTGGTATTTTGTTTTGACTTATTCCTTAAAATACCATGGGTTTCCAGCCTCTTCCACAAAGAGTCAAATTAAGCCCTTTGCAGGTAAGAACTAAAGCCTTCGATTCTGTTTCTCCTCATTGTTCCACCCCAACCCTAGTCCAGAGCACGAAGGGTAGTTGTACCTGTTGTTGTTGGACCAGCATGAGGAAACCCAAGATCAGTGATGACAACACAATGCAGCAGAATTTTCCAAAACATGACTGTCTGAACCTGGGAGCCCAGCGAGAGAGAGTTCACTAATGCAATCTGAGACAATGAGAGATACTTGGGTAATTGCCTCAAGCCCTTGGCTGACCTTATCCTTTATCAAGCATTAAATCGGCCAACTGTAAATCAGAAAGAAGTCGGTTTAAAGAGTTGGTAAGTCTCTAAGTAAATTATCAGACGCTAAGATAAGTATATGTGTATCTATGTGTGTGTGTGTATGTATACATAAATATATCCATAAAGATGTTCTCAAGAATGTTACTTATTAACGGAAAAAAAAGAAAACATAGGTGGCCAATTGCATGGGACTAGTAAACTAAATTATAATGCACTCCTTGGGGCTGGCGCTGTGCCATAGCAGATTAAGCCACCGCCTTTAGTGCCGGCATCCCATATGGGCGCTGGTTCTAGTTCCGGCTGCTCCTCTTCCAATCCAGCTCTCTGCTATGGCCTGGGAAAGCAGTAGAAGATGGCCCAAGTCCTTGGGTCCCTGCCCCAACATGGGAGACCTGGAAGAAGCTCCTGGCTCCTGGCTTCGGATCGGCCCAGCTCCGGCCGTTGCAGCCATTTGGGGAGTGAACCAGCAGATGGAAGACCTCTCTCTCTCTCTCTGGCTCTTCTCTCTTTTTCTTTCTCTGTGTAACTCTGACTTTCAAGTAAATAAATAAATCTTTCAAAAAATGCACTCCTATGATGGGCTATTATACAGTAATTTTAAATTCAATTTTAAAAAACATTCTAATGACAAAAAAAGCCATAAAGTTAAGCAGGAGAACTGGAGAGACGGATACAGACAATGTGGCCATGTAGTACGATTTCACATATTTATTAGTTTCATCATCAAAATTCAGAACTCTGTTAATGAGAGAAAAATGAACTTTATAAAAACCAAGATGAACAACTGTGATCCTTTTCACAATCTCTTTTCTCCTGCAAGTAGCTTTGCCTTTTGCAGACATAGTTTAAGCTGCTGCTACTCAATCTCACTTTCATTTGAAAATAGGGGTGAAAGTAACTACTAATCTCCTATGATTGGTATATTGATGAGACGAGACGGAGGCGAAGGGATTTTTCTAGATATTCAAGTACTATTCACTTCTGAACTATTGCTAAGGAGATCCCTGGGTGTGCTGAAGTTCTGGTGGTTTATAACAATCCACCTCTCTTGGAGCCAGGCCTTCCTGCCATTTTGCACAGCCACAATGACACTCCAAGCCTTTACCCTTTTGTTGCCTGAATGTCCACACCAGTGTCTGAGTTGTACCTCCTCTAGCCTATGGTTCTTTCTTATTTTTTGAGATTTTATTTATTTACTTGAGAAGCAGAGTTATAGAAAGAGGGAGAGACAGAGAGAAAGGTCTTCCATCTGGTGGTTCACTCCCCAAATGCCCACAATAGCCAGAGTGAGCCAATCTGAATCCAAGAGCCTGGAGCTCACTCTGTGTCTCCCATCACTGGTGCAGGTGACCAAGGACATGGGCCATTCTCCACTGCTTTCCCAGGCAATAGCAGACAGCTGGATCAGAAGAGGAGCATCCAGGACTCGAACAGTTGCCCATATGGGATGCCGGCACCTCAGTTGGAAGCTTAGCCCTCTACGCCATGACACTGGCCCCATCTCTGGTTCTTTCTATCCACCACTCATGGCACATCAAGAATCACCTTGCTAGGGCCGGCGCCATGGCTCACTTGGTTAATCCTCCACCTGCGGCGCCAGCATCCCATATGGGCTCCAGGTTCTAATCCTGGTTGCTCCTCTTCCAGTCCAGCTCTCTGCTGTGGCCCAGGAGGGCAGTGGAGGATGGCCCAAATGCTTGGGGCCCTGCACCCGCATGGGAGACCAGGAGGAAGCACCTGGCTCCTGGCTTCGGATCAGCGCAGCGCCGGCCGTGGCGGCCATTTGGGGAGTGAACCAAAGGAAGGAAGACCTTTCTCTCTGTCTCTCTGTCTCTCTGTCTCTCTCTGTCTCTCTCTCTCTCACTATCTAAAAAAAAAAGAATCACCTTGCTGACTATATTAATCCTTTGCTCAGACTCCCTTAGAGACACCCAAGCATCCCTCACACACCACACCAATTTTTTAGGCATTTCTCCTATGACATTCTCCAACTATCATCCCAGTTCCTGTAAAATCAGATTAAAAGTCTTTATTATGTCTTGGCTTAACCAGAAAGCATCAAATTACATAGGAGTAGACTCTCAATGTGTGGTATATATTGTTAAGTAGGAGTAGGGTACTTCCTACTCAAAGTGTGGTCCCTGGGCCAGTATCATCAGCCTCACCAGGTAGTTTGGCTCCAACTGGACCTATTAAATTGAAGCCTGTGTGTAAGAGTACTCTCCAGGTGGTTTGTATGCACAGCCAAATTTGAGAAGCACCAGCCAAGAAGGCTAAAATGCGAATGTGAAGCCAAGGCTTCACAGCTATGTTTGACTGGCAGATTTATTTATTCTTTCCAGGCTGCCCTTATGTCTTTCATGGGTTTGTCCATCTCCTCTATTAGATAATAAGATTATTAAAAAGTGCTACATTATAGAAGCTCTTAGAACAGCATCTAGCACAGTTATAACTATGTAAGTTTGGGGCCGATGCTGTGGCATAACAGGTAAAAGCCGCCGCCTGCAGTGCCGGCATTCCATATGGGCGCCGGTTCGAGTCCCGTCTGCTCCACTTCCGATCCAGTTCTCTGCTATGGCCTGGAACAGCAGTAGAAGATGGCCCAAGTCCTTGGGCTCCTGCTCCTGTGTGGGAGACCTGGAAGAAGCTCCTGGCTCCTGGCTTCGGATAGGCACAGCTCCAACCATTGCGGCCAATTGGGGAGTCAACCAGCAGGTGGAAGACCTCTCTCTCTGCTTCTCCTTCTTTCTTTGTGTAACTCTGACTTTCAAAAAAAATTAAATAAATGTTTAAAAAAAAAAGCATCCCTGTTTAGAAATACAGTGTGTGGCATGTGAATTATAAAAAAAAATAAAGCTATGTAACTTTTAGGTATTGTAAGTATCCCTTCAGAAGATAATTATAGGGGCCGATGCTGTGGCACAGCAGGTTGAAGCCCAGGCCTGCAGTGCCAGCATCCCATATGGGTGCCAGTTTGAGTCCCGGCTGTTCTACTTCTCATCCCTGTTGCTGTGGCCTGGGAAAGCAGCAGAAGATGGCACAAGTCTTTGGGCCCCTGCACCCACATGGGAGACCTGCAAGAAGCTCCTGGCTCCTGGCTTTGGATCAGCACATCTCTGGTTGTTGCAGCCATTTGGGAGAGTAAACCAGCAGATGGAAAAGCTCGCGCGCGCTCTCTCTCTCTCTCCCCCTGCCTCTCTGTAACTCTGCCTTTCAAATAAATAAAATAAATATTTTTTAAAAAGAAGACAATTATAAAATATATTTCAGGATTTAGGCCATTAGTAATCATGTTGTTTCTACAACAGAACATGCTGAAAATATAACACGCAGTAGCCTTACAAAAGTCTCATAACTCCTTAGTGAGAACGATGGTAGTCTTATAGCACTAAATTCACCCAGCTAGACTCGAATTCAGATCTTAAAGTCTTTAGAGTCAATGTTTGATGTTTATAACCAGAGGACATTACAGAGAATAGAAAAAAAAGAAACAGTTGATGCTTTGAGACATAATATAGAATGAGCTAAAAGTTGACAATTGTATTATCTGAGGTGCCCAGATTGTAGAAAAGCAGGATCTAGGTTTATAAGAGCTCACAAGCTCACTGATATCAATAACCAAAATAGTGCTGATATTGAACTCAGCGATCTAACCCCAAGGTGAACCATTTGTGGAGAGTAAGTGGAGGGTAATCATCTGGGCCTGGAGAATTTCCTCCTTCAAAATTTCAGGCCAGGAAATGGTTAACAGAAACTTGTTTGCTTTCTCAGCTATCTAGACTGCCCCTGGGCAGGAAGTAGGCACAGATATTTCCATGCTGTGATCAGGAAGTCTGGAACACACAGGAAGCAGGAGGAGAGAGTCCCACAATGTACCTCCAAAGCTCTTCTTCTGGACATTGCTATCTCTGGTTCTTCCTTCCTGCCTTAGGGATTCACCCAGTCACCATTATCACCATCACCACCAGTTAGAGCAAATCACACACTTTGCTTAAGAGAAGCCAGAAGGGAATAATGCTTGGGATTAGAACTAAAGATAGGAAAGCAGTATGATGGTTCTTTCATACTAAAAACAAAACAAGACAAAAAAGCCTGCAAAGAGGTAGCCTTTGGGAGACTTCCAAATTCATAGCAATTAGGAACAGCATCTAGTGGAGAGAAAAGCCCCTCCCCCCCCCCAACAGTAGCACAGTTGGAGTTCCCAGCACAGTGTTTGGCACATGGGTGTGGACCACTGTTTAAAGCTGTTAACTAATAAATTCCTTGGGCAGGGAAGTAGCAAGAGTCTTGAAGCAGCCCCATGTATTAAACCAAGGGCAGGGGAAACAGACACCAAATTATCTGTGCATACAGGTGAGAGATTTCAGCCACCAAAACGAAGAGGGTACTTTTAAGAAGTCAAACAAAACGTAGGTAGCAATCATGGAACCTTGAATCAACAGTATGGTACACCAAGCAAAGGGTAAGAAAAAAAGGAGAAGCAAAGACTACATTGCAATTGAAAATGCGATAGCAGTGACAGCAGTGAAAAACTTCAACTGGAAAATTCAAATTTCAGGGAGTAGAGAAATATAGTTGAGTCTTATGTGAAAAAAAAGATGTCATGAAAAATCCCATGAATGAAATCACAGAGCATCTAATCATTGCATAAGGTCTCCACACTGAGGGAGGAGAGGAGAACCTGAGTTCTACTTGCTAAGCCTCCTGCTTCAACACAGGGTTGAATCCACCTGAAGAAAGGAGTATTTTTGTAATTGACATAGAAGCACCATATGGGCTAAGGGCAGTCCTGTAATCTATGTCTGCAGAGGTCTTCATGTTGATAAAAACCAGGACAATAGAGACAAACATTAAATTGTTGACATTAAATAGATCTAGATATTTCAACTCTAACTCATTTGATCTCTTTTCAAGAATACCTGGTCGGAAATTTTAAGAGTTTTACTTGAGTACCTAAAAATCCAAAACTCCCAACCGAGTTAAGATACTTGGTTAGTCAGAGTTCTCCAGAAAAATACAACCATAAAGCTATAGATATAGATATATAGTTATAGATATACAAATAGGGATTTATTATGAGGGATCAGCCCACATGGTTATGGAGGCTAAGAAGTCCCACCATTTTTCTTCTGCAAGTTATAGGCCCATGGAATGTTGTAGTTGAAGTCCAAGATGGAAATTCTGAGAGCTACAGGACCCCATGCTGAAAGACCCAGTCTGAATCTAAAGGACCAAGAACAGGGAGCACCAACATTGAATGGCAAGAAAAGATGATGTCCCAGTTCAAGAAAAGGGAGAATCTATCCTCCTTCCATCTTTTTGTTCCATTTGGGCGGGCCTCCTATGAATGGAATGGTATCTGCCTAAGCTGGTGAAGTAGACTTTTAAAAGTTTTTATTTATTTGTGTGTGTGTGTATGTATGTATATATGTATGTGTATGAGAGAGAGAGAAAGAGAGAGAGAGCTCCCTCCATTGGTCTACTCCCAAAATGCCTGCAACAGTCCAGCCTGGGCCATGGATGAAGCAATCCAGGTCTCCCACATGTGGGCTGCAGGGACCCATAACCTGAGCCATCATGCTGGCTCCCAGGATCTGCATTATCAAGAAGCTGGATCAGAACCAGAAATGAGACTTGAACCCATGCACTCCAACGCAGGGAAAATCTTTTAGTCCACTAATTCAAATGCTGGTCTCTTCCAGAAACATCCTCACAGTACATCCAGAAATAAGGTTTTACCAGCTACCTGGACATCCCTTAGCCCAGGCAAGTTGACACATGAAGCTAAACATCACAATCACCATCCAATATAATTTTTCAAACCCCATATTACATAAAAAAACAAATGTTGGGATCAATATTTTTAAGGTTGAAAGAGTCCTTACTTAAAACTCTTTATAGATGGAGAATGGTAGTAACGTGTTCAAGGTGACAAATCATGAAAATAACACGTTCAATTGTAGACTGTAGGGTATTTTTCTGTATATGGATTAAAAGTCTGAGGGGGGTAAGGTGGGATGAGTGTGGGGTTAAAGTTCCCTGAAGTCAGGGACTATATATTTGTTTCCATTTCCAATTCTATGCTTGAGAAGAACTGAATAATCATTTTAGATACTCAGTTTACCAAACCAGAGAGAGGAGAGAGAGAGAGAGAGAGAGAGAGAGAGAGAGAGAGAGAGAGAATGCAGAGCAGGAAATAACCTTTGTTACAGAAATGAGATCTTTACATATAACAGATGCCCAACTATGTTTACTGAATGCATACATAGTTTGGGGGAAAATAAATTAAGAGACAGACAGAGGCCTATCTAGTGTACATGCAGTGGGTACTGGGATCTCTTTTGCCCACCCACAATAAAGTCTCACATAGCATTTATGCCTAGCCACAAGCCTCTTTCCTTTGTGTCCACATTCCTCTCTCCCCCCACCAATCAACTACCAGAGTTAGTATAATATCACTCTTCTCTGGCATAAGGTCATCTAACTCTGAGTTTATACCAAGTTCAGCTGCAAAAGTTCCTTCATTCCGCACATTTAAGGTTGAAAATCATCTAGGATGATAACACAAGCCTAACAGTGAAGGGTATCCTGGTATGAACAACGTATTTCCATTTTTCTAATTCAGAATTATTCTTTTCTTTCATACTTGCTAAGGTTTGAACGTGCTGCCCACAAGTTCATGTGTTGGAAACTTAATCCCCAAATTCATATGCTGGTAGAATTTGGAGGTAGGGTCTTTGGGAAATAATTAGGGTTAGAGCATGGTGTTTTCAGGATGCCATTAGTGGCTTCATAAGAAAAGGAAGAGAGGTCCAAATCTGCATGTTCCTGCCTCCTTGCCATGTCATGGTACAGCAAGAAGTACCTCCCTAGACGTGGCCCCTTGATCTTGGACTTCCCAGCCTCCAGAACTGGGAGGAATAAATCTCTTCTTTATAACCTACACAGCCTCAGATACTCTGTTGTAGCCACACAAAAAGGACTAAGAAAATACTGGGCATGTAAATAGAGCTGAAGCTCATTACAGCTTAGGGGACTACAGACAGGAAAGATTGTCAAGTAACTCTATAAATACATATTTCCAGCGAGTGCCCTTGGTCAGATAAGCAGAGACAGCAATGCATTGATTGGAGATAGCTGGGCATTTCCAGGGAAGCACTGTTTGATCTTGGCTACTTAGCTTGTGTGCCTTGGCCAAGAGACCACCCAGCTACACCAGGTACAGTCTCAGAGGCTTAGCAGGGATAAGCAGAAGATAACTAATACCTTTTATTTAGGGTAGGTGGGGGTCCATTCTGCCTCTGGGAATCTGTACTTCCAGTTATCAGCTATAAACAAGGAAAAGGATCTGGAAGTCACTGTAGACTGCTTCCTGAAAACGCTGGCCAAATGTGCTGTTTCAGCCAAACTAATTCTTGATATGGTTAGGTCAAGAATAGAAAAAATAAAAGATGGTCTCTTCCTTCACTCCCTCACCCTGCTCCCAATTCCTTCTTCATGGTTTGTCCTCACACAGGATATTGTATGCAGATTTGGTTACAATATCTCAGGGACTATAGTTAAAGCTTGAAAAGCAAAGTAGGAAAGGTTTTTAAAAATAAAATAAAATAAAGCCAAACAGTCACCTTAGAGAACATATTACCCTCAAGATTTATTAATCTTTGTTTAAAAAGGAAATTAATAACAGGTGGCATAGGAGGGCCCAAAAGATGCATATATGTTCACTATATACCTTGTATGCTTCTGTACTAGGAACATTATACACACAATCTCATCTAATCTTCCACAATAATCCTATGAGTATATACTACGATGACTGGCATATTGGTCATGAGGAAACTGAGGTTCAAGAGAAGTAACACAGTACAAACAACTTAAATGTCTTGACAAATGAATGCATAGAAAATGTGGTATTTACATACAATGGAAGAGTAGTCAGTCTTAAAAACCAAAATTCTACAATATACAACAATATGGATGGACCTCAACAACATTCTGTGAAATGCAATGTCAGTCACACAAGGACAAATACTGCATGATTCCACTTACATGAGTTATGTAAAATAGCCAAACTCACAGAAGCAAAGAATGGAATCGTGGTTGTCAGGGGCCAGGAGGATGGGGAAATGGGAGTTGCTAAATCAACAGATACGATATTTTAGTTATGCAAGGTGATTAAGTTCTAGAGCTCTGCTTTATAGCATTGTGACCACAGAGAACAAAATCATGCTGTCCACTTAAAATCTATTAAGTGTATAGATTTCATGTTAAGTGCTCTTGTCACAATACGAAATTTTAAAAATAACAAAATGAGAAGCTATGTAACATCCAAGTCATGGACTGCTGGTCAAAATCAGGTTTAGATACAAATTGGAAAGCAAATGAAATAATCTTTATTTGTAGATACTATGAAGACCTAGGTTGAAAGCTCTAAGGAATCAGTTAAGTGGGATTAGTAAGGTTGCAGAACACAAAGCCAAAGTATATACATCCATCATATTCCTATATTGCAGCAATAAACAATGAGAAACAAAATTTTACAATATAATCCAATTATAATGACATAAAAAATATTCAAATACTTAAGGATATATTTGGCAAAAGATGTCTAATACCAGTAAAACAAATTCACAAAACATGGCTGAGATAAACTAAAGATCTAAATAAATGGAGACATAAACTTTGTTCCTAGATTAGAAGAATTGATATTGTTATGGTGTTAATTTTCTCTCTAATTAATCTATATAGGATAATCCCAATCATAATACCAACAGTCTTTTTGTTAGGCATGTGTGTATATATCATATTTTGTTTTTAAAATTGATTTTAATTGACATAAGAATAGTACATATTAATGGGTGTGATAGCTTGAGATATATATATATATATATATACACACAATATTGATGATCAAACTAGGGTAATTAGCATTTCCATATCCTTAAACTTTTATCATTTCCTTGTGTTTAGAACCTCCAAACTCCTCCCTTCTAGTTCTTTATAAAATATATAATAAATTGTCATAAATCGCAGTCACCCTACCATGTTGTAGAATATTAGAATCCATTCCTACTATCTAACTGTGTTTGGTGTCTGTTATCCAACCACCCTTCATCCTTTTCCCTTCCTAGCCTCTAGCAATCAGTATTTCTACTCTCTTCTTCTATGAGATCAACATTTAGCTTCCACATATGAATAAGAACATGCAGTATTTGTATTTCTATACCTGGCTTATTTCACTTAACATAATGTCCGCCTGTTCATCCATGTTGCTGGGAATGGCAGGAATGCATTCTTTTTTATAGCTAAATAATACCACATTGTGCATCTAGATCACATTTTCTTTGTCCATTCATCCATTGATGGACACCTAGGTTGATTACATGTCTTGGCTATAGTGAATAGTGCTGTAATAAACACGGGAGTGCAGGTATCTCTTTGATATCTTGATTTCAAGCCCTTCAGATATATACGTGGGAGTGGGAAGCCGGATCATGTAGCAAATCTAGTCTTAGTTTTTGGAGGAACTTCTATATTGTTCTCCATAATGGCTGTACTAATTTACATTCCCACCAAAAATGTCAACAGTCTCTTCTAATGGAAATTTAGAAGTAGATTCTAAATGCTATATGGGAATTCAAACAATGTGGGATATAAAATTACCACTAAAGAGAACAAATTTAGAGGACTTAACACTATTTCAAGATGTATGTTTAAAGGCACAATGATCAAGTCATGGTAGTATTGGTATGCAGATAAACATAGAGGGGTGGGTGTTGGTCTAGTAGTTCAGACACCAGTTAAAAAGACGATGTCTCATATTGCAGTATGTGGGTTCAGTTCCTGGCTCTGGTTTCTGAATCCAGCTTCTTGGCAGTGAAGAATCTGGGAGGCAGTGGTCACAGCTCAAGTAGCTGGGTTCCTGCCACCTATATGGATATCTGGCTTAAGTTCCTGGCTCCTAGTTTTGTCCCTGGTCAGGGAGCCATCATGGGCATTTGACTTTGTGTGTGTGTGTGTGTGTGTCTTTGCCTCTTTGCTTCTCAGATAAATTTTAAAGAGTAATTATTTAAAAAACCCACATAGGTTAATGAGACACAGTAGTGTCTTCAAAAATAGATACCACATGTTTAGGGTTAATTGATTTTTTTAAAGTAGTAAAGCAATTAAATGAAAAAAGGATAATTTTTATAAGCACTATTGGTATAACATAAACTAACCAATCAACCAACTGATCAATCAAACAACAGCAACAAAAACTTCAGGGGCCAGTGTTGTGGCACAGAAAGATAAGGCACCAACTTTGATGCCGGTACCTCATATGGATGTCAGATCAAGTACCAGCTGCTACACTTCCAATCCAGTTTCCTGCTAATGCACCTGGGAAAGCAGAAGAAGATAGTCCAGTGATTGGGCCCCTGAACCCATGTGGGAGACCCAGATGAATTTCCAGGCTACTGGTTTCTGCCTGGCTCAGCCCTGGCCATTGTGGCCATTTGGAAAGTGAACCACATCTTTCTCACTGCCTCTCCCTCTCTCTCTGTAACTCTGCCTTTCAAATAAATAAATATTTTAAAACAAAAAACCTCATCCCTACTGCACAAAACACACAAAAAAAATCAAAATGTATCCTAGACCCAAGTACAAGAGCTAAAATTATATAATATCTATTAGAAAATATGGGGAAAAATCATAGCAGCATTGATAAGGAAAAATTTCTTAAACAGAATACAAAAAGCAGAAACTGTAAAAGAAAAAAAAGTAACTGGATTTCATCAACATTCAAAATCAAGCCTTTTGCATTTCAAAAGACACTGATAGGAAATGGAAAACTGATAGAGAAGATGGCAGAGTAGGGAGGGAGCTTACTGCTCTATTCTAGGAGAAGATCGTTTTTAAAAAGTGGAAAAAGAGTGCAGTCTCAGGGAAGAGTTAGGGAAAAAATGGCAAAGGAAACTCTACACAAATTAGAGGGGGAAAGTTGACCTCTGTGGAGGGCATGGATGCACACAACTCAGGACCCCAGCAGCCAAAAGCTTTCACACTAGCATTGGCGAGTGAGGTAAAACCAGACTGCAGCAGCCCATGCAACTGGCGATAAAGCTACAAGAAGAGCCTAGAGGGAAACCGACTTGGAGCCCTGTGGGGGATAGTGTACCTGCCAAACTAAAGGAGAAAAAAAAGGGAGGGTCATGTTTCTCTCTCCCAGATCACCTTAAAACAGTATCCTGTAACAAGCCAACAGAGCAGGCACCATTTTGGACATACATAACAGCTGTGCCAGCTCCTGTCCATGCCCAGCAACCAGCCAATTCAAGACTCCTGACTCTGATGGGGAGAACTAACAGGAGGCTGGGTGTTTGTGACTGTGGGAGGCATGTGTGCCAGGACTATGAAAAAACAGAGTCTGTGTGCAAGGGCTCATGGTGTGGCTGGGACTTTGGGCAGTCACTGTGGGAGACTCCACATGCTCAGGACTCCCTGGTTACCTGGTGAGGGACATTGCTGGGGAATCTGAGCCTACACTAAAGACTGCACAGATCTTTTGTGTGGTCCTTGTGGCAGAATGGACAAATATTATACCCACTGGAGATAGCATTCAGGCACTAGTCTCCTTTGAGGAGAGGAGCTCAGCTGAGTAGAATAAACCACCCCTCTGATAAAAAAAAATAAAAGGAGATTTACCATACCAAACCTGAGTGTGTCACCTTCTACACGCCCTTCACCCTGTAAAACTGAACAGAGTTTCCTGGCCATACCCACCACAGGCCTCTAGATATTCACTGAAAGCATACACTCCACATATCTACAGAGGCATAGTACAAAGAAAAAAGCTGCCACAGCAAAAAAATAAAAAGAAGAAACAAACAAGTATCTGAGTATCTCATACCGCCACAAATGCCAAATAACAAACCCATCAATTCAAGAAACAAGAATAAGGAAGAAAACATGGTGCCCCCAAAAGAACACAACACTTCATTACTAGCTTGTGAAGATGATGAAATTGAAGAAATGCCAGAAATAATTCAAAAAATTGATCATAAGATTACATAGAAGTAATCAGAAGCCAATGAACAAACTACTGCAATTTGTACATTAGATGAAAGAAAATTTCTCATATGAAATTGAGATCTTAAAGAGAAATCAAAATCAAATGAGGAATTCAATAGAACTAATAAAGAATGTAGCAGAAAGCCTTCACAACAGAACCACTGGAACAGAAGAAAGAATATCTGACTTAGAAGACAAAACACAGTAAATTATACAGCCAGACCAAAAACAAGAAGAGGCAATTAAAAAACTAAAAAAAAAAAAACTATTGGGAATCTACAAGATACTATCAAACAATTCTAGGAGTTCCTGAAGGCATGAAAAGATAGAAAGGATTAGAAGGCCCTTTTAGTGAAATAATAACAGAAAGCTTCCCTAATGTGGGAAAAGAAAGGGACATCCAAGTATAGGAAGCACATAGAACCCTTAATAGACAAGACCAGGAAAGATCTTCACGACATATTGTAATCAAACTCACAACAGTAAAATGTAAAGAAAAGATTCTAAAATGTGCATGAGAGAAATGCCAGATTACTTTCAGAGAATCTCCAATTAGATTCACAGCAGACTTATCAGAAACCCTACAGGCTAGGAGAGAATGACAAGATGTATTCCAAGTCTTAAGAGAAAAAAATTGTCAACCCAGAATACTATATCCTGAAAAACTCTCATTATAAATGAAGGTAAAATAAAGACCTTCCATAAAAAACAGAAATTGAAAGAATTTTTCACCATCCAGCCCTGCAAAAGATGCTTAAGAATATGCTATACACAGAAACACAGAAATATGGTCATCACTACAAAAGGAGGTAAAGGAAAAAAATCTTCCAGTAAAAGCACAAAAGAAATCCAAAGTAAAAAGTAGGAATATTTATGGAAAAATGACAAGGCAAAGTCATTACTTATCAATAGTCACCTTGAATGTAAATGAATGCAAATGGCCTCAACTGTACAGTTAAGACACAGACTGGCTGAATGGATTAAAAAACAAAACCCATCTATTTGCTGCCTATAAGAAACACACCTCACCAACAAAGATGCATACAGACTGAAAGTGAAAGGATGGAAAAAGATATTTCTTGCCAACAGAAACCAAAAAAAGAACTGGTGTAACCATCCTAAGACCAGACAAAATGGACTTTAACACAAAAAATGTTAAAAGAGACAAAGAAGGGCACTATATAATTATTAAGGGATCAATTCAACAGGAAGATATAACTATTATAAATGTATATGCACCTAATAACAGGGCACCTGGCTATTTAAAAGAAATGTCAAGGGATCCAAAGGGAGGCACAGACTCAAATACAATAGTAATAGGGGAATTCAATCCCCCACTTCCAGCAATGGACACATCAACCAGATAGAAAATCAGCAAGGAAACAAAAGTTACACCAAATAGACCTAACAGATATCTACAGAACATTGCATCCTACAGTTGCAGAATACACATTCTTCTCAGCAGTGCATGGAACATTCTCTAGGACTGACAAAATACTAGGCCATAAAGCAAGTCTCAGCAAATTCAAAAAAATCAAAATTATACCATGCATCTTCTTAGATCACAATGCAGTGAAGCTGGAAATCAGCAACTCAAGAATCTCTAGAACATATGCAAACACATGGAGATTGAACAACATGCTCTTGAATGAACGAACAGTGGGTCATAGAAGAAATCAAAAGAGAAATAAAAAAATTTCTAGAAACAAATGAAGACAACAATGCAATATATCAAAACTTATGGGATATAACAAAAGCAGTGTTAAAAGGAAAGATTATAGCAATTTATGCCTACATCAAGAAATCGGAAGGGCTCCAAAAAATGAGTTATCAATGCATCTCAAGGATCTAGAAAAACAACAGCAAATCAAACCCAAAACTAGTAGGAGAAAGAAAATAATTAAAATTAAAGAAGAAATCAACAAAACTGAAACAAAAAATACAAAATATTAGCAAAACAAAGAGCTGGATTTTTGAAAAAATAAACAAAATTGACACACCATTGGCCCAAATAACCAAAAAAAGTAGAGAGGAGACCCAAATCAATAAAATTAGAGACAAAAAAGGGAATGTAACAACAGACACCACAGAAATAAAAAGAATCTTCAGAAATTACTACAATGAGCTGTATGCCAACACAGTGGGAAACCTAGAAGAAATAGATAGATTCCTGGACACATATAACCTACCTAAATTGACCCATGTATACATAGAAAAAATAAACACATCCATTACCAAGACAGAAATTGAATCCATAATAAAGACCCTCCCAACAACAACAAAAGCCCAGGATTGGATGGCTTCACTGCTGAAGTCTACCAGACTTTTAAAAAAGAACTAACGTCAATTCATCCCAAGTTATTCAAAACAATTGAAAGAGAGGGAATCTTCCCAAATTATTTCTATGAAGCCAGCATCACCTTAATTCTTAAACCCAAAAAAGACGCAACAGACAAAGAAATATCGACCAATTTCCCTGATGAACATAGATGCAAAAATCCTCAACAAAATTCTAGCCAATCAAATCCAACAACACATCAGAAAGATCATACACCCAGACCAAGTTGGATTTATCCCTGTTATTCAGGGATGGTTCAACATTCGAAAATCAAACAATGTGATACATCACATTAACAAACTGAAAACAAAAATCATATGATTATCTCAATAGATGCAGAAAAAGCATTTGATAAAGTACAACACCCTTTCATGATGAAAACTCTAAGCAAATTGGGTATACAAGGAACATTTAACACAAGCAAGGAAATTTATGACAAATTCATGGCCAGCATCCTATTGAATGTGGAAAATTTGGAAACATTCTCACTGAGATTTGGAACCATACAAGGATGCCCACTTTCACCATTACTAGTCAATATAGTCCTGGAAGTTTTGGAGCCATTAGGCAAGAAAAAGAAATCAAAGAGATACAAATTGGGAAAGAGGAAGTCAAACTATCCCTATTTGAAGATGACATGATTTTACATATAGGGGATGCAAAAGACACCACCAAGAGACTACTGGAACTCATAGAAGACTTTGGTAAAGTAGCAGCATGTAAAATCAATACACAAATAATCAACAGCTTTTGTATTAACACACAATGCCACAGCTAAGAAAGAACTTCTAAGATCAATCCCATTCACAATAGCTACAAAAAAAAGAATACCTTGGAATAAATTTAACCAAGGATGTTAAAGATCTCTACAATGAGAACAGCAAAACATTAAAGAAAGAAATAGAAGAAGATATAAAAAATGGAAAAATCTTCCATGTTCATGGGTTGGAAGAATCAATATAATCAAAATGTCGATTCTTCTGAAAGCAATTTACAGATTCAATGCTATATCAGTCAAAATTCCAAAGATATTCTTCTCAGATCTAGAAAAAATTATGCTGAGGGCCGGTGCTGTGGCAAAGCGGGTTAATGCCCTGGCCTGACGCACTAGTATCCCATATGGGCACCAGTTCAAGAGCCAGCTTCTCCACTTCCAATCCAGCTCTCTGCTATGGCCTGGGAAAGCAGTAGAAGATGGCCCAAGTCCTTGGGCCCCTGCAACCGTGTGGGAGACCTGGAGGAAACTCCTGGCTCCTGGTTTCAGATTGGTGCAGCTCCAGCCATTGTGGCCAATTGGGGAGTGAACCATCAGATGGATCTTTCTCTCTCTGCCTCTCCTCTCTCTCTGTGTAACTCTGACTTTCAAATAAATAAATAAACTTTTTAAAAAATTATGCTGAAATTCATATGTAAACACAGGAGATCTCAAATAGCTAAAGCAATCTTATACAATAAAAACAAAGTTGGGAGCAGCACAATACCAGATTTCAAGACATACTACAAGGCAGTAATAATTGAAACAGCCTGGTTCTGGTACAAAAACAGATAGGTAGACCAATGGAACAGAATAGAAATGCCAGAAATCAATCCAAGCATCTACAACTAACCTATATTTGACTAAGGAGCTAAAACCAATCCCTGGAGCAAAGACAATCTATTCAATAAATGGTGCTGGGAAAACTGGATTTCCACATGCAGAAGTATGAAGCAAGACCCCTACCTTACAACTTACACAAAAAATCCATTCAAGATGGATTAAAAACCTAAAATGATGACCCAATACCATCAAATTATTAGAGAACATTGGTGAGACCCTACAAGACACTGACACAGGAAACGAGTTCTTTGAAACAACCCCAGAGGTACAGGCAATCAAAGCCAAAATTCACAAATGTGATTACATCAAATTGAGAAGCTTCAATAGACTATTTCAATAGAAATAGGAAAGTGAGGAGGCAACAAACAGAATGGGAGAAATTATTTGCAAACTATGCAACTGATAAAGGATTAAAAACCAGAATATACAAACAGATTAAAATGCTCCACAACAACAAAACAACACCCCAGTTAAAAAATGGGCAAAGGAGTTAAACAGAAATTTTTCCAAAGAGGAAATCCAAATGGCCAACAGACACATGAAAAAATGTTCAGGATCACTAGCCATCAGGGAAATGCAAATCAAAACCACAATGAGGTTTCACCTCACCCCAGTTAGAATGCCTTTCAAACAGAAATCAACAAACAACAAATGCTGGTGAGGATGTGGGGAAAAAGGTACCTTACCACTGTTGGTGGGAGTGTAAACTGATGAAGCCACTATGGAAGACAGTATGGAGATGCCTCAGAAATCTGAATATAGACCTACCATACGACCCAGGAATCCCACTCCTGGGAATTTACCCAAGGGAAATGAAATCAGTAAATAAAAAGTTATCTGCACCCCCATGTATAATTCAACTCACAATAGCTAAGGCATGGAATCAACCTAAATGCCCGTCAACTGAAGACTAGATAAAGAAATTATGGGATATGTACACCATGGCATTCTACACAGCAATAAAAAAATGAAGTCCAGTCATTTGCAACAAAATGGATGAATCTGAAAAAGTAAAATAAGCCAATCCCAAAGAGACAAATACCATATGTTCTCCCTGATCTGTAAAAACTAATAGAGCACCTAAAACAAAATCTTTAGGAGTTAAATTGACACTTCAAGAAGGGATGACTTGAATGGCCCTTATCTTGACTATCAAGGAACATTTTTTTTTCTTCATAATATTTGTTGAACTCTTAACATAGAGTTAAACATATGTATATAAAGTCAACTGAAGGCGGATCACATTAAAAAATAAGAGTGGGAATAAGAGAGGTAGGAGGAAGTTTGTAACTGTAAAGCTGTATAGTTCTACATACATTCCTATAGACTTACTTCTAAGGGTACAGTTTAAAGACTTGCCATAGGACCCCATATCCCCTTAAGCTGGGTAGTAAAAATGCCATCTAAAGCATTAAAGTGATCATGTTAAGTGTTAAAGTGAACATCTAGATAGGATTAAATGTTAAATTGACCATATAAGTAGGATCAAGTGTCTGGTAAAAATAATAGATAGAATTAAAAAGGAGAGAATGTTCCAACATGGGAAGCAGTCCACACAGCCAACTCATAGAATGACAATTGCTTTAAATAGCACTGTGACATCAGAATCAGCCCTTAAGGCTTCCTGGTCTGGCTAAAAAGCCCGTGAGAGCATTTCAGGCATGGAAAGGCAAGACACTGTGGCAAAAAATGTTCTGCATGAAGGATCTCTGTGAATGAGACCCCAACAGGAAGGAGTGGCCATCAAAGAATGTACTTTTCTCTGAAGGGAGGAGAGAACTTTCACTTTTTATGGCCTTGTCTAAATACTGATGGACATTGTGGATTCAAAAAGTTTCCATAGCCTAGGCAGTTCATGCCAAGAGCCTCGAGTGATCACTGACGTCAAACATAAGAGTGTTAATTGTTAAATTAACAACAGGAAATGGTATTGGTACATGCCACCTTGATGGGATTGTATTGGAATCCCCTGGCACATTTCTAACTCCATCATTTGGGGCAAGTCTGATTGTGCATGTCCCAAATTGTACATCTCCTCCCTCTCTTTTTCCACTCTTAAATTTAACAGGGATCACCTTTCAGTTAAAATTTAAACACCTAAGAATAATTGTGTGTTAATTACAGAGTTCAACCACTAGTACCAGAACAACAACAACAAAAACAACAACAAATACTAAACAGGATAAAGTATTACATTGTACATCTAGAGTCAGGACAAGAGCTGATCAGTTCATTGTTTCTTATAGTGTCCATTTCACTTCAACAGGTTTCCCCTTTGGTGCTCAGTTGTCGCTGATCAGGGAAAACAATTTCAGTTCACATTCAATGGCTCCGATAGGTCTAAGAATCAAAGGGATCACACAAACAAGACAAGTGTCTGCTAATACTAACTGATAGAATCAAAAAGGGAGAGAAAGATCCAACATGGGAAGTGGGATACACAGCAGACTCATAGAATGGAAGACATCCTAAACAACACTCTGGCCTCAGAATCAGCCCTTAAGGCATTCGGATCTGGCTGAAGAGCCCATGAGAGTATTGTAGGCATGGAAAGCCAAGATACCATGGAAAAGAAAAAAAGAAGAAGACCTAAATGAAAGATCTCTGTGAGTGAGATCCCAGTGGAAAGAACAGGGCCTTTCTCTGAAGGGAGGAGAGAACTTCCACTTTGACTATGACCCTATCGGAATAAGATCAAAGTCAGTGAACTCTAAAGGCTTCCATAGCCCTGGCAACTCATGACTAGAGCCTAGGGAGATTACTGACGCCATGAACAGGAGTGTCAAATTGTTAAGTCAGCAACAGAAGTCACTGTGTACTTACATCCCATGTGAGATCTGTCCTTAATGTGTTGTCTAATGTGCAGTGATGCTATAACTAGTACTGAAACAGTATATTTACACTTTGTGTTTCTGCGTGGGTACAAACTGATGAGATCTTTACTAATTATATACTGAATCGATCTTCTGTATATAAAGGTAATTGGAAATGAAAAAAAAAACCTGGTGTTAAATTGGAAATGGCATAGAAAATTAATTTTTTAAAAAAATATTATGTAGGATCTCTGTCTTTAATGTGCTGTATGCTCTTATTTAATGCTATAACTAGTACTCCAACAGTATTTTTTTTCACTTTGTGTTGCTATATGGGGCAAACTGTTGAAATCGTTACCTAATATATACTAAACTGATCTTCTGTAAAGAGAGTTGAAAATGAATCATGATGTGATTGGAAGGGGAGAGGGAGTGGGAAAGGGGAGGGTTGTGGGTGGGAGGGAAGTTTTGGGAGGGGGAAGCCATTGTAACCCATAAGCTGTACTTTGGAAATTTATATTCATTAAACAAAAGTTTAATTAAAAAACAAACAAACAAACAAAAAATTAACAACAGGAGTCACTGTGTACTTGTTCCCCATGTAGGACTTCTGTCCTCAATGAGTTGTATTATGAGAGTTAACTACAAAACTTGTTCTCAAACAGTTTTGTGTGTGTGTGTTTGTGTGTGCAAACTGTTGAAACCTTTACTTAGTAAAGAGTTGGTCTTCTGTGTACAAAGTTAATTGAAAATGAATCTTAATGGAGATGGGACTGGGAAGGGGAGAGGGAGGAGAGGGGGTAGGATTGTGGGTGGGAGTATGGGTATGGTGGGAAGAATAACTATATTCCTAAAGTTGTATTTATGAAATCTGTATTCCTTCAATATAAGGTTTCTTTGGGGAAAAAAAAGAAAGTCAAACCACAGACTAGAAGAAAATACTTTCAAGTCTCATGTATCAAACAAGTGACTTGTACCTAGAATATATAAAGAACTGTTACAACTCAATATAGTAATTGTTCTAGAAAGACAGTAAAAATCAGTAAAAGATTTAAATATATACTTCATTAATGAAGATATGCACATGGAAGATAAGTACTTAAAAAGATACTCAACAAAACTAGCCTCTAGAGAAATATAAGTTAAATCTACAGAGAAATACCAACACACATGTACTAAAACAGAAAGGATTTGAAAGATTGATCATAAGTGTTTCTAAGGCTATAGAGAAAGGGAATTCTCACAGTGTTGTTGTAAGATGTTTACAATCATGTTGAAATGATTTCACAGGTTTTAAAAGTGATAAAGATATATTTACCATATGACTCAGCCATTCCACTCATAGAGTTAACCAAGAAAAAATAAAGTCTGTTTTTATACAAAGTCTTACACAAGAATTTCAAAACAGCTTTATTCAAAATAGGCAAGAACTATTCATAATTGGCAGAATAAAACACAAACACTCAACAACAGGTGAATGAATCAACAAAATGTGATATATCCATGCACTAGAATATTACTCAACAATAAAAAGGAATAAATTGATGATACATGCAACAACATGAATGAATATAAATATAATTATGATGACTGAAATAATGAAGACAAAAATGCATACTGTAGATAAAAAGTTCTTGAAAATGCTAACTTATATAGTGATAGAAAACAAATTAGTAGTTGCCTAAGGATTATGAGTTTGGATTATGGAGGGACACAAGGAAACTTTTGGGCATGATGGATCTTTTTAATTATTATCTCAATGATGTTTCCAAGCCATTGCTGAAACATCAAATTTTATATGCATTTTTTCATGTACATATTATGTGTGTATCTTTTCATTGTATATCAACCATATCTCAAAAAGATATAAAATATAAAAGTCAGCATTGCCTCAATACCATAATGAACATATTTGTAAAGCAGGAATGACTTCCCAAACAAATAAAAATCAGTATTGTGAGTGATGTCAGAAAGATAGCAGAATAGAAGCCCTGCACTCTCCTACCCCCAATTCAACAACAAAACACAGCCAAAAAATTCCCTCTGTGAGAAATCCAGAAACTGTTAGAGAGATTCCTATACAATGGGTGAGTGTGAGAACAACCACATCAATGCTGGTTGAGGAATTTGAGATACTCACCTTAATCCCTACCTCTTACATAGTACCATGAAATTGAAACTTCCGATGTTTAACATTCTTGCTGAGAAGGGAAGGAGTTAGTCCACACATCTAGAGCACTGACATATTTCTTACTTGTCTCAAGTGCTGAAGAAATTTGGGACCAGTGAGATCAGAGACGTTTAGGCTGACAGCTACCATACCCCTCCGCCTAACTCAGCACAGAGTCAGCAGATGAAAACCCTAGCTCCTTGTCCTTGGGAAAGGAAGGAGTTGGATCAAATATCCAGTGCCCCAGGTTCTTTGAGGGATGCACAAGACTGACTTCTAAATATGTCTTGAAAAGCTGGCAGGACTCAGCACACTCTAATTACCGTAACTCCAGTGTGATCAGAGATGTCAATTGAGACTGCCAGTTGCCATAACCACACCAACAGGCTTACAAAGTAAACGAGCAGAAAACCTCAGTTATCAGCTTCTCTATGGGGAGAGAAAAAGTTGAACAGTGTCTGATGAGTCAAGTTTTTCAGAGGCTGCCCAAAGGATGGATTTCAGTTTCACTTGTCTTGAAGTACTGATAGTACCTAGCATATCCTTGACATGTGGTTACTGCCAAGAGCAAAGAAATCACAATCACAGAGGATTGAAAGATCCCTACCCCCCAAACCAGTATCTGGTCTGGTTGATGAGGGCCTTCTCCTTCACAAGACCAGTCCTTGAAGACTGGGAGAGGTAGCTGTGTGTCTAATAAGCAGATACTAACCCAAAGAGTCAAAGAAAATGAAGAAACAGAGAAATATGTGCCAAAAAGACAACAAAATAAACCTCCTGAAACCAAGCTTAATGAAATGGAAACGTATGATTTACCTGCCAGAGTCAAAGTAACCATCATAAAGATGATGCTCAATGACGTCACGAAAATAATGCATGAACAATGTGAAAATTTCAATGAAGAGTTAGAAAACTAACTAGAAACAAACAGAAATCTTGTAGTTGAAGAAGACAGGGACTGAACTGAAAAATTTAGTAGGGAGTTCAATAGCAAACAAGATAAAGCAGAAAACAGGGTCAGTGAACTCAAAGCAAGGTCATTGGAAATTATCAAGTCAGAGAAGTAAAAAAAAATTTTTTTTTAAAAAAAGAATGAACAAGAGTCAAGCAGAAGAGACTTAGGAATACCATCAAGCAGATCAATATATTATTATGAGTTGCAAAAGATGAAGGGAGAGAAGGGGTTTCAGAAAGCTTATTGAAAGGAAAAAATGCCCCAAAACTCCAAAAATATGGGGAAGAAAATTGGGCACTGGTTCTAGTCCTGGCTGCTCCACTTCCGATCCAGCTTTCTGCTATGGCCTGGGAAAGCAGGGGAAGATGGCCCAGGTCCTTGGGCCCCTGCACCTACATGGGAGACCAGGAAGAAGCTCCTGGATCCTGGCTTTAGGTGGGTGCAGCTTCAGCTATTGCGGTCATTTGGGGAGTGAACCAACAGAAGTAAGACCTTTCTCTCTGTCTCTACCTCTCTCTGTAATTCTGTCTTTCAAATAAATAAATCTTTGGGAAAAAAAAAAAGAAAAATACCTGTCAAGCAAGAATACTATACTTGACAAACTTATACTTTTTTTTTTTTTTGACAGGCAGAGTTAGACTGTGAGAGAGAGAGAGACGGAGAGAAAGGTCTTCCTTCCATTGATTCACCCCCTAAATGGCCGCTGCAGCTGGCACACCATGCTGATCCGAAGCCAGGAGCCAGGTGCTTCTCCTGGTCTCCCATGAGGGTGCAGGGCCCAAGGACCTGGGCCATCCTCCACTGCCTTCCCGGGCCACAGCAGAGAGCTGGACTGAAGAGAAGCAACCGGGACAGAATCCAGCGCCCCAACTGGGACTAGAACCCGGTGTGCCAGCGCCGCAGGCAGAGGATTTGCCAAGTGAGCCGAAGCTTTGCCAGACTTAAAAAAAAAAAAAACCTGGTAAGCAGAACTTTGAGAGTGAAATTGAAGAACAGTAAACAATAAGACAAAAGCATGTGAAAGTTTAAAATTTACTGGTGAAGGTAAATATATAGGCAAATAAAGAATAATGCAATACTATAACAATTGCGAATAAATAACTTTTAATTCTAGTATAAAATTTTAAAGATAAACACATTAAAAATGAGTATGGGGGGGCTGGCACTGTGGCATAGCAGGTAAAGCCACTGCCTGCAGTGCTGGAATCCCATATGAATGCCAGTTCTAGTCCCAGCTGCTCCTCTTCTGATCCAGCTCCCTGCTTATGGCCTGGGAAAGCATTGGAAGGTGGTCCAAGTCCTTGGGCCCCTGCACCCACGTGGGAGACCCGGAAGAAACTCCTGGATCCTGATCTTGGATCAGCCCAGCTCTAGCCATTTTTGGCCATCTGAGGAGTGAACCAGCAGATAGAAGACCTCTCTCTCTCTCTCTCTCTCTCTCTCTCTCTCTCTCTCTCTCTTGCTCTCGCTCTCACTCTGCCTTTCCTACTCTCTCTGTGTAACTTATTAAATAAATAAATCTTTGGAATAAAATGAGTATGGGGCAGATGTTGTGACACAGTGGGTTCAGCCACCATTTGGGATGGGAGTGCTGGTTCAAGTCCTAAGCTATTCTGCTTGTGATCCAGTACCCTGCTAATGTGCCTAGGAAGCAACAGCATGACAGACTGAAACCAGTAGCCAGTAACTACATCCAGGTCTCTTAAATGGATAGCAGAGACTCAAGTCTGTCTCAGTCTTGGCTGTTGCTGGCATTTGGGGAATGAGCAAATGAAAGCTCACTATTTCTCTCTCCCTCCCTCCCTCCTTCTCTGTCTCTCCTTCCTCTCTCTCTGTCACTCTGGTATTCAAATAAATGAATAAATAAATCTCTTAAAAATTATTATAAGTATAAAATATGTTAATACACAAGAGAAAAATACATAGATTTTGACCTCAATAGCATAAAGCATGTGTGGGAGGAGTAAAAGTCTAGAGTTTGTATATTTGATTGAAGTTAAGTTGTTACCTTAAAATAGATTTATAAGAAATTTTATGTAAACCATGGTAACCACAAAGAATTATAAAGAAGACACACAAACAAAAAAATAGAAACAAAAAATGAACAAAATACAAAGGGAGAGATCAAAAGAAAAAAAACAGGAACAAAAGGATTACAAGACAGAAAATAATGAACAAAAATGATAATACATGGCCTTCCCTATCAATAATCACTTTACATGTAAATAGATTAACTTTCTAGTTGAGAGATAGAGTGGCTGAATGGTTAAAAACAAACAAACAGGCCGGCGCCGTGGCTTAACAGGCTAATCCTCCGCCTAGAGGCGCTGGCACACCGGGTTCTAGTCCCGGTTGGGGCGCCGGATTCTATCCCGGTTGCCCCTCTTCCAGGCCAGCTCTCTGCTGTGGCCTGGGAAGGCAGTGGAGGATGGCCCAAGTGCTTGGGCCCTGCACCCGCATGGGAGACCAGGAGAAGCACCTGGCTCCTGGCTTCAGATCAGCGAGATGCGCCGACCGCAGCGGCCATTGGAGGGTGAACCAGCGGCAAAAAGGAAGACCTTTCTCTCTGTCTCTCTCTCACTATCCACTCTGCCTGTCAAAACAAACAAACAAACAAACAAACAAAAAAAGGTCCAACTATTGTAATCCCTTGGTATCCATGGTGTGTTGGTTCCAGGACCCCTTACAAATACCACAATGTTCAAGTCCCTTATATAAAACGGTGTAGCATTTGCCAATAACACATATACATCCACCTGTATACTTCAAATCAGATCTAATTTATGTATAAAACTTAATACAATGTAAATGCTACTTAAACAGGTTGTTCTACTATATTGTTTATAAAATAATGTAAAGGAAAACATTTGGATATGTTCTGTACAGACACTCCTTTTCAAATATTTTTATCTCTGGTTGGTTGAAACCAAGCATACAGAACCCATGGACATGGAAGCCCAACTCTAAAAGAGACTCACTCTATGTTAAGGACACTTTTTTTTAGGATTTATTTATTTACTTGAAAGTCAGAGTTACACAAAGAGAGAAGGAGAAGTAGAGAGAGAGAGAGAGAGAGAGAGAGACAGAGAGAGAGAGAGGTCTTCCATCTGCTGGTTCACTCTCCAATTGGCTGCAATGGTCGGAGCTGTGCCAATTTGAAGCCAGGAGCCAGGAGCTTCCTTCTGGTCTTCCCATGTAGGTGCAGGGGCCCAAGGACTTGGGCCATCTTCTACTGCTTTCCCAGGCAATAGCAGAGAGCCAGATTGGAAGTGGAGCAGCCAGGACTCAAACCGGCGCCCACATAGGATGCCAGTACTGCAGGCGGCGGCCTTACCTGCTACGCCACAGTGCCAGCCCCAAGGACACTTATGTTTAAGGACTATAGTTATATCAGACAAAGTAGACACTGGAGCAAAAACTGCCATAAGAGACAAGGACATTATATAATGATGAAAGAGTCAATTCACCAGTATGGTGTAACAATTATACATATATATGCACACAAAAGCAGATCACCTAAATGCACAAAGGGATTAATTCCATTTTTCTATGAACTTTTTGATGCCCCTTCATATAAAGCAAAATATTGACAGAACTAAAGGGAGAAATAGTATTATAGTAGTAGGAGACTGATCAAATGCACACAGAACATCCTCTAGGATAGGTCACATGTTAGGTCACAAAACAGGTATTAATAAATGGAAGAAGACTGAAATCACACCAAGTCTTTTTTATGAGAACAAGGAAATGAAACTAGAAATCAATAACAGAAATAAAGCTGGAGAATCCAAAAAGATGTGGAAATTAAACAACATACTTTTGTGGTAGACATTTGGCCTACCAGTTAAGATGTCACTTGGTTTGCCCATCTTTGATATCAAAATGCATGGGTTTCAGTCCCAGATGTACTCCTGATTCCAACTCCCTGACAACACATACCTTGGCAGGCAGAAGGTGGTGTCTCGAGTGGCTGGGTCCCTGACACCTTTGTGGGAGGCCTCAATTAAGTTCCTGGCTTCCAGATTTACCCTGACCAGTCTCTGGCTGTTGTGGGCATTTGGAGCATGAACCAGAGGACTGGGGCCAGGGTGGGGAGAGGGCAGGAGGGTGGTATTTGCTCTCTCACTCTCTCATTGTCTGCCTCAAATAAAAAATTAAATAAGTCATTTTTAAAATAAAAAATTAAATAAATAAATGCTTTAAAATATACTCATGGGCCGGCGCCACGGCTCAATAGGCTGTGGCACCGGCACCCCGGGTTCTAGTCCTGGTTGGGGCGTCGGATTCTGTCCCGGTTGCTCCTCTTTCAATCCAGCTCTGCTGTGGCCCGGGAGTGCAGTGGAGGATGGCCCAAGTGCTTGGGCCCTGCACCCGCATGGGAGACCAGGAGGAAGTACCTGGCTCTTGGCTTCGGATCAGCCCGGTGCGCCAGCCGCAGCTTGCCACCGGAGCGGCCATTGGGGGATGAACGAACGGAAAAAGGAAGACCTTTCTCTCTGTCTCTCTCTCTCTCTCTCACTGTCCACTCTGCCTGTCAAAAAAATAAAAATAAAATAAAATAAATTTTAAAAATACACTCATGAACAACCAAAAGGTCAAAGAAGAAATCAAAAGATAAATTAGAAAATATCTTGGACCAGTGCTGTCGCATAGTGGTTAAAGCCACCACTGTGACTCTGGCATCCCATGTGGGCGCCTGTTCATGTCCAAGCTGCTCCACCTGGGAAAGCAGGTAGAAGATGGCCCAAGAGCTTGGGCCCCTGCACCCACGTGGGAGACCAGGAAGGAGCTCTTGACTCCTAGCTCCTGGTTTCAGATTAGCCCAGCTCCAGTCACTGTGGCCATTTGGGGAGGGAACCAGTTGATGGAAGATTGATCTCTGTCTCTCTTTCTCTTCCTCTCTAACTCTCTCTCTCTCTCTCTCTCTCTCTCTCTCTCTCTCACACACACACACACACACACACACAACCTTTCAAATAAATAAATCTTAAAAAATAAAAAAGGAGGTATCTTGAGACAGTTGAATAAGTAGAACGTACCAAAACCTTTGGGATGCAGCAAACATAGTATTGAGGGAAGTTTGTCATGCTCAATGGCTACATTTAAAAAAAAAAAGCAGAAAGATCTTGGGGCTCATGTTGTGGTGCAGCAAGTTAAGCCACTACCTGTGACACAGGGGCACTGGTTTGAATCCCAGCTACTGCACTTCTGATCCAGCTCCCTGATAATATGTTTGGGATAGCAGCAGAAGACGGCTCAAGTACTTGGAGCTCTGTACCCATGTGGGAGACCCCAATGCAGTTCCAAGCTCCTGGCTTCAGCCTGTCCTAGCCCCAGCCATTGTGGCCATTTGGGGAGCAAATCAGTGAATGGAAGACCTCTCTCTCTCTCTCTCTCTCTCTCAGTGTTTCTGCCTTTCAAATGAATAAAATAAATCTTAAAAACATTAAAAAAAAAGAAAGATCTCAAACAGCTTAAATTTACAACTCAATGGACTAGGAAAATAAGAAAAAAACTAAGCTTGAGGGCTGGCTTTGTGGTGCAGCAAGTTAGCCACCACTTGTAACACCAGCCTCCCATATGAGCACATATTGGAGTCCTAGCTGCTCCACCTCCAATCCAGCTCCCTGATAACGCACCTGGGAAAGCTGTGGAGGATGGTTCTAGTACATAGGCCCCTGCACTCTTGTGGGAGACCTGGATGAAGCTCCTGGCTCCTGGCTCCGCATTGGCTCAGCTCAGGCCATTGCAGCCATTAAGGGAGTGAATCAGCAGATGGAAGACTTCTCCGTCTCTCTCTCTCTCTACCTCTCTGTAATTCTGCCTTTCAAATAAATAAATAAATAAATATTTTTTTTAAACCTCACATTAAAGAAAAGCCCAGGACCAGATGACTTTATTGGTAAATTCTACCAAACATTTAAAGAATTTATGCCAATCCTTCTCAAACTCTTACAAGAAATTAAAGAGGAGGGAACATTTCCAAACTAATTTTATGGGGGTAGCATTACCCTGATACCAACCCAGACCGTGACAATACAGGAAAAGAAAATTACAGGTCAATATCCCTCAATGAAAATAAGAAACAAAAATCCTTAACAAAACATAATCAAACTAAAATCAACAGCATATTAAAAGTATAATACCCCATGAGCAGGTTGGATTTATCCCTGGGACATCAGGATGGTTCAACATATGCAAATCAGTAAGTATGTTAAACCACATTAATAGACTGAAGGACAAAAATCATACGACCATCTCAAAAGATGCAAAAAGAAGATAACTGACAAACTTTACCAGATCTTCAAGAGAAATGCTCTCAACAAAAGAGGAATAGAAGGAAATTACCTTAACAACAGAAAGGGCATATGAGAAAACTACACAGCTAATACCATACTCAATGGTGAAAAACACAGCTTTCCCTCTAAGATTGGGAACAAGATAAGAATGCCCACTTTAACCACTTCTGCTGAACCTACTACTGGATGTCTTACCTAAGGTAATTAGGTAAGAAAAAGGGAAAAAGGACATCCAAATCAGAAAAGAACAAGTAAAATTATCTCCATTTGCAGATGACATGAGCTTTTATATAGAAAATCCTAAGCACTTCACACACACAAAAAAGTCTTGGAACAAAGGAATTTAGTGAAATTACCAGATACAAAATCAACATGCAAAAACTGGTTGTGATATTTCTATACACTAATAATGAACTACATGAAAAGGGGATTAAGAAAGTCCCATTTATATTAGCATCAAAAATAATAAAATACTTAGGAATAAATATAATTTAATAGATGAAAGACATGTAAACTGAAGCAATAAAAATTGAAGAAAGAAATTTTAAAAAGACAGAAATAAATGACAAGACACCTTATGTTAATAAACATGGAGGGTTTAATATGTTAAAATGTCCATACTATCCAAAGTGATCTACAGATTTAATGCAATTTCTATCAAAATCCTAATGGCATTTATTTTACAGAAATAATAAAAACAACTCTAATATTCATAGGGAATCACAAAGAACCCTGAATGGCCAAATCAACCTTAAGAAAGAAAAACAAAACTGGAAGTATCATGCTCTCTGATATAAAATGATATTACAAGGCCTATAGTAATCAAAACAGTATGGTGCTGGCATCAAGACAGCTATGTAGGCCAATGGAACACAATATAGAGCCCAGAAATAAACCCAACTATATATGGTAGAATGATGTTTGCCAACTGCATGAATTTTTTTCTTTTTTTTAAAGATTTTATTTATTTATTTGACAGAGTTACAGACAGTGAGAGAGAGACAGAGAGAAAGGTCTTCCTTCCGTTGGTTCACTCCCCAAATGGCCACTACGGCCAGAGCTACACCGATCTGAAGCCAGGAGCCAGGAGCTTCCTCCTGGTCTCCTATGCAGGTGCAGGGGCCCAAGTACCTGGGCCATCCTCCACTGCCCTCCCAGGCCACAGCAGAGAGCTGGACTGGAAGAGGAGCAACTGGGACTAGAACCCAGCGCCCCTATGGGATGCCCACACCGCAGGCAGAGGATTAACCTTAGTGCGCCACCGCGCCAGCCCCACCAACTGCATGAATTTAACACAATGGAGAAAGGATAGTTTCTCCAACAAATGGTGGATGGCCACATGCAAGACAAGGAGTTCATATTCTCTTCTTAGACCATCATAAAAACAACTCAATGTAGATTAAAGAATGGAAACTGTACAACTTCTGTTAAGAAAAATAAGGGAAAACCTTCTTGACACTGATTTTGTTAATGATTCCCTTACTATTACATCAAAAGCATGACAACAAAAGCAAAAATAAACTAGTGGGGCTACATCGACTCCTGCAACACAAAGCAAACAAATAAAGGCAGCCTATGGAATAGGAGGAAATATTTGCAAACTATTTATAAAATAAGGAGTTAATATCCAAAATATATGAGACTTACATGACCCACTAGCAAAAACACAAATAACTAATTCAAAATCGGCAACGCGGGGCCAGTGCTATGGCACAGTGCGTTAGCGCCTTGGCCTGAAGCGCCGGCATCCCATAAGGGTGCCAGTTTGAGACCCAGCTGCTCCTCTTCCAATCCAGCTCTCTGCTATGGCCTGGGAAAGCAGTGGAAGATGGCCCAAGTCCTTGGGCCCCTGCACCCGTGTGGGAGACCTGGAAGAAGCTCTTGGCTCTTGGCTTCAGATCGGCACAGCTCCAGCCACTGTGGCTAATTGGGGAGTGAAACAACATATGGAAGACCTCTCTCTCTCTCTCTGCCTCTCCTCTCTCTGTGTAACTCTTTAAAAAAATCGGTAAACTATTTTACACTGTTGTTGGCAATGTCAAATGATGCAGCTGCTATGGGAAACAGTATCGAGGGTCCTTGGAAATCAAAACTAGAAGTACATCAGTCCTACTTCATGGGTTTATCTGAAAACATTGAAGTCAGGATCTTGAAGAGATATTTGCATTCCCATGTTCACTGGAGCATTATGCACAATAGCCAAGATGTAGAAACAACCCAAATGTCTGTCGACAGACATAACACACAGTGAAATATTATTCAGGAGGAAATCGTACCAGGTGCAACAACATAGATGAATTGGAAGAATGTAATGCTGAATGAAATAAGGCGGTCACGGAAGGACAAATACAAATTCTACATGAAATATCGAAAGTAGCCAAACCCATTTCTATGTGTGGATAAAGCATTAAAAGGCAGATGCCAGGGGCTGGGAGGAGAGGATAATGGGGAATTGCTAGTCACCAAGTATAAAGCTTCAGTTATGTGAGATGAATAAGTTCTAGAGATCTGTTGTACAAGACTGTGCCTGCTGTTAACAACACTGTACTTTGCACTTAGAATTTGGTTAAATGTGGATCTCATGATAAATGGTCTCATTAGAATAAAAAAGTAATTTAGGTTAATATAAAATTTTAACAAGACATAAGAATGCATATATTTTCTGAATTTTAAAATTAAAATGGTTAGAAAAAAATCAGTATTCCTATTTGTAGTCAAGCTGTACCCAGCAGGCACGATCCATTCTGGAAAAGAAGACTATAGAATCACTCCCAGACCCTTCTAATCAGTTAGTAAAAACAATAAGGGGTCGTGAAGGTTGCACGTTAATGTACACTGCAGTAACTAGTATCACCCTGCTGCAGAACAGATTTCAGGTGTTAGCTGAAAGAAAAGAAAGCAGAGGGGTTAATGGCCTTGGTTTCTGTGGATGGTGAAATTAAAGCAGGGCTACCCAGTCCTATAAGTCTTTCAATAGTTAAAAACTAATGCTGGGGCTTTTTTTTATTCATTTAAGAAGTCATAGCCATCATTCAAGAGAGTAGAAGGGAAAAAAAAAAACCAAAATGTGTGGTTCCCATATGGTTCAGTAATAATCACAACCAGTCTATGACTGTCTTAAAGAGTCTGATGAAATATGTGAAGGGAGAAGAAGAGGGGGCCCTATGAACGTGGTGCAGGGTGGGGTTGATAAAGACATTATGGGGCCAGAGAGAGAAATCAAGAGCACATTTGTACTTTACAAAAGCAAGTTAGAAACCCTTAGGTAGGTGGCTTATACTCATGTAAAATGCCAGCCAATCCATCAATGGAATTTTTTAAAGTGCCCACTAGTGATTTATAGTTAATGCTTAGTGAACTAGAACACTGCAACTGGAACTACTTAAATTTTTCTGACTTCTGAAATGTAATTAAATTGGGGCACACATGGAATTAACAACAGTATCATGATCCCTTGGAGAATGATGTGTTACCCATTGAATTATCCTGTCTGTCTGGGTAGTAAATCATATCCTTGTCTAACATGCTAGATAAGCATATCTCACTCAACCAGAGAGCTTGGCAAACTTTAGATAGAAATCATTTTCACAACACAATTGGGAAGCCATGATCACAAAATGAAAGGAGGGAAAAACATCATACAGGGCAAAAGGGAGGAGGGAGGAGAAAGAAGGAGGAAGTTCTGTAGGGTGCAGCATTTTAAAGGAGCTTTCTTAGCACAGAAGACAAGGAAGCTTTCAACTTCAAACCAACTACCCTCGCAATCACTCACTAACCACCCTTCTCTCCCTTCCTTCCTGCCTCCCTCCCTCTATCCCTCCTTCTCTCTCTCTCTCTCTCTCTCTCACACACACACACACACACACACTAAAATTCAGTCTCTAGATCAAGTGGTGATGTTTAGACCTATCTACATAACGAAGCAGAATTTATCAGTTTGTATATAGCATAGTAATAAATGTTAAGGGCAAGGGAGAAGAAAGATCAGAAGTAATAAATATTAAAGAAGTCAGATTGTAGATAGAGAATGTAATGAAAATTTCTCCTTTTTTATGTTGCTCCTCATTCAGCACCAAGTTTACTTATAAATTATATGACTAGGTATAGCAACACTTTAAACTGTTTGTTTTCTGGATCTGTCACTGATGGTACCTAGGAACAAATGTACAAACTATAGGTGATGACAGAACCTAATTTAGAGCCTAAGAAGGAAACCAGATTTAGAAAGAGGAGCTTCACAAATTGAAAATAGGAAAATAAAAGTCACCTCAGGATTTACGGAAGTTCCTAAAAGCCTAACTCTATATGTGACAAATTCTATGGAACACCTTTGGGATGAAAAGCCTGATGCAGTGATTTATATCTCTCGGCTCTGCCCTCAAGGAGCTGGCATGGCCTGTGAGGCATAGGAAACAAGCATACATAGCTCATTAGAAAGAATATGGTGAGCACCAAAAGACAGGTGGATTTTCTTGAAGCTGCAGTGGCAAGAAGAACAGAGGGACAGAGTATGGGGTAGACTAAGACCAAAAGGAGGTGTTATTCATGATGGACCACTAAGAACGTTTTGAGAGGCCATGATGAACCAAACATGGGAATGTTCAGGAAATAGTGAGTTGTCACATATGGGCTATGGTAAATGGCAGTTGTGGGCATGGGCTCTGGAGCTAGCCTTTCTGGGTTAAAACCTAGTCTCTGCCATTGACTAACTGTGATGCTCTGGATAAATCATTTGAATTTCCATATGCCTTGTTTTCTCTCTCTGAAAAAAAAAACGAGGACGAATAATAGAAACTTATACAGTGGCTATGAGGATTAAATAACACATGTAAAATCACTTTGAATGGTGTCCAACCTCCAAAAACTGCACAATAAATGTTAGCTTTTTTCTTATTTGGATGAAGTTCAAAGGAAGTATTCAGGATTTGAGGCTGGAATGGAAGGCTAGAGCTATATTATGGAGAACTTAGAATGCCAGACCTGAGGAGTTGGAACTTAAATCAAGATTAAGGAGATTTTAAATGGTAGAATACCATAAAGTCAGATAAATTGATGTAAAGAGAAAGGTTACAACTGTAGCTACCTGACAACACGAAGAGCTGACTTGTGAGAGAGTGTTTCCCATAAATGGAAGGGTTCAAGCACACAGTCTGGTCAACCAAACAGAAGGGTGTTATAAATGGTACTCAAGCAGTGAGTCAATGTTGGTCAGCTTGCATGGTCTGCCTCTAAGTTCCTCTCAACTGTGAGCTGATTTAGGAGTAAAGACTCTAAGAACAGTATGGAGGGAAGATTTGTGCAAGGTAGTGCTAGTGCTAGGATCAATGAGCATTAAGAACCACTGAAGTGAGATAGGGCAGCACAGGTAGTGACAATGGTAGCAGGTGGGGATATACTGTTTTGGAAGATTTCTGATCTGTAGTGTCAGAGATGGAAAGGACATCAAAAAAATCAATTAGTCATAGGTCAGCGTTCTGGCACAACAGAATACAACACCACCAGCATCACATATTGGAGCACCGGTTCAAGTCCCAGCTGCTCTACTTCCAATCAAGCTTCCTGTTGATGCACCTGGGAAGGCAACAGAAGCTAGCCCGAGTAATTGGGTTCCTGTCACCCATGTGAGAGACTCAGATGGAGTTCCTGGCTCCTGGCTTCATCCTGGTACCAACCTGAATGTTGCAGTCATTTAAGGAGTGAACCGCTGAGTAGATCTCTCTCTCGCTCTGCCTTTCAAATACATAAACAAATATTTTAAAAATCAACCCATCAGTCCAGCTTCCTCATTGTGCAAATAGGAAAACTAAAATTCTCAGATACAGGAAGTGATTTACAAGATAAAATTCAAAAGAAGTGGTCAAGAATAAAGGAAGCCAGCCAGGAATCCAGAAATGCAGTGAGTGCTTGGAAGAGGGTGGTGGTAGCAAGAACTGAAATGAAGGGGGTGGATATGAGGGCAATTTTGAGGAAAGACTGACAGGACCTGGTGATTGACTGGATATAGAGGATGAGCAAGCAGTGACTCCAAGATTTCAATGCTAGCTGAGTGGGAGGTAGGGAAGGAAAGAACAGAGCCTATTTTGCAAGGGGAAGATAACAAGTTCTGTCTTACACATATTAGAGCTTGAAGTGAAAAAAAAAGCAAAAATTATTCAAGTACACACTGTCCATTAGACTGTTATCAAGATTAAGACAAGGCTGGCGCCGTGGCTTAACAGGCTAATCCTCCGCCTAGCGGCGCCAGCACACAGGGTTCTAGTCCCGGTTGGGGCGCCAGATTCTATCCCGGTTGCCCCTCTTCCAGGCCAGCTCTCTGCTATGGCCCGGGAAGGCAGTGGAGGATGGCCCAAGTGCTTGGGCCCTGCACCCACATGGGAGACCAGGAGAAGCACCTGGCTCCTGGCTTCGGATCAGCGAGATGCGCCGGCCGCAGTGGCCATTGGAGGGTGAACCAACGGCAAAAAGGAAGACCTTTCTCTCTGTCTCTCTCTTTCACTATCCACTCTGCCTGTTAAAAAAAAAAAAGATTAAGACAAGATTTAAGAGTCATGAGGTCGCATTACTGCTCTTTCTTGAGAGTGTGTGGGTATGTTTGTGTAACATACATGTGTGTGTATATATATCATCTGTGTATGTATGTGTGTGCAAATATAAATATTATATATATATATATATCTTGAATTTTGTTCCATGAACATTTATCACCTATCCCCCAAATAACAATTTAAATCAACAGACTCTGGTAGGCAGAGGAGGAAGGAAATGAGGGAGGCCATTCTTCATGTTTCAAAACATGTTGGACAAGAGAGGGCAGGTAAGAAAGATAGGTTTGTAGAGGCCAAGAAGGTCAAGTCTGTTTTGTTTGTTTGTCTGTTTATTGCTTACTGCCCTCCCAGTCTGAAAAACAACAGCAGCATTTGGGGGAAAAAAGGTGCACTCTAAAATCAGATAAACTGAGTTTTTATACCAGCTCTGCCAGCTACTTGTCAAATTAATTTTGGAAAGTTACTTAATCCTGTTAGCCTCAGTTTCTGCATCTTAGAATAGGGATACTACTAAGTACCTCTCATACATTATATTATTTAATCCTGAGACTCTAATCTGTGTCTTTAACCAGCTTCCAAGTAAAGCTTCTAAATGTCTAGTCTGTGAGACTCACCTTTGTCCAATGTTATAACACATGGAACATGGCCACAGAAAGACTTAGAATATAAGGCACAAAAAAGGGGTTTTTGAAATAAAGTTTCCAAGTATTCTGAGACAAGCATAGGATTTGGAGTTTCATAGAGCTGAGTTCATAGGACAGCTCTACCACCCCCTGGCTCTGCTACTTCGAGAATAGTCCTTTGTCTCTCAGAACCTCATTTTATTTTCATCTCCAAAATAAGAATACAAATAGTTCATTTACAGAAGTGATGAGAAGATCAGAGATTATGCATATGAAATTCCCATAATATGCATCTAATTAATGGTAACTTTGATCATCCCCAGCCCAGAGTTAAGGCTCCCAAGCACACTAAAACAGCAATGCCAATTTCCTAGCGTGCATTTCCATTCGCTCTTCGAATCAGCCTTGAAAACATAAAAGCACATCAGCTATCCCTTTGATTTTTCAAGCACCTATGAGGTCACCCAAAGAATTCCCTCCTGCCCTTTGAACCTTTAATTCCTTCTCAAATGATTTACTGGCTGCCTGGCCTCCAAATGACCATGCTAGCAGCCATGTCCTTCCTATCTGAGGCTCTGTCCCTTTGATAACAACAGTGCCCCTGATGGGGTTTACCACTCCCACCCCCTAGGAGCATGCTTCTAAGACAACATTTTCAACTTTGGAAGGAATTTAATAGGCACAGCAGTAAGGAGCAAGCAAACATTCTCTTCATCTCCCATCAATGCCTGCAAAGACTGAATCATGTCCTCTCTCAGATTTTCCCAGATTGCTGGTACTCTTTCTCATACCTACTACGTGATCCTGATAAAGACAAGCACCTTCCAGGCTTATTCCTAAAGTTCATTCCAATGAGTCAACCCCCTCCCCCCGCAGTAGTCTGGAGTAGGCAAACTAAAAGAAACACCTATAGTTACTACCACTGTGAATTTGAACCTTTTCCCTTTAGTCCCGTGACATAACCTAACGACCATAGGGACAATTAACCACCAATGAGATTGAACCTCATTAGGAAGGAGGACAGGCTCAGTTCCTTTTGGCCCTTCTCAGCATTCTCAGCTTTGTGTAAAATGGTGAGAAAAGGAATGTCATGGTCAAATAATGAGGACACTTAAAGCACTGGGTATAAATACCAGACAGTGACTCACCTCCAAGGCCAGTCAGACAGAACACGTTAGAGCTTGCTCAAGCAACAGTGGAAACACACACACACACACACACACACAGTACGTTCTCTGAAAGCTACCACCTTTCAGCTGAAGCAGTGAAACACTTGAGTCAGGCAGAAGACTCACAACTCTACCCACCCTGAAACACACAGCAACAAGTGGGGTGGCTGTTGTTTAAAGAGTCTCACAGCAGCACTTCCCCCAAAGCATGGGGAATGCTGTCATCACCAGCCAGCAGGCCTCTCCCACAGGCAAGTCTCAGGAACTCAGAGCACATACAGGAGCTGCAGCAGCCAAGTGGCATGGGGACAAGCAGGTAACTATCCTCACTGTCCACTATTGCAATCCCCCTTCTCCTCCAGGGTTGCATCTGGGGTCCATCTCAACTTCCAATCCCACCTCCTTTTTCTTCTAAGTGTTCCCTCTGCCCCTACCTCACACACCTGTGCTACGCAAGGTTCACCTCACATACTAGGTGTCATACAAAGACTGGGAAACTTGGCTAGTCTGTTATCTAGATTTGCAAGGTCATCGCATCTTTCTGATTTGAGGCTGGGAGTGGAAAGAAGAAAGAGTACCAATTATTGAGGATGAAATTTGGCTTCACCCTTGCTACATATTATCATAATCGGCAAACCCTTCTATGGAAGCTACTCTGCTCTGTGCTGAAGATGCTTAAGATATAGAAAACGCAGCCATGTCTTCTCAGAGATTTTGGTCCCACTAGGCCAAACACAAGGCAGCTAAAGTACCTGGTGACAACTACTGGAAAAGCAGAACTCCAGCATTCCAAAGAGGACTCCCACCAGCAGTCACTGGACATGATGTCGTGGAGGCAGAGAGCTAGGCCCAATACAGCAGGGCAAAGACAAGAAGAGCGGAGAAGGCTTTGCAAAGACGTAGTGTGAAGCCCAGCCACTCAGAGAAACATCAGGATGGGAAGACTGGAGGCCCGAATTGCCCAGGTGGATCTGGGGAGTCGAGAGGAAGCCATCCTGCCTGAAAACCTGGGACCTGGAAGGAGTGAGAAAAAGGCAGGCTAGAGCCAGAGAGAGAACGGGCTGTAACACTAGGCTACAGTGGCTTGGGCTCCATTCTACAAGCAGCAGGGAACCATTAAATAATTTCAAGGGAGGAGGGGATGATCAAAGGAAGGGAAACCATTGAGGAGGCGACTACAGTAGTGTAGTTGTTCCAGAAGGAGGCTTCTTCCTGCCTGTCCCAGCTCTTGCAAGATCCTCCTTCAAAGCTGCCCTTTCCCATCTGAGCTCACTGGCTCAGAGCTCATTATTATGCATCTCTTTTGACTTGGGAAGAGATATCAATGACGTCTCTTATTCTGAATGAGACTCCTAATGTTGTAGGGAAGATGGGTCAGGGACTTAAGAAACGGACAAGCGTCGTCTGAACCTCCCAGTTTAGATGAAAGGAACTGTGACACATCATTTCCATTGCTACAACAGCATCAATTGGTTTAGTCCCTGGGGTCACTGGTCTCTAATATCCCAACAGAGGAGCCGGGAGGTAGAAAAAAGAGAGGGAGGGGAGGGGAGGGAGGGAGAGAGAGAAGGAGGGAAGAAGGGAGGGGAGGAGGAGGAGGGGAGAGGGAGAGAGAGAGAGAGGGAGAGAGAAACAGAGTTTGAAAGAGAAACAGAGAGAGAGGAGAGCAGGAGAACTGCCAGCATAGGGCAAAATCTGATTGTCAAGTGCTTTTCTGGGGCCTGTTCCAGATCACTGTCACTTACAGGCTTAGACTACAGCTCAGCCCTAAATTAGGGCTCCAACCTAGGGGATGGGAGATGGAAGGGCCCCACCTGGGTCTTAGCAGTGGGAATTAACTCTCCCTGATCCTTAATTCTTTTGGTTTTTATTAGTGGCTGGAAGGGGAGAGGGATGTAACCTGAACCCTAACGCAGCTGAGAAGGGCTAAGAGCCAAAACCTTCCTTAAGCAGATACAGTATGTGCAGGGCCTGGGCAGGTTTCAGAACACTGCACACTTCTCCAGCCAAAGGCATGGGGAAAACATGAAAATTACACATTGAGCCCTTTACATTCAGAGGGGGGAGCATAGCACCCTCCCACCAGCGCTCCCGCTCCCGTAGCAGAGAGAACTTAGCAAGCTCATTCTTGTAAAAGCCTGAGCACTCAGGGGCGATCTTTCACACAAACACCTCCCCAGCAGCTAGCTATTCAAGGCCATTTTAAATCTAAATTACAAGCCATTTCCTTCTGCCAGAGAAGAGCCCAGGAAGAGGGCTGTTAGCATTTTGGGAAGAAGTGAAGTTTTGTCTACAAGGAAGACAGTGGGGGGCGAGGGAGGGAATTTTGCCAGAGTTCCACAGCACAACATTCTGAATTTGACTTCTTCACCAGGTAGAAAGGTAGGTGATGCTGTACAAAGGTAGTATAGGAAGCATGGGGCGGGGGAGTGTGGTGCAGGGTGGGGGGGCAGTAATCATATTGGCTGGTCTGTCCACACATCAGTTAACCTTTCCTGGGAATTTCATGTAAGCATAAAGAGCAGCGATGCTACGGTTTGGATCAGAAAAATCACTCAGACTTTCCAAAAAGCCTCTTAATAATAAGGCAATGTTTTCTAGCCAGATTTACAGCAAATGAATTTGTGAAGTAAATCCCTATTTCCTTCTAACTTTTTTGTGGCGAAGACACCACTGAAGTCAATAAAATAAAATCACACTTTGCAAGTTTAACAATGCTTTTTAAAAGGTCACATTTAAGAAGCAATCGTAGACAGATTAACAATGATATTCACAGACTAATAACCCTTCACTAGGTGGTGAGTATGATGCAGCTAACAAGGAAAATGCAATCCAGGCTTGAAATGCCAGCGGTTTGAGGTTTTTTGCCTTACCAAGCCACCACATTTTGGTTTTCATATAGAGACAACAATCCTTAAACATCTTGGCAAGTGAACTGGTGTTTTGTGTATTTTTTTTAACAGTCTCAAAACATTTTAACATTTTGGCCTGAAGTTTGGCATTTTGACAGGTTCTTCTATTGTTTTGTTTGTTTGATTGATTTTTTGGACTTTCCCATCACTGGCAGTTCTAAGCTATAGGAAGAGAACTTCAAGCCAGCAACACCTCCTGCAGATGGGAAGAGAGAGCAAGACAAAGCTATGGCCAAGAAGGATCATTAAATAACAATACAGGCTTGTTCCAATGTCTTTGGGGCATGAGATTGTCTGGCAATTAACTCATTTCCACAACAATCAATAGATTAGTAGATTGTCTGTGTTAGCCATTATGTTCCTAAAATGATGATTTGTTGTTTTAACTGATCAGTGGAGTTAAATAAACAAACCTTCCCTTCCCTACCCCCAACTGCCTATGGGCCTTTTTGATGATCCGACAGACATGTCAGTCTCAGGAAAATCCAGAAGTGAACTAAGACTAGCTCCCCTTCCCAATGCCCACAGCAGTCCCAGCATTCTAGATTAGAAAGATTAGATACATCTCTGACTCAGACCAAGAGGTACTATTGAAACCTCTGCAAACTCACGAATGTGTAACAAGTCAGCACGTTGCCAAGATGCTCAGCTCCTTCCAAATGTCCCTTTCCTATTGGTTCAGCTAAGATCTATTGGTTCAGCTAAGATCTTTCCCCACGGGGGCAGTTTTGTGGCTGGTACTGCGTTAGGTGCTTTATTTTCGATATATATCAATTTTCAACAAAATGGCTACCTGGCTGCAACCTTCATCTGCTCTGGGTTCTCCAGAATAACTAGTTCAAATCCACTCAGGGGTGGACATTTGGCACAGCAATTAAGATGCTGTTTGGGACAGTCGTATTCCATGTCATATTGTAATGCCAGGGTTTGAGACCCTGCTCCACTTCCTATTCCAGCTTCTTACTGATAAGCTAGCTTCCTGGGAGGCAGCAGACGATAGCTCAGTTACTTGGGTCCTGCTACCCACAAGGGAGACTGAGATTGAGTTCTGGGCCCCAGGCTTTGGCCTGGCCCCATCCCCATTGGAGGAAAGTTTTTCTCTCTCCCTTCTCCTCTCCCTCTCCCTCTCTGCTTTACAAAAAATAAATAAATAAAAATAAATTTTAAAATTTCAAGCCATTCACCTTTATATCCAATTACTCTGCAACAATCAAACAGGCCTTTGCTGCCTCACTTATTAATCCAGTCACACAAGCAATATGACACTGGGCAAGTTACCCAATCTTGGTATGCTTTTTTTCCTCATTAATAAAATGGAGTTAATAAACAAGTTAGTATATGTTAGGTTAGAAAACAAGTGCCTGGCCCAGGGTAGGCACTATAAAAATATCTGTTAGAAAACAAATAAAAGCAACATCTATGGTGTGCTATGCTGGTTTCATAGGCCATAGGAAGAATAGCTCAACTCCAGAATAGGCTCTCCATAAAATTTAATGAATGAATTAGTAAGTAAATAAAGTGATAAACAACACAAGCTTTGGCCTTAGGCAGTAAGCTCACCGTGGGGTAGTCTTCTGTGTCCTTAGGAAATGCAGTGCTTACACTGACTGGAATGAATGTCGTTCTTTGTCCCCAGGCTACCTAAATCCTATGCATCCCTCAAGGCCTGGCTCTATTTCTTTTTTGCCACAAAGCTCCTGACCACAACAGTCCACAGTGAAATCTCTTTCTACTAAATCGATGTCACCGTAAGATCCTATCCCATGGTTTAATCACTTAAAGCTTTTTGTTGTTGTTGTTTGCTAGGCTTGCAGTAATGCCACTCTTCAACAAACCTATCGTCTCTTTGGGAATGCACAACCAGGTTTTCTGTGGTCATCTCATGTTCTCCAGCTTAGAATCAGCTATTTTCAACAAAGTGCTCAACAAATTCGTGTCAACTAGTTGGTTGATTGGTTGATTGATTGATTAGAGGCTTAATTGAGAGCCCCCAGAACAGCCAAACAAGGTTTAGCATAGTCTTTCAAAGTGCTGTTCGGACATTTGCCAGAAATCATGTCTGATCTTTCAACTTCTGCAACAGCAGACATCATACTAAAGGTATTCTGCCATTCCACACAATTCCCAGTGATTCTGTAACATCAGACAAGGCATTTTAAGTTCAGGATTCTCTTAAGAGAATTTCTGTTTAATAAGGGACACCTGTGGAACGCTTGTTCTTAAAATCACAATTGTTTGAAACCCACACATTTTCATAAACTTTTCAAAGCTTCACATGCATGGATTTTTTGCACCACAGTAAACTTACTTTTTTCATTCCATTTTCCATGAACTTTTGAAGTACCCTCATTTACCTCGAGTATTTACTTATGGTATAGGAGCAAAGGAATCTGCCTATGAGACAACAGTGCAAGTTTAAATGTTTAAAAAACTTATCTGAGAGGCAGACAGAGAGCTCCTATCCATTGGTTCAAATGCCTGCAATGGGCAGAGAGTTGGGCCCACTCGAAGGTGGGAGCTGAAAACTCAATCCAGGTCTCCCATGTGGGTATCAGGAACCCAATTACTTGAGCCATCACCTGCTAACTTCTAAGGTCTGCATTGGCAGGAAACTAGAGTCAAGAGCCAGAGCCAGTAGTTGAGCCCAGAACAGTGTAAGTTTTAGTATTTTCATTTTGCAGATAAGGAAATTAAGAAATGACTTGCCCAAAGTCACACAAATAACAGCTGGCAGAATTAAAACTCAGCTGCAGGTCTTCTGAATCCTAGCCCAAAACCCCTACCTTGACTTGAGATATTATAAACAACAACAAAGCTCTCCCTTTGATCCTGAACCCTGAGGGGCAAATATTGGTAATATTACTAGTATCTCCATTTAATTTTCTTCTCTCTCTCTTCTCTTTTGTTTCTCTTTCCTTAGCCTGTGTAAATAAACATGGTGCCATAAAAAGAATTGGGATTTGGAATCAGAAATAAGTTTGAATAAGTCTCCCACTTACTGTGCAACTTAGAATCTGTTATTTCACATCTCCTAAGCCTCAGTTTCTTCATCTGCACAATGGGTACATCACTATCTACTCCAAGGAGTTATATAAAACTTAAGTGAAATACATGTAAAACACATAGATGCAGCAATATTTGGCACGCAGTAGGCCCACTACCTATCTGATCCCCCCAGGTCTAGGTCTTGACTACCCTTTGAGTTTAAGAGATTTCTGTGATCCAACCCAAACAACACTGCCTCCAGCTAATGAGGCACAACCACACAAGTGGAGTATCCAGATCCTTGCCTGCTCCACTTTTCAGCCAGCTGTCTACATCCTTCTTGACTGCCAATTAAAATTAACAGAGAGCCCCAAACTCTCAATCAAGTCCTCCAAAGAACATGAGAGTTAAGCCTGATACTTACTCATCCTTGGGGGTGGGGAGGGTGGGGGTTTCCCAGATGCCATCACTCACTCTCTCAGTCAGAGATAAGATGCCATAAAAAGCTGCCTACCTGCAGAACTTTTCGAGGCGGGGGGGGGGGGGGTGCGGTGAGGGGGGAGTTGCTTTACTGACATGAAACACAAACAAAAAGAAATGGAAAACAGCAAGGCAGCCCACCAAAGACAAGGCTTTAGCTTGTCATCCTCTCATAAGCAGAGATGGGGCTGCAATCAGGAGACTCTAACCCCTTTCCAGAATAACTAGTTGAACCAGCTTTACTTCTAGCTCTACCTCATCTCACCTCCAACCCCCTCCCCCAAAAGTCAAATCAGTTTCTGATAGAGCGTGAAAGGCAGCATAGGAGAACCATTCAAAACTGGCCTGCCAGAGGCTCAGGAAGAGAGAAGACCTTACAGCTAAGAATCTGTTGAGTGGCACTAGGGTGAGGGCCAGAAGACACCACAAAGGGTCTGTTCGCCACTGGGCTTAACCCTTGATCCTGTCAAATTAGTCCCACCTCCTGCATTCCTCATAGATGTAACATTAAAAGACTTGAGTGAAAGTTAACAGACCATGCCGTCCCTGAGAACACACCAGGAAACAGCCACTTCTGGAAAGATAGGAAGTAGCAGTGTGGAGAAAAGCAATGCACTGTACAAACTGCCTGCTGTCAGTCAGGCTTCACGCTTGCACAGCCTAGGCCAAGCAAGGATCCTGGAGGCCTGAGCAAGCCTTCAACATAGCAGAAAGTTTCTGAGGGGGAGGGCCTGAGAAGAAACAGGAGGACACAGAGAGGCAAAGTAACATGCTAAGACTACTCAGCAGGTTGATAAGAGAAGATAAGGAATGTGACAGAGGCGCTGCCCTACCCTACCAACAGGACAGAGGTGCAGTGTGAGAAAGCTTCCCCTGAATCTGCTGGAACTTGCTGAGTGTTTTCAAACTCCTCAACCTCAGCTCCAAGAGGGACAAAGCTGGTACAGCAGACTAGAAGTGCTCACTGTGACCCAAGAAGAAAAAAAAAGTTGGGTTTTGGACAGAGAGCAGGGCAGCCAATGAATGAACAAAGAGGCAATGGCTCTTGAAGGAGACAGTCCAAAATGTAGGCCTCCAGCAAGTGGTGCTGATGGGTGGGGGTTGGGAAGCAAAAAGTGGTCAGGAAAGAAGGGCAAAATACAGATGCATAGGAAATGTCTCTGTTGCTACCATGCAGTGCTCATTCTGTGCCATGGCAGGGTCCTACACCCACACTGAAAGAGGAGGGAGGGGAGATGAAGTCAAAGGCTGGAGCTCACTTGGAGAAATCAAATCATCCTGATCCTTGCAAGTTCAGTGCCCACCAGGATGGCAAGCTGCCCAGGTAAACATGCCACTGTGATGTGAGGAAGAACAGATCATCCCTTGCTACCCTCCGAGTAAATAACAAAGGTAATCTCTTCTCTTGGCTCATTCACACTGGTGTAAGGAGACAACTTCTACCCAATCTTAGTCCTTGGAACACAATCTTCACCAGGAGAGATAAATAGTAGGGTGATTTCTTCACTAATAATTAAAGTCTGTCCGAAGGGTGTGTTTCAGGGAGCAGCCAGAGACAAAATATCAGCACCACAGAAGCTGAGTGAAAGTCATCTCAGTGCCAGCATAACCAGTATAAAAGGGTCATTTGCTGATGGCAAGATAATTCTCAGGTAAAACTGGCATTCCATTCTGGAGAGAAATATAACCCTGCATACACACTCGGTCCCAGCATCAAAGGCACCAGCACCTTGGACACTTATGGTAGTGGAAATCCCAAACTCACCCAGATTTGTTTAATAGAGCTATCTAAAAAGTTTGTTGGCCCTAACTTACGGGCTGTTTTCCAAAAAAATATCTTCTGCAAATAAGCATCTTGGAGCTTCAAATACTGTTTCCTGTAGCTAGTATATTGTAAATATGATTAGGTTGTACAATTTCATCACTCATACATGAATGGATTACATAGGCCTTTCCAAAACTGATCTGAACCTAACCACTATAAACAACATTTTGTCATCGGGGACATGTTTTGTAGATCTCAAATCTCCCTTCCCTAGACCCCTGACCTTTTGGTAAAAATCAGGATTAAGCCTCACTGTAATCTATTTCCTAATTGGGGTATGGTAATAAGAAAAGATTTTATCCCAACTCAGGTGAGAACTAGTGAATGGGGGGTGGGGTAGGTCTTAAGGGAAGGAGGCTGTGGATGCAAGACCTCCATCAGAAGTAACCCTTGTACATATTCTAGGCACAAAAAGGAAGCCCCAGGACCCAAGGCTGGCAGCAACGGAAGCTTCTGCAATCACTGCCAATGGCAGTGTGGCGGGTGATAAATAACTCACAAAGGATGGGAACAGATTCTACTATCTCTAGATTACTACATAGAGGCACTGTAGTTTGGAGACTGCTTGTTATCTTACATATACTTAGCATCTTTAATCTTAGCAGCAATTAATTTTTCTTCTCTGAAGGAAAAAATTAAGCTCAGAGAGGTAAAAACGAAAAAGATGCAGAATTCTGACTTTGGCACTACTCATTAAATGCCACTTCCTTCTTCTATTATACAAATTCCTTCTCTGTAACTTAATAAGCTCTTTGTATAAACACATACACTCCTTGAAGTCAGGGCTTATGCCTTCTCTGTCTTTTCTCTCATCTCCTCTAGATCACCTTTCTCAGGGTTGCCCTGGACTGGGAGCTGGGGCAGTTCTAAATAAATAGCAGGAGATGAAATGTGTCCCTCCAAAATCCATGGTGGTCTTCAGTTGTAGTTTTTAAAATAAAAATCCCACTTAAATTTCCCCAGTTACTGTATTTAGCTGTAGACTCTATAACTTAAGAGGAACAAGGGCAATCTGGAGTAAATCCAGAGTAGGAGAAGGAAACCAGAGGAGAAGATTGGATCCCACATCCCATAGGAAACAGTGAAAAGAGCTAAGGCTCTTTAACCTAGATAAGTGAGATAAACAGACATGATTTTTGCCTTCAGACTACCCTAGCAGCATCATAAGACAGGGAAAACATCTTTGTTCTAGGTTGGCCCCAGAAGGTAAAGCGAGGATGCCTGGATAATTGGTAGAGGGAGAATGACTGCAACCCAACATAAGGAAAAGCTGTCCACAGCCAAAACTTTCTAACAGTGAAATGGAGGCCTAGAAGAGCGAGTGAGTTCCCCTAAGACCAATGGAGATCAAGTTCAGGGGCACTGCACAGGAGGCTCGTGAAATGATTAAGAGGGGCCGGTGCTGTGGCATAGCAGGTAAAGCTGCTGCCTGCAGTGCCAGCATCCCATATGGGCGCCAGTTCGAGTCCTGGCTGCTCCATTTCCAATCCAGCTCTCTGCTATGGCCTGGGAAAGCAATAGAAGATGGCCCAAGTCCTTGGGCCCCTGCACCCACATGGGAGGCCCAGAAGAAGCTCCTGGCTCCTGGCTTTGGATCAGCCCAGCTCCAGCCATTTTTGGCCATCTGGGGAGTGAACCAGGAGATAGAAGACCTCTCTCTCTCTTTCTCTCTCTCTCTGCCTCTCCTTCTGTCTCTGCCTCTCCTTCTTTTTCTGTGTAACTGACTTTCAAATATATAAATAAATATTAAAAAAGAAATGTTTAAGATTAAGGCTAGGTGACTTCCTAAAGGCTCTCCTCCCTCTGAAATTCTGTGGTTCTAGGTTTCCATCAAGATCAGCAGCCTTAGTGTAACAGTCCTGACTCAAGTCTGCCCTTTGGTGCCTGGAGGGTGGAGGAGTGGGCAGGGAGAGCAGCTCCTCTCATAATCTCGGCTGTTCTTTATTAACTTTTCACAGATGGCTCAGCATCTTTTCCCCGTGGTTCTGAAGTAGTCTCACTATAAAAATCAGGATGTTCCCTCCAGATAATCGCCCCATAACAACCACTCTCTAGTCCGAAGTTCTTTTTCTCTCTTGAAAGGAATATTCCTGAGGAGGGGATTGGGAAGTGTATGGGGGAAATCATTGTAATTGTTTAAAGGGACAATGCTCAAGTGTCTTCCAGTTGTAGTGGAATTCTTTTCTTTGTCTGAGGTTTTACACAGAAAAGATCCTCTAAGAACAGGCACAGTGTTTTTCACTTCAGTGAGTGTACGTGTAGATCTCCACAAATGTGTTTGGACAGCCCATCAGGGCCAAAATAGTATGTACCCAAAGCTCGGCTAAAGGTTACCAGAATGCTTGGGGCCGGCGCTGTGGCGCAGCTGGTTAACACCCTGGCCTGAAGCGCCGGCATCCCATATGCCAGTTCGAGACCTGGCTGCTCCACTTCTGATCCAGCTCTCTGCTATGGCCTGGGAAAGCACTGGAAGATGGCCCAAGTCCTTGGGCCCCTGCACCCATGTGGGAGACCCGGAAGAAGCTCCTGGCTGCTGGATTCGGATCAGCACAGCTCCGGCTGTTGCGGCCAATTGGAAAGTGAACCATTGGATGGAAGACCTCTCTCTCTCTCTCTCTCTCTCTGCCTCTCCTCTCTCTGTGTAACTCTGACTTTCAAATAAATAAATATTAAAAAAAGTTACCAGAATGCCGTTCAGCCTTCTTGCTCTACCTCCCTCCAGTCTTCTTTGTATCTGTCTGCGTAGATTCCCGTCTCATGCCCCTGAAATTCCTCTACCTCTGGGCGAGGGTAGCAGTCGGGGGACTGAGGCAGCAGATACTATTGCTGGTTTTAGAGGCAGACATGAGGAAGGCATTCACATGAGTAACTAGGCTGGACAAGCTCCTGAGAAGCACACGCCATGAAGGTCTCTCTTTGTGAGGCCAAGTCCTTAGCTGTTAACAACACCGCTACAATGGTTTCATGGGGAATTATCATTGCTCATACAATACCACCTCTGAAGCCAACAGGAACTCAAAATTGCAGCCAAATTAACTGCCAGTCACAAGACAACCTCAATCTGACTTTATCCAGTTCCTCTCGAAGTCTTAACTGCTTTTTTTCTAGAAAGAAGGTCAAAGTGGGGATGAAAGAAAAAGGACAGTAAACAGTCTCAGAGCTGGCTCAATTCATTCTCACACCATCTGTGCTAATAAAGATGAGACAGGTATGCCTATCCCTAATTCTACAAACAGAGACATGGGTCCAGAAAGGGCAAAATGATAAGGCAACAAAAGCGTATATTGAGTGGAGGGAAGCAAAACTTCCTTCTCCTCCAGGCTACTCCCCTATGCCACCCAACTGTTCCAGGGCAGTAACTGGCCCCTGCTGCCTTCACTGCAAATGGGCAGGAAAAGGGTAAATGTGTAGGCCGAGCCTGTTTTCTGCCCCGTCCTATCCTCCTCTCCAATATTCCTCCTTCTCCTTTTCCTGCCTCCCCCCCGGTCTCTACCCTTTCTTTTTCTTCATCCTCAGTCAACCTCAGGGCATATTTCCAAGAATTCAAAATGAGTAAAGGAACCTCACACTACGGTTCAGCATCTCTCTCTCTCTCCCTCTCTCTCTCTCTTTCTCCAGAAAAATACTACCTGAATCTCTGGGCCTCTGAGAGGCCTTATATGATGTGGAATCACTGCTGTCAAAACCTTGGGAAGGTCACCCATTCCCAAAGAGTGTATTTTCCCAATGCAGGGAATCCATTTCATGGATGACTGTCTACACTGTAGCGGGGGTGGTCCCCTAAGTAAAAAGACAGAGACATTTCATTCGAAGAGAATCCCGGTTCCACCCAGACAGCCCCCCTGAGTCAATGACGTACTGAAAGATGCTAACCAAAGGAATATTGCCAGGGGGGAGACTATACAAGTCCCCATAAATCAGGCAGCTGAAATCCCCATATTTGGGGAAATTATAGGATCCGGTAGGAATTGATTTCCCCAACCTGATTATTTTCTAAGCCAAAAGTTCTCCCATAACAAATCCAAGCTAGACTTTCACACTCCATGCCTTCTTCTACTAATCACCTTTTTTCAAATTCTCCTACTTCCCAGATAGCTCCACCTGTTCCACAAGATACCTCCAAGCATGTATACCACACCACCCCAGACCCAAACTGGTCTGTAGTCCCCGTAACACCAAAGGAGATTCTCTGACCTTTTCCACCACAGTTCTTGAACCTTACCTCTGTCTATTCCAGATCTGAGGTCATCATAAGTGATGTGAAGTCCTCTCCAACTCCCTAAGTCTAGGACTACAAGCCAGTCCTCAACTGTTGGAGAGCCACAGGCTGACAAGGAAGTGTCATTGGTGTCAAAGGCTGATAAGACTGGATACATCCGTGTCTTATTATTGCCCTAGGCTCCTTCTGAAACTGCAGCACTATCCAAAGAAGCAAGAAAGTATCAGAGAAATAAAAACTGCAATGGACTTGGAGCCTAACACTGACTCGCTATCAGATAGACCTAGGCAAGCCACTGAATGCACCACAGCCTCAAGTTTTTCCGTCAATACCTTCACAACTTTCACTGACTGCCTCACAGTATGGCTGCAAGAGACTAAAGAAATAAGGTACGTGGAACACATCATAAACAGTAACAAGGGATGCGAATGAAACGAAGCCTCATCTCTCTCTCCACAATTGTCTGGGGAGAAGAGGGCCAAAGCTAGCAGGAGGACAAGCTACTAGACTGACATGGTATCGTTTAATGGTCACCTACTTGCACCTCATTTTAGACAAGGCAATGCCTGGGTCCAGGGAAGGACAAGTGATGTGCACAGGATTCCAGAACTAGACAGTGGCAGAGCAAGGATTCGAACCCAAGTTTTTTCATCTGCCAATTCAGTCCTCCTTCTATTTCCTCCCAACCTATCCTCACCAGAGTGTGCACACTCAAGGGCCCCCTGAAAGAAGAAAGCTGTATTTTTCTGAAGCACAAAAGAAAAAACAAAACTAAAGTAAAAAAACAAAAAAAGATTAATGAAATCTGCAAGAGTGTCTGCTCAGGATAAAAAAAAAAAAATACAGGCAAACCCCGTACTTAGGGAAAGTACTATGAACCCTTTCTATAATGTGGGGGCTAACCAGGTTATAGCTAGCTGTTACTGGAAGGAGCCAGGCTATTTGGAAGAGATGAGAGAAACGATCTTACATGGTGCCCCATATATCCAAATGTGTGTAATAATGAGCCTTCCAGGGGTCAACTGTATATTCAGTGGAAAGGGAATCATTAAAAGGCACCCTGCCTCCCAACACACAACACACACTTCCTCAACAGCTTGGCCAAGGAAACCCTCATCTACTCTCAAATAATCCCCCAGCCTGACCACAAATTGCTGGCTGCCCCTTGCATGGTCACACCCCCTCCCCTGTCATGCTCCTGCAGGCTCCTCGCAAAACAATGTGGGACCACAGCAGCAAGCACACTCTGGGGTGCCTCTCAAGCTGGGTCAGCCCTGGGCAGAGCTGACAAATGATCTTTCCAAGGCAGGTTTGTCTAGGCTGACTGTCGCAATTCAATTGCGGGGAGGAACTTCCAGACCATGGAGGGCTGTATAGCCCATGGTGACCTTGGCGGGAAGAGGAGGGAGAGGAGTCTGAGTAGAAGAAATTCCTAAGGCCAGGATTTCCCTCTCCCAAGGGGTCCTTTCAGAGTGGGGCTTGTGGTTGTTTTTTTTTTCTTTTGAAGTACTGCTCTCCCCAGAGAAGAGAGTGGAGGGAGAGTTGCCTTAGGAGGAGGTGTGATGGTGGGTGACAAAGGCATCTCAGACTGGTTAGCAATACTTGGCAAGTAGTGGGGGGCAGGGTGCTGCAGGAAGATCTGGGTGGCTTGGGGTGAAACTAAAGTCCCCAAGAGCCCATGCCAGCCCTCCCCCCCCGCCCCCCGGCAAGATGTTGCCTTAGCGGACCTCAGACTGCCTTAGCTGATAGGTATGCCTCCAGGCAACACCCCAGGGTTGCTCAGAGTGTGGGCCCCAAGTCTTGAAGGACTCCTACACTTCACCAGCAGCTCCAGTGCAAGGGAAAGCAGCACAGGTTACTGTGGCTGGGGGTGGGGGGGGAGGGTGGAAGGGGAGGATTAGCCAACCCCCTGCTGAGAGGGGCCCACCATTAAAAAGCCTGAAACTGCAGTGACATTTGTCCCCTGCTGAGAAGCCCACATCTTTCTATGTCCAGCCCAACCCACATCTCCAACCTCCACTGCAACTTGAGTAGATCGGAAAGGAGAAAGGTTTTTGGATTTGAGTCTTTCAAAGAAAACAGCCACAACAACAAACCGGATAAAGTTGGTGAAGTTGGTTCCCTTTGCAATCTGGTGCTTCAAGGTGAGTTGCCCCACAAGTCACTCTCACCGCCCCCCCCCCCCCCCCCCGCCCCAGGAACGGTCCCAGCTGCGTGCAGCCCCTACCCTCACCCCTACCGGGGCTGGCTCGCTTTGGGGTTCGGAGCACTCGGGAGATTTCCTCTCTCCTGCCCTCTGTGGCAACTTGGCTTCCAGCAGATCACAGCCTCCTAAAACAAACAAACCCTGGCGGCGGCGGCGGCGGCAGCGGCGGCGGCGGCAGCTCCAGCGCAGCTGCGCTCCATGGCGCAAAAGTTTCCTCCACACTTCTCAACGTGCAGGAAATCTCGCCGGCGCGGGGCAGGACTCCACAGGGACGGAAAGGCCGGGCCGAGCCGCAAGCAGCGACGCCCCGCGAACTGAATAGAGGTGCACGCGTCCGGCCGTGGGAAGAGAGGCTGGCTAAAGCCTCCGATGTCTCTCAGCTCCGTTCCCACTCCAGATCCTAACCCTGCAACCTGCCCGGGCGGGCCGACCCGCGGGTCCATGCAGGGACCAGCGCTGCCAAGAGAGCTGCCAAGCCGCGCTGCCTGTCCCTTTGGCTCCTCAGGGTTCCGCTAGAGCTCAGGGGCCTCCAAGGAACACCCCACCGATAGCCGCCACTCCTCCAGCGCAAACTGAGCGGAGTAGCTGCCCCGAGGTGCGGAGCACAGGCTGCCCTTGCGCCCTGCCCTGCGTGTCTGTGCGCCAGGGCCAGCCGTGCTCTCCTCCTCGCGCTCCCGCCACCCTTAGGGGGTGTCTGCTCCCGGGCTGGTGGCAAGACCCGTTCGCGCTGTTCACGCTACTCACAGGGGCCAAGTTGCAAAGTTAGCGTGAAGGCCCCATCCCGCGGCAGCCTGCGCCCCGCTTGCCCATTCAAAGTTGGGCGCCGTTAGGACACGGCCGCGGGTCCTTACCTTAGACACCGTGAGCGGCTCGCAGTGCTCCAGACCCCCCTTAAGGGTGAAGCCCCAGGGCGCCCCCCCTTGCAGCTGCACAGGGACGTACTGGAAGGACCCAGGCCGGTTCTCCATCCTCGACTCGGCTCAGGCGCCGCCGGGCTCCTTTTCTGCGGGGGCTACGTTGCCTCCGCCCCCAGCAGCTCCGCCACCATCGCCCTCCAGCTCTATGCCGCCCCGCCCCGCCCCGCTCCGCCCACTCTCCCGGCTGCAGCTCCGGCCGCGAGCGAGCGCAAGGAGGAAATGACACGGAGCTGCAGAGAGGGGGAGGGGGGGGAGGAGAAGGGGAAAAAAGGAAAGGAAAGAAAGAAGCGAGGCGGACGGATAGCGCATAATGGACAAGAAAACGGAGCAATCGGGAGGGGCAGCTGCTGGGACCTCGCCTATAGGATCGCTGGGGAGTGGGAGCAAGGCGAGGCCTCCCATCAATTGTTACATTGTTTCATTCAAGCAGCCCCCCCCCTTCGGTCCTCCTCTTTGCTGCCCGCTTCCCCGCCCCTGCAAGCCCGCAGAGGCGAGGGGAGGTGAAAGTCGTTAGTGTGGACGGCCCGAGTGGCCCAGTGGGTTCCAACGCTGGTTTCCTGATGAGCGCGTGCCTGTTTCTCTGACCGCCTCTTTCTTCGGAAGGTCCCAAGACCCGGGTTCTGGGAGGCTTACAAGGCTGCTAATTTGTGGACGTTGCCTAGAGGGCTGGAAAGTAAAGTAAGCAGGCCAGCGAATACAGTGCGGCTGTGTGTAGAGGCTGCTGTGTGTGTGCGCTAGGTGTGTGGGGTCATTATGAAAAACAGTGCCCCGGGGGCAGAGTTTAAATAAAGAAGCACTTTGAGGATGCCCCCCCTCCCCGCCCGCGCTCAGCCGCACCCTGGCTCAGCGCTGGCGTCTCTGGGTAGCACAGTGCTTGTGCATATTGCAGTCATCTGGAGTTCCTGGCACGGCCTGGCACTTGCCCCACTGAGATGACCAAGTGGGGAATCAGCCAACTTTATGACTAGCAGGATTGTCTCCAAACCTACAGGAAAGCGTGGCCGTGGGTAAGCGGGCCAGTTCCTGCAGTGCCTTTGGAAGAAGCAGCTTGGAGATAGGGTCCAGAACATCGGTGTTCCTCTGCTCCTGCTTGAGCGTGGATTATTTTCTGAGCTGGGCTTTTAGAACAAACCCAAGAGTCATACTCCTGCAAAGTGAAGTTGTTACTGAGTCACAAGCTGATTTCTCAACTTTGCTTGACTGCGCAGGTTGCCTTCTCCCCTCTGAGGTGTTTTCAATGGAAGCACAGGCTGCGTGCGGGCAGTCCTATTTTCAAGGGCCTCCAGCTAACAGGGAAAGTGTTGACAATGCAGTTGTGACTCAACAGAACGTCCTCACTCTCTCTTGCCTGTTCTGCCTCTGTACTTGTCAGCTTCTTCCTTCCGCAGCCAGCTTTCTAAAGCTAAGGTTTCCACTCTCTGCTTCCATTTCCTCACCTGGCACTGCCTCTTCAACATAAGCCCCCTCCCCCCCATGGACCCCTTCTTTTCAGCCGCCCCAAACTGCTGTGATGCAAACCTGACTTTTCTTCAATAAAATGGCAGCTCCGGTGTTCACTGGCTGCTTTTTAAAGTCCTCAGAGATAATTCAGATAGGAAATCATCCTTGATCTTCTAGATTTTTAGGTCTACAGAAGACCATTTGATCACGTTCATTGTTCTGCACTTTTCCTATGAAAAAGCAGAAAATTTGAGAAGATTGCATCTCACCTTGTTGATTCCTCATTGTGTGTCAGCCTATAGGCCAGCCAGCATTCATTTGCTCTGTCCCACTTTAAAATGGAACATTCTTAATCTTTTTGGGATAAGATCTCTATGATTGTCACTAAGGAGAAACAGCATGGTTCAACCCCAGTATAGTGGAATCTGTAAAGTTCACTTTACAGGATATGTAGTCATCACTCAAGGACTAGTAGAATTATGTGTCTAGACTGGAGGAAAGGGATTTGAAAGCAGGAGACACACAGCTGAGCCCTGGCCTGGTCACGAACTAGATTGGGTGACCTTGGGCAAATCACTGAGCTAACTCTTTCCAGTCTCATTTTCTTCATCTGTAAACTTCAGCTAATAAGCCTTGACTTTCCTACCTCCTAGGTCTGTTGAGAGACTGGGATGAAATAATACATATGAAAACACTTTAGGAAGGAAAAAGTAAAAACCCTCTCAACCTTCCTATGAAAGCAAGCACTGAGCTAGCCTTCAACCAGCTTCTTTGCTTTCCAAGCTGTACTCCACAGCGATGTCTTGTTCTCGTCAGTTTATCCTTTTCATCCTTAACAGCAGAACAAGATAAATTACCTACCTCCTCATGCAGGCAGCACAGGAGGAGTAGACATTGTGAATACGAGGTGGGATGATCATTGTTTCTTTGCCGATGGGCATCTCATCATTCCCCGGAAGCACAGTTAGTGGGAGCATGATTGTATAGTGAAAAGAATACCCAGTACAGTTCGGATACCTGGATTCCAAGCTGCTTTTGCTATTAATTAGCTGTGTGATATTTACCAGGCAACCCCCCCCCATAAGTGGAAGATATTGAGCTACTTGATCTCTGAAGTCCTTCTACAGCTTGCAAATTCTATGGCTAGTTCTTGGCAAGTGCCTAAACACAGTATATGTGAAAACAAAGGCTTGATGATGGAGACGAGCCAAGTACAAATAAACTGATGGAGAATAGTCAAGGAGTGTATTTCTGTATGAGTGTAGAGGGGCGTATGTGTGCACATGCATGTATGTGTACACACTGGAGCCATTGGATGGATGAGTTTTTTAGATATTTTTACTTAAAGGCACAGTTGGAGAGAGAGAAAGAGAGAGAGAGAGAGAGAGAGAGAGAGAGAGAGAGAGAGATCTTCCTCTTCCATCCACTGGTTCACTCCTCAAATGGCCACAATGGCCAGGGCTGGGCCACAGGGAAGCCATGAGCCAGGCGTTTCTTCTGCATCTTCCACGTGGGTACAGGGGCCCAAGTACTTGGGCCATCTTCCACTGCTTTCCCAGGCACATTAGCAGGGAGCTGGATCGGAGGTGGAGCAGCTGAGACATGAACCAGAGCCCATAAGGGATGCTGGCATAGCAGGTGGCAGCTTTACATGCTACGCCAGAACGCTGGTCCCTGGACAGATGCTTAACTCCCTCTAAAATATGTTAAATTGCCTGTGGGGCAGAGGTGGAAAGACCAGTAGGCTAGTAGAAATAGGAAACTGCATATCAAGAGGGGGTAGTGATTGCTCATACACATTTGGATTACAACTGAAGCCATTTCGAGTAGATAATCTCACCAAGGGAAATCAGAATGGGAAGAAGTGGGGGTTGGGGTGGAAACCTGGATTATGCTAAGATTTCAAACATTACGTTAATATTTAAATTCAAGAACAGTAACAAAAGATCTAAGAAGGAGCAGACAGAGGGGGTGGACGAAGGAACAATCAGCAGAAACAGGGAGATACATTACAGCCAGGCTGGATACACATGAAAAAATCCTCTCAAAGAGCCTTTGCTCCATTAAAACTTCATTAACTAGTTTTCCTTTTCAGAAGGAAGAAGATTCAACGAGCTGCTCTTCTCTCAACTTGTTGTTGTTAACGTCCTTAGCTAGGCCGTTTGTAAACTGAAATTTGAATGTGGTTTTCCTCCTAGCAGTGCCTCTAACTCCCTGTAGAACTAAGGGCCCCTTCGAGATTCTAGAGAAATCTATGCCTTCTCTTCCCACAAAGCTACATAGGATCAAGTCCAGCTTCAACTGAGATGCCTGGAAACCTGGCGCCAGCCAGAGACAAGGTGTGTTCTTTTCTGTGGTAAGGAAAAAGCCCCACATCACAGGAAATATGCCCCTGTAGCAAATGTTTAAGTACACGGTACAGTACTGCTAACTTGATATACATTATTGTACAGCAGGTCTCTAGGAATTTTCATCTTGCATGCCTGAACCTCCGCCTATTAAATGGCAACTCTAGATTTCTCCCTCCATGTAAACCGTAGAAGTACAATTCTGTGTCCTACTTCTGTGAGTCTGAGGACTTTAGGTATTTTATGTAAGTGGAATCGTGCAATACATGACATTTTGTGACTAGACTGTTTCACTTAACATTTAACACTCTTCAAGTTTACTCATGCTGGCTCATATGACAGGATTTCCTTCTGTTTTATATCACTTTATACTCCCCAATGGATACTTAGGGTGTTTTCGTATTTTGGCTTTTGTGAATAATTCTGAAATGAACATGGGAGTGCAAATATCACTTCAAGATATTGATTTCATTTGTTGTGAATATATACCCAGAAATGGGAGTGCTGAATCATATGGTAATTCTATTTTAAAATTTTTAAGGGACCTCCATACTGATTTCCATAAAGGCTGTGGCAATTTGCATTCCTACCAGCAGTGTACCAGGGTTTGCTTTTCCCCACACCTTTCCCAATACTTGTTAATGTTTTGTGTCTTTGATAATAGCTATTCTAACATGTGTAAAGTGATATTTCATTGTAGGTTTTTTTTTTTTGGAGGGTTAAAATGTTTGTTTATTGATTTTCACCTACTTGAAAGGCAGAGCAACAGACAGGAAAAGATCTTCTATCTGGTGATTCGCTACCCAAATGCCCCCAGCAGCCAGGGCTGGGCTCAGCCAGGCTGAATCTGGAAGCCCAGAACTCCCTCTAGGTCTCCCATGTGGATGGTAGGGACCCAAGCACTTGAGTCATCATGTGCTGCCTCCCAGGATGCATTTGAATGAAATTGGAGTGGAAGTGGAGCAACTGGGACTAGAACCAGCATTCTGATACGGGATGCAGGTGTCCCAAGCAGTGGCTTAACCCACTGTACTTCATTGTCTGCTTCTCATTGTGTTTTTAATTTGCACTTCCCTGATGATTACTGATGTTGGCTATTTGTATGTCTTCTTAGGGGAAATAGATATTCAAGTTCCCTGTCCATTTTTAAATCAGGTTATTTGCCTTTTTGTTATTGAAATTCTTGTATATTTTGGATAACAATCCTCTGTTAATAAATTGTTTGAAAATATTTTATCCCATTCTGTAGGCTTCCTTTTCACTCTGTTGATTGTTTCCTTTGCTGCGCAACAGGTTTTTAGTTTGATGTCATCCCACTTAACTGTTTTTGCATTTGTGCCCTGGCTTTTAGTGTCATATGTAAGAAATCATTGCCAAGACACATGTTACAAAGCTTTTCATCTGTTTTCTTCTAGGAGTTTTAGAGGTTCAGGTCTCATATTTAAGTCTTTATTCCATTTTTAATTGATTTGGGGGGCTGGGATAAGATAATTGTCCAGTTTCAATCTTTTTGCATGTGGATATTCAGTTTCCAAACACCATTTGTTGATGAGACTATCCATTTCCCATTGGGTGGTCTTGGCATTCTTATTGAAGAGAATTTGAACATATTTGTACATTGATTCTGGGCCTCACAATTCTCTTCCATTTGTCTGTCTTTCTGATAAGTACCACAGTGTTTTTGTTACTGTGGTTTTGTCATATATTCTGAAGTCAGGAACTCTGTTTTGTTCTTTATTAAGATTTTTTTGGTTATTCAGAGTCATTTGTGGTTCTGTATGAGTTTTAAGATTTTTCCCTATTTATGCCCCCCAAAAATTGGAGTTATTGTAGGGATTACATTGAATCTGTAGATGGCCTTGGGTTTGTATTGACAGAACATTTTTTCTCTTATGGAGTTTAAGTGTCCTATTGAAACAATGTTTCAATAGAAAACATAACAGTATTTACTCAGGGAATTCAATTCGTCCTACACTGACAGGACACTTGCTACCTGCTGGGCTCTATACAGGCAACATTTTTTAAAAGATTTATTTGACAGACAGAGTTACAGAGAGAGCTAGACACACACACACACACACACAGAGAGAGAGAGAGAGAGAGAGAGAGAGAGAGGTCTTCCATTCACTGGTTCACTCCCTAAATTGCTGCAAAGGCCAGAGTTGAGCCAATAGGAAGCCATGAGATTCTTCCGGGTCTCCCACATGGGTGCAGGGGCCCAAGGATTTGTCGGGCCACCCTCTACTGCATTCCCAGGCCATAGCAAAGAGCTGGATCGAAAGTGGAACAGCCAGGACTCGAACTGGCGCCCATAAGGCATGCCGGTGCCACAGGCCGGGGCTTTAACCCACTGCACAGCAGCACCAGCCCCAATATACAGGCAACTTTTAATATGATATGACAATGATCACAATTACCCTGCAAAATAAGTATTATTATTTCTGTTTTCCAGGTGAGGAAACCAATCCAGGAAGTGATAGAACTAGGATTACATGGCAGGGAGGCTGGGGAAGCATCATGTGATAACTATTAATCACATCTCTGTCATATTCTCATCTTTTGCAGGAGAGGGAGGGGGTTGGAGTCCTTATTACTCTTTTCCTGTTTTCATTTGAAAGGATTTCTGTTACAATAACTCTCCTGGCCTCACTTTATGCGATGGCTGAGTTGATAAATCTGTATAGCTAAATGATGAATGTATTGGAAAGCCTATTTTGATCACCATTCTATTCCCTTATTCCAGTACAATTTTTTTAAAGAAGATTCATTTTATTTATTTGGAAGGCAGAATAACAGAAAGGGAGAGAAAGAGAGAGAGAGAGAGAGAGAGAGAGAGAGAGAGAGAGAGAGAGAATCTCCTATCTTCTGGTTTACTCACCGAATGGCTGCAATGGCCAGGGTTGGGCCAGGCTGAAGCTAGAAGTCAGGAACTGCATCTGGGTCTTCCACATGGGTGCAGGGGCCCAAGCACTTGGGCCATCCTCTGCTTCCTTTCTAGGCATATTAGCAGGGAGCTGGATCAGAAGTGGAGCAGCTGGGACTCAAACCAGTGCTCATATGGGATGCCAGCATCACAGGAGGCAGCCTAACTAGCGGTACCACAATGCTGACCCCTTCCAGCACAAATTTTATCAGTAATAAACAAATATGCTAAATATCTTGTCTATCTCGATTCGTGATTATCAATTGGTTTTAAATTTGGGAGTGGATGAAAGAGGTGTTATTATTCACCACTAACCCCAAATTGTCCACTGATTTATTCCACATTGTCTCCTGAGTATCTATGCAGGCCTATTTCTGAATGCATCTCTGATTACCTAGATGTTTCTATGTGTGTACATCAGTATAAAAGGAAGAATGTGGGTATTAGGCCCAAGCTCCATGTGATCCTAAGGTGGATTGCTCTGAGCGTATGTGGGAAAAAGAGAGAAAAAGGAAATGAAGGTATATTCCTTGAACTTGAATTTCAGGATCATCCTACCATAGTTATAACAAGATTTCATCACATTCTTGAGACAAATCAGGCCAAAAGTAGTACTTTAGTCACCAGTCCACCAGTGAAACCAAAAGTAGAATAGGTTCATTGCCTTACAAATCAGCACTCCAACACTTCTCTGGAAATTGAAGTTTTAGTGACTATTGCTGAGCCAATAGGCTAATAGGCAAAAGGGAACATAGATCCTTTTTTTTCTGTAAGACAGAATTTGTCAGAAATAACCAAAGGTGTCCATTCTAGTTTAATTGCTGGGTTTATTGAACTATTCTACTTGGATTTCTATAGCACCTGTTTCTCTCATTCCCCCATTTACCCCACCTTGGCCAACAACTACCCTGACTCTTCTGGATGTTTCTCACAGAGGAGAGATCTGGGACAATGATAATTGTCAATGGAGAGGGGAAAAATTAATTACCCAGGTATTATTCATGTAAAGATCACATGAAAATGACAGCAATCTCCTCCTTCCCACCTATCTATCCATCTAAGGGTGTGCAGGCATGCAGGTAGGGGGAAGGGAGGTAGAGCAAAGAACAACTATAAGTGAACCATCTTACTGAAGAGTGCTTGTCTCATACCTGGGGGGATTTTGTCTAGAGTTAGGGAAAAACTAATGGTTGAGGTCTGTTTCTTTTGAGTTACAACTATTAGAACAAACAGTAAACAAAATACTGTAGCCAGAACATTATTTTAGCTAAAGAAATCCTTGTAAAGTACATACTGCTGGTGAAATACAGAGTTTATGTTTCTCATTGGATAACTTTATGAGAATCCTTCTGTTGCCAAGGATCATCTTATGATTTTATTCATTCAGAAAAATATCCATTCTCTCATGGAATCTCAGGATCTTGGCTTGATGTTGGGTTAGAGTCTGTAGATTCAGATTTCTTCATCCTTTAACTGACAAATCTAGACAGCATTTTTATGTGTGCATGTGTGCACAATGTATGTGTGTGTGTGTGTGTGTATAAGAAGCTACCATCTGTGGTTGTTGATACTTTTAGAGAAGGCTTGTTGGAGTAGGTATTGGTTTGTTTGTGTTCCAAGCTTACACTAGTGTCAGCTCAATTGGAAACCCTCAATTTGCCCTTGGGGAAATCAGTCACTTCGTACAAGTTCAGCTGGGCTTTGATGAATGTTTGCCATTGCTCTAAACTTGAGTTTCAGCCAGCAACTTATGCCTTCTTCATATCAAGGATATGAAAATCAGATAGGAGTGAACATTTGGTGTACTGGTTAAACTGCCACTTGGGACACCCACATCCCATACGAGAGTGCTGGGGTTCAAGTTCCAGCTCTGCTTCCAGTTCCAGCTTCCTGAGAATATGCAACTGGGAATCAACAGATGACAACTGAAGTACATGGGTCTCCATCATCCTTGTGGGAGACCCAAATTAAGTTCCAGACTGCTAGATTCAGCCTGGCCCAGCTCTGTCTGTTGTAGGCATTTGGGGAATGAAACAGTAGATGGAAGGTCTCGCTTTTATTTATTCTTATTGTTTATTATTCATTTATTTGAAAGGAAGAGTTACAGAGAGGCAGAGGCAGAGAGAGAGAGAGGTCTTCCATCTGCTGGTTCGTTCCCCAAATGGTTGCAATGGCCAGAGCTGCGCTGATCCAAAGCCAGGAGCTTCCCCTGGGTCTCCCACATAGGTGCAGAGGCCCAAGGACTTGGGTCATTTTCCACTGCTTTCCCAGGCCATAGCAGAGAGCAGAATTGGAAGTGGAGCAGCCGGGACTAGAACTGGCATCCACATGCAGGCAGCGGCTTTACCAGCTATGTCACAGTGCTGGCCCTGGAAGATGTCTTTTATCTCTCTCTCTCTCTCTCTGCCTTTTAAATAAAAAATGAGGTGAACTGCTCAGATCTAATATGTGGGCTAGAAAATGGGGCCTCTTCTTGTTCCTCAATTTAGGGACTACATCTTGCCTGAGCTGTGTCTTATTGTTTTGTGTGAGCCATTCATTACACCTTGGTAATTCATAAGCAGAATTTTGGTGCATATTAAACTTTGACTTCATCTCCTCTAGCAATGGAAACAAACAAACAAAAAAGCCACACATGCACAGACATACAAAATTTTGCCCTTTCCTTTTCAAAAAACTCCTTCAGTTTGCTCTCTTATTGTGGCAGAGGAAGTACACCAACTCATTGGATATTGGAGCAAAACAAGGCCCCAGCATAAGCTTTGGTGAAGCTCGGGAGAAGTACATAGCTAACAGTGAAAAGAACAAATTATGGTATCAGGGACACGTACGCACTCACAGATGCACACATCCAACATGAAGTGGGAGGTGATATGCATTTTAGGCAAACAGATGGAAAAGGGGATGGAGAGCTTGAATGTTTGTTTTACTGACCTGACTCTTTATTTGCCAAACTGACATTAGATAGATACTTTTCTTTTCCTTTTGGATAGCTTATTTTTACTCGAGACTAAGTATAAATGAACCCATTTATGAAATACTGGCTAAAGAGGAAATGGTTTTTGCTTTGATGCAAATCCGGATGACCATGCCTGAGGAGAAAGACTGATCAGCTGCCTATTGTACAGGAGAGTGAGCTGGGCTTCTGAAAAGAACTACCTTCTCCTTGGGGGAAGTGGTCTCACGTATGTCATGTGTACACATGCCCAGATGTGTGTGCATATACCCTTTCACACATATAGATACATGAACAAACCTGCATATGTATGTCCAAATTTGGGGGTGCCTGGATCCTTTCCTGAGGGTCTAGTAGCTTGTGTTGCTAAAGAAAGATGTTCCCAAATTCTGGAACAATTTGTCAGGAATCTCTTTTGGAATAGCTTCTGGACATTCTAGTAGTATAAGACACTTTCGGTGTTTTTCTTTCATTGGTTTAATCTTCAGAAACCTGGATATCATACTTACTTAACTGCTCCCTTTCTCTCATATCATTAACATCTGCACAATCCCTTCTAGGCCTAATTCAGCTCTCCAATCCATCCACTTCTCTCCAAGCCTACTGGCATTCCATCATCATCTTACACCTAGACTACTGGTTCCTACCCTGATACCTGTAGTTATGCCCAGATCTTTCTTCCATTTTAAAAAGATTTAGTTATTTAGTTGAAAGCAGAGAGAGAGAGAGAGAGAGAGAGAGAGAGAGAGAGAGAAACACTTCATTCTGCTGCTTCACTCCCCAGATGGCTACATCAACAAAGAAGTGTGGACTAAGCCAAAGCCAGGAGCTCTGATCTCCATCAGGGTCTTTCACGTGTGTACCTGGGGACCAAAGACTTGGGCCATCTTGTGAAATGCTGATGTCACAAATGGTAGCTTAATCTGCTAAACCACCATGTCAGGCCCCGCTCAGATTTTTTTTCTTGAACAAACAGTAGTAACATTTAATGTACAAAGACTGTGGTGCAGAATAGCTCATAGGGGCTCAGTTATGAAGGAACAAGTGCTTGAGATTATTAAATAGTGGTGCAGGGATGACCAGTCCAGAATGGAACTAAAGGGACAATATTTAAAAATGAACCAAACTTCACAATCAGAAGACCACAGACTGTGATAACCCACTGAAAACATTAACTTCTGCAATGACTCTAGTAAGAGTCAGATCACTTGGACAGATCTTAAGTGACCACTTCAGCATGGAAACTCGTATAGAGGCTGCTGGAATTTCAAACAATCCTTATGCTTAATGACACCTTCCAGAGAAGGTTCAGGTGTCTTAGAAACAATGAGCCCAATGTCACACAAGTTATGAAAACCACAAATGTGTCTGATTAGTGTCAGGATGGCTCCAAGGTTGCTTTTCTCAAGCAGACTCAGATGTTTTTTAATCCCTTCTCTACTTTGCAACCAGGGAGCTCTTTGTAAAATGCAGACAAACACAAACTGTATGTCACTCCCATTTTCAATTTTTCCCCATGCTTCTCAATGCTTGCTGAATAAAGTCTACAATCCCTTGACTAATTCTCTTAGTACGTGGACCCTGCCTACATAGCCAGCACTCTTCCCCCATGCCACCTCCAACCCTGTCCCAACCTCTCCCACACACAAACTTGGCTCTCTACAAGTACCAAATTATGGGCAATTCCCCCAAGCACACACTGTTTTCATGTACCTCTAGGCCTTCTTATTTTTACAAATTGTTCTTTCGGCTTGGAATGCCCTTCACTCCATCCTTGTCCATCTGGGAAACCCCTCCTCTTGCCTCAAGGCCCCACAAAGTTCACACTTACAGAACAAATACTGACACTTTTAAACAGCCTTAGGCCATGCTTTTTTGATGTTACCTCTGCCCCCTTGATATCTCTCCACTGTGGTCCTGCTCATATTTTATTAGAATTTTTTCCTCCCCTGAGCAGGTTCCATGTCAGATTCTTCAATATGCCCCCACTGTCTAGCACAGGGCCCGGATGTAACTGATGCTCCATCATTGCCGAATGCATGAACCTGGGCCTGAAAGACCAAAGGCATTTGTGCTTCTATGAAAAGGCACTTTTTGGTCAGTGTGTTGCTACATCTTTTAATCATGGAGAGGAAGATGACAACTGCCCCCTCATAGAGTGTCCGATAGGACATCTCAAAGAGGCCCCTCTACTGACTCAGAACCCAGAAAAAGGATCCCGAGACTGATTAAACTGTAGGCGCAGAAAATTTCCTTCCTTGATTCTGTTTACTGATACTGATGCTATTGGAGAGTTCATCACAAAAAAAGGGGGAAAAATTGTAAAAATGTGGCTGCATTGTAGACAAGGATTATAAGGAATACTCATGGTTATCTTTTTGTTTAAGATTTATTTATTCAAAAGGCAGAGAGAGGTGGGGGGAGGGAGGGAGAGAGAGTGATTGTGATCTTTCACTCACTGCTTCACTCCCCAGACCCCAAATAGCCAGGTTTGGGCCTAGTTAACTCCAGGAGCCTGGAGCTCCATCTGGGTCTCCCACGTGGGTGGCAGAGACCCAAGCACTTGGGCATTTTCCACTGCTTTCCCAGGTGTACTAGGAAGTGGAGCAGTCAGGATTTGACCCAGCACTTATATGGGATGCCAGTATTGCAGACAGTTGCGTAACCTGCTATGTCACAATGCCAGCCCTAATTATCAGCTTTTTAACATAGCATCCCAGGTACTCCAGAAACTCACCCCTGCCTGGCTGTCTGTCTTTGTCTCTCCCTCCTCTGACTCCCCTTTGGAGACACTCTGGCCACATTGCTTCCTTTATGCCCTATATCGTGGTATATCCTGCTTTTCTTCTGCTTTTTCTCATGCTGTATCTTTGCCTAGAGTGCCTTTTCCATTGCTTACACAACTCCTACTGACACTTTAAGACTAAGTCCAGCCTCACTTCTTCCAGGAGGGCTTCTCTAACTACCCAATACGCGCACATGCACACAGTCTTTATAGATGTCTATATGAATCAGGACTCTTTTGCTAACAAGTGACAGAAAGCCAACACCAATACACATAAACCAAAAGAAGAGGGTTATTGATCTTACAGGAAATACAGGGGTAACTTTAGGCATAGCTAGATCCGGGTGCTCAAATATTAGCAATCTGTTTCTATATATTGGTTTTTACTTCCTGTAAGTTGATTCGGTTCTCAAGCAGCCTTGCCCCTGTAATAACCAAGAGAGCGAACAAAAGCTATAGGTTTGTGTTTTGCCACTGAGCATCCCAGGGAAAACAGAGTCATTTTCATAACAGTTCCAGGAAAAGTTGCAGAATTGAGTCCATCCCTGAAGCAACAACAATGACCAGAAAAACAAAATCCTCTGATGGACCAGATCTGGGTTATGTACGCAGCTAGATGGAATATGAAATGTTGCCAGAAGACATGGGGAAGGGGCAACAGAAGTGCTGTGTGCTCACATTCACTTTTACTCTTCTTCTCCCCTGTACCTCCCCTGTCAATAGCTCTGATAAGAATGTATGTTTCAGTGCCAATTGTTAAATCAACAATGGGAGTCACTGGGTACGTGCTCCCTACGTAGGATCTCTGTCCTTAATGTGTTTTACTATGAAACTTAAAAACACTACTAGTCGAACAATACCCTATACCTTGTGTGGTTGTGTGAGTGCAGCCTGTTGAAATCCTTGCTTATGGGCCGGCGCTGTGGCTTAACAGGCTAATCCTCCACCTTGCGGCGCCGGCACACCGGGTTCTAGTCCCGGTTGGGGCGCCGGATTCTATCCCGGTTGCCCCTCTTCCAGGCCAGCTCTCTGCTGTGGTCCGGAAGGCAGTGGAGGATGGCCCAAGTGCTTGGGCCCTGCACCCGCATGGGAGACCAGGAGAAGCGCCTGGCTCCTGGCTTCGGATCAGCGTGATGCACCGGCCGCAGCGGCCTTTGGAGGGTGAACCAACGGCAAAAAGGAAGACTTTTCTCTCTCTCTCTCTCTCTCTCTCTCTCTCTCTCACTATCCACTCTGCCTGTCAAAAAAAAAAAAGAAAAAAAGAAAGAAATCCTTGCTTAGTATATACTAAGTTGATCTTCAGTAGATGAAGGTAATTAAAAATGAAACTCCATAAAGGGCGGGATGGGAAAGGGAGAGGGGAGGACCACGGGAGGGAGGGGGGTTGGGGGGGGAGCCACAACAATACAAAAGTTGCACTTTATAAATTCACATTTATGAAATTAAAAAAAAATTGGAAATTGCATAGAAAATTAATTAATTTTTAAAAAATATATCATGTGGTGGGATCTCTGTCTTTAATGTGCTGTACACTGTTATTCAATGCTATAACTAGTACTCCAACAGTGTTTTTTCACTTTGTGTTGCTATGTGGGGGCAAACTGTTGAAATCTTTGCTTGATATGTGCTAAACTGATCTTCTGTATATAAAGAGAATTGAAAATGAATCTTGATGTGAATGGAAGGGGAGAGGGAGCAGGAAAGGGGAGGGTTGTGGGTGGGAGGGAAGTTATGGGGGGGGGGAAGCCATTGTAACCCATAAGCTGTACTTTGGAAATTTATATTCATTAAATAAAAGCTTAAAAAAAATAATGTATGTTTCCTTCACTAAACTGTGAGTTCCTGTGTCTATTTATCTCTGTATTGGTACAAAGAGAATGGAGGCTTTGCTTTTAATAGGTATTCTTTTTAAAAGAAAAAAAAATTATCATTTGAAGAGGAGAGAAAGATTTTCCATCTGCTGGTTCATTCTCCAGATGGCTTCAATGTCTGGGGCTGGCTGGGGCTAAGCCAGGAGCCAGGAGCCAGGAGCGTCTTCTGGGTCTCCCACACAGGTGCAGGAGTGCAAGCACTTGGGCCATCTTCTACTGCTTTCCCAGGCACATTAGCGGGGAGCTAGAAGGGAAACAGAGCAGCCAGGACTTGAACCTGTACTTCAATATGGGATGCCAGCATTGCAGGCAGCAGCTTAGCTTGCTGCACCACAATGCTGGCCCCTAATAGTTGTTCTTAATCAATGAAGGCTGAACAAATGGCTCTGTTATGCATTTTAAGCAGATGATTAAATTACAGGGAGCCATACTGGAGGCCAAGTCCATGTAAATAGTTTAATTTGACATTTAGACCAATTAATAACTTGACTCTAATTTATTTGGTTAAATGCATACTTGTTACTGGGTTGCATAGTAAAGAGGCATAAATAACAAATGATTCATTCTACGTTCTGAAATTATGTAATAAATGCCTTCTATGTGTAAGGTGCTGTGCTCCACAGTAAGCTTAGCTTCTGCCTATTCATTAGCCCCTTGCCATTAGTGAGAGTCAATATAGTACAGTGATTGTGTGTGTGGACTCTGGGGCCCTGGTTTAAAATCCCAGCATCTGCATTTACTACTTTGTTGACCTTCAGCTGCTTCCTTTAACCACTATACCTAGTTTGCTCTTCTGCCTAGTGGGAACCATCTCTACCAATGAGTGGTGCAAGGATGAAATGCAAAAATGGATGTGCCGCATTGTGACGAGTGCATGGAATATTTTCAAGTGCTTAGTAAGTGTTAACTCTGATAATTAGTTATTAACAACAGCTCTTCTCTACCTAAATAACACTTTACCCATTATGCCTGACTGAGGCAAGTCCCTGGGTTAGGGATTTTAATTTGAGCTTAAATACAACTTCTGGTCTTCAAGAAAAGAAAATAGAACAGAACAGAAGCTTCTCTCAAACCTGGCAGGTTATATTTTGACAGATAACCTAGAATCTAGGCTGTCTTAGCATGAAATTATAATTTCCCAGGGAGCCAATAGTCCAAGCCTTATGGATATAGTTAGGGAAGAAACTGGTTGTTCCCATGGGGAAGAGTTTGTGTCCCATAAAAACTAAGAGGTCACTTTCTTTTTTTGTAAAAAAAATATTTATTTGAAAGGCAGATTGAGAGAGAGAGCTAGAAAGAGTGAGTTCACCCCCTAAATGGCTACAATGGCCAGGGCTAGATCATGCTAAAACAAGGAACCAGGAACTCCATCCAGGTCTCCCATGTGGGTGACAGGGGCCCAAGTATTTGGGCCTTCACCTGGTGCCTTCCCAGGCACATTTGCAGGGAGCTGGATTGGAAGCAGAGCAGTTGGGACTCAAACTGGCGCTCTGATATGGGATACCCACATTGCAAGGGGCAGTTCAACTCTGTGCCACGGTGCTGGCCCCGAGATTATTTTCTTATGTCCCAACATTGCCATATAGGTAGTTCTCTATGAGAATCAGAGCACAAGGAGTTAATTCGTGTGGCTGAACAGGGTTTGCTAACAACATATACTAATTCCATGCGGGCCCTTGAATGTAATGAAGAGGCCGGCAGATCTGGGCTAGAATCCATGTCCTCCTCTTCAGTGCCTGTGGCATCTTGGGTAATAATAATTATCACAGGGTTGGGTGTTTGGCGTACCAGCTAAAATAGCACTTGAGATGCCCTCATCCTGTATCAGAGTGCCTGGGTTTGAGTTCCAGCTCTGCTCCCAATTCTAGCTTCTTGAATTAGCAACCTGGGAGGGAGTGACTCAAGTACTTGGGACCTTACCTCTCCTGTTAGAGACCTGAATTGGGTTTATGACTGTTAGCTTCCTCCTGGTCCAGCCCCAAATGTTGTAGGCATTTGGGAAGTGAATCAGTGGATGAGAGATCTCTCTCTGTTTGTCTCTGTTTCTGTGAACAAAATTAATTAATTAATTAAAACTAATGATCACAGCTCAGGTACTCAAAGTGTCTGCTTTGTGCCAATCAGTACTCAAAGACCTTTGCATATATTATTTCCTTTAATTCTTGTAAACAACCTTGCAAGGTAGGTTTTTCTATTATCTTCTTTTACCAGCAGAGAAGTTATCTAGCAATGAACTAGCAGAGAAGTTAAGTGACTTGTCTAAGACTACGTAACTAGTAACTGGGGAAGCCAGGTTTCCAAACCAGGTACTGTAACTTTACAAGTCATGCTGTTAACCACCTCTTTATCTTGCTTGCCAGTTCAGCCTCTGAGCCTCAGATGCCTCATCTGTAAAATGGACTTAACTGTATCCACCTACTAGGGTTGCTGTGAAGATTCAAGATAAGCTTGGGAAAGCATTTGGCACAATACTGGACACACAGAAGGTGCTCTCTGAAAAACAGTTGTTATTATTCTGTCTCTCGATTATCCCAAAGGGCAGCAAACTTGAATTTCCCTTCCTTGTTTCCAGTGCTGCTTCTTGATTCTAATTACTGTGAGTAAAAACTCGTTTCTGGGGCTGGGGCAGTGGCCTAGTGGGTTGGGCATCCGCCTGCAGTGCCAGTATTCCTTATGGGCGATGGATAGAGTTCCAGCTGCTCCACTTCCGATTCAGCTCTGCTTAAGGCTTGGAAAGGTGGTGGAAGATGGTTCAAGTGCTTGGGCCCCTGCACCGCCATGGGAGACCCAGAGGAAGCTCCTGGCTCCAGATTTGCCCAGCTCCTGCCATTGCAGCCATTTGGAGAGTGAACCAGCGGATGGAAGACCTCTATCTCTCTGTCTCTCTCTCTCTGTAATTCTACATCTCAAGTAAGTAAATAAATCTTTTAAAAAAAAAACACCTAGTTTCTGGGGGAGGAGGACAAGATTGGGTTAATTACAAAACAGAGGAAACTTTGATGCTGAGATCTTTCTTACTCCCTCCTCACCAAGTCTCTCAACAATGGCTGATGTCCCTCCCCACTTTTTACCTAAACTTCCCACTGGGGTTCCGGCCAGGCTGGCCGTATTCCCACCTGCCATCTCATTATAGAAAACTGAAGCTGAAAAGACTTGAAACGCCAGCCTGCTAGGAGACCCGATGGCCACAAATATATCTGAAAGAGATTTTAAACTGTGGCCAGTCATCTCATTCCATATTCATAATTTTTCTTCTCTTAACACCTTCCTGCTATTTTGAGTGTGTACCTAGTCATGGAGACAATAAAGATCATGATTAAACAAAACACCTGTAAAGAAAAGTGGCAACTGAAAAAAATCCCATCTACCCATGATGAACTTGCCCTCTTACAGCTGCAATGCAAATAGGTTCAATCCTTTGGGAAAGCACTGTGGTAATTTGCATCAAGAGCCATAATTATGTTCCTGCCCTTTGACATTGCAATCACTCTCTGGGGATTATATCCCAAGGATAGACTTTAGCTCAAGGAAAGCAAAAGTCTACAGGCATAAAGATGGTCAATTCAGTATTTTACAAATGAGAAATTGGAAATTTCACGTTGAGCAAGTTGGTACCTACTAGGAGCCATCAGTAAATGAAATGTGAATAACAGAGGTTCATTTTATAACTTTAAATGAATAAAGTAAAATACAAAATAGCTGCAGCCATGTAGAATTGTCTTATATGGACACAAGCTAGAAAGGACAATTGAAAAACAAAATTCTTACATCAGGACAGTGGGTCAAATTGTGGTCTATTCCTCCCCACTCAATGTTCTTGATTACTGATGTTAGAATCAGACACTTTAATGTGTGATTGGGTGGGTGGTGGGCAGTGGAAAGGAGTTGAAGTAGGAATTTTAAATTCGAATCCCCTTAACTCTTTCCTGATCATCATCTTACAAGCCATCCAAGAAACTTAGCTGTATCTTTAAATAAAAAGACTCACAGCAAATGTACTTGCTCATCCTATTAGATACACATACTCTCCAATCCTCCCTTTTTTCCCTGTTGCGGTACGGACAAGGGCACAGGAGAAAATACACTCATATTCCCAGCCTTGCCCTGCCACACTGCCACAATGAGCTGCATAAGCCATAACCTTCTAATTTGTTCATTAGAATAATGTGACTAATAATGGTACTTAGATTTTGAGTTGATGTGAGAATTAAGTGAATGCATGCACAGACCAGAGACTGAACATTCATGTCCTTGCAAAATTCATATGTTGAAATTTAAACCCCAAGGTGACATTAGTAGGGAGGGCTTTTGAGAGGTGATTGGGGCATGAAGGTGGAGGTCTCATTCATGAAACCAGCATCTTTCTACAAGAGACCCCAGAAAGCTTCTTGGCCTCTTCTTTTGCCATGGGAGGACACAATGAGAAGATCCCAGACCTGAACCAGGAAATGGGCTCTTATCAGCCACCAAACCTGCTGACCCATTCAGTTTGGGCTGCAGACTTCAAAACCTGGAGAAAAAAATGTTGTGTTTCTTTATAAGCTGCCCATTGATGATATTTGTATAGAGACCCAAACATCTAAGACACTACCTGGTTGTCATGTAAGTGCTTAATAAATGCTAATTTCTGGCTAAAAAATTGGGACAATATGAAAATCTTCCTCAGAAGTTTTTTTTTAATTTTTTTAAATTTTTTTATTTTTTGACAGGCAGAGTGGACAGAGAGAGAGACAGAGAGAAAGGTCTTCCTTTTGCCGTTGGTTCACTCTCCAATGGCCGCCGCGGTTGGCGCGCTGCGGCCGGCGCACCGCGCTGATCCGATGGCAGGAGCCAGTGCTTATCCTGGTCTCCCATGGGGTGCAGGGCCCAAGGACTTGGGCCATCCTCCACTGCCTTCCCGGGCCATAGCAGAGAGCTGGCCTGGAAGAGGGGCAACCGGGACAGAATCCAGCACCCCGACCGGGACTAGAACCCGGTGTGCCGGTGCCGCTAGGCGGAGGATTAGCCTAGTGAGCCGCGGCGCCGGCCCCTCAGAAGTTTTAAAAAGAGGAAATGGGAAAATGGGCAAACAGATGCTAAATGCATGCTTGGTGTTCCTAGTTGAAACTGTTGCACTGGGCAGTCTCTTCCAGCAACAATATTATCAAATGATACATGGAGTATTTAATGCTCATGCTAATACTGATCTCATTGGTTCCTGGAGAGATCTGTCTCTTAAAAATTCATATAGGGGCCGGCACTGTGGCATAGGAAGCTAAACCTCCACCTGTGGCACTGGCATCCCATATGGGCACTGGTTTGTGTCCCGGTGGCTCCATTTCCAATCCAGCTCTCTGCTTATGGCCTGGGGAAGCAGTAGGAGATGCTTGGCTTCAGATCTGCCCAGCTCCGGCCATTGGGGCAATTTGGGGGGATGAACCAGTGGATGGAAGACCTTCCTCTTTGTCTCTCCCTCTCTCTGTAAACTCTACCTCTCAAATAAATAAATAATAAAAACTCTTTTTTTTTTAAAAAAAAATCCTCTAAGCAAGTGATACAAAGCAAAGTGATCAATGAGAGCATGTGATAGGGACTTGGCAGGGAAAACAGGTACAGAATCATGACAAAGCTCTTTTCAAAACCATGTTAGAAACTAGCAAACAAGCAGGAAGATTAATGCAGATTGTAGACGTTTATGGGGCGGTTCCCGAAAGAATACACTCAGGGGTCAGAGGCAAGTCAGCTAGAAAAACCTTAAAAGCAATCTTAGGGGAATTGAGTAAAAGTGAAGGTGTCATCTGAGCCCACAAAAGAAAGGAACTAATTAGAATAGCTAACACCTAATGCATATTTAGAACTTACTCCTTGCCAAGCATTGTACTGAGCAATTTATGTGTATTACATAACTTCCTCTTCCTCATCCTCTTGTGAGGTAAATTTTTATTATTACCATACCCTTTTATGGTCTGGGCCCAGTTACACATGACTGGAAAGCTTTAAGTTATACAAAGTCCCCAAAGAGTAGTTTCTAGAAATAAGTCATTGAGTCCGGTTTGGAGAGACCAAATTTGAATTAATCATCTTTCCCCAGGGAATCCATTCTTGATTCCAGACTTGCCATCTTAGCACTACCATCTATTCAGTCACCTAGGTCAGAAATTGGAAATCACTCTGGATTTGTCTTTCTTCTTTTATTGACTCAATCATTAAGGCCTTCCCATTTTACTTTCTAAATAAAGTTATCCTTCTAAATATTCCTTTCTAAGTAAAGTTGGTCCCAGAATTGCCTGCAAATATCAAAATCAATAGATGCTCAGGGCTCTTATGTAAAATGGTGGGGTATTCACACAGGACCTAAGAATGTCCTCCTGTATCCTGTCAACCATCTCTAGGTTACTTATAATATATAACAGTGTAAATGCTCTGTAAAAAGTTGTCATACTGTGTTGTTTATGGTATAATGGCCAGAAAAGAATACTGTACCTGCTCAGTATGGATAATATGCTTTTCAAGTGTTTTTGATCTGTGTTTGAATCCATAGAGATCCCATGAAATGGAGGACAGGCTATGTGTCTTAAACCCATCTTTCACTCTCCATCTCCTGAAATCCAGGTCCTCATCTTCCTCCACATGGAGCTATTGTAACAGGGTTCTATCTGAATTCTCTGTCTTCAGTTTTGACTTCCTTCTAATATATCTTATGAACTGTAGCCAGCATAGTTTCTTCTACCCTATTCTTCCACCCCCCCCAATAAATTAATTCCAAAATGCAATCTGATCATACCATTTCCCTTCTGAGAACTTCTGGTTATTCCAAAACTATTCTCTGAATGATGGTCATCATCTGACTTTCCAAGTCTTGACTTACTCCTGCTTCCCTGGTTTCATCTCCTGCCACTCTCCAGATCCAGAGCTTTCTGTAGTATCTAACTCATCTCACTGGTTTGCAGCCTTGGGATATTGCTTGTGTTATTTCCTCTGCCAACGTCACCCTTTCCGATTCCTTTCTTCTCAGCCTTTGAGTGTCAGCTTGGGAATCAGAACCCCTTAGAAAAGGGTTTCTTGACCCTTTTCTGTGCTGACACTCCTGTACCCTCTGCATGCCCCATCCCATGTCTAGTCATGTAAGTATCATGTATGCTGAAAGATCTTTGTGGCCATGGATCATGTCTTGCTCATCTTTACATGCCCTTCAGAACTTAGTGAATGCTTGATCCATGGTGTGTGTGTGTGTGTGTGTGTTTTGTTTGTTTGTTTGTTTGTTTTGAAAGGCTGAAGCCAGGAGCCTGGAACTCCATCCAGGTCTCCCATGTAGGTTGCAAGGGCTCAAGGACTTGGGTCATCTTCCATTGCTTTCTCAGGCGCATTAACAGGGAGCTGGATTGGAAGTGGAGCAGCTGGGACTTGAAACCATGACTCTGATAAGGGATGACAGTGCTGCAAGCAGTAGCTTAACCTGCTGCACCACAATGCCTGCCTCTTGACATGTATTTTGGAACTGTTATAAACACTTAAGAGTGATATCCAAGTAATACTTGAGGTATACAGACCAAAGAAACCTCACAGAATTATCTACCATTTGTGATGCATCTACTCTAGGGTGGCCTCCAACTCTGACTAGCACTTGTGAGCGCCCCACCCTGTCTTATAACTCCAGCAAGGTCTCCCATGTGGGTGGCAGGAATGCCCATCATCAGCTGCCTTCCAAGGCACAGTATCTATGCATCTTTACATCTATGTAATCTATCTATCTATCTATTTATGGTAGATACACTTTCAATGTATAATCTCACTGCAAGGCAAGTGTTAAAGTTTCCATTTTATAGGTAAAGAAGATGAAGCTCCTCATGACCTACACAGAGAGGGACAGAGATTTTGAGAAACTGGTGTAGAGAGAGGACCTATAGATTCAAAGATTGCTGACTTCAAGATCAGAGGCAGGTACAAGATCTGGGGATGCAATAAAAACCAGCCTAGTAAAAATACCCATTAAAGTAAATCTCTTCTAAGCTGATCAGAACAGAAACACTGTATATTCCCCTCCCAGATATTCCATATTTGGCAAATAGAGTTAGTTTTGCAACCTAAATAGTTAATTCTTGTTTGAAAAAAAGGCTTTACTCTAGAATAGTTTGAAATTTACAAAACAAAAATTGTGGAGGTAGTAACACAATGAGTTCCCATATGCCCTGGCCCTATTTCCCCTATTAATGTCTCATATTAGTATCTTTGGAACAATGAATAAACCACACCCAGTTTCCCCTATTTTTAAAATCCAGACTCCTCCTATCCTTCCCACCCCTCCTAGAGTCTAGGAATCAACATTCTATGTTCAGATTGAGTTCTATTTTAAAAACATTTAGTTCTTACATGTAAGGGAGAAATGTGCTATTTGTCTTTCTGTGTCTGATTTATTTCAATCAACATGATGTCCTCTAGTTCCATCCATTTTGCTGCAAATGACAGGACTTCATTATTGTTTCTATAGTTGAATAGTATTCCATTGTGTATATATACTGCATTTTCTTTATCCATTCATCTCATGATGGACACCTCGGTTGATTCCGTATTTGGGGTCTAAATAGCTAATTCTGTATCTGTATCTGCTGTTCTAAAAGCATTTGGAGACTTGTGAGGACTTCCATGTGAAAATTATAAGGCAAGGCCATTGGAGAAAAGATACAATTTTTGCAGAGAAGCCTCTGAGGATTTTCAGAAGAAAGCTAGTTTGTGGTACTGCAAATTAGGCTGCCTGTTGTGTAGACATAGTAGCTGCAAACTATGTTTACCTTCATACGAATACATGAAGGGTCCAGCATTGTGGGGGCTGAGGGTTAAGCTGTGGTCTGCAATGCTAGCATCCCTTATGAGTGCCTCTTCAAGTCCTGGCTTCTCCACTTCCTGTCCAGCTCCCTGCTAATGCACCTGTGACAGCAGCAGCAGAAGGCCCAAGTGCGTCAATCTCTGCCACCCATGTGGGAGACCTAGATGGAGTTCCAGGCTCCTGACTTTGGTCTGGTTCACCTCTGGCCATCACAGTCATTGGGGGAGTGAACCAGTGGATGGAATCTCTCTCTCTCCCCTGCCCCAACTCTGCCTTTAAAATAAATAAATACATCTTTAAAAAAGAATATTTGATAATGAAGCACTTTGCAAAAGGCCTTGTAAGGCTTTCTTGTCAAAGTTTGGACTTTAACCATTGTGTCTGGAAGTTGGCCATATGTCAATCAAACTGACATACTCAGAATCATCATTTTACCTCAATTTTGACCTCTGTAGTCATTAGTTTCAGCTCTGGTTCATTTAAGACTCATTTTTCTTTCTTTCTTTCTTTTTTTTTATTAGGCAGAGTTAGACAGTGATAGAGAGAGAGACAGAGAGAAAGGTCTTCCTTGTTCTGGTTCACCCCCCAAATGGCCGCCGCGGCCAGCGCTGTGCCGATCTGAAGCCAGAAGCTAGGTGCTTCCTCCTGGTCTCCCATGCGGGTGCAGGGCCTAAGCACTTGGGCCATCCTCCACTGCCTTCCCGGGCCACAGCAGAGAGATGGACTGGAAGAGGAGCAACCGGGACAGAACCGGCGCCTCAACTGGGACTAGAACCCAGGGTACCAGCGCCGCAGGCAGAAGATTAACCTAGTGAGCCATGGCGCCGGCCCACACTCATTTTTAAGTCTGACTTGACTTTTTGTAGTCCAGATGAATTAGGAGGGGAGAGAAACACAAGCTTAGGAAGGCTGTACTGTTCCTTTGGATTTTTGGCTCCTTTTGTTCCTCTAGAGGGAAAGAATTTCCTAAAAGATGACCCCGAATTGAGATCTTTTTCTCCATGCCAGCTCTCTCCAAAAAGAAAACTATCTGGTATCTGTATTATATTTTACATTTTATTCAGTGCTTTTCACTTACACCGGGACATTGTAACCATCACAATCATTTTATAATGGAAGAAATACAGCAAACACACATAAGTAGTTTAAGGCCACACAGGTAGAAAATGGTAATATTTGCTTTTAAGGGATAGCAAATCTCAGCCTTGTATATCCTGCCTTTAATTAGACATCTCAACTTGGATAGTTCACAGAGCTTTCAAATTTACTATGACTAAAACTCAACCTCATTGTCTCTGCCCACCACCTCCGAAGCTTTATGCCTTTTCTTTCCCCAGATAGGGAACCTTTCCATCTAGTGTTCTTGTCAGGCACCTGAAAGTTAATCTTGATTTTTACTCTCACGGTATTACTTGAATATGTTCTCACCTCAGTAACCACTCCATCCCATTCTCCTATCTCAGACCCCCATCTCCTCACATCGGAACTAATGCAATAATGCTGCTTTCCTTGCCTCCATTCTTACTCTGATTCATTCTCTAAGTCAGAGGGGTTGAAGAACAAATTAGGGGACTGGCATTATGGCATAGCAGGTTAAGCTGCTGCATACAACACCGCCATCCATCTCATATGGGTACTGGTTCATATCCTGGCTTCCCTACTTCTGATACAGCTCCCTGTTAATGGCCTAGGAAAGCAACAGATGATGGTCTCCTCTGGGTGACCCCGATTATGCTCCTGACTCCTGGCTTTGGCCTGGCCCTGCCCCGGTCATTGGAGACATTTGGGGAGTGAATAAGTGGATGGAAGATTTCTCTCTCTGTCTCTGTCTCTCTGTCTCTCTCTGTCTGTCTGTCTCTCTCTCTGTCTCTCCCCCTGTGTGCCTTTCAAATAAATAAATCCTTTTTTTAAAAAAACAAATTACATGGCCATGAAAACTCCTCAACAACAGCATTGCCTTTAGGCTAAAGTACAAATTCCTTAGCTTGGCATCACATCCTCCCTCCCTTCTCCCTACATTCTCTGCCATGAACCTTGTACAAGACTGACTAAAAGTTTTAGTTTCCTGAAGGGGACATAAATTGAGCTAATATTTATTGTGCATCTATTGTGTGCCAAAAGGTAGCCTAAATGTATCATTTCTTATATTTAGTCATTAGCAACTATCCCATATGGTCGGTGCTGTCATCATGCTTTTGTGACAGATGAGGAAATTGCAACAGACAGGTTGGAGAGGTTAGCCAACTTAGCCAAGGTCGTGTTTCCTAAGTTAATAAGTGGCATATTTGAGATCTGAGCCCAGGCAGTCTGTTTCCAGCGCCCGTGTTCTTAAATACTATCCTACCTCTTTCATTTCTTTCTATGTGCCAAGAATGTCCATTCCCTTCGTTCACCGAGCTAAACTCTTCACAACTTAACTTGGGAGTCTTCTCTGGGAAATGTGTCCTGACCTCTCTACATTCTTTTGCTACTTCCAGTCCCCACCCTGGATGAATATGTTCTGACTTTTCCTGGAACCTGTGCAAGCCTCTCATTATAGCACTTGATACAGAGCTTGTGTGTCTACCCATGAACTTCTTGAGGGCAAGGAGCTTATCTCAGTCACTTTGTACCCTAGCATGTATGTACCACAATACAATGCTTGGCATGCAGTAAATGCTCTTTGCATAATTCTTCTCCTGGGAAGATCTTCCATGAAAAATTGGGGTGAGTTCATATTTGCCAAGACATGCAAATCCATAGGAGACATTCATCGCTGTTAGGGAGGCTTGAAAGCTTCCACAAAGCTATGCAATAACTTCTAAACAGGATGGGATGAATAATGAACTGTATTTTTTAATGCTTTATTTGAATATGTTCTCAGATTTGCAAAATGTTGGGGCTAGTGCTGTGGCGCCTGCTCTGTCAGCATCCCATATGGGCACCGGTTGAAGTCCCGGTTGCTCCACTTCCAATCCAGCTCCCTGCTAATGGGCCTGGGAAAGCAGCAGAGGAAGGCTCAGGTCCTTGGGCCCCTGCACCCATGTGGGAGACCCAGAAGAAAATCTTGGCTTCTGATCAGCCTAGCTCTGACTGTTGTGGCCATTTGGGGAGTGAACCAGCAGATACAAGAACTCTCTGTGTGTGTGTGTATGTGTGTGCTACTCTATAACTCTGCTTCCCAAATAAACAAAATCTTAAAAAATTACAAAATATTGTGATGAAAATCATAGAAAAATACTCATATGCTGTTTACCCAAATTCACCTATAACTAACATTTCCCCCATGTGTTTTATTATTTACTCACTCACTGTATTATCCATCTAGCTAGCTAACTAGCTAGCTATCCACATATACAAGAATTTTTTTTGTTGAACAATTTGAGAGTATGTTGCTTATATTATCACCGTTTTACTCATAAATACTTCACTATTTACTTACATAACCTCTGTATGACCTCTGTACATTATCAGTATCATTAAATTTAACATTGATGATATTTTAATGTTATCTACTTTCTATATTTCACATACAGAATGCTGCATATTTCAATTGCAACAATTGAATGGCCTTTATAGCATGTTTGCTTGTTTTGTTTCTGCCAGGAAAGACTCAGTCTGGGATTGGATATTGAATTTTATTCTCATGTATCTTTTATTCTCTTTTGACCTAGAAGATTCCCATAGCATTTCTTTGTCTTTTATGACATTGGAATTTTTTTGAAGAATACAACCCTCCCCACTCCCTGCCTTTAAAAAAATATAATGTTCCTCATTTGTGCTTGACTGATTTTTCCTTGTGGTTAGATTCAAGTTATGTGTTCCTGGTGGGGGGCGGGGAGAGCAGAGGGAGAGTGCCATGAAAGTGATATTATATCCTTCTTAGGGAATCGAATGTACAAGCCTGATATAATGTCCATCTGGCTTTCATTGGTGTATTAATTTTGCTCATCCACCCAATATGCTACTCAATCATTGCATTATATAGTTACTGTTTTGTCTGTTGTATCTATGGACGTATACACAAAGAGCCTGCAATAGCCTGCTCCTCACTAAATGCCCCTAGATTTACTATCCAGTGTTTCTTGCCTTAACAAATCTTTACCACAATGGTTGCAAAAATGATGCATTTGGGGGGCCAACATTGTAAGTAGTGTGTTAAATCACTGTCTGTGACACTGGTATCGCATCTCAGAGTCCCGCCTGCTCCACTTCTGACCCAGCTCCCTGCTAATGCACCTCGGAAAGCAGCAGGAGGTGACCCAGGTATTTGAGCCTCAGCCACCCACATGGGAAACCTAAATAGAATTTCAGGCTCCTGATTTCAGCCTGGCCCAGCCCTGGAGTTGTGGCTATCTGGGGAGTGAACTAGCAGATGGGAAATCTCTCTCTCTTTCTGTCTCTCTTTCTCTCTGTAACTTTGACATTCAAATAAATATATAAATCATTTTTTAAAAAGAATAAACAGAACATATCAAAGCCTCTGGTTTCATGGAGCTGATATTTCAGCACGGGAGAGAGGCAACAAGTTCAACAAGTAAAATATATGATATACCTGAGGAAGATAAATGGCATGGAGAAAAGTGAATCAGGAAAGTAAGAAAAGGAAGGCCAAGAGTTGGAATGCAATTTTTGATAGAGTTCTCAAGGATGGCCCCATGAACATGGGGGTGCTAGAGAAAAACTATGGAATGTTTCATGAATTCAAGTGACATAAAGGGCCATGGTACATCTTTTTTAAAAAGATTTATTTATTTATCTATTTGAAAGACAGAGTTACTGAGAGGGAGGGAGGGGAAGAGAGAGAGAGAGAGAGAGAGAGAGAGAGAGAGAGAGAGAGAGAGAGAGAAGTCTTCCATCTGCTGGTTCACTCCCCAGATGGAAGAGTCATGGTAAAGATAGCTTCAGGCAAGAGTCCATGGTTAATAAACTTAGAGGTCATTTTAATGAGGAGAAGGTTATAGAATGGTAGGCTCTAAAAAAGAGGTACTCAGCCGGCGCCGCGGCTCACTAGGCTAATCCTCCACCTTGCGGCGCCGGCACACCGGGTTCTAGTCCCGGTCGGGGCACCGATCCTGTCCCGGTTGCCCCTCTTCCAGGCCAGCTCTCTGCTGTGGCCAGGGAGTGCAGTGGAGGATGGCCCAAGTCCTTGGGCCCTGCACCCCATGGGAGACCAGGAGAAGCATCTGGCTCCTGCCATCAGAACAGTGCGGTGCGCCGGCCGCAGCGCGCCTACCGCGGCGGCCATTGGAGGGTGAACCAACGGCAAAAGGAAGACCTTTCTCTCTGTCTCTCTCTCACTGTCCACTCTGCCTGTCAAAAAAAAAAAAAAAAAAAGAAAGAAAGAAAGAAAATTGAGGATGACTGTGAGAACATAAAGAGAGAAGGATAAAGGTAGAGAAGGATAAAGGTAGCAGAGAGGGGAAATTATTTGGAAAATGGGAAAGAGCATGAGGCAGGAAAGCACAGCCTTTGGGATAAGATAGTTGGAATAAAGCTCCAATCCTGATGGTTATTGGCTGGATAATTTTGGGTGAGTGGCTTCATCTCTGAGCTTCAAAATGAGGATGATGATATATGTCATAAGGTAGATGTTAGAGGATCAAATGGGGGTAGTTTTTATGAAAGGGCCCTGGTCTAGAGCAGGTGCAATAGTGTGCCCTTCTTTGAAGGCAGCAGGGTCTGCTTGATGATATCAGTATAATAATAGTGGGTAGACATATGGACTCTGAAGTTAGATTACCTCAATTCAACACCTTGCTCAGAGGCAGGCAATTGTAGCAGTGGTTAAGACACTGCTTGGGACAACTTCATTACACATCAGAGTGACTGCATTTGAGTCCCAGATCTGCTCTTGCTTCCAGCTTCCTGCTAATGGTCATCTTGGGAGGCAACAGGTGATGGCTCAAGTGCTTGGATTCCTGCACCCACATGGGAGACCTGAATTGAGTTCCAGGCTCCTGACTTTAGCTTAGTACAGCTGTGGCTTGCTTGCTCTATCTCTTTCTCTCTCACATAAGAAAATAAATCAGTAAATCATTTTAAAAAACCATAGTCACTAATCAGGTGAGTGATGTGGGTGAGTTAAGTCAATTCTGGGTTTCAAGTTCTTCATCAATAAACAGTGATGAAAGAAATATTAACTTCAACTGTATTAAATTAGACTGTATTTCTAAAGTGCTTAGAATACTGTGTGGCTGAGTAAATGCTCCTTCAATATCACCTATTATCATCACACATGACAAATAGAGGTAGGGGGCTGGCCTGCCAGCTTCGATGATGGTTAAAATGCCCACATGCACGCCTGAGGGCCTGGGTTTGATAGCTGTCTTCTGCTTCTGATTCCGGCTTCCTGCTAATGCGCACCCTGGGAGGCAGCAAGTGAGGGATGAAGTAATTGGATTTCTGCCACTCATATGGGAGATCTAGAGCGGGCTCCTGCTAAGCTCTAGCTAGAGTGGGAATCTGAGGACTGAACCAGTAGATGGGAACTCTCTCTCACTCTATCAAATAAATTCACTATTTAAAGAAACTAAGAAAGACATTTCAAAAATGATCTATGCATTATGAAAAATCTGGTGTCATCTTAATGTGCTCAGAACTATCAGAGGAACAATAACAGTAATTAACAAATCCCACCTTAAATAAAACCTGTCCTGCCTTTCATCAGAAGCTCTTGGAACATATAAATTAAGCTTTATAAAATGAAATCCACTTTGTTACAAAGAGCTTAAGTGTCTTATCTCAGGTCATGCCATTGGGAGTTAGAACCTAGCCCTTCACTGACTTTTCTTCCTGCCCTAAATTGCTCAGTATTTCCTATTTATGGGTAGAATTCTCCTCAATCTGGCTGTTGAGTTTCTGGACTCCAAGCCTCATCCTCTCTCCCAGACAGAAGACTGAGACCTCATCAGGGGTAAAATTCAGGATATCTGACCCCCTTTGGTCTTAGTAGAAGCTGGATTCTGAAAGGCTCCCTTCATGGCAGTTATTAGCCTGTAATTGCTGGATATTGGGGAGGAGTAGGAGGAGCTTGGAGAGTGGGAGGCTGGGTGGTCTGGGCTAAGAGAGTACTTGAGAGACTTGGAGTAGTGTCCATTTACAAACCAACACAGAAGTATGTTCCTATTTTTAACTGTGGATTTTTAATTACAGTTCATACCAGCTGTGTACAAATCTAGGGCCTAGGAGAACATTCTAAGTCTACTACTCAACACCTACCCCTAATGCTGCCACAGGGAATTCTTGCGATCTTCCTTCCAGCCATAATTAGGCATACAGCCGATATTATAGCAATGCAAAGACATGATTTAAGTCTCTGAAATCGCCCCTCATTGTTCTCTACCTTGTCGGGAGTAATGCTGTTCTATTGCTGCTGCACATATACTTAAAGCCAAGGTAGAGCTTATTGGATATGGGAATCACACAGTTTTCTGGTGTGATGGTTTAGCTCAAGTGTTTCCAACTTTATCCTTCAAGTAGAAAGTATCCTGTGGTTTGAGTACGGTCAAGGGTTAAGGTGAGTCTTAGCTGTTCACATTTCTCCAGCTGTGGCTGTGGAGTCCCAACAGTTCCCTGAGTCCCTCCTGCTCTTTTGCCCCAGAATTGAACATCAGACTCAGGATGGTGGGCAGAGAAAGGGGCCACAGTGTGGACTTGGGACCTCGACTGCTGCTGGAGAATGTTCTGGGTCTTGGGGAGGTGCAACTCTCCTTCTTCCATCCTGGGCCGCATGGGCTCCCCTCAGCCCACCCAAGAAACAGGTGGGTCTGAAGCTGAGCAGCCAAGAGACAGAGTGATCCAAGGTACTGGAACGGCAGGTGCAGAAGGGACTTACAGGCTGCCTGGCCCCTCTCCCTCTTAGACCCTCACCGAAGCCAGGCTGGACAGCCTCTGAGGCCGACTGCTCCCTCCCTCCACACATGCTGCAGGAATCCCCTCCCCAGCCTTTCTGTGTCACGCTGCCCACCCATTCTCCAAGTGAACTGGGATGGACTTGGAAACACCCTGCCTCACTTCTGTCAGTAACTCCTCATTAACGCCAAAGGAGATGATGCTTACTTATCCTGATGTCAGAGGAATATAGTAGTGAGATAGCTAATTGCCCAACTTGGGTTTGATTTAGACTTATGAAACTTTAAGTAAGTGATTTTGTCTCTCTAAGACTTGGTTTCCCCCTGTATATAATTTATTTCCTGGGAATGGAATGGCTTTGATATTAGAGCTTGTGGGACACAATGACAGAGTTACATCTGACTAATCATGAGGATTTTTTTTCTAGAAACGTCAATCTGGCGTTAATAGGTGAGGTTGTGCATATGTTACAAGGAATGCACTGGGTATACATCCAAAGGAATTGAAATTAGGGGTGGGCATTTGGCCTAGCAGTTAAGATGCTGGTTAAAATGCCCACATTTCATGCGAAAGTACCTGAGCTTGAGATCCACCTCCGGCTCCTGACTCCAGCTCCCTGCTAATGTAGATCCTGAGAGGCAGCAGTGATGGCTCAAGTAATTGGGATCCTGCCACCCACATGGCAGACTTGGACTGAGTTCCCAGCTCTTGACTTGAGCCCCAGATAGCCCTGGCCATTTGGAACATTAAGGGAGTAAATGAGGAGAGCATTCTCTCTCCATCTGTGCTCCATCCCCTCCCTCCCCCGGTATCTTTCTTGCCTTTCAAACTAAAAAAAAAAAAAGAAATTAATATAGTGTAGAGATATCTGCACTCCCGTGTTCGTTGTAGCATTATTCACAATATTAAAGACATGGAAGCAACCTAAATGTCCAACTACTTGGATAATGAAAAGGTGGTATATAAATGCAATGGAATACTATTCTGTCTTTAAAAAAGAAATTATAGGAAACATGACAAGATGGATGAACCTGAAGAATATTATGCTAACTGAAATAAGTTAGGCACAGAAACATAAATATTATGTGATATCACTGCTATGTGAATCCCAAAAAAGCTGAACTCATGGACAGTGAAATGGTGATTAACAGAGGATAGTAGAAAGGAGAGGATATGGTTGAGGCAAAGGGAGATGATAGTCAAAGGGTACACCATTCAGTTAGACAGAAGAAATAAATTCTAATGATCTATTATGCCGCATGGAGAAAGGAGACTGTACTTAATAATAATTTATCATATATTTCAGAATTGCCGAAAGAGTAGATTTTAAATGTTCTCACCACAAAGCAATAATAACTATGTAAGATGATGGCTCATCCTGGCTAAAATTTAGTTAATAAGATGTGGTTTAGGGGGACGGCACAATGGCGCAGTAGGTTAATCCTCTGCCTGCAGCATTCCATGTGGGCATCAGTTCTAGTCCCAGCTGCTCCTTTTCTGATCCAGCTCTCTGCTGCGGCCTGGGAAAGCAGTAGAAGATGGCCCAAGTTCTTGGGCCCCTGAACTCACATGGGAGACCTGGAAGAAGCTCCTGGCTCCTGGCTTTGGATCGGCCCAGTTCTGGCTGTTGCAGCCATTTGGGGAGTGAAGCAGCGGATGGAAGACCTCTCCCTCTGTGTCTCTCCCTCTCACTGTCTGTAACTCTACCTCTCAAATAAATAAAATATTTAAAAATAAGGTGTGGTTTGCCTCATGTCATTTGTCATTGTTGTTGATTACATTCTTAATTTTGCATATTTTATTGTTATGTTTTTTCATGTTATACCTTATCCCTCAAATATGTAAATGGCTCAAAAGTGGTTCATTCAACTACAAATTCAGTGATAGGGGCCGACACCATGGCTCATTTGGCTAATTCTCTGCCTGCAGCATCTGCATCCCATATGGGCACTGGTTCTAGTCCCGGTTGCTCCTCTTCCACTCCAGCTCTCTGCAGTGGCCCGGGAGGGCAATGGAGGATGGACCAAGTGCTTGGGCTCCTGCACCTGCATAAGAGACTGGGAGGAAGCACCTGGCTCCTGGCTTCAGATTGGTGCAACTCCAGCCATGGCGGCCATTTGGGGGGTGAACCAATGGAAGGAAGACGTTTCTGTCTCTCTCTTTCACTGTCTATAATTCTGCCTGTCAAATAAATTAAAAAAAATTCAGTGATGAAAATATCAACTCAAGGTAACATTAAAATCATAATTGTGAACTTGCCTCTTGGCGAGTTCTAAATGTAGAATGTGAAGATATATATATTGGGGCAAATAAGCTTAATGAATTAAAACAGCATATAAAAACCTCAAATTAGTAAAGAGGAATTAAAACAATGAATGAATATCTTAACACCGATTTTTATTGTGTAGATGTCATAATCTGTTATGAAATTTTATCCAATGATGCCATTGTAGCTTTCATAAGATTTTCCTACAAAACACAGAAGCTTCTCCAGCAATACATCAAACGTTTGCAGAAAAGCAGTTATAAATAATACTTTCCAATACTAAACCAATAAATATTATCACTAACTGGAGGGAATAGGTCCAAATTATAGTAGCAGGTAACAAAATTACACTGATCAGAGTATATGCAGTTGTTCTAACTCGATTTCTAAGAATTTATCATTAATTACTAAGTTGGTGGCCACCATTATATCCAGAAAAAATCAGGATGAATTTTCAGCACTATTCCTTTATCACTATCATATGTTGCATAATATCCTAGGATTGCAGAGTGAAAGAACGGATTCTAACATGTGAAAGTGCTATGGCCTATTTTCAGTTGTCATATCTGATATACTTATGCAAGAGAAATGCTACTGAACTTTGATTCTATCTATCACTGGAAACAACAGCCTTCAAGAGGCGATAACATTCACTTACTTAAAGGCCACTTTGTGATATGTGATAAAGACTGAAAAAAAATCAGACTGAAACCAACATGAACAAAGCAGCAGCTACGTATGTAGCAAGGAAGGATGGTGTAGCTACATGAATAAAATATGTACTTGAATGTCACGTTCATATGTTGCTGCTTTCAAAGAAAGAGCTGTGGTCAATGATACCCTCATGACTTTGATTCAGTGTTGAAGAGTCAAGATTGGGATGCTGATAATACATCTCCCATTGAGTGTTCATCTTTTCATGATGCAAAGTGAAGAAATGGGCAGTAAAGTACAAGTCTATCTTTGCATGCTGATTTATGAGGATTGTCAAGGGAAAAGATATTCTTTCAAGTTTGTTGAGGGTGAAACATAAAGCATTTCTTCACAACCGGTGTAACACCAGAAAAGGCCATCTGTATGATTTCAATTGAATCATTCAAGAAGTGTATCCCAGCAATATATTCTGAGATATATATTCTCAGCAATATATTTCAACAGCCTGAACTTATCATTTAAGGGCTTAAATATCAACATTTTTATGATATCAAGATTTCCTTAGATAGCTTAAATGTGATACAAATGGTTCAATCACCAAGAGTTTGACTTGGTGATTTTGTCCTCTTATCAAAGAATAAAAATTTGGTGTATTTTAAAATTACATCCACATGCTGTAATGAAATGTGAAAAAAAATTCTTCAGAGCTGAATATAATCAAAAGAAGAATTAAATCTATTTGCTACTGTCTTCCAAATTGAAACAATCAACCTTTCAGCTTTTAAATGTGAAATGCTTCTCCATCATGAGAGATGGAGTGTTGAAAGGAGTATTTAGTGAGAGATCATTCCATAAATTATATGTTATGTTCTACTCAAGTCAGAATATCCAAACTGTCTGCCAAAGCCACCAAATACTATCTATGATTTATGATTTTCTTTTTTAGTAAGAATATATGCAAGGAAAGAAAAGAAAGGGATATCAAACTTGCCCTAGGTATTGATATATTATTATTTCTAGCTATGTATATATGTATTTTCCTATATATTATTTCTCTGGATATATGATGCTTTGGTGATATATTATAAATTTATTTTTATTATCGCTATAATAAATGACTATTATCATTGATTTTAAAAAATCAGTTTCTTTGTTTTTAATTAAACATTCTAATGGATATTTATGTATATGTGTGTGGGGGGTGTGTATGTATTAAAAACATGGAAATATTATATGAGTTGGGGGTTGGGAAACTCAGCCAAAATATACTCTCTTATGTCTTAATTTCTGCCACAAGAGGATTTTTATTTTAATTTTCATAATCAAAATGAATATCTCACTGATAGCTTCTATCTGTTATCAATGCCTTATTTTTTTGAAAGGCAGAGTTACAGAGAAAGAGAGAGAGAGAAGGAGAAAGAGAGATCTTCCCTCCACTGGTTTACTCCCCAGTGGCCACAACAGCCAGAGCTGGGTGGATCCAATGCTAGGAACGAGGAACTTCTTCCAGGTTTCCCATGTGGGAGCAAGGGCCCAAGTACTTGAGCCATCTTGCACTGCTTCCCCAGGTGCATCAGCAGGGAGCTGGATCAGAAGTGGAGCAGCCAGGTCTTGGACCAGCATGCAAATGGGATGCTGGCACTGCAGACAGTGGCTTAACCTTCTACGCCACAGTGCCAGCCCCAATGCCTTATTTTTAAAGGTTTATTTATTTATTTGAAAGGCAGAGCAATGGAGAGGGGGGATAGACAGAAAGAGAGATCTTCCACCTACTGGTTCACTCCCCAAATAACCCCAAGTGCGAGGTCTGGACCAAGCTAAAGTCAGGAGCCAGAAATTCCATACTGGTCTGTTATGTGGGTGGCAGGGTCCCAAGTATTTGGGCTATTTTCTGCTGCCTTCCCAGGCACTTTCACAGAAAGCTGGATTGGAAGTGGAGTAGCCAGAACTCAAACTAGTGCTCTGATACCAGATGCTAGCACTAAATGCAGTAGCTTAACCTGCTGGACCACAACACTAGGCCCATCAATGCCATATTGAAGAGGAATTGCTTATATCTTTTCCCAAATAATTGATATATGAGAACAAATTTTGATAGAGAAACAGCGGGGTGGGGAAGATGGGACCAGAGAATAAGATTCAAGTCCTCATCCACAAAGCTTTGAAACAATACCAATGCCCATGCTCCACTCTACCCAACTGATTAAAAAAATGTCCCTGGATGATTCTATGATGCAAGCACAGTTAAGAGCCACTGACCACAGATCTCCACACTTCAAAGTAGTTTTATTTCATCATCCCGTGGAATCAAGAGGCTCCCAGGCTCCTGAGAGGACTGCAGAATGGAAGGAGTCTGGGCAACAGAGAAGGGGAGCTGCTGAGCAGAGAACACTAGCATAGGAGGGGTCTGCAGTAAAACTGGTTGAATTTTCAGTTCAAATTGTTTGCCAAGGGTTTCATTCCGATGGAATACACATGGTCTCTCACATGAAAAGGAAGAAGGGAGAAGTGCTAGAGGAGAGAGTTCACGAGTAGCCTTTCTCTTCCCCACCCTTTGTCTCCACTGGAGGTGTTCTTTCTGGCTCAGAGGGGACACAAAACTAGGAAGTCAAGTCATATCTGACAGCTGAGATGAGGGCTGAGGAGGTTTTCATGCTGAATAAGAAGTGTGTACTAACCCGCCAGGAAAGGCTTGCCTTTGCTTTTCCAAAATATGACAAAGGCAAAGAAATGAAAAGCGAGAGAGGAAACAAAGATGTCTAATTGTATCCAATGACTTGCTTTAAAAGTTGCCCCAAAGCATCAGCTTTTAAAGGGAAACTTTTCTTTATTGTTCCCTTAAGATAAGCCATATGTTTGATATAAAAGAGGTGGAACCATGAGTTGTGCTTTTAAGTCTGATGTGCTGGAGCTCAGAATTCCCATGTGACTTTCCAGAAAGCACATGCCTTCCTGCATATCCTTTCACACTGTGCACAGACCGCCCTCTCTCCCAGACTAGCTTCCCCACAAGGACACACAGCTCTCAAGGCAGCATGGGTAGGTCAAAAGCCTGTGAGACTCAGGCATCGGACACTTGGCTTCAAACCCCAGCTCGGCTCACATGGGTTGTGTGATCTTGGGCAAAGTACTCTGCCTTCCTGATTTTCAATTTCCTCATTATAAAATGGGAAAATAACAGTGTCCACGTGTTTTTTTTAAGCATTCAATGAGATGAGGTATATGGCATGCTAAATACATATTAGGTGTTTTATAGTTAAAATGCCAGGTTTTGAGCTGTACAGGACGTATTCAAGAAATATATGTATTAACAAATCTTTTAATTTCATTTTCCACTAACGTTTTGAAGTCTCCTTTTATGTCCTCTTCGTTCTTTTCAGTACCGAAAGTTTCCTGTGAAAGTAGAACCCAGGCTCAAGGAAGAAGAAAAACAAAATGTTGAAATGGAAAACTACCAACATTCTCAAGTCACTGCAAAGACAACTTGGGTTTGCCGAGGGGAGACTTTCCCGGCAGACTAAAAGGGGTACCACCTTTGCCTCGCATGCATAAAATGTGAACCAGCATCTATTTCTCCCTATCTGAGTAAAAGAGGGGAATTTATCAGCTGGGCTTTTTAAAAAAGACCTATTTATTTATTTATTTGAATGTCAGAGTTACAGAGAGGGAGAGACGAGGTTGGGGGACAAAGAGAGGTCTTCCATCTGCTGATTCACTTCCCATATGGGCACAATGGCCAGGGCTAGCCCAAGACAAAGCCAGGAGCCAGGAGCTTCTTCTGAGCCTCCAACATGGGTAGCAGGGCCCGAAACACTTGGGCCATCTTCCACTGCTTTCTCCAGGCCATTAGCAGGGAGCTGGATCAGAAGTGGAGCAACCAGTATTCGAATCAGTGCCCACATGGGATGCCGGCATTGAAGGCAGTGGCCTTACCTGCTACACCACCATGCCGGTTCCATGCATTGGACATTTAGAAAGAGGATCAAATTGTTGATTGCACAAATTTCAGAGACCATAGCCTTCAGCAGAATTCTTTTTTTTTTTCAACAGGCAGAGTGGACAGTGAGAGAGAGAGAGACAGAAAGGTCTTCCTTTGCCATTGGTTCACCCTCCAATGGCCACCGCGGCCGGCGCGCTGCCACCGGCGCACCACGCTGATCCAAAGCCAGGAGCCAGGTGCTTCTCCTGGTTTCCCATGTGGGTGCAGGGCCCAAGCACTTGGGCCATCCTCCACTGCACTCCCGGGCCACAGCAGAGAGCTGGACTGGAAGAGGGGCAACCGGGACAGAATCTGGCACCCCGACCAGGACTAGAACCCGGTGTGCTGGCGCCACAGGCAGAGGATTAGCCTATTGAGCCGCAGCACTGGCCCTTCAGCAGAATTCTAACCACCACCTCAGCCCAAGAATATTTAGTGGATGCTCTTAACAGAACAAGTTGTTTTGCTCACTGGATCAATCTCAATTATAAAGACAATTTTTAGCAATAAGAAAGATTATTTAGAGCTAACTAGTTTTGGAGCTATATAATATTTGGAGTGACAAACTATAGTTTTTCCTCTTGGAACCCTGAAATCACCTAGCATCACCTATGAATCCTATGGATCATATTACAACTACAACTGGCCAGAAACCCTTATCTCACCTTGGTGTACCTCTGCCAGTTCAAGCTGTCCCCGAATCCCCAGGTAGCTCAGACAGCTGATGGTTACATTTTCAGACAGTTTGCAAGAAAGCTGTTAAAACGCAGTCATCTTTCAAAATTGAATGATAGAAACTTCTAATTGAATATAGGTAATACTTACTCACTATTTTTTATGTTACCACACTCAGTATTTGTTGGCAATTTGAAATTGGGCATGGTGGGGAGTAGTTCTTGCAAAAAGGAAAGTGGAAAATGCTACAAACTAATGTTTCCCCCTCCAGAGAGCTGCTTGTTTATATTTACTTGTATACCATCAGAATTAACTCCTTTAAGTCTCTAGGAAATCTATCTCAAGTGGAACTTTAAGAGCTCTCTCTGTATCTCTACATCCAAAATGGTAGTTCCTTGTAGAGCCTTGTAATCAGCTGTTACTTCTCACTGCCCTCTCCATATTATCTCTCTGTCTCCGTTCCCACTCATTTCTGATTCTTACTTTATAAAAATATCTCTTTATATATTTTTTGTTGGAAGCCTATATTGGGCTCATTTCTCCCCTTTAACCCTTGAGGTTATGCATTCCAAATTCCAAATTCTTTATTTTACTTTTTAAATATTTTCTTCCTTTTTTTAATGGATAGCTAAAATTATATCTATTTATGGGGTATGAATATAATACATACATACATCATATAATATTCAAGTAAGGGTAAATATATGTATCTTCTCAAACATTTATCCTTTCTGCATGGTGAAAACATTCAAAATTCTCTTTTAGAATTTTTAGGAAAAAATACACAGTATATTATTTTTAATCTATATTCCCTCTACTGTGCAATAGAGCACAGAACTTCTTACTCATATCTAACTGTAACTTAGCACTGATTAATCAGTCATTTCTTATTACTTCTTCCCCTAACCTCTTTTTAAGGCAGAAGGAAAGAATTCCAGTCCCCATTATAATTGAGTGGAGATACACTAGCAACATCATGGATTCATTTATTTCTACATTCATATAAATATTTTTTCAGACTTTTACCATGTGTTGAACAACTGGGTCCTGAGAACTGAGAAACAAAATAAGATATGACTGTTCCCTGAAGAACTGAGGTTTTAGAAGGGAGACAGACAAGTAAACATAGAATACTCAGATATGACCAATGCAGAAACAGAGATATGCCTAGAATGTTACAGGAAGCTAGAGGAGATGAGCAACTAAACCTTTCTGGAGTGGGTGGGGATTGGGAAAGTTTTCACAGAAGAAGTAGCACTTGGATTGAGTGTTGAAAGATGAGTAGACAGTCTTAAGGCCCAAGAGGCATGCAAGGGCACTCTGAGGACTAGGAACAAGGACTTGGTTTTAGGGGAAGGGTGTGCAGCTAATATTGTGGTTAAAAATTATCAGACATGAGCAAACTTGGGCATATAAAAGAATTTAATGGAATAGTTGATAAAGGCTTTGGAAGGAAATCAAACATGAACCAGAGCATCTCTGAGAATGTAGGTAGTTAGGAACAGATATACAGTTTTTTCAAGGCACTGCCATACCGCTGAAACAATTGTACGATTTTTCTATCTTGTGCTCAAGATTCAAATTTCTTGGAGAGGCATATATTGTATTACATGCCCATCCATGCTAGAGATGGCCAGAGCATCTTGATTGATAGTACGACCCAAACTGCCTCTAATGGGAGGGAGATAGTTTCCCAAGAAAAAACAATTGTGGTATAGATATAAGAAGGGGGAATGTTTGTTGAGCAACAACAAAGGGTATAGAGCAGCACATCCTCTAATTCAAGTGGCATCTCTTGTTGTCGCTGGAGTTTCTGCTGATGAGCTGTCTCTCCATTGCTATGGCTTCTATCTGACAGCCTGTGCAATAAACTTAGCACCTGAACTATAGTAACATGACCTCTTCTTTGTATTCTTGCAGCTCTAGGGGTAGTAGGCAGATTTGTATCATTGCTAATGTCTTTCTCCTCTTTGGTCTATGAGTTCTCCCAACTTGTTTCCTCTGCTAAACATCTTCTTTTGGATATTTGATATAGGCTCTGTGTTTGCTAACTGGTATAATTCTCACTCCCTTTGCCAGGATAACAACAGGCAAAAATCAACAGCAGAGCCACTGGGTTCAGAAGGGCCTGCATACCAGTGCTGCAAGTTGGGCTATTCCATTCACATTCTTGAACTTTAATCTTCAAACCACTAATGCTGAGCAAGACTGGCAGAGGAGGCTGAAAAATCACAGTAGTGTATCAAGGGCAAAAGAAGTAGCTATAAAACTGTAACCAAACATTCACCAAGCTGTTGTTTTGTCCTAAAGCTCCATGGGGGGTATTTTAAAAATGAGTTTTCCATCGACTTAGTTAATTATTATAGGCTTTTTCTTGTGACCTTGTCCCTTTTTTGGAAATAAATGTTTGGCTGTTGTTGTTTTAAGTAGAATCATGCTGTGTCTCGGCTCAGAGCATGCGTTTCGGGTGTGCAATGTGGACTCTTAGGGGACCACGTGAGTACAGGGGACTGGGTGTACATGCATTCAAGCCTTGTGATTCCAGTGTAGACTCTGCTTGTCTGACTCTTATGTAGGAGAATCTCAGACTCCAGACAGTGAGACTGGAGAGTTTTGCCACCTCATCTGGCTGGTCCTTTCCTCCACCTTCTCAAGTCCATTTCTGTAGATGATTAGTCATTACTGGCTAAGAGAAATTAGGGTCAGTCAGGGGAGAGACAGGTTGGCATTAGGGTTGGGGTGGGGTTTTAAACACTTCATAATACCCACTAGTCACACCCAAAGTTCCCAGAAAAGCATACAACATAATTCGAAGTAGTATACTTGCTATGCAAATGTAACTTAGAACAAATCCCCCTGGTTTGCCCTCATTCTGCACATTTACAAATAGAAAAATTATCCACACTCCTGCTACTTGGAAAATCAGGAGCCTCCACTGACTGAGAACGTGTATTATTGGAGAGTCCCTTGAATTTCCTTCAGTCTCTGAATTTTTGGTGTATGGTGTTTTACGTGGCTATTAAGACCAGTAACTCTGCCTCTGGAGAATGAAGATTAAGTGAAGATCCATATCCAGCCAGAGCTGGTCTGGTTTACTCTGACTAAGATTCACTCAGATAAGAGTCTGCTAGCATAAGGATTGTGGAGCTAATGCTGAATGGCCATGACTGTGTGTTCTGTTGGCTAGTAGTACAAAATGGAAGTATGACAAGAGGGCAACTCCCTCCTGGACACTTGTTCTGAATTTCACAAAGAATCCAGACATAGACATGACACAGGGTGCCACAAAGTCTTTAGCCATGTCCCCAGAAAAATGGGCCACATTTTGTAAGCTATGTGGTTCCCAAGCTAGAGCTTGCATCAGAATCACCTAGAAGGTTTGTGGGTTCTACATCCTCTCACAGAGACACTGAAAAGTACGCAAAAAAACTTTCAGAACCAACTTTGTCAGAACTCCGGAATACAGTCAAGGTGGCTAGCAATTAATTGAATGCTTAATTTAAAAAGGTGGAACTTCAAAATGGTAGAACTTTGTGCTACTTCTACTTGCCTTTCCTTCACCTCTTCCCCTGTGCCCCAGCAGTCTTAGCTGCATTCCCAGTGGAGAATCTTGCCCTCTGGTCCTAGAAGGAGACCTTATTTGCAAATGATTGGGTATATGTAACTGGAATCTGTGTAGGGGCTACCTGAAGAATACACACAAAGTTCTCATCTTCCTTTCATCTAATTCAGAACTCAGGCTGGGAAAGTATTTGCCATTGCCTAGAAACAAGCTAAACTGACAATAACGGATTCCTGGGGCAAAAGTTTACTTTCAAAATTTACAATAGATTGCCTAAGGCCCAGAACAAAGCTGGGGAGAATTTCTTAGGGAAATTAGGACATTCAAAAGCACCATGCATACAAGGGAATTTGAAAGGCCACATGAATGCCTAGGGCAGGGCATATGCTAAAAAAAAAAAAAAAAAAGAGTTGAGATGGCTCTAAACTTTCACCTGAGCTTATCCTAGCTGATCTGCAAATGACTAGGAGAGGTGTTTGTTTATTTTCTGGTTTGTTCCTTTTAAGCTGTGGGCATTCAGAGAAATATCTGTCAAAACATTAACTGAAGGCAAGTTAAGGAACAGACACTTCAGTGAGCAAACATAGCATACCAAAATGTGCAGGATGCATCAAAAGCATCAGAAGGAAATTACTAGCTATAAACACCTCCATCAAAAAAGAAGAAATCTCATATCAATAGCCTAACTTGACATCTGGAGGAAATATACAAATAACAACTAAAGCAAAAGTTACAGAGGAAGGAAATAATTATAAAGACTGGAATGGAAAAATAAAATAGAGAACAGAAAAAACAAAAGGAGCATCAATGAAACCAAAAGTTGCTTCTTGGAAAAGATCAACAAATTCAATAAATCTTTAGCTATTCTGACAAGGAGTAAAAGAGCACAAATAATTTTAAAAAATGAAAGTGGGAACTTTCTACCAATCTTGCAAAAATGGAAAAGGATTATGTTATGAACACTTGCACACCAATATTAGACAACCTAACTGAAATGGACAAATTATTCAAGACGCACAAACTACTTAAACTCACCCAAGGGAAGTTGAATATATCAACATATATAAAAATGAAAAGATTGGATCAGGAATATAAAAAACTCCCAACAAAGAAAAGTCCAGGAACCATGGCTTCAATAGTAAATTCTATCAAATATTTGAAGAATGATCATCAATCCTTCTGTAAATCTTCTGATAAATAGGAGAGGAGGGAACATTTCTTAACTCACTCTGTGAGGCCAGCACTACCTTGATAACAAAGTCAGATATGACCCTCAAAGAAAATTCCAAATCAATGTCCCTTATGGCTATTAAAGCAAAAACGCTCAATAGAATACCAGCAAACTGAATCCAACAGCATATTTAAAAGATTATACAGCATAATCTGGTAGTATTTATTCCAGAAATACAAAATGTAATATATTGGCACTGTGGCATAGTGAGTAAAGCTGGCATCCCATGTGGGCACCTGTTTGAGTTCCAGCTGCTCCGCTTCTGATCCAGCTCTCTGCTGTAGCCTGGAAAAGCAGTAGAAGATGGCCCAAGTCCTTGGGCCCCTGTACCCACGTGGGAGACATGGAAGAAGCTCCTGGCTCCTGGCTTTGGCCTGGCCCAGCCTTGGCCATTGTGGCCATCTGGGGAGTGAACAAGCAGATGGAAGACCTCTTTCTGCCTTTTCTTCTCTCTCTGTGTAACTCTGACTTTCAAATAAATAAATAAATATTTTTAAAATGTAATATATCATATTAACAGATGGGAGAATGAACTTACATCATAGTCTCCATTGACACAGAGAAAGTATTTGGCAAAATCTAATACCCTTTCATGATTAAAAATGCTCCAAAAATTAAGACTATAAGAACACTCTCAGCATGACACAGGGCATTTATGAAAAACCACAACTAAAGCCATACTGGATGGTGAAAGAATAAAAGCTTTCCCCTTAAGATCGGGAGCAAGACCAATGAACACTTTGACCACTGCTATTTAGTGTTGTACTGGAATTGCTTGCTAGAGCAATTAGACAAGAAAAAGAAATAAAGGAGGAGTGGGCCTCTGGATAGCAGTTGAGATGCCACTTCAGACATTCACATCCCACATCAGAATGTCAGGGTTTGAGCTCTGGCTCTGCTCTGGATTCCAGCTTCCTGCTAATGCACATCCTGGGAGGCAACAGGTGGTGGCTCAGGTACTTGGGTTGTTATCACCTTTGTGGCAAACCAAAACTGAGTTTTTGGCTTCTGGCTTCAGACTGGCCCAGCCCTGGCTATTGTTGGCATTTGGGAAGTAAACCAGTGAATAGGAGTACATTCTCTCTCTCTCAAATAAAAAAAAAAGAAGATTTTTAAAATAAAAGCATCTAAATAGAAATAATTTAAAATAAAGAAGCAAAATCTCTCTCTCTCTCTCTCTCTCTCTCTATATATATATATATATATACATACACATATATATGATATGAAATATATAAAATGTCAAGTTAACCACAAGAAAGCTGATAAAACTAATAAAATAATTCAGCAAAAAAAAATCAGCGGAGTTGAAAGGTACAAGACTGACACAAAAAATATGTTTTTGTTTATACCTGCAATGTGCAAGTGAAAACAAAATTAAGAAAGCATTTCCATTTATAGTAGCACCTAAAGGAATAAAATATCTAGAAATAAATTTAACCAAGCATGTGAAAGACTTATTTACTGAGAAGTATAAAACATTGCTAAAAGTAATTAAAGAATATTTTAAATTATAAGACATATCATGTTTATGGGTAAGAAGACTTAATATTGTTATCATACTATACAAAGCAACCTAGAGATTCAACACAACCCCTATCAAAATTCCAATAGCCATTTTTTTTTCAGAAACAGAAATGAAAATCCTCAAATCCACATGGAATTGAAAGGGGCCCTGAATAGCCAAAATAATCGCCTAAAAGAAGAAAAAAGTTGGAAAACTCAAACCCTTCTCCATATTTCAAATCTTACTAAAAGGCTAAGGTAATGAAAACACTATAGTGCTGGCATAATGAGAGATACGTAAATCAATGCAGTATAATTAGGGTTCAGAAATAAATCCATACATCTATGCCCAATTGTTTTTTCTTTACAAAGGTGTCACACCCTTTCAACAGGGGAAAGAACAGTCTATTCAACAAATGATAGTGAAACAAGTGTATCTCTATATGAAAAAGAGTAACTCTGGACCCTTATCTCATACTATATACAAAAATTAATTTAAAATTTATTAATGACCTAAACATAAGGGTAAAAACTATAAAACCATTAATAAAAAATATAATCTTGGATTTGACAATGGATTCTTAGATATGACACCAATAAATGGTCAAATATGGAAAGAATAGCTAAATTGAACTTCATTAAAATTTGGAACTGTTGTGCACTAAATGATATTAAGAAAGTAAAAGAGACAACCTACAGGATGAGAGAAAAGATTTGAAAATCATAACTCTGATAAAAGTTTAATATCTATAACATATGAGGGAGCTTCCAAAAGTTCATGGAAAATGCACACTATCTTTCAATTTCATTTCCCATGAACTTTTTGAAGATCACTCATATAAAGAACTCCTAGAACTCAACAAAGAGAAACAGTCTAATTGACAAAAGTGAGGACTCAAGTAGACATTTCTTCAAAGGTATATAAAAGGCAATAAGCATATGAAAAAAAATATTTAACACCATTCGTCATTAGGGAAACACAAATGAAAACCTCAATGGGTTACCTCTTTATACCTATGAGAATGACCATGACTTAAGAAAATGGAGGAGCTGGAGCTGTGGTGCAGTGAATAAAGCTGCCGCCTATGGTGCTGGCATCACATATGGTGCTGGTTTGAGTCCCGGACACTCAATTTTTGATCCAACTCTCTGCTATGGCCTGAGAGAGCAATGGAAGATGGCCCAAGTGCTTGGACTCCTGCCACCTATGTGGGTGACCCTGAAGAAGCTCCTGGCTCCTAGCTTTGGCCTGGCCCAGCTCTGGCCATTGTGGCCATCTGGGGAGTGAACCAGTAGATGGAAGACTCTCTCCGCCTCCATCTTACCCTCTCTGTAACTCCATCTTTCAAATAAATAAATAAATATTTTAAAAAAAATTTAAAAGTTAATGAAAATGTGTATTGTGTATGCTTAGATGTCAAAAAATTTTATGTCAGAGGCCGTCACTGTGATGTAGTGGGTTAAACCTGGGAAAGCAGTGGAAGATAGCCAAGTGCTTGAGCCCCTGCACCCATATGGGAGAGCCAGAAGAAGCTCCAGGCTCCTGGCTTTGGCCCCCGGGCTGTTGTGGCCATTTGAGGAGTGAACCAGTGGATGGAAGATCTCTCTCATCCAAGTACTAACCAAGCCTACTCTGCTTAGCTTCCAAGGTCAGATGAGATCCATTGTGTTCAGGATGGAGGAAGAAATTTCTCTCTCTGTAACTCTTTCTTTCAAATAAATCTTTTAAAAAAATCTTATTACCAAAATTAATTTATCTCTTTTTTTTAAAAAAAAATTTCTTTATTGAGGCTGGCACTGTGGCGTACTAGGTTAAGCCTCTGCTTGCAGCACTGGCATCCCACATGGATGTTGGTTCGAGTCCCAGCTTCTCCACTTCCATTCCAGCTCCCTGGTAATGTGCCTGGGAAGGCAGCAGAAGATGGCCCAAGTGCTTGGGTCCCTGCACCACTGTGGGAGACCTGAAGGAAAGCTCCTGGTTCCTGGATTCAGATTGGCCAGAGCCATTTTGGCCATTTGGGGTGTGAACCAGTGGATGGAAGTCCTTTCTCTCTTTCTCCCTCTCTCTCTCCCTCTCAAATAAATAAGTAAATCTTTAAAAGAGAAAAAATTATTTATTTGAAAGGCAGAGTGACAGAGAAAGAAATCTCCCATCTACTGGTTCACTCCTGAAATGACCACAACAGCCCTGGGTGGGCCAGGGAGACCCAGGAGCCAGGAACTCCATCCTGGTCTCCCATGTAGGTGGCAGGGAATCAAGGGCTTGGGCCATCTGCTGCTTCCCAGGCACATTAACAGAAAGCTGGGTCAGAATCATGGATTAGCTGGACCTCACAGTGGCACTCTGAATATGGGATGCAGGTGGTAACTAATCTGTCATGCCACAACACCTGCATCAACCTCATCTTTTAATTCCATTTCCATAAACTTTTTAAATTACCCTTGTATAAATGTCAAAAGTATTGAATTGTACATTTTGCTTTCATTTTTTAAAGATTTATTTTTATTTGAAAGTCAGAGCTACAGAGAGGGAGAAGGAGAGGCAGAGAGAGAAATCTTTCATCTGCTAGACCAACCCCAAAATGGCTGTAACAGCCATGGCTGTGCTGATCCGAAGCCAGGAGCCAGGAGCTTCACCTAGGCCTCCCATGTGGGTGCAGGGGCCCAAGGACTTGGATCATCTGCTGCTGCTTTGGTAGGTACATTAGCAGGGAGCTGGATCGGAAGTTCTAGGACTTGAACTGGTGACCATATGGGATAACAGCATTGCAAATGGTGGCTTAACCCACTACACCACAATGCCAGACCCTAAATTGTACATTTTAATATGTGCAGCATACTATATGCCAATTTCACTGCAACAAAGTATTTTTAAAACGGAAACTCCTTTTTTTTGACAGGCAAAGTGGACAGTGAGAGAGACAGAGAGAAAGATCTTCCTTTACCATTGGTTCATCCTCCAATGGCCACGGCGGATGGTGCGCTGCGGCTGGCACATTGTGCTGATCCGAAGCCGGGAGCCAGGTGCTTCTCCTGGTCTCCCATGCGGGTGCAGGGCCCAAGCACTTGGGCCATCCTCCACTGCACTCCCTGGCCACAGCAGAGAGCTGGCCTGGAAGAGGGGCAACCGGGACAGAATCCGGCACCCTAACCGGGACTAGAACCCGGGGTGCCGGCGCTGCAGGCAGAGGATTAGCCTATTGAGCCGCGGCGCCGGCCCAAAATGGAAACTTCTTAAGAACCTTTTTTTTTGTTTTGTTAAAGAATGGGTTGACATTAACCAACAACAGAAGAGAGACTCAACCTCTACAGTCATGGAGCCTGTACCCTGGTAGGAGAGATGATCAGATTTAATCAAACAAGCACACACACCACCACATATTTATAAAGTGGAATATGTTCTAGGAAGGAAAATTATGGGGAGCTTTGAAAGCATATTTCTGTGGGGTCCATTAATATGAGGAATGGCTAAGGAAGGCTTTCCTAATCAAATGACCTTTGAATTGGGGGTTGATGGGTGACTATGCATTCATTATGCATGTATTGGTGGAAATGGGAGGGTGAGGAGGGGGGCAGATTTTCAGCAGGTGGGGAGGAACAGTTTATGCAAAGGCCCTGAGGTATAAAAGTGCTTGGCATGTTTGAAGGACTAAAAGAAGGCCAGTGGGGCTGGCGTTGTGGTGCAGCATGTTAAGCCTGCAAAGCCGGGAGGCCTCCCATATGAGCATGGGTTTCAGACCTGGATGCTCAACTTCCCATCCAGCTCCTTGCACCTGGGAAGGAAGCAAAAGATGGAATAAGTGCTTAGGCCTCTGTCACCTACATGGGGGATCCGGATGGCCTTCCAGTCTCATGGCTTTGGCCTGGCCATTGCAACCATCTGGGGAGTTCCAGCAGATGCAAAATCTGTCTCTCTCTCTCTCCCTAACTCTGCCTTTCAAGTAAATTAATACATCTTTAAAAGATATTAAAAATAAAAGCATAGCAATGTGGCTGAGGCATAGTCACTGAGAGTTGGTGATAAGAGAAAAGCCCAAAAAGATGGGTGGAATCAGATTACGCAGTAGCTTATAAACCATGTTAAGCATTTGAATCTTTATCTTCAGAAAAGTTGAAGCTATTGAATGGTTTTAAACAGAAGTGTAGTGTGATTCAATGTGAGCTTTGAAAGAAATATTCTGGCTGCTGTATGAAGAGCAGAGTGTAGGATAAGAGTACAATCAGAGAAACCAATCAGAAGGCTCCTGCAATGAATGGTCCAGGCAAGAAACCACAGTGGCTGGGTCTAGGATAGAGGTAGTAGAGTTGACAATCAGTTGACAGATTTGAGATATTCTTTATAAATTGGATAATTTTTTTTTAATTTGGCGTGACCGAGAGAGTGAGAAAGAGAGAGAGAGAGAGTACTTCCTTCTGTTATTTGGCTCCCTAGGTGTTAACAATGTGTTGAAGTCAGGAGCCAAGAACTCAACCTGAGTGTCCCATGAATGTAGCAGGGACCAAAATACTTGAACCATCACTGCTGCCTCCCAGGGTATGCATCAACAGGAAGCTGGTATTGGGAACAGAGAAGGAACTCAGATCCAGGTACTCTGAGACTGGGACTTGGGTATCCCAAGCAGCATCTTCTTTGGTCGGCCAAATGTCTGACCCAGAGAATGGGTTTTGAAGAAAAAGCTATGCTCTGCAATAATTGCTATCAAACTAGAGTCATCAGGCCATACTGCTCCACTGCCCATGTTTATAAATAAAGTTTTATTGTAGCACAGCCACATGTACCCATTTAGGTATTGCCTTTGGTTGTTTCTGTGCTGCAAGAGCAGGGTTGAGTAGTTGCATCAGAGGATGTGTGTGAGTCTCAAAACCCAAGGTATTTCCTATCTAGCTCTTTGCTGAAGATGTTTGCTGATCCTTGGTCCAGGGTGATGAGTTTTAGGTACCTGCCTTTTATGACTGAATGGTCAGTGCAGGTAGTGGGAGAAGAAGACAGAGAGGGAAGGAAGGTATATGGACCATCACCTTGGGGGAAGAAGTCTGTAATAGGAGTAGAAGTAGAGGATGTCAGGGGCAGTCCTTGAACAATGCCATCAGGGATGAGTGGTGAGAGCTCAGTAGCCCCAGCATGAATACATGTAGGTGCTAGAAATGTTGAGTTAGCTCAGAGAACTTAATGGGGGTGGGGGAGTGGTAGGAAGGGAAGGAGAGATTCAGTTCTGTGCCTAAGTTGTTTTTTCCCTAGCAGTTTAGGTAGCGCTATTTATAGAAGTCACAAAGCAGGCAGAGCTATGACTAAACTGGATAATAAGTCAGAATCCAAATCCGACATTTATTGAGTTCTTGGTACCTGCCAAGTACTGTTCTAAGCATTTGACCTGTGTTGTGATTCCTTACAATAACGCCACATAAAAGGTACTCTCATTATAATGGGTCTAACACCTGAGGAAACTGAGTCACAAAGACAAGAAGCAACTCGGCTAGGAAACCACAACTAATAAGTACCAAGGGTAGAATTGGTTTTAAGTTTGTATTCCTTTATCTTTAAAATTTACTTGAGAGGGATGGGAGAGAGAAAGAGAGAGAGCGATCTCTCCCATCTACTGGTTCATTCCCCAAACGTCCCCAACAGCCAGGGCTGGCAGCCAGGAACCCAATCATGGTCTCTCACATGGGGAGCAGGGACCCAAGCACTTGAGGTGATACCAGCTGCCTCCCATGGTGCACATTAGCAGGAATCTGGAGTCAGGAATTGAGCTAAGAGTTGAATCCAGGCACTCTGATATAGGACATGGGCATCCCAAGTGGCATCTTAACTGCTACATCAAGCATCTGTGCCCAGGGATAGAATTTAAACCTAGGCAGAGTCTCCGTCCTTAATCACATTATGAGGCCAGTGTTGTCATGCAGCAGGTCAAGCTACCAGCTGCAATGCCAGCATCCCATGCAAGTACTGGTTGGAGTCTCGGCTGCTCCACTTTTCATCCAGCTCCCTGCTAATGCGCCTGGGAAAGAAGCAGCAGATGGCCCAAGTACTTGGACCCCTGTCACCCACATGGGAGACCCAAATGGAGTTCCAGGCTCTTGGCTTCTGCCTGGCCCAGCTCCAGCTGTTAAAGTCATTTTGGGAGTGAATCAGCAGATGAAAGATTCTCATTCTCATTTCTCTCTCTCTCTCTCTCTCTCTCTCTCTCTCTCTCTCTCTCTCTCTCTCTCTCCCTCCCCCCCTCCCTCCCTCCCTCTCTCCCTTTCTGTCACTCTGCTTTTCAAATAAATAAATCTTTTTAAAAATCATAATATTATGAGCCCAGGTGAAATTAAAAAGAGACCTAGTTTTGGGGCCAGAAAATACACTCTGGAACAAAAGATGCATTTGGGGTTTCACTTTGGAAATATGCTCTTGGCCTGCCAGAGAGCCCAGGGATTTCCCTAGCATGTGTGTACAGCACAGGGTTTGAGATTCTGTAATTGGAGCCTGCACAAGTGATCGTCAGCCCTGAGATCTGCATAGAGCAACTCAGGGGTCGCTTGAAGACCTGCTCCTCACCCCACAACACTCAGCCGGCAGAGTTGAGCAAAAGCTGAAACTGCAGTTCTACCCTCTTCCTCTTCTTTCTGAGCTGCTCTACTGTTTTTCTGAGATTTTTTTTCCCATCAGGTTCCCAGATGCCGGTAGTCTTCTGCTCCTCAGCACACCAGCGGCTTAGCTGAAAAATCCTCTGTCTTCCTCAGTAGACAGGCGGCCTGCATGGCCACACTGGCTCCTCCGGCTGTTCTGGCCTCCGCCCAGATGGTGCCACACCCTGGCTGTTTGCACTGGCTGCCCTCTTTCTCCCTGCTTGCAGCACCATTGAGAGGCTAGCCAGGCAAACAGCAAAAAACCCAACCCTACACATAACAAGACGTTGCTAGTCTGGGTCCCAGGAGAAAAGTTTTAGATGCCACTTCCATGCCACTTACCTCTCCCTGCTCTCCCCTCCGCCCCATCCCCGCCTCACATACTGCCACCCACTCAGGAACTCACAAGCTGTCCTCATTTCAGGCCTTTTTCCTATCCCTCCCCTCCTTTTTTTTTTCTGTTGGCTTAGCTGGAATGTCTGCTTTGCATGTCTGAAGCCTCCATCCAGGCTGCAAGTCCCAGGTCAGCCTCCACTTAAAGAACTGCTTAGAACTAGAACTAGTTTGGTTTTACCAAATTTCTATTTAGATACGAGGTTTGATCCTTTTTAATTTTTTTATTTAGGGGCCAGCATTGTGGCACAGAAGATAAAGCTGCCGACTGCACACCAGCATTCCATTCCATATGGGCTCTTGTTTGAGTCCTTGCTGTTCCACTTCTGATCCAGCTCGCTGCTAATGGCCTGGGAAAGGCAGCAGAAGGTGATCCAAGTGTTTGGATCCTTGTCACCCATGTGGGAGACCTGGAAGAAGCTCCTGGCTCCTGGGTTTGGCCTAGCTGAGCCCTGCCTGTTGCAGCCAGCTGGGGAGCAAACCAGCAGATGCAAGAGCTCTCTTGATCTCTCAGTTTCTCTCTCTGTCTCTCCCTCTTTCCCTGTAACTGTGAATTTCAAATAAATTTTTAAAATTCTTATTTAGCTATTTTATTTATTTGAAATGTAGAGAGAAGGAGACAAACAGAGGCAAAACCAAAGAGAGATCTCCTACCGAATGGTTACTCCTCAAATATCCCAACAGCTGAGACTAGGCCAAGCTGAAGCTGGAAGGCTGGAACTCAATTCAGCTCTCTCATGCATGCACTTGAACCATCACCTACTACCTCCCAGGGTCTGCATTAGCAGGAAGCTGGATTGGAAGCAGAGCCAGGGCACAACCACTCCAATATGGGATACGGGCTTCCCAAGTGGTGTCTTAAACACTGAGCAAAACACCCACCTCTGACCCTTTTAAATAGACCTTCCATCTCCTTCTCTTTCTTCAGGACATCTCCTCTTCCATACATTGGTCATGTTCAAGGGCAAGAGAGCCCTTTCCCATTGTGAGGAGTTAAAGAATATATGTGGGGGCCTGTGTCATTACTATCACTGCCAGCCCTGCCTGCTCTTCTGGGAGCTTTGAATCCTCTTTAGAAGACTTAGTATGAAACATACACCCTAATAACACAAGGATCTTAATGAGCAATGTGAATGGCATTTGTCAATCTAAGATCCTGAAAGTAGGACCCAAACCTAACCTAGTAGAGGTCATGAAGGGATGCTGCTGCTTAGGAGCTGCTGGAACAGAAACTGATTGAGGGCTTCAATCCCAGGCATCAGTGCAGTGCTATGTGGCTACTACCAAAGATCAGTAAGAATGTAGCCTGCATATCCTGAAGTGTGGTGTCCCATAGCAAGAAAGATGGCAGCCCTGCTCAGGCCTGACCTGGCAAGTACACGATAGGTATTAAAATACCGAAAGCTTTCGACACTGACTGATATATAGCAGCAGCCAAGAACTCTCCAAGTGCTTCCTATGTTATCCTGGGGGTCCCCTGGGCCCCTGACTCCTCCAAGTTCAGAAATTAGTGGGTAGGTGCCAGGCCCAAACAGATAGACTATAGTCTGCTTCAGTGTTCCAGCCATTCCAATGCCCATTCATCAACTGGCTGTTTAACACGTTGGATGTCAACTCAATATTTGTGTGATCACCCCATGCCCTGCCTGCTCTACTCCATTCCAACGAGAACACACCCATTTATGATGAGAGCAATAATCAGGAAAAATACTTTATCAAAAGCATTAATGAAAGCAAACCGAATACAGTATTTTCTATTCATTAGCTTATGTAAGGCTCATTATGATTCTACCAGGCAGAAAGCAATATTGCTTCTTTTTTCTGTAGGAGGAAACAGAATCATAAAGATGTGAAGTGACTTACTTTTGTCATTTCACAGAAACTGTGGCTCCAATTCATGCTACCCAACTCCATTTATATGACATTTCCAGCATGGACAGATCAATAGTGACATGAAACAGACAAATGGTTGCCTAGGGCTTGGGTGTCAGCGAGGAATAGGTAACGAATATGTACAGGTTTTTCTTTTGGGAGTGATAAAAGCTTTCTAAAATTGATTGTGGTGATGGTTGCCTGGGTCTGTGAATAAACTAAAAGGCATTGAATCATATGCTTTGAAATGCATGAATTGTATGATATGTGAGTTATATATCAATAAAATTTGTGTGTGTGTGTGTGTGTGTGTGAGAGAGAGAGAGAGAGAGAGAGAGAGAGAGAGAGAGAGAGAAGGGAAGAGAGAAGCATGACTGGGAAGCAGTACTGGCTAAGGTGGATGTGTCCCACGCAACCACATCTGTCAAGGACACTGCAGTCCTGTCTGGGTGTTGATGCTGAGCACAGAACCTAGATGCGTGGGAGGAAGTCACAGGACTGTAGGCTTGGCTCTCCAGCAGAACATTGTGACAAGTGGATTCATGTGCCTACAGAGGCAGTGAACTTCCAAGTCCATCCCAGTTCATTTGAAGAAGGGGTGGGCAGCGTGACACAGAAAGGCTGGGGAGGGGATTCCTGCAGCATGTGTGGAGGGAGAGAGCAGTCGGCCTCAGAGGCTGTCCAGCCTGGCTCCGGTGAGGGTCTAAGAGGGAGAGGGGCCAGGCGGCCTGTAGGTCCCTCCTGCACCTGCCGTTCCAGTACCTTGGATCACTCTGTCTCTTGGCTGTTCAGCTTCAGACCCACCTGTTTCTTGGGTGGGCTGAGGGGAGCCCATGCGGCCCAGGATGGAAGAAGGAGAGTTGCACCTCCCCAAGACCCAGAACATTCTTCTCCAGCAGCAGTCGAGGTCCCAAGTCCACGCTGTGGCCCCTTTCTCTGCCCACCATCCTGAGTCTGAAGTCTAATCCTGAGAGCAGAATGCCTCTGATTAAATCTGGGAAACCCCATTCACTGCATGGGGCTGTTCTCTGCGTTTCTTGCAGAGGTGGTGGTGGGGATTGTGGCATTGTTAGGAGTGTGTAGATGAGGATGAGGCAGGTGAAAGCATAGATTTCCATTGGGCTGAGTCTGGGTTTTGGCCCTGGTGCTTAGACCACACTGGGGCATTCCCAGTCCTTTCCTACCCAGGCTGCAAACAGCCTTTTTAAGGGTAGACGAGAGGCACCACTCTTCCAATGATACATCATAGCTGGGTGGTCCTTCTTAATGCCCCTAGTTGGTGAATGACAGCTGATTCAGCCCTGGCTTGGCGATGGTGAAGGGAAGTGCTGTGGTTCCTGTGACACCGGTGTAGAACCACAGGAAATGGCAGTAACCCCCATTTGGACACATACCCATCAGACATTGTGCCACACAGTATGGCCTGTCACATCCAAGAGGAGCATCTGTGTTCTTCTTAGAGATATACTTCCCCAGGCCCCATTCTAGATCTAATGAACCAGAACCTCTGGACACCTGCACTCTGAACAAGATTCTCTAGATGTTTCTGGAGAATAATAAAGTGTGGGAAATAGTTCCTCAGGTAATGAAAGCTGAAATAGACTTCAAGGGCTATCTTCCTTTCACTTCCTTTTTTTTTTTTTTAAAAAAAGATTTATTTATTTATTTGAAAGGCAGAGTTACAAAGAGTAACTCTGGGTGGCAGCGACCCAAACACTTGGGTCATCTTCCGCTGCTTTTCCCAGGCCATTAGCAAGGAACTCAGTGAGAAGTGGAGCAACCAGGACACGAACTGGCACCCATATGGGATGCCAACATGGCAGGTGGCAGCTTTACCCACCATGCCTCAATGCCAGCCCCTTACTTTCACTCCTTATGCCCCATTGTTGTAAACAGGAAAGGAGAGAACATGAAAGTAACTGTCAATATAATATAGGCAGTTAGTGACAAACCCAGGAGAATTAACTATGATTCTGTTTCCTGGCCTAGAACTACTCTCCTGTCTATCATCTCTCTATCTACCTACCTTCCCACCTACCTACCTTTCCATCCATGCAGCCATCTACATAGATAACCATTTGTATGATTAAAGAGTAGAGGAAATGTCTTGAACAGCAGCCATGTGTTCTGCATGAGGACCATGCATGTAGAATAGACTGTGCTCATTCTAGCTTCTAAGCCTTTATTCAAGTTGTTCTCTTGCCTGGTGCACCTTCTTCCCCTCTTTCCTTTTTCCTTCCCTTTCCCTCCACTCTATCCCTTTTTATACCTTCACAAATGTATTGATCTTTCAACGTCAAGCAACACAGTCTATTTTCACCATCTGAGGATCTCTGAAACTACTCATATGTCACTTCAGTACATTTTACAAACGAACCTAAGGGTTTGTTTTCTCTTCACAATTAAATAGAAGGGATTAGATATTAACCTCTTGTTATCTACTATAATCCTGTTCTCATAAGTCTAGCCATCTGTTAGAAATTCAGGTTAAAATACAGTTGATGGAACTGAATACTTGACACAGTGGTTAAGATGCTACTTGGGATGCCCACATACCTTATCAGAGTGCTTGGATTTGAGTCCAGGGTTCACTTATGATTCCAGCTTCTTTATTTAAAAAAGTAAGATAAACACTTTTTTAAAGGCACAGTTATAGAGAGAGACGGGGAGAGGAAGAGAGAGGGAGAGAGGGAGAGAGGGAGAGAGGGAGAGAGGGAGAGAGGGAGAGAGGGAGAGAGGGAGAGAGGGAGAGACCTTCCATCCACTGTTCACTCTCCAAATGGCTGCATTGGCTGGAGCTGAGCCAAATCGAAGTCAGGAGCCAGGAGTTTCTTCTGGGTCTCCCATGTGGATGCAGAGGCCCAAGCCCTTGGACTATCTTCTACTGCTTTCCCAGGTGCATTATCAGGGACCTGGACTGGAAGTAAAGCATTCAGGAATCGAACCAGCATCCATATGGGATGCCAGCGCTGCAGGTGGCAGCTTAATCCACTATGCAACAGCACTCACCCCAATTCCAGCTTCTTGGTAATACACACTCTGGGAGGCAGCAGGTGATGGCTGAAGCACTTAGGTCCCTGCCATCCACGTGGGAAACATGAATTAATTTCCAGGCTGCTGACATTGGCCTACATCAGCCCCAGATGATATGGGCATTTAGGAAGCAAACCAATGGATGGAAGCTCTCTCTCTTTTTCTCCTTCCCTGTTTTTATGTCTCTGTCTTCAAATAAATAATTAAAAATTAAGGGAAAAATCTAGTTGATAAATAAGTAGATTCAGTGGAAGCTAGTCAACAGCTAGCTACAATAGCTCTAGTGGTATATATATATATATTTTAGAATCTTATGAAAGTTACACAAGATGTATAGCAAAACTCTCACACCCAGTCTGGACTTTCCTAGGCTTTCCAAACTGCACTAAGGCCTTGCCCTGCAGCCCCTCTGCTAGGAAGTGGTCCATGAACTGTTAGTGTGGCCATCTCTGTGCTTGGATATTCATGTTGCCTATTAGAAAACACTGTAAGTTGTACTCCAGCTTGAACATGGAAGAATGTCTTCAGCCTGCACTCACTGCTGTCTCTGGTTGCAGCATAGGCATTGCATGTTCTCAACTCAACCTGCTGTACATTAGTTCCTCAGTCCAGCCTCTCCAGAAATCTCACCCTCCCTTCCTTCCCTCTGTCTTTTAGTATAAACCTCAGTCAGTGGCTGCCCACAGTAAGGGGATGTGAGAACTCAAGCATGAATTTTCCCAGATACTTCTTGTTTTCCTCACTACTACAAAATGTGTTGTGCTCATTTGGCGTGATACAATTCCTCTTTCCCTCTGTGAGGCCAAGTGGAGAGGCACTCATTCATAATCTAGGAGCTATGGGCCTCTTAGCATTGGCAGGGCCATCTCTAGGGGCATCTCCAGACTTCTGGGGGTTTGCTTCTCACTTGAGAATGAAGTTAAGCTACACTGTGGAATTCTTTAGGAAACTCACTAAGTATAGTTATAGCACCTACACTGTGCTGTCGGATGCCCATGCATTTCCACGTTGCTTTCTCACTGGATCCTTGTGACAACCTGGGAAGATCAATATTCTCATGCCCATTTTTACACATGAAAATATTAAAGCAGAATAAAAATATTAATGACACTCAGCAAGCACTTGTTCTAAGTGTTCTAAGCACCACATATGTGTTAACTAATGTTTCTCACAATAGTTCCATGATCTAGTTACTGCAATTATCCTCATTTGAAATTAAGATTAGAAAACTGAGGCCCAGGAAAAAAATAAGAGACTCGTGAAAGGTCACACAGTCAGTAAATGGTAGTGAGTTCTTTTAAGCAACCTGGCTCCGGAGCCCAGATAATAAACACTATGCTCTTTGGATATAAAAAGTTTGCAAGTTTAACTCACTCAGAGCCAAGGACATTGTCACATGACTGATACCGTCACATGATAGATACTAGAGTGGATACTAGGCTTTCTGACTCCAAATTCTGTGCTCTCTCACTAGTATTGACTTAGTCGCCTATCCAATGAGCATTTATTAAGCACCACTGTGTACCACACACTCTATAATGTACTATGCATAAAATAATCTGCTCACAAGGCATCTGAGGTCTAATGGGGGACATAGGCAAGGAAATAAAAAGCAAAGCAAAGTATGATGAAGAGGAAGGATGGTTTTCAGGTACGATGTATTGGAGTCCAAATCACAACACCACTGCCTAATAGCACTAGGGCCTGAGTTTTAATATCCTTACCCGTCAAATGAAGACAATAATACCAGTTAAATTTTAATAGAATAGTTGTGGTGAGGACCAAATGGATTAACATGTTCAGTGAACTTAGAACAGTGCCCAGCACATATTAAATGCCATGATGATGATGATAACGATGATGATAGGTTTCCCTGTTCTTTTTTTTCAAGATTTTATTTATTTATGTGAGAGGTAGAGTTATAGACAATGAGAGGGAGAGACAGAGAGAAAGGTCTTCCTTCCGTTGGTTCACTCCCCAAATGGCCGAGCTGCACTAATCTGAAGCCAAGAGCCAGGAGCTTCTTCTGGGTCTCCCACACGGGAGCAGGGGCCCAAGGCCACAGCAAAGAGCTGGATTGGAAGAGGAGCAGCCAAGACTAGAACCTGCGCCCATATGGGACGCTGGTGCCGCAGGCGGAGGATTAACCTACTGCATCACAGCACCGGCCCCTTCCCTGTTCTATGATAGAGTGACAATGGCTAACAGAACACTCCAAGCTGGTGTTTGAGGAGGAGTCATAGAATGCCTGGATGGAGGATGCAGACTAGTTAGGCAAAGACCAGAGCACACAGGGCCTTGAACACCATGTACTATGCCAAGCTATGTAGCAGAGTGGGCTTGGATGAGAGGCTGAAGAGGCAGTTGATGATCATCTTTATTTGTGCTCTATTCAAGGAAGAGCAGGCTGCAGGACTGACCTGGACATGCAGTCTAGTGCCCCCAGCAATCAGCACACTTTTGCCCTAACTCAAGTTCATGACATTGAATAGCTCTGAGTGGCTGCATGGATTGCTGGCATACTTTGAATAATTATGTGTGTGTGTGTGTGTGTGTGAGACAGAGACAGAGAGAGAGAGAGAGAGAGAGAGAGAGAGAAACAGAGACAGAGACAGAGGGAAGAGAGAGAGAGAGAAAGAATGTTCCATCTGTTGGTTCACTCCCCAAATGCTTTCAACAGCCAGGGCTGGGGGTCAGACTGATGCCAGGAGCCTGGAACCCATTCAGGATCTTCCTCCCACATGAGTAGTAGGAACCCGAGTACTTAAGCTAGGATGACCTACCTTCCCAGGTGTTCATTATCAAGAAACTGTATCAGACGCAGAGCTGGGATGCGAATGCAGGGACTACCATATGGGCTGCGGGTGTCACATGCAGCATATTTTAAATTAATTAATTAATTAATTAATTTGACAGGTAGAGTTGTAGACAGTGAGAGAGAGAGAGAGAGAGAGAGAGAGAGAAAGGTCTTCCTTCTGTTGGTTCACTCCCCAAATGGCTGCCACTGCTGGTGCTGCATGGCATTCTGAAGCCAGGAGCCAGGTGCTTCCTCCTGGTCTCCCATGCGGGGGCAGGGCCCAAGCACTTGGGCCATCCTCCACTGCACTCCCGGGCCATAGCAGAGAGCTGGTCTGGAAGAGGAGCAACCGGGACTAGAACCCGGCGCTCATATGGGATGCCAGTGCCGCAGGTGGAGGATTAACCAAGTGAGCCACATCGCCGGCCCCCACATGCAGCATCTTAACCACTGTGCCAAATGCTTGCCCTTCCTGCTCTGTTTTCAAAGCTCAACCCCACCTTAGTTGTCAGCAGCCTTCTGTTGCACCTGGCAACAGTTGCAGGTCATAGTGTCCTCATATAACCCTCATGGCCTCAGGCAGTGACACAGAAAGAATGAGGCTATTGGGCAATGGCTTTTAGATCTGATCTCTGTGAAGTGCGGACTCGGGAGAGTGGTTGGAAGAGAAACAGGGTGAGGCATTGCACTGCCGGGTAGTCTGAGGCCCAAGGAGCCAGACACCTTAAAGATGTTGCTAGGACATCTTTCAACTAGCTTGAGAGGCTTCAATTTATGTTTTGTAAAGTCATATTTTTCAACTTGGGCCAGCCAAACCAGTATCAGTTTTATGGCTGCTGTCATTTTTCGTTGGTTGTTTCCCATCATCTGCTTAGTCACTAGGCCCTGGGGAGTCCAGAAAGAAAAATAAAACTCAGGCCTCATGTTGGTACAGTGTTTGGGATTGGCAAAGAACCGTCACATTGATTGCCTTCTGAAGTATTCCTGGAAGGGAAGCAGGGTGAGTATATGCATGATCATCATTTCCTATTTTACAGATGAGTAAATCAAGGCCAAGAGAGAAGGCACAAGCCCAGCCCATCAACCTAGGGAATGGTGGAACTAGGACTCTATTAGTTTTCTATTACTGTGTAACAAGCCAACAAAAGTCATCACAAATAAGCAACTTAAAACACCACCTATTTTTATTATTATTATTATTTATTTCTTAGGCCAGAAGTCTGAGCATGGCTTAATTGAATGCTCTGCTTAAGGGTTCACAAAATCGCCATCAAAATGTTGGTCACAGTTGGGTTCTCATCTGGAGGGCTGACTAAGCGACAATCTGCTCCTCCACTTCTGGTCATTGGGAGCAGTCAGTTCCTTCTGGGAGTCTGCCTTTTCAAAGCTAGCCAGGCGAGCGACAGTGACTTCGTTAGCAAGGCGATATCTTCTACAACAAGAGGTAATCATACAGATGACATCACATCATCTTTGTCATATTCCATTGGTTAGAAGCAAGTATCCAGTCCCATTCATTCTCAAGGGAGCAGTTCACACAGAAGCACAAACAACACAAGGTGGAGACTATGATTGCCAGTCTGTTTGCCATAGACTCTAACTAGCTTTGCCTGACTCTCCACTAGGGTGTGTGTGTGTGTGTGTGTGTTCACTACATGAACAGACATAAACTTGTTCAAAGACACACCTGCCAACCACATAGTAGAGTAAATCTAAGAAACCTGATCTTCCCCTTAAACTTGAGCCCTGAGTCATACAGCCTAGGATCCTAATTAAGTCACTTCTCCTCTCCTCACTTAGGAAAAAAGAAAAAAAAAACAAACAAAATTTGTCACCTCTACAGATTGAAAGTTGTTTGGAAACAATGTTTTGCAAACTTTCAGCTTGTAATCTTCAAAAAATGCATGCATTTCCAGTTTAGGAAACTTTACCTCTTGTCATGACAACTCCAAAATTACTTACAAATGCAAAGGGAGTCATGCTGTGTTTAGCTTCTTCTGCCTTTGTGCTGAAGTCCATTACTTTGCAGCCTATCAATGACTGTCAGAGACGATGTGGCCTTGGAGGAGAGGGGTTAAAGAGAACTCTTTACAATTTCTCACCAGGGCCATAACGTTTTTGGTGGATGCCTTCTAATTTTGGGCTTGCCTGCAAAGAAACCCTGAGATTCTCTCTACAGGCCTGCTCTTTACTGACAATAGGGGATATCTCCATATTCACTTCATTCATTCATTCAACAAGTACCTATGGAGCATTTCAGGAAATGCATAACATTAGGTACCAGCCATACTGACATCACCATCCCTTTATGCACAATGCTTCCAGGGGAGTGAAGATTCAGATAGGAATAATCACAGGCCTTAGAACTGCTTTCATGGAGGTACACCCTCAGCCCAAGGAACCTTGTCTGATGGGGGTCAGGAAAGATGTTCTTGTTCAGAATTGTACATGCAAAGCTTCCGGAATTAGGCCAATGAATGAAACAGGTGGATGAGGCGAACAATGGAGTTTTCTACCAAACTAGAGGGCATTGTAATAAACATATTAAACACCATGTGGTCCTAATAACAGCCCAGCAAGCTGCCAGTTTGGGACCCTAGTTTAGACAAAAGAAGTAGTGTTTGTGCTGAGATTTAAATGATAATAGCAAATGTATACAAAGGTACTTAAAAAAATTCCTGGAAAAAAACAAAAGGATAATGCACATTTTCCATGAACTGTTTATTTAATTGTATGTATTTATGGGGTACAGTGTAATAACTCCACATGTGTTTAATGAATGAAGACCAAATCAAAATCATTAGCATTTTCATCATGAATTTTTAAACTTTTTAAATCAATTCTTTACAATTGTACACATTTATGGGATTCGCTGAATGTTTTGAAGATCCTCTCATGTATCGCATATACCCTCATTGTGGCATAGCAGGTACAGCTGCTGCTTGCAATGCTGGCATCCCATACAGGCACCAGTTTGTGTCCAGGCTGCTCCTCTTCCAACTCCGCTTCCTGCTAATGGCCTGGGAAAAGCAGCAGAAGATGGCGCACGTCCCTGGGCCTCTACTACCCTTGTGGGAGACCCAGATAAAGCTCCTGGCTCCTGGCTTTGGCCCAGCCCCAGCAGTGGGTATTGCAGCCATCTGGAGACTGAACCAGTAAATAGAAGTTCTCTCTCTTTCTCTCTCTCCATCTCTCCTTCTCTCCATCTCTCCCTCTCTCTCTGTAACTCTGACTTTCAAATAAACAAATACATCTAAAAAAAAGAAGTTACTATGTAGGGTGTTCTTGTAAATAGTTTCAATGTATTAACTAATTTAATTTCCATAAGAAATCTACTAGCAGCCTTATTGTATAGAGGAGAAAATGGCATCCCAGAGAAGTTAGATCAGTTGCCTGAGGTCACGCAGCTTATAGTCACAGTTGGAATTTAAACTCAGGTCTTCTGTGTTCAGAGCTCATGCTCCCAACTATCATGTTCACAGCCTCTATTAAAAGATGACTAAGTGTTGGAAAGGTGGCCAGACAGCAAGAGAACATGCCACGCAGATGGATCAGCCTATGCGGAAATGGAAGTCTGAAGAGACAGTGAAGAGACACTGTAGTATTTCTGGAATAACAAGTTATGAGTTTCAAGGAAACGACTGGAGGGGTGGGTGGAGCAAAGTTGAGGAGACGGATGGAGAGACAAAAGGCTGGACAGAAAAATCCACAAGGTCTTTTTATGACATGCAAAGTACTTATCCATTCTTTGGGTAGACCTTTATTAGGTCTTTGCTTATTTGCTGTGAGCCAAACACTTCCAAGGCACTGAGCTAAGGTAGGCCTAGACACAAAGCATTTGGGGAGTTCAGAGGAGGGGTATGAGACTCACCATGAAGGAGTCCGGAAACACTTCCCAGAACATTGATATTTTTTATAGACCTAAATGATAAGTAGGGCTGGCTGGGCAAAGGTGAGAGAAGAGGGCACCACAAAGACAGGGAACAGGATAGACAAAGGTAGCTCTGATTTCGTGGTAAAAATGGCCTTCCTTCTTGACTTAAGTTCTCCACTTGCTTTCTATCCTCTCTCCCTATTCACAAATCACATGGAGGATGTAAAACCAGAGAAGCATTGGACCAAAAGTTGCTCCAGAGGATTTCCATACCTAACAGAGGCAAGGAGCAAGGAGGATGGCACTTTGGAGTTGGAATAACTGAGTATGTTAACTCCAACCATCACATCAACCCTAAAGATACTCCTTTTTAATGAAGAAATGGAGGCTCAGAGAAGAACAGTTGCCTATCTTAAGTACTCTTTTGGTAAGTGGCATGATTTGGGGTTTGAACCCAGGACAATCTGGCTCCAAAGCATACATTCTCAGGTTCTCAGCCTTCTTTTAATGGAAAGCTTGCTATCTCTTCATAACAACAGGTTGAAAGTCATGTACTGTAAGCTTGTCCTATAGTTCCAAATTGCTTCCCTCAACGTGTTCTTCCTCGGAGCCTTGGATTTCTCAGCATGAGAGATCACATGATGCTCTGTCTTCTCTTATGCCTATGATGGGACAACAGTTTCAAGGATAGTACTTCCACTGGCCCAGGTTCTGTGTAAAGATGACATGCAGCAGAGTCCTCCATTTGCCAGCCAAGGACAGGTAGAACAAGGTAAAAAAAGAAAAAGATGCTTTTATCAGTTCAAGCCACTGATTTTCTCAGCATAACTTCTTACGTTGTAACTGATACAGAAGCTGATGCTTTCTATATCATGAAATTGTTGGGGGAGGGTCAATGAAATAACTGGAGAAAAAGTACTTGATAAATTCTGAGGCTGTGTGCCTGTGTGCCCATGCAATGTATCATTACTTGCCAAGTGGCATATCTGAGTTCAGGTCCATTGAGCTGCATCCTAATGGCACATCACTGTACAAATAAGGTACTTTTAGACATTTACACTGCATCTTTTTACATTATAGGAAGACATTTACTTGTTTGCATAACATTCTTGTGTGGGACGTTTTTCCTTTATGGATAGAGAATCAACGTTGATCTCTCAGATACTATGGGATGCTGAATATCAACCACTGTGATCCAAGCTAGTTCCTTTTTATTTTGGCTCAAAGAAGCAATTAAGCAGATCCAACTCTGTTACATCCAGACAGTAACCCTGGATTCTACCCCTCCTATAACAGAGGAAAGACTGGTGATCCTAGTCCTGATAGTTCCAATCCAATAAACACACTGGAGACTGACTTGCAAACATTTGCCTGAAATGGCTAGTCATGACATTTGTCATATAGAGTGGCCTAGATGGTTTATGACCATGGGAAAAAGCCAAACCCTCCTGAGGCCTAGAAACCCTGCTCCTAGAGTCAATCCTAAGGGAAAATAATAATAGAAAAAGGAAAGTCACATCTATGCATACTTTTAAAAATAAAAACACATAAAACACTTGAAATACAACAAGATTTTAAATGCTTTGTGAATTTAAATGAGAGTTAGGAAAACAGCAGAAACATGGAACTATATGTTAGCAGTGAGAACTCTGATCACTGAAAACCTCTTCAGTTTATATGAGTTCACCTGGCCAGCCAGTGGTGAAGTTGGGACTTGAATTCAAGCAATGTGGGTGCCATAGTCTTCTTAGGCTTATTTTCTGACAGTTCTGGAGGCTGGAAAGTTGAAGATTAAGGTTCTGGCAGGATTCAGATTCTGGGTGAGGGCTCTTTTTCTGGTTTACAGACAGTTGCCATCTTGTTATGTCTTTTTTATTTATTTATTTTTAAAAATTTTGACAGGCAGAGTTAGTGAGAGAGAGAGAGACAGAGAGAAAGGTCTTCCTTCCGTTGGTTCACTCCCCTAATGGCCACTACAGCTGGCACTGTGCAGATCCGAAGCCAGGAGCCAGGTGCTTCCTCCTGGTCTCCCATGCGGGGGCAGGGCCCAAGCACTTGGACCATCCTCCACTGCCTTCCTGGGTCACAGCAGAGAGCTGGACTGGAAGAGGAGCAACTGGAACTAGAATCTGGTGCCCATATGGGATGCCGGTGCTACAGGTGGAGGATTAGCCTAGTGAGCCACGGTGCCGGCCCAGATCTTGTTATGTTTTTACATATGAGAGGGAGGGAGCACGAGATATCTAGTGTGTCTTAGTTTTATTCTTTTGTATAATGCTACAAATTCATCAAAATTTACCCTTAAATTAAATTTATCCTTAATTACGTCCTTAAATGGAGGGTGCACAATTCAACTATAAGCCCTGGACCCCTAAAATTAATGTCCTTCTGGCATGAAAAATACATGCATTCCATCCCCAAAGCCCTAAAACTCTTAATTCATCTAAAAAAAAAAACCTCTAAAGTCTAAAGTCTCATCTAAATATCTTCTCACTCCAAGATAGGTGACCCTTAAGATAAGATTGATCCTGAAGTAAAATTCCTTTGCAGCTGTAAAACTGTGAAACCAGACAAATTACAAGTTTCTGAAATACAATGGAGGGACGGGCAAAGATAGACCTTCCCATTTCAAAGGAAAGAAATAGGAAAGAAGGAAGGAGTGAAGAGTCCCAATAAAACCCAAAACCTAGCAAGGCAAAGTTCATTGTATCTTGAGCCTCAAGAATAATCCTCTTTGGCTTGATGCCTACCTTCCAGACTCACTGGGCCAGCAGTCCCACCCCCAAGGTTCTGGTCAGAGGCTGTTATAGCCTGCTGAAACTGGGTCAATGGCCCCATCCTTTAAAACAAAAGAGGCATACCAGATGATTTTTTAAAAACTTTTATTTAATGAATATAAATTTCCAAAGTACAGCTTATGGATTACAATGGCTCCCCCCCCATAACTTCCCTCCCACCTGCAACTCTCCCCTTTCCCGCTCCCTCTCCCCTTCCATTCACATCAAGATTCACTTTCAATTCTCTTTATATACAGAAGATCAGTTTAGTATATATAAAGTAAAGATTTCAACAGTTTGCCCTCACATAGCAACACAAAGTGAAAAATACTGTTGGAGTACTAGTTATAGCATTAAATAACAGTGTACAGCACATTAAGGGCAGAGATCCTACATGATGTTTTTTTAAGAATTGATTAATTTTCTAAGCAATTTCCAATTTAACACCAAGTTTTTTTTTCATTTTCAATTATCTTTATATACAGAAGATCAATTCAGTATATACTAAGTAAAGATTTCATCAGTTTGCACCCACACAGAAACACAAGGTGTAAAAATACTGTTTCAGTACTAGTTATAGCATTACTTCACATTGGACAACACATTAAGGACAGTCCCACATGAGACGTAAGTACACAGTGACTCCTGTTGTTGATTTAACAATTTGACATTCTTGTTTATAGTGTCAGTAATCTCCCTAGGCTCTAGTCATGAGTTGCCAGGGCTATGGAAGCCTTTAGAGTTCGCTGACTTTGATCTTATTCCCATAGGGTCATAGTCAAAGTGGAAGTTATCTCCTCCCTTCAGAGAAAAGTACCTCCTTCTTTGATGGCCCGGTTCTTTCCACTGGGATCTCACTTGCAGAGATCTTTCATTTAGGTTTTTTTTTTTTTTTTCTTTTCCAGGGTGTCTTGGCTTTTCATGCCTACAATACTCTCATGGGCTCTTCAGCCAGATCCGAATGCCTTAAGGGCTGATTCTGAGGCCAGAGTGTTATTTAGGACATCTGCCATTCTATGAGTCTGCTGTGTCTCCCACTTCCCATGTTGGATCGTTCTCTCCCTTTTTGGTTCTATCAGTTAGTATTCGCAGACACTAGTCTTGTTTGTGTGATCCCTTTGACTCTTAGACCTATCAGAGCCATCAATTGTGAACTGAAGATGATCACTTGGAGTAGTGAGATGGCATGGTACATGCCACCTTGATGGGATTGTATTGGAATGCCCTGGCATGTTTCTAACGCCATCATTTGGGGCAAGTCCGATTGAGCATGTCCCAAATTGTACATCTCCTCCCTCTCTTTTCCCCACTCTTATATTTAACAGGCATCACTTTTCAGTTAAAATTTAAACACCTAATAATAATTGTGTGTTAATTACAGAGTTCAACCACTAGTACTAGAACAAAAAAAATACTAAAATGGATAAAGATTTACATTGTACATCAACAGTCTGGACAAGAGCTGATCAAGTCACTGTTTCTCATAGTGCCCATTTCACTTCAACCGGTTTCCCCTTTGGTGCTCAGTTAGTTGTCGCCGATCAGGGAAAACAAATATTTGTCTCTTTGGGACTGGCTTAATTCACTCAGCATGATGTTTTCCAGTTTCCTCCATCTTGTTGCAAATGCCCAGATTTCATTGTTTTTGACTGCTGTATAGTATTCTATAGAGTACATGTCCCATAATTTCTTTATCCAGTCTACTGTTGATGGGCATTTGGGTTGGTTCCAGGTCTTAGCTATTGTGAATTGAGCTGCAATAAACATTAAGGTGCAGACGGCTTTTTTGTTTGCCAATTTAATTTCCTTTGGGTAAATTCCAAGGACTGGTATGGCTGGGTTGTATGGTAGGGTTATATTCAGGTTTCTGAGGAATCTCCAGACTGACTTCCATAGTGGCTTAACCAGTTTGCATTCCCACCAACAGTGGGTTAGTGTCCCTTTTTCCCCACATCCTCTCCAGCATCTATTGTTGGTAGATTTCTGAATGTGAGCCATTCTCACCGGGGTGAGGTGAAACCTCATTGTGGTTTTGATTTGCATTTCCCTGATTGCTGGTGATCTTGAACATTTTTTCATGTGTCTGTTGGCCATTTGGATTTCCTCTTTGGAAAAATGTCTATTGAGGTCCTTGGTCCATCTCTTAAGTGGGCTGTTTATTTTGTTGTTGTGGAGTTTCTTGATTTCTTGTAGATTCTAGTTATCAACCCTTTATCTGTTGCATAGTTTGCAAATATTTTTCCCATTCTGTCGGTTGCCTATTCACTTTCCTGACTGTTTCTTTTGAAGTACAGAAACTTCTCAATTTGATGCAATCCCAATAGTTAATTTTGGCTTTGACTGCCTGTGCTTCTGGGGTATTTTCCAAGAAGTCTTTGCCAGTACCTATATCTTGCAGGCATATCAGATGATTTTTTAAAGATTTTATTTATTTATTTATTTGAGAGGCAGAGTTACAGACAGTGAGAGGGAGAGGCAGAGAGAAAGGTCTTCCATCCACTGGTTCACTCCCCAGATGGCCGCAACGGCTGGAGCTGTGCCCTGTGCTGATCCAAAGCCAGGAGCCAAGTGCTTCTTCCCAGTCTCTCATGTGGGTGCAGGGGCCCAAACACTTGGGCCATCTTCTACTGCTTTCCCAGGCCACAGCAGAGAGCGGGATTGGAAAGGGGGCAGCCGGGACTAGAATTGGCGCCCATCTGGGATGCTGGCACTGCAGGTGGAGGATTAACCTACTGCACCACGGCGCCGGCCCCCTTCCCTTTTCTTGAAGAATAGTGCACGTTTGCAGGCAAGTAACTCTATGGCCTATGGTTTGGTCTGGTCTCACAGGATCTGAGAAGTCCAATGGGTTTCCTTCATTTCATCTCATTTCTCATTTTCTCGGCCCTCTTTTGTCTTAATTGGCAGTGTCTCTGTTAGTATAAGCCCATTTCTCTTCCTGGTTTCAGCTGAGATGGTTGATTAAGCCCACAAGTTACACATATAACCTCTTTATTAAATGGCTGTTCAGCCATATCCTTCATGTTCTCTTCAAAACAAACTGTCTTATTCTTCACAATATGGATAGATTTAAAATTTTCCAAATCTCCAGTTATTGTGCCCTTTTGTCTAAAAAACTATTCTTCAGTTTATCCCTCTCCTCTTACATTTTACTATAAGCAGTAAGGACACAAACTGCACCTTTAATACTTTGCTTAAGAAATCTCTTCTACTAAATAGCCAATTTCATCACTCACACATTCTATCTTACATTAAACACAATGCACCTCCACCAAGTTCTTTGTCACTTTATGAGAAGAATTGCTTTTCTTTCCATTTACAATAACCCACTCTTTATTTTCATCTTGGACTTTACTAGAATTGCCTAGAACATCCATTTTTCTAGCGCATACCTCAATATTCTTTTGGCGCCTACCCACCACCCAGTTCCAAAGCTGCTTCCACATGTATAGGTATTGGTTACAGCAGTGTTTCTCTGCTGGATAATAAAACATGCTCCTTAGAGGAACAGAATCAATTGGAGATTTTAGGGAGTTACAAAAACTTCACAGACAAATGGAATTTAAAATACCTTTATTTTTCATACAAAAATTTGGAGTTCATCCCTACTTTTTATAACATGCATTTCCACATACTTTTTGAAGAACCCTCATACTTGTATGTCTCCAGTGAATAGAAATATTGACAGAAAAGTGTGTTTAGGATGGCTACTTGTAAAGTTTCTGACGTAAGTGGTTGAGCAATTTAAATTTATCTCAGTTTATGGCATGGCAAATATCATTTTCCAGTCCTTCCAGCTCCACTCATACCACAAAACCTTTACCAATCCTGTAAACATTTCCAATGTCATACAATATAAACTCATGTTCTCAACTTCTATCTTAGATAGCTCAAAGCAATTGAACCAATCAACCAAATTCTACTCTTGACAAAGTTTTGAACTCTTGTCTCAAATTCCACAAGTTAAACATCAAACTATATCCTAGAGCACCTGTTCAGTGCTCCTTTCTAGAGCTCCTTCAACTTCTAATGACCGATGTCTACCTCTCTCTCTCTTCACATTCCACTTCCCTTCTCCATGGAGCTTCCAGAATTTCATATTTATAAACTGCAACTTGTCTGTAGAACACCTTGATTTGATGGGGGCGGGGAGAGGATGGGGGGAAAGCAAGGTGGTTTATACAAGACAATACAAATGCAAAGTTGAGTAAGACAGGGTACGAAACCTCAACTTTGTGCTATCACAGACCCTATTATATTGCCCACTAACATATTTCCCTCCACACTCAGCATATCCATTAGATTGTACCCAGAGACAGCAGTTCCAGGTTAAAACTGTAGTTCGTTGGGGCCGACGCTGTGGCACAGTGGGTTAACACCCTGGCCTGGAGCACCAGCAACCCATATGGGCGCCTGTTCGAGACCCAGCTGCTCCACTTCCGATCCAGCTCTCTGCTACAGCCTGGGAAAGCAGTAGAAGATGGCCCAAGTCCTTGGGTCCCTGCACCTGCATGGGGGAGACCTGGAAGAAGCTCCTGGCTCCTGGCTTCGGATTGGTGCAGCTCCGGCCATTATGGCCAACTGGGGAATGAACCAACAGATGGAAGACCTCTCTCTCTCTGCCTCTCCTCTCTCTGTGTAACTCTTTCAAATAAATAAATAAATCTTTTTAAAAATTAAAAAAAAAAAACAAAACTGTATTTCACTTATCCAATGACTGTGTCCTCTACATGTTCCACCTGTAAGATTTGAGTACTTACCCAAGCCCTTTTGTGCTCAACTCAGACCCCAGGATTTCAAAATCCTAAAGGCGGGATGCACCTACCACTCCAGCATTGCTCACAACTAGGAGAAAAATTAGCTAGTATTGAGAAACTACCTCCAAGTTGCCATTCATTGAATCCTCATATGGGTGAAGTTAGCACTATTAACTTCATCTTATAGGTGGAGAAACTTGGTCCAGGGAGAGATACTTACAAGGTAATGTAGCTAGTAAGTTAGCAAAGGTAGAATCCAAATAAAGTGGGTCCAAGGTCTGTACACTTCCACTACCCTTGAACAACTTATAGGACCTACTTTATTTAAGCAGGCCCATAGTGCTCATTTGTAACCTGTGTTTTCCCAAGCTTTTTTTCCTCTCCAATCACCCAATTTCCTGTTTGTTCAAAATATTGGCTAAATTGGCCAGTGGGAGGAAGATATGCTCATATAGCATATGAGAGGAAATAAAATAGGATGTAACTTTTTACTTCCTGTCTCATGTTATAGTCCAGGCTCTAACAGGAGAGTAGGAATCTTTGGATCTGGGGTACTGGAATCCCAGAAACACCAATCCTTGCCACCCCAGAAAATACCAGAAGCCTGGGTGAGTTTGGTTTTCTTCTTGGTAGGCCTGAAAGTTGCCAGAGGAGAAAGTTTCTTGGCTTGTCCACTGGGTTTGGGAGACCTGTATGCCAGGTCTCCCCTAGTCCTTTCAGGACTTGAAAAGCCTGGGACTGTCTGAGGCCTTTTACCTCATGGACTTTGCTCTGCTAGGGGATCCTAATTCACTCACTCTCTCCATCTCACACCCGAAGGACTCTGCTGGGAATGACCAATCTCTAGAAATGGCTTGCACCCTCCTGCTGCATTCCATCTTGAGCATCTGGGGTGGGGAGTACAAGTGATTTTAATTGCTGTTTAGCTCAACAACAGGATGATGAAAATTGCTTCAAGTATGTTTTAGGCTCCAAATCAGCCTTTTCCCTGCACTTGGTTATACTTTATTGGCTTGTTTCTGCACCAGTGCCATCATAACAACATAAATTCCAAGCAAAATGGTATACTGTTAACTGTTTCCCATCAGCTGCCTCCCACTTCAATTTTTCTGTCCAGTCTCCTCTTTCCTTTTTAGCACATTTCCCTCCCTCAGAGACTTCTAGCAACACCAAACACTTGCTCAGGGAAAGGGAACTCTCATGGGATAAGGGCCAGCGTCAGGCCACCAAGAATGATGATTTAAATGCAGTAAGGACCTCAGTGAGTCCCTATAATCCCACCACGTAAATCTCCTCCAACTTCCCAAAATTAACACTCCACTTATTATCACCTACAGCCATGTAGTGATTCTCAAAATGTGCTGGAAACAGAGATGAACTCATTCCTTTGCTCATTGATTTACTTAGCAATTTGTCTGTTGAGCACCTCAGCTGAAAGCATTCTAGGCAAGGCCAAGAGCATGAGAAAAGGCAGGGAGAACTAAGGGAGAGCTTGGCTGCTTCAGTGAACTCTTAGCACTTAGGCTGAAATGGAATGTAGGATGCAAGGTGATGTGAACATAGATGAGGGTCTGATCAGAAAGAGTCTGGTTTGTCATTCTGAGAAGTTTGATACTTTATCTTGGAGATACCAGAGAACAATTGAAATACATTAAGCAGGACAGTGACTTGATCAAATACGTGCTTGGAAAAGATTACTCCAGAAGTTAATGGTGTGAATGATGATAAATAAAACCAAGAACGGGCTCAAAATATCATCTGAGTGAAAAACATGGCTGAAGCCTGCTACAATTACAGGAAAGCCCCTCTTCCCTTTAGGACACCAGGGAAACTACAGTACAGATTAAAAGCAATTGAGACAGTGGTCTAGTTGGGTCTATTGAGGACACCACAAGGGAATCTGCTTTGCTTGGTTGTGGGCCCAAAGTAAACTGATTCTGACTAATTTCTAGTCTCCAGGATCTGAAAAATAGTTCATGATACATTCCCATTGACATTTATAAGCTACTCCCATTAAAAAACCTTACTGAATCCCATATTTTCCTTCAGCTACGATTTTATCTCTTCTCTGCTTTATAGCCACATATCTGAAAGGATTTTCTAGACTTCCCATGTTTCACCTCCTATTTTCTCCCAAACTCAAAACAATCAATTAATGCTACCACCAAACACAGCTCTCTTTAAGGTTACCTTAATGCTAAATTCAATGGTCACCTGTTAGTTCTAATTTTCTTTACTTCTTTGTATAATTCAATATAACTAATCATTTCTTTCCTGAAACATTGTCTTTCTTTAGATTTTTGTGCTCAGCACTCTCCTATCTCTCTTCTTGCTTCCTTGGCACTCTTACCTCTATCCAACCTTAAAGTGTTGTAATCATCCAGAGTTTCATTCTAGGTTTTCTCATTGTCTCACTCTGCACTTTTGCTAGATGAACTTCCATCACTTCTGTGCTTTCAGGACTCATATATACGCCAACAACTTCCAGCTTTGTATTTCTAGATTTCTCTTCTGAGCTGCAGAATAATATACCCAATCCCTACTTGGCATGCACTTGAAAACATAGTATACAAACCCAAACTCATTATCTCCTTTCCCATAAAACCTGTTCTTTTTACAACACTCTGAAACTTATTAACAAAGACCAACTTTCCTCCAGTGGAGCACGCCAGAATTTGATCATTCTTTTTTTTTAAAAGATTTTTTAAAAGATTTATTTATTTGAAAATCAGAGTTGAGAGGGAGAGGGGTAGGGGAGGGGAAGGGGAAGGGAGAGAGGGGGAGGGGGAGGGGGGGAAGGAGGGTGAGGGAAAAATCTTCCATTCATTGATTCACTCCTCAAATAGCAGCCCAAGCCCAAGCCCTTGGATCATCTTCCACTGCCTTTGCAGGTGCATTATCATGGAGCTGGATCAGAAGTGGAGCAACAGAGACTCAAACTGGCGCCCATTTGGGATGCTGGCATTGCAGGCAATGGCTTTACCCACTATATCACAACACAGGTCCCTCAACATTTGATCATTCTTGGGACCTTGCTCTTTATGGTTTGAAACCTGACTGAATTCTCCAGCCATGTTCTGTGCTCATGCCACATTTGTGTCCTTCCAATTCTCTTAGGGCACCTAGATGACCTCTTGGGTCATCATTTGCCACAGGGTCTTTTTTTTAATTTTATTTTGATAGGTAGAGTTATAGACAGGGAGAGAGAGACAGAGAGAAAGGTCTTCCTTCCGTTGGCTCACTCCCCAAATGGCCGCTATGGCCAGCATTGCGCTGGCCCGAAGCCAGGAGCCAGATGCTTCTTCCTGGTCTCCCATGCAGGTGCAGGAGACCAAGCAATTGGGCCATCCTCCACTGCCTGGACTGGAAGAGGAGCAACTGGAACTAGAACCCGGTGCCCATATGGGATGCCAGCGCCGCAGGCAGATTAGCCAAGTGAACCACGGCGCCGGCCCCTGCCAAAGGGTCTTGATACTGATGTGTCTTCTTCCTGGAATAGTCTTTCCCCGAATCTTTACCTGGTGAACTCTTTCTTAACTTTTAGGTCTCAGCTCAACTTGCACTTCTTTGGGCAAATCTTCTTGGAAGGAAATTCTGGATTGTTTGCAAGTTTAGACAGCCAATTTATCAAGGCTAATTTGACTGTTCACAAGTTTGTTTTGTTTAATTTTCAGTTTCAATATAGTGGTGCAGTTGGACTCCCCTCAAGGCTCAAATGGAGCAAGAAAGCTCAGAACCCAAGGTGCAAACTCTGAGGTAAGGAATTTGTACTTCTAAACCTCATGACACCATGTGGCTGTGTCCAGATTCTGGTTCCCAAGTCCATGGAGGCTTTACCTTCTTGTCTTTCCAGAAGTTTTGACACAGTAGAAGGGGAAGGGATACTTTGTGTGGACAGTGAAAGAGATGCCCAAATCAGTCCACTTTCTTACAGACATCAGAAATGAGATGTGAAACAGATATTTCTGACTAGCATCAAGGATTTGTTTAGAGAGAAAGTGACTATTCTAAGAAAAGTCCCTATATTCACCATTGTTGGTTTCTAGTGCTTGACTTAGGTCCAAGCTTTAGGTTTCTTCCTACTGAACATCAAGCTGTGCATTCAGCTATCACTTTACCTTTCTCTCTTATGTAATCACACATCTAAAAGAATTTTCTAGCCTCACCTTTTCCATTGTCTCACATCTAGTTCACTCAAAAACTCAAAATGATCAGATTAGTGCTACCACCACTTCATCAAACATAGTTCTCATTAAGGTTATCAATGACCTTCCCACTAAATCCAAATGCCACTTGTTAGTACTCATCTTCCTTTAAGCTGGCTTTTGGGATGAAGATAGACTTACAGACCACGATGACAGCTGCTGAGTCACTGGAGAGGCCCATTCTTAACCCTCTCTTTCTCTATCTCAAACATTCAGGATGTGTTCCCCATACTGAGTTGTCCTGGCCCAGGCTCCATCGATATTCAGCCATGTCTAACACCCAGGAAGCAGATATGCAATAAAAAATGATACACATATCTAGCCAGTCTCTTGAGGACTTTCAAGGGAAGGACAGCCTTTCTATGTCTAACATAGAAAGCCAGTTACCTATTCATTTGCTTTAGTACAAAATTTGAAAGTTATATAAATAACTGGAACCAAATGGAGGGAGGCCAGAGAATGAGAATGTGGTCAATGGTTTACTGATGACTTGGTCATCCAGAGATAACTAAAAGCTTCAATGGTTTCCATGAGAAAGCCAAGAGTGTCGTGCTTAGCTCATGTTTGCTTATTTGGCTAAAGCAATACACTCTTCTGGGTGCCTTGAGAATGATTATGGATTATAAGCAATGATGAGAGTAAAAATTTGCACTCTCATGCTAAAGTTTACAAGGTTCTATATCTAGATCACTCTCACAGAGATCGTCCTACACAAGGATCTCAGGAATATTATGAGGAACTCTTGTAGGCTTCTCTATTCCCATACTGAAAACTAAATTCTAGAGACCCAGCATAGAAAGCCAAGCCTCAAGAGTACTTTAAAAGACAAGTACAGACTCCTCAAATGTACAACAAAGACCCTGGACATGAAGTCAGGAGACTTGGCTACAAATCCACTTTCACAATCGCTGTTTGATTCAGGTTAAATCACTTAACTGTTTTGAACTTCAGTTCCTCCTTCTATAAAACAGGAACACACCAATACCTGCTTCACAGTTGTAATTAATGAAATAACATGTGCACATAGGATCTAATATACAGTAGATGATCACTATGAATGACTTCTATCTGAATTTGTTCCTTCCAACTGCTGCCGTTTCTTACAATTGCTGCCAACTCTCTGAGGAATCTGTGGTAGGGGTGACATTGTTCTTCAGGCTGTGATTTTGAGAACCTTTCAAGATCCCTTCAGTTCACACTTCCTCCCACGTTCAAGGCAATATTTGAAAATTTTGTGAGCTGATCCTGGAATGCCATACTTTGCTTTCTCCATCTATAAAAATCCTACGCATAATCAAGGACCCCATTCAAGTGTCAGATTCATTGCAAGACTTCCTCCAATGGTCTTAGATCCAAGCTAGGGATTCAGAAAAGGTTTCCACATGGAAGTAATGCTTAAGCTGAGATATGGAAGCCCAAGAATTACTTAAGAATTAACAATTACTCATGGTTGGCACTGCAGCTCACTAGGCTAATCCTCCGCCTGCGGCGCCAGCACCCTGGGTTCTAGTCCCGGTCGGGGCACCAGATTCTGTCCCGGTTGCCCCTCTTCCAGGTCAGCTCTCTGCTGTGGCCCAGGAGTGCAGTGGAGGATGGCCCAAGTGCTTGGGCCCTGTACCCGCATGGGAGACCAGGAGGAAGCACCTGGCTCCTGGCTTCGGATCGGCGCAGCGCGCTGGCTGTAGCAGCCATTTGGGGGGGTGAACCAATGGAAGGAAGACCTTTCTCTCTGTCTCTTTCCCTCACAGTCTAACTCTGCCTGTCAAAAAAAAAAAGATTTACTCGTCTGTTCGGCACTGTGGCATAGCGGGTTAAAACCGCTGCCTATAGTGCCGCCATTCCATATGGGCTCCAGTTGGAGTCCTGGCTGCTCTACTTCCTATCCAGCTCTCTGCTATGGCCTGGGAAAGCAGTGGAAAATGGCCCAAGTTCTTGCGCCCCTGCACCCATGTGGGAGACCTGGAAGAAGCTCCTGGCTCTGGATTAGCTCAGCTCCAGCCATTGTGGTCATCTGGGGGGTGAACCAGTGGATGGAAGACCTCTCTCTGCCTCTACCTTTCAAATAAATAAACCAATCTTAAAAAAAAAAATGGAAGTACTCCGGGGGAAGGGGAAGAAGGAGAGTATTCCGGGTAGAAAAGACAGTATATGTAAAGATCTTTTTTTTTTTTTTTAAGATTTACTTACTTATTTGAAAGGCAGAGTTACAGAGAGGCAGGAAACCATCCACTGCTTTACTCCCCAGTTGGCTGCAACGGCAGGAGCTGTGCTGATCTGAAGCCAGGAGCCAGGAGCTTCTTCCGGGTCTCCCACTTGGGTGCAGGAGCCCAAGGACTTGGGCCATCTACTGCTGGATCAGAAGTGGAGCTGCCGGGTCTCGAACCAGCGTCCATATGGGCTGCCAGCACTGCAGGTGATGGTTTTACCTGCTATACCACAGCACCGGCCCCTGTAAAGATCTTGAAGCAAAGTTTGTTGGAAACGCTGAAAGAAACCCAGAAGGACAGCATAACTAAAGCATGGAGAAGTCCAAAAGCCTTGCAATTAGGGCAGTTGCAAATACCTTTTTGTTTGACACAAAATAATAATAATAATAATAATGAAATCCTGTCTTTTGTAACAAATGGATGCAACTGGAAACCATTATACTTAGTGAAATAAGCCAGTCCCAAAAAGACAGATACCATATGTTTTCCCTGATCTGTGTTAATAGAGTCTCTAAAAGGTAATGTCTAGGAGTGAAATCGACAGTTTGAGATTGTAAACAATCCAGCCCTTTTCACTACTGTTGATGAACAGTGTTTTTTTTTTTTTTTCCATATTATTTGTTGAACTCTTTACTTAGTGTAGGGTTAACCTCATGAGTATAAAGTAAACTGAAAATAGATCTTTGTAAAAATTAAGAGTGGGAATAGAAGAGGTAGGAGGAAGAAGGGTGGGAGCATGGGCTGGAAGGAAGGTAGGTTGGAAGTATCACTATGTTCCTAAATTTGTATCTATGAAAAACATGAAACCTGTGTACCTTATATAAAATAATAAAAAAAAAACCTAGCAAATAGGTCCATTTTTCACAAGTTCAGAACAGTGATCAGAGGAAACATGGTTATGGGAAATGTTTCATATTTATTATGTCCCTATCCAGGTTATCTTCTTGAAATAGAAACTGTTTTTGTCTTTGTGTGCCCCAGCTGACCCCAGTGCCTAGCATGGTGCCTTGGGAGTCCTGCAGATAGAGAACTTGTGTTATTAATTTCTGTACTCCCAGAGTCAGGTACAGTGTCCAGAACACAGTATAATTATTACAGGTGTTCACTCATTTCAGCCTCACAACAGCCCTCTTTGGAGAGCTCTCATTATCCTTTCATTAGGTGAGGAAGCTGAAGCACAGAGATTAAATCAATTGCTCCAAATTACTAAGCCAGTTTAGTGGTAGATCTGGAATTTCAACCCAGGCAGTCTGGCTCCAGGTGTGTACACTAACACCTAACACAATCACCTCAAAGGAGTTTATTAGGTATTTGTTGAATGAACATAATTAAAAGAAAAATGTAAATTATAATCATGTAAAGAAGGAATCTATTATACGTGTGTACTTAATTCAACAACCACATTCCCCAAAACTGGATTAAAAAAACACTATTCTTTGCAATGCCTGCATTTTACCAACGTGTCTAGTACATTGTAGTTTAAAAACTTACCCCACATCGCACATTAAAGTTCCTGCTGCTTGCACTGACCCATTTAGTTGTGTTGGGAACCCCTTCTGTCATGCCAATACTCATCTCCTAGATGGTCTGATTTATTCAGTTAATAGATCTTGTTCCAACCACCTATAACCTGCCCTTTGACCCTCAACTAAGAAGCCTAGCAGGACAGTTGGTGCCCTCTTCTGGGGTTTCCAGGCAGTAGCATACATTGGGCCCATCATGGGCTTTTCTGGGAAACAGGCGTTTCAACTTCCTTCCAATTCTGTTGATAAGTATGGAGTTAGCTTTGGGATTCTCTGCAATAAGAAATTGGAAGCACCTATTCAACCAGGTGAGTCTCCTGAAGCCCTGGTGAGTAGAAAGGTGAAATAAAAATTCTACTGAGCCTCAGAAGGGTTCTTACCAGATATTTCCTGCAGTTGTTTTGCCTACATTTTAAAATTGTAGGCTATCCATGATACAATTTATCATGTATTCAAGATGGGGTTTTAATGTGTGAGATATTTAAATACATTAACTCATTTAATTCTCATAACCCTAGATGGTAAAAACAAACCTCCAACTTACAGTTAAGAAAACTGAGGGGTGGGCATTGTGGCACGGAGTGTTAAGCTGCTGCTTGGGATGCCCAGATCCCATATTGGAATCTAGTCCTCTCTCTGCTTTTGATACAGCCTCCTGTAAATATACTGTTAAAGTATTTGGGCCTCTGCCACCCACATGGGAGACCCGGATGGAGTTCCTGTATCTTAGCTTTGACCTGACCCAGCCCTGGCTATTGCAGGCATTTGGAGAGTGAGCCAGCAGATGGAAGATATCTCTCTCTCTCTCTCTCTCTCTCTCAAATAAATAAGAATAAACAAACATTTAAACAAGAGATGCAAAGAGGTTAAGCCACAGACAAAACAGCAGAAGCAGAAACTCAATCCAAATCATGCTCTTTCCAATGTAATTCATTGTTTCTTTCTACTTCTTTTGATCCTGTATCAGAATCCCACTACTAAGAGAGACTGCAAGGAAATGTCCTTGACAGGTACAACCCCAATCCAATACCACTGAAATATCAAAGAAAACCATGCCCAAAGCTCTTATGTGGATATGGATGCCTTGCTAGTTGTCCCGATAACTTGTTCTTTTATCTAGTTAGGCTGAATGAAAACATAGGAAGCTCAAATTGGTAAAAGGCAGAGGACAAAGGACAAAGAGAATGTCAAGGAGACAGAGAAGAGGTTCAGAGAAGAGCAGGAAGTGGAGTTGATGTTGCTGACTGAAAGGCTTCTTGGCTGCCTCTTCACAGCTTGTGAGGCTGGGATTAGCATGTCGGGTTGCGCCCCGGCTCTCTGGGACATGTCATTTGGATATAACACATTTTTTTTAACAGCAGACAGGCAGAGTTAGACAATAAGAGGGAGAGACAGAGAGAAAGGTCTTCCTCCCATTGGTTCAAATGGCCGCTATGGCTTGTGTGCTGCGCCGATCCGGAGCCAGGTGCTTCTTCCTGGTCTCCCATGCAGGTGCAGGGCCCAGTAACCTGGGCCATCCTCCACTGCCTTCCCAGGCCACAGCAGAGAGCTGGACTGGAAGAGGAGCAACCGGGACAGAATCCGGCGCCCCAACAGGGACTAGAACCTGGGGTGCCGCGCCGCAGGCAGAGGATTAGCCTAGTGAGCTGCAGTGCCGGCCTGGATATAACACAATTTTAAGCAACCTATTAGTTACTTAAAATCTTTAGTACTTACTTTGTGCTAGATACTCTTCAAGTGCTTTATGTGAATACACTCATTTAATCACCATAAAAATCTTATCTTACATATTAGAAAAGCAAAACAAAGAGAAGCTATGATTTCCATTTTACAGATACGGAGATTGGGGCACAGAGAAGTTGAGTAACTGGCCCAAGGTCAAGCTGACAAATGGTAGGGTTGGAGCTTAAATTTAGGATTCTGGCTCCAGAGTTATATTCCCACCCTTCATGATCTATTTGCCTCTCCTCATGTTATAACGTAAGTATTGTTTCAGGAAATGTTTCCTGTAGGTATACAAGAGGGCTTCAGAAAGTTCATGGAAAAGTAGAACTAAAAATAAGCTTGTTACGATGCAAATTTTTTTTGAAAACCATGCATAGTTTTTTTTCATAATATACATTTTCCATGAAACTTTTGGAGGCCTCTAGTGTGTGTGTGTGTGTGTTTTCAGTTGCAAGGTAAAATGCATTTATTTTTGTAAGCCACAAAATGTCTAAAAGCTCTATTGTATTAGCAACAGTATTGCTGAACCATCTGTCTCCAACCTTAATAGAGATAACACTAGTTGCTCTCTAAAATGATCATTACCAAGTCACACTCCCACCAGAAGTAGCAGTTACTTATGTTCGACATCTTCACCTGAACTTAATAGTGTCAGCTTTTTAACATGCTTCCAATCCAATGAGTGTGGAATCGTATCTTAGGTGGTTTTCATTTTCATTTTGCTGATTTGTTACATTTTTTATGCTTTGGCCATTCAGGTTTCACCTACTGTGAATCATCTGTTCATATTCCTTCCTTGTGTATTATTGTAATCAATACAAAAGTGTTTAACCCTCCGACTCTCTGAAGGAGCCAGCAGTATATAATGATGAGGATACTAAGGCTGGGAAAAACTTTGCTTAAAGTAACCCAGCTAACGGGTTGTTAAGTCCAGATACAGAGTACCCATAAACCCAGGCCATTTGTTTTACAAAAAAAAAAGCCAGGGCCCTGGGTAGAGGGGAAAAAAGGAGGAAGAAAATAAATAATAATTCCAAACATGTAACAATATGTTATGTTTCTAATCAGGCCTTGTGAATTTACCATAGATTATTTCCCTGTTTTTACAAAAACCTGTGATGTAGAACACGCCCTCTTCATTTTACAGGTGAGGAAAATGAGGCTCAGAGAAGTGAAGACATTTGCCCTGGAAAGGCTAAATTACAGCTAATAGAATCACAATGTCCACATCCACCCAATTACAAAATCTGTGTTTGTTCCACAATGTTGCCTGTCCATAGATATTCTTGGGATGAGATGAGGCCTTACCCATCACATCCTACAACCAGATCTTAACCTTGTGCTCCACCTTCCCTCCAAAGCCCCAGTAAAATCGAGCAAGTCCTCAACTACACCTACCAACTTTCCGCAGAATCCTGGCTGGGGAAGACTTAACCAACCGGTCCAGACCTGCTGTCTCCCATGAACCAGCCAGAGTAGAAGCTTTCATACAGCCATCAGGCTTCTCTAATGAAACCCACTCAGAATCTCAACACCTTCCACTGTGAACCAGAAATTTCTAAGCCCGAATTCTCAAACTTGGTTGCACATTTAAATCACCTGCAACCTTGAAAAGCTTCTTGATACCCTGGTAACACCCCAGACCCAGCACATCAGAATCCCTGGGGAATGACTCCCAAGCATTTATAATGGTTAAAGTTCCCCAGGTGATTCCAACGTAGAGCCACAATTGAGAATCACTGTTAAGGTGGCTTCCATCTCTGGAAGCCACATTCACATAGTGAGTTCCACTTCTTAGTCTTCATAGGACCTTCTTGGGGCACTTGTTAAAAATCAGAATTTCTGGGACCCACCCCCAGAGACTCTGTATTTGGGTCCAGACCCAACCATCATCCCAGGGAGTTTTCCTGCAAAGCCCGGAAGTGTGATGAGAGCAGGAGGCCTTTGGCCCATTAAGGACTGATTAACAGACTCCCTTTAAAGCTGTGGAGTAGAGCAGAGTAGGGCTGCTTTCTTTCATCCTAGTGGATAAGGTGAAGGAGTAGGTCCCAGAATGGATCTCTCCTTTTAAGTTACCTCAGCCTCCGAATATCTTGTTTCCAGCCCTGAAGAGCAGGAGGGGCATGTTCATTGTCCCACCTGTTGTTTCTGTTTGTTTTGATGCAAAGAGGCTCAGTTAGGTGGCCTCCTTTTGGCCTGGAAGTTTCTCCCAGAGGAAGTAACATAGGGCCTACCTGCCTGCCTCTCTTTCTTGCTCCATCCTTGGTGGTTGTGAAGTCAGGATGTGGTTACCTGCGTGAGTGACACCCCTTTGGACTTGGATTGGAGCCTGTTGCTGAATACCCGACCTTGCAAGATGACCCTCCTCAGCATCCTGAGAGTCCTTCTTTGGGGACTGGTGATTTTTATGGAGCACAGAGTTCAAGCAGCCAAGGTGGGGCAGTCTTCTATTGCCCTCCTGGCTGAGGCCCCTACCTTGCCTCTGATTCGGGAGCTGCTAGAAGAAGCCCCTGGCAAGCAGCAGAGGAAGCCACAGCTCCAAGGGCATCCCCTGCGATACATGCTGGAGTTGTACCAGCGTTCAGCTGACCCTCACGGGCACCCGAGGGAGAACCGCACCATCGGGGCCACCATGGTGAGGCTGGTAAGGCCCTTGGCTAATGTGGCAAGGCCACTCCGAGGTGAGTTCATTGCGCCACACTGCCTGGAAGAGAGAGAAATGGAGAAGAGGGAGTCTGTTGGGCTCGTTGCCTGGCGGGAGGGTTGTTTTCTCAGGCTTGGTTTTTCAGAGGATGGCAAGCTTGGCAGAAACTGGCTCCAAGCCTGCTTCCCTTTAAGGCTTGAGCTTAAGAATACATTGCCTTGAGGCCTGTGGAAGAGTATTTTCCAGGTCTCGGGACAACTAAGCAATGTGTTGGCCCCTATCTTTCAAATAAAGGCCTTATCCCTTGTTGTATCCTGTGACTGAGAAATGCCCAGCTACCTTCCTGTGGCAGGCTCTTTAAAAGGTAAAGGGTACAGGAGGCGGGCTTTTAGAAGAGAAAGGGTACAGGATGCCGAGCTGGGGAAACGCCCAAGGCCTCAGAAAGGACAGAAACACACAACCAGTTGCCTGCTTACCTCTGTGACCATCTGCTGTTGAACTGAATCCTTAATGACAGCTACTATCACTAGCTGTCATGAAGCAATTAGCTTCATTTTAAAGACACATTAAGGCATGGTGAGGTTAAGTAACTTGCAAGTGTCAAGCGGACAGTGGGTGGCAGAGATGGGGTTTGAGCTCAAGTCTGATTGTAGAGTCGGCCCATAACTTCTCAAGTCTCCTAAGGCTGTACCCCCAATATCCTTGTACACCAAACAGTTTTTCTATTTGGACCATGTTGCTACTCTGGGATTTTGGTACTAAACATAGTTTGGAGTTTTCTTTGTCTTCATCGTGACTGATTGTGCTTTGGACATCTGCATTCGATACTGTTCCAGGAAAGCAGCAGGCTCCTAAAGGGCAGGGCTCTGGGGGAGAATGTAGATAGCCATCAATTTCAAGCAACTCTTGGGAATCTGAGATCAGTCTGGGGATTTTACCAGTCTCAGATCAGATTTATCCACCTCCCTTCACCATTGTAAGATGGCATGTTCCTAGCTAATTCTTCCTGTGTGCTGACTGTGAGCTAGACCTTTCGTAAAATGCCTTACACGTGTAATCTTTGATCCTTGCCACTGCCATTTGAAGTTAGTAATATCAGCGCGCCATTTCACAGATGAGGGAATCAAGGCTAGAGAAACTTACCTGACATTCTGCAGCTAAGCAATTGGTAGTGCTGGTTGTCGGGCCCAGGCTCTAATCACCATGCAGTGCTGACTCAACAGATTTTAACTGAGCACCAGGCACTATGTTCGGGTTGGATAAGTAGAGGCAAGTAGTTCTTCCCTGACCTCTAGAAACTCCAGTATACTAGAATGGAGAGATAATCACACAATGATGTTATGCTATAACAAGTGCTTTGAAAAAGATAAACAGTAGATCTCCCGGCCAGTGCCGCAGCTCACTAGGCTAATCCTCTGCCTGCGGCGCCGGCACCCCAGGTTCTAGTCCCGGTTGGGGTGCCGGATTCTGTCCTGGTTGCTTCTCTTCCAGACCAGCTCTCTGCTGTGGCCCGGGAGGGCAGTGGAGGATGGCCCAAGTACTTGGGCCCTGCACCCGCATGGGAGACCAGGGGAAGCCGTGGCTCCTGGCTTCAGATCTGTGCAGCGCTGGCCGCAGCAGCCATTGGGGGGTGAACCAACGGAAAAAGGAGGACCTTCCTCTGTCTCACTGTCCACTCTGCCTGTCAAAAAAAAAAATCTCCCAAGACTACAAAGAAATGGCTCTCTGCTTAAAACAAAGAGAAGCAGAGAGACTGTTAGGAGGCCTTGTTGAGATAATATTTGATCTGGATCTTGCAGAAGTAGTAAGGAGACTGCATGTCATCAGAGAAATGCATTTTAAGGAAAGAGGAAAATAGCTTGTCAATGGAGATTCACTCTACCAATATTTATTCAGCATCTACTGAGTGCCAGAGACACATAGACAGGCAAAACCCCTGCTCTCCTATAGCATTTGTTCTCCTAGGAGAGACAAGTAAGCAAACCTAGCAAAGTAACTGCCAGTTGTAGCACACACTGTCAAAGGAAAGAAATCGGCTATTATGGAGAGGCAATGTGATCTCCCCCCTCGGGAGGGTCTCTTTGTAAAGATAACATCTATGCTGAAACCTGTAAGATAAGAAGCCAGGAGTGAGAAGAGGCCTGATGGTATCTGAAGGAACACAGGTGCAAAGGATTAGAAGGTGAAAACCCTCTCCTTCTACTTGAAGAGCAGAAGGAAGATCAGTGAGGCTGGAGCCTCATGAGCATTGTGGAAGCGGCAGGATATGAAGCGGAAGAGAGGCAGGGACTTGTAAGCCATGATAAGGGATCTGAATTGTGTTCTTAAGGGTGGTGGGGTGCTGCGCAAATCAAGTTTGTACGAATGACATGAGACTAGAAAGGAGGATGCCCAGAAAAAAGCAAATATACTGGTCCGACTGTGGAACGTACTAGCATTTAAGAGCTTTGAAAAGGATCCAGAAGCAGATGACAGGTTCAATCACACAGGATGTGTGAGTCACCCCTTTCCCTGAAAACTTCTGAGTAGACCCTTCCTGGCTCTGATTCTGAGCAACCCCACCCTGCTTCAGGAAACATGTGATGTCAAAGTCTGAAAAGAAAGGGCAGTTCCTCACCCAGACAGCCTGCTAGAGGTTTGGGTTTGGTTCCTTTTAAGTGGGGTGGGGCAAGTATATGGGCGGGCCTCTTGGAAAGATCACTGAAAGATGGAACTGTGGAATAACTTGAGAAAGCAAATAGAAGCCTGCCCTGGACCTTGTGTCAATGGTGTCTAGGACTCCAAACTCGAGGGTATAGTAAACATGGGTCTGAAGAGCTTCTATGTTGAAAGTGCCAAGACTACCGAGAGATTCTTGTTTCGTGGATTCAATAAAGAAAGGATATTAGGCAAATAATATATAAATTGACATGGAAATCGGAGAGAAGGCTTTTTCCCTGTTGATAACCCAGTTTTTGTAGTCTCTGCTCCTGACCTCTGCCAGGAGGGGGAGCAGAAGTTCGGAGTGCTGCAGACCCAGTCTTCCAACCCTTTGGCCACTGGGTGTCAGCACTACTGTTTGGATGAAGGTTCTTCATCACCAAGGGCCATACAGCTTCTTAGTAGACTGCCCAGGAAACAAAACGCTTGTGATCAAGTCTTTGTTGAAAATGATATTTAGAGGAATGGTGGTAAAATAAGAGGTAAGTAGAGAACCATTTTCCAGCAGGGGAATAGAAATGGGAAAGATTGAGAGTTAAAGGGGATATGACCAAAGGAGGGAAAAATACTCTAGAAGCAATTCTTGAAGTTGGTGGAAGGTAGAAATGCAGAAATGGTAAAATGGTTGTTCCCCCACCATTGTGCCTTGGCCCTCAATTTCAGTTATGGAAGGCCATAGCATCTGATATTAGATTCTTGCCCCAAAGCCACATCCATACACTGATGGGATGTGAGGACCTCTTCTTAACCCATATATTCTGATAGATTCTCTTAATTGATCACCTTTAATAGTCAACTAATATGATTGATCCTCTTGCATACAATCAATATACATGCACAAAATAATTCCACAATTGGGTTTTTTCTCAAGCCTAGTACTATGTGAATTAAAAGTCAAAGTGACATACAACTTATCTTTTTCCTGTAAGATAAGCCAGTCTATTAGTGATATACAACTTCAAATCTCGACTCCACCACACACTCACACTGTCTCCTTGACACAGCTTCTTTGAGCCTCAATTGTCTTGTCTGCAGCATATGGATAGTATCTCATGAGACTGAGGGTTAAAGAGGTCATGCACACAAAACATCTAGTTTATTAGTAATTACTCAATAAGTGATAGCTAGTGTCATGACCTTGGGTTAACTTTAGAACTGATCACAGATCTCGGTCTATTGAGCAAGTTTAGATGAAAATTCAGGCTGGATGGTAAGCTGACCCCCTATTTTTCCCTCTTACTTATGCAGGTCCCTGGCATATAAAGACCCTGGACTTTCCTCTGAGACCAAACCGGGTAGCGTACCAACTAGTAAAAGCCACGGTGGTTTACCGCCATCAACTCTACCTTGCTCACTTCCGTCTCTCCTGCCACGTGGAGCCCTGGGTCCAGAAAAGTCCAACCAGCAGCCTTCCTCCAGGAAGAGGCTCTGCAAAACCTTCCCTGATGTCTAAAGCTTGGATGGAGATGGATATCACACAACACATGCAGCAAAGGCTCTGGAACCACAAGGGGCGCAGAGTGCTACGACTGCGCTTCATGTGTCAGCAGCAAAAAGGGAGTGACGGTCTAGAGTTCCAGTGGCCCAGCACGTCATCCTTGGACATTGCCTTCCTGTTACTCTATTTCAATGACACTCACAGAAGCATTCAGAAGGCCAAAGCTCCCCCCAGAGGCCTGGAGGAGTTTATGGAAAGGGACTCTCCTCTTCTGCGGAGGACCCGGCAAGCAGGCAGTATCGCATCTGAGTTTCCTGGCTCCTCTCGGGTACATGATGGGACTGAAAACAACCAGTGTTCTCTCCACCCCTTCCAAGTGAGCTTCCGCCAGCTGGGCTGGGATCACTGGATCATTGCGCCTCATCTCTACACCCCAAACTACTGTAAGGGGGTCTGTCCTCGGGTGCTGCACTATGGTCTCCGTTCCCCTAATCATGCCATCATTCAGAACCTTGTTAATGAGCTGGTGGACCAGAGTGTTCCTCAACCCTCCTGTGTCCCTTATAAGTATGCTCCCATTAGCATCCTGCTCATTGAGGCCAATGGGAGTATTTTGTACAAGGAGTATGAGGATATGATTGCCCAGTCCTGCACATGTCGGTGACAGCCAAGGTACAGCTAAGGTTTCCCAAGAAATTGGAAAAGGGTTTAAAATAAACAAAGACCAATATCAAACCAGCAAATTATTCTCTACCTAATCTATATAGCTCCTATTTCTTGCCTGAAGAGCTACTATTTGTCTCTTCTCCCACTTGTGAAGGACTCAATTTATAGCAGCACTTCTAATACCAATCCACTAGCATGGATCAGTGTGGTTTGACCACTAGTCAGAGCCCTTATGCTTGCATTAGGTGTTCTCTTGGAGGGGTGTTCTCTATTTTCTTGACCTTTTTTATTGTGACTGTCAAAAGTTCCAGTCCATGGTGGTAGACCTTCAGAGGTTGTTCATCAGAAGCTGGGAGTGGTAGACTGTCATAATGTCCATCCTCTAAGGCTCTCAAAGACTTGCAGTGGTGAAAGTAGGTTGAGATTTTATATTCCTCTTCCTTGCCTCCTATCTCCTAGAAACTACTAGTTCCTAATCACACTGCCTCTCTCTGTGCCTGTATTGCCTTGTATATATTGTACCTAAAACGTTTCTCAAACTAGAAAACTTAGGTAACGGTCTCTAATAGAAATCTTTTTCTAAGCTACCAGGGCTTTTCCTCTCAGCCCCTGAATCTGGAAAAAGCACCTGGGATTCCTTCCATCATAGGATAAGGACAGCCTTTAATGAGACCAATGAGGAAGCTTGAGTATGGAGCTTCCTCAGATGGCAGTCATCTCAAAACTCGGGTGTGTATGATGAGGGCCGTCACCTGATGAGGATTATGTATGGAGGGATATTTTAAACTGTCTATGAAACAACAGATTTCACAGGGCAATTTTAAATTTTATATAACTTAAATTCTTGTTAAATATCCCACAGAGAGCTCCCTGGTGGCTCAGAGGCTAGGAGTTGGCCAGACTTAAGGATGCAAGGGAGCAGAGGATTGTGGGGGAAGGGTGAAATGTGCTGAGTCCTGGAAGTGAGTTCATTCTGTGCTTGCCTGTTTCCTGTGGCCAGTTTGGCTCTGGGCCTGGGCCTCTGAGGGAGGCAGGCTCGCTGTCTTTTGGGAGGCATGGGACCCTTGGGCCAAATGATGCTTGTAGCGTGACTCCTATCTCTATGCTGTATTTAAATAATGGGATTGGGCTGTGTTGCAAATAAATGATTTTTTTGTTGTTAAAAAGAATCTTTGAGTGTTTGGGGGATTGGGAGGGAGTGGGTGGAAGAAATTTATTTCCTTTGTTCCCTCTAGCTATGGTCTGGAGCTCAACTCTAATCCCCAAAGGTCAAGGCTGGAGGATCCTCAGAAGTTGTACTCTTAAGGCAGTGCAGCAAGCGATTAACCCTCAACAAGGTGCCCTTGTGAGGAAGCCTAGTATTTCTTTTCCCCTGTCCAATTTTTCCCTTGACTGGCCTTATAGCCATTCTCATTGGAATGAGATTGGCTTAGGGTAGAAGCATGTGTTTGCCAAATGTAAATCCCTAGCTTATCTACCCATCATAAGTCAACAGGTTTTACCACTCTTAGCAATTCTTTCTACACAGAAAGAGTGAGTACCTTGCAAGTCTGTAACTACAAATACTCTTAACATCATTTGACCCATCTAGCTTTTATACTGGATCTTCTGGAATCAGCTCAGACATTTCTCTTCCTCACTGCCCCCATGACACCTGTAACAGTCTGGTGTCACTGTCTTGAAAAAAAAGGGCTTCCTTTTGAGGATTTCAGGTGTGTCTTACCTTTTCTTTATTAGAGCCTTGCCCCTAGTTAAGTTTTCCTTGATGAACACACAACTGTGAAAGTTTTGGTGAGGGGCTGGTGCTGTGGCATAGTGGGCTAAGCCTCTACCTGCAGCACTGACATCCCATACGGGTGCTGCTCCCTGTCCCAGCTGCTCCTCTTCCAATCCAGCTCACTGCTTATGGCCTGAGAAAGCCGTGGAAGATGGCCTAAGTGCTTGGGCCCCTGCATCTGTGTGGGAGAACTGGAAGAAGCTCCTGGCTCCTGGCTTTGGATCAGCACAGCTCCAGCCATTTGGGGAGTGAACCAATGCATGGAAGACCTGTCTGTGGCTTTACTTCTCAAATCTTTAAAAGTTTTGGCGAGGGATGTCTTGTTCTCATGCAGAATACTTTGATGTTCACACATGTCGTGAATTTTTCCATTGAACTAAATGTAACATAAGATATGCCTTCTAAAGTAAAATGACTAGCTGTTATGTCCTATTTCAAAATCATGACTCAAATAACAGAATGCGAATAAGGCAGTTTGTAGAATCCTTACATGAGCCACAAATTCACCCAGGAGATAAATGAGTTTTCAATCCAGCTCCTTCCCAAGCCCAAAGGGTACACACAAATGCCTAACAACCTGGAGGTGGACCTTAGTTACAGGATTGGATCTTGAGTTTAGCAACTTGGTTTAGATTTTCACAAAGCCATGACTTCCTAGCTTGTGAGTCCTAAATACACCTGAAGCTTAATCTGTTTACCAAGAACTCTTCATTAAATGGCCTCATTAACCATTAAGTCAGATGGTTTTTTAATAAGATTTGAGAGGCAGAGAGGTCTTCCATCAGCTGGTTCACTCCCCAGATAGCTGCAATTGCCAGAGCTGAGCTGATCTGAAGCCAGGAGCCAGGAGCTTCTTCCATGTCTCCCACATGGGTACAGGGGCCCAAGGACTTGGACCATCTTTTTCTGCTTTCCCAGGTCATAACAGCTGGATCAGAAGTGGAGCTGCCAGGACTCGAACCAGTGCCCATATGGGCTGCCAGCACTGTAGGTGGTGGCTTTATCCACCAGATGTTTTAAAAAGTTAAAGATGCGAAGAGATACATTTTCCATCCACTGGTTCACTGTTCATGTACTACAACAGTTGGGTCTAGGCAAGTGGGATGGTCCAGGCCAAAGTGGGATCCAGGAAGTGAGTCTGGGTCTCCCACATTGGGGGTATGTACCCAAGAACTTGAGCCATCATCTGCTGCCTCCCATAGGCTGCATTAGTAGAAAGCTGGAAAGGAAAGTGGAGCTGGGACTCAAGCCCAAGGACTCCAATACGGGACTCAGGTATCCCAAGTGGCATCTTAATTGCTGTGCCAAATGCTTGACCTAGATTTTCTTTTTAAAGTATTTCTTCAGCTCAGTACTTTCCTCAAATCTGTAAGAGATCTGTACCACAAACCTTCCTCAGAGAGGAAGGAGATACACTTGCTACTGGAAGAGGCTGTACGGATGGCAGATGGGGAGAAATGATTACTTGGTCTGGAGAAAGGAAGTAGGGAATAAAGTCCACCTTGTGTCAACAATCCCAGTGGCTAAGTCCAGAACTTCAATGTATGTGTACAAAAGGAGCATGCTTTCAATTTACTTATGACCATACAGCTCTCTTGCATTTACCTTGGTAGTGTATTACATCCAATTCTGGGCAAAGTTGGGAAACAGGCAAAGTTTATCTTCAGTTACATCAACTATATGGGTGCCTAATCTTGTCTCAGATTTCAGGGGCAGGCGTTTGGCTCGCTGGTTAAGATGCTACTTAGAGTATCTGCGCCCCATATCCAAGTGCCTAAGTTTGAGTCCTGGCTCCACTCTCCATTCTAGCTTCCTGCTAATGTGCCTAATGAAGCAGCAGGTGATATTGACCCAAGTGCTTGGTCCCCTCCCATCCATATGGGTGACCTGGATTGAGTTTTGGGCTCCTTGGGGCCAGTACTGTGGTATAGTGGGTTAAGCTGCCGCCTGTGGTGTTGGCATCCCATATGGGCACTGGTTTGAGTCCTGGCTGCTCCACTTCCAATCCAGCTCCCTGTTAATGCACCTGCAAAGGCAGAGAAAGATGGCCCAAATCCTTGGGCTCCTGCACCCACATGGAATCCCTAGAAGAGGCTCCTGGCTCCTGGCTTCACATCGGCTCAGCTCCAGCGGTGGTGGCCATTTGGGGAGTGAACCAGTGGATGGAGGCTCGCTCTCTCTCTCTCTGTCTCTTCCTCTCTCTTTCTGTAACTCTGCCTTTCAGACAAATAAAATTTAAAGAAAAAAATAAGTTTTGGGCTCCTGGCTTCAGCCTGGCCCAGCCCTAGCTGTTGTGGGCATTTAGGGAATGAACCAGTGAACTGGAACACTCTTGCTCTTGCTCTCAAGTAAATAAAATTAAAAAATTAAAAATAAAATTTCATTTGTCTTTAGTTAATTCTTGCAATAGCCTCATTAAAAATAACAGCTTCATTGAGCTCTAAATTATACCATAAATACCACAATTTAGATATACAACTTGGTAGTTTTCAGTATATTTACAAAGTTGTACAAATATCGCCATGATCTAATTTCACCACAAAAACAAACCCTGTGCCCGATAGCAGTCAATCTCCATTTATCAGATTGATTAGGCATTCACATTGTTCCTACTTTTTGGCTGTTGTACTTGCATGAATATTCATGTAGAGGTTTTCATGTGGATGTATGATTTCAATCCTTTCATGCATATACCTAGAAATAGAAATATTGAATCATATGGTAACTTGATATTCCATATTTTTATTTTTTTAAAGATTTATTTATTTGAAAGAGTTACACAGAGAGAGGAGTGGCAGAGAGAGAGAAAGGTCTTCCCTCTGATGGTTCACTCCCCAGTTGGCTGCAACAGCTGGAGCTGCGTCAATCTGAAGCCAGGAGCCAGGAGCCAGGAGCCAGGAGCTTCTTCTAGGTCTCTTACATGGGTGCAGGGACCCAAGGACTTGGCCATCTTCTGCTGCTTTCCCAGGCCATAGCAGAGAGCTGAATTGGAAGTGGAGCAGCCTGGTCCTGAACCGGTGCCCATATGGGATGCCAGTGCTTCAGGCCAGAGCATTAAACCGCTACACCACAGTGCCGGCCCCGATATTCCATATTTTAAAGAGATTTATTAATTTATTCAAAAGGCAGAGTGACAGAGGAAAAGACAAAGAGAAATTTTCCATTTGCTAGTTTACCCCTCGGATGGCCACAACAGCTCAATCTGGGCCAGGCTAAAGCCAGGAACTCCATCCGGGTCTCATACAATGAGTGGAAGGGCCATCTGCCTCTGCCTTCCTAGGTGCATTGGCAGGGAGCTGGATAGGAATTGGAGCAGCCTGGAACTGAACTGGCATGCTGATATGGAGTGTTGGCTTCAAAAACAGTAGCTTAACTTGCTGTGCTTCAAGCTGGCCTCTATATTCAGCATTTTAAGGAACTGTTTTCCTATGTGGATCCAGCATCATTTGAGGATTCCAATTTCACCAACATTCTCAGGAACATTTATTGTCTGTCCTTTTCATTCTACCATACTAGTGATGGTGAAGTGGTATCTCATTGTTTTGATTTGCATTTCCATACTGACAAGCAATGTTGAGCATCTTTTCATTTGCTTATTAGCAACTGGCATATCTTCTTCGGAAAATGTCTATTGAAGTCATTAGCCCAGTTTTTAATTGGATTGTCTCTTGTTGAGATGTAAGAGTTTATATTTTCTAGTTCCTAGTCCTTATCAGCTGTATGAATTGCAAATATTTTATCTAATTCTGTGGGTTTTTCTTTTTTGATGGTATCCTTTAAAGCACAAAAGTTTTTAACTTGGAAGAAGTCTAATTTGTCTATTTTTATCTTTTACTGCTTTTGCTTCTGGTGTCATCTGAGAAAACATTGAATAGTCCAAGGTCATGAAGATTCACACCTTTAGCTATTTTAGAGTTTTAGCTGTTACATTTAGGGATTTCATCCATTTTAATTAATTTTTGTATATGTGGTAAAGGTCCAACTTTGTTCTTTTGCATGTGAATATATAGTTGCACCAACATCCTTTGTTGAAAAGACTTTTTCTGCCATTTAATTGTCTTGGCACCCTTGTTAAAAACTGAGTGTAAATGTAAGAGTGTATTTCTAGACTTTCAAGTTTGTCATCCATCCATATGACTATTCTTATGCCAAGACAAAACTGTCTTGCTATCTGTAGCTTTCTGGTAAGTTTTGAAACTAGAAAGCTTGATTAGTCCAAAATTTTTCTACTTTATCAAGATTTTTTTTTGGACATTCTGGGTCACTTACATTCCCATATATTTTAGGATCAACTTTTCAATTTCTGAAGAAATAACAGTTGGGTTTCTTTCATAAGAATTACATTGAATCTATAGATAATTTTTGGTATTATTGCCATCTTTATTAAGTCTTCTGTAAACATGGAAGGTCTTCCAATTTAGTTAGGGCTTCTTTGAATTTTTCAATGATGTTTTGTCATATTCAATGAGTGTCTTATACTCTGTTAAATTTATTCCTAAGTCTAAAGATTATTTTATGGTATTTTAAATGGAATTATTTATTTATTTATTTATTTATTTGAGATGCAGAGTTCAGACATAGAAGCAGGGAGGGGCGGTGCCTTCCACCTACCTGCAGGTTCACTCCTCAAATGGCCGCAACAGCCAGAGCTGAGCCAATCTGAAGCCAGGAGCCAGTAGCCTCTTCTGGGTCTCCCACATGTGTGCAGGGGCCCAAGAACTTGGGGCATCTTCTGCTTTCCCAGACCACAGCAGAGAGATGGATCAGAAGTGGAGCAACTGGAATATGAACCAGATGCCAGCCCTGCAGGCAGAGGTTTAGCCCACTATGCCACAGTGCCGGCCCCAATGGCATTGTTTTCTAAATTTCACAAATATGTTGTACAGAAAATACAGTGCAATTTTTGTATATTAATCTCAAACCCTGCAAACTTCCTGAACTCGTTTATTAGGAATAACAATTTCTATGGATTTCTTGAGATTTTCTCTATGCAAGTTCATATCATCTTGAATATAGATGGTTTTACTTCTTCCTTTGCAAACTGGATGCCTTTTATTTTTGCCTAATTGTCCTGTATAGAACCTCTAATATAATGTTGACAGAAGTAGTCAAAGCAAGCATTCTTATCTTGTTCTTTATTTTGAGGAAAGGCATCAGTCTTTCACAAATTAAGTATGATTTTAGCTGTGGTTTATTATAAACATCTGAATTCAATACTTTAAAGCTACAGTAATCAAGACATTATAGTATTGATATAAGAATAAACAGATCAATGAAATATAACAGAAAGCTCCAAAGTAAATGTACAGAAATACAGTTAGCTGATCTTTGATAAAGGAACAAAGATAATTAGGTGGATAAAGGATGAGATTTTCAATAGTGCTGGAACAAACACAAATCTAAACAAAGAGCTTACATCTTTCACAAAAATTAATTGAAAATTGATCACAGATACAAACATCAAACCGAACTTCAAAACTTCTTAAAGATAACGTAGGATAAAATCTAAGTAAACTTGGATATGGTGGTGAATTTTTAGATGTAACACCAAAAGCATGATCTAATAAAAGAAAAAATAACAAGTTGAATTTTATTAAAATTAAAACCTCTCTATAAAAAGACACCGTTAAGAGAATGAAAAGACAAACCACATACTGAAAGGGAATTTTTGCAAAAACATAAGTGAAAGGTTTGTCTCCAAAATAGGTAAAGAACTCCAAAAAGTCAGAACAAAAAGGGCAAAATATCTGAATGGACATCTCACCAAAGATGGCATTATCTATGGCAATAAGTGTGTGAAAAGATACTCAGCACATATGAAAGTACTTCAAAAATTCATGGAACTGGAAGTACACGATAAACTTATTTTGGTGCAAAAATGTTGTAATCCATGTATAGTTCGTTTATAACATGAATTTCCATGAACTTTTTGAAGATCCCTTGTATGTCATTAAAGCAACAATGAGATATACCTGCATATCTGTTAGAGCGTCTAAAATCCAAAACACTGAGAACACAAAATGATGCAAGGTTATGGTGAAATAGGAACTGTTGTTCATTGCTGATAGTACTACAAAATGGTACATCTACTTGGCAGCAAGTCTAATAGTTTCTTGCAATACTACCATACAATCCAACAGCCACACTCCTTGATGTTTATTTAAAGGAGTTGAAAATGTATGATTACATAAAAACCTGCATATGAATGTTCATAGTATAACTACTCATAATTACTAAAACAGAAGAAACCAAGATATTCTTTGAAAGGCAAATGGATAAACAAATTCTCGTACATGTATACAATGTAATATTATTCAGGATTAAAAAGACAAGAGCTATCACACCACACCAAAAAATTGGAGATTCTTAATGCATACTGCTAAATGAAAGAAGGTAGTCTGAAAAGGCTGCAAACTATGATTCCATTCATGATAGTGAAGAAAAGACAAAAGTATAGACAGTAAAAAGATCAATGGCTGCTATGCGGTTTAGTGTAGAGCGAGAAATATAACATGCGATGTTTAGGACAGTGAAATTCTTTTGTATGATACTGTAATAGTACACATGTTATACATTTCTCAAAACTAATAGAACTGTACAGCTGAAAGAATGAGCCCCGATATAAACCATGGACTTAATTATGATGTATCAATATTGGTTCATCAGTTTTAACAAATATACCAAACTAATGTTAATATGCCAATAATAGAGGGGGAAAGAAGAAACGGTGAAATGGGGGGAGGAAGGGCAGTATATAGAAACCCTCTGTACATTAAATTTTATATTTATTTATTTAAGGATTTATTTATTTGAAAGGCAGAACGACAGAGAGAGAGGCAAAGGAAAAAAAAGAGAAAAAAGGTCTTCCATGGGTTGGTTCACTCCCCAAATGGCCGTGAAATCTGGGACAGGGCCAGGCAAAAGCTGGGAGCCTGGAATGGCATCCAGGCCTCCCACTTGGGTCACAGGGGCCCAACTACTTGGGCCATCTTCCACCACTTTCCAGGCACATAACCATGGAGCTGTATTGCAAATGGAGCAGCTGGGAATCGAACCCTGGTTCACATATGAAGTGTTGGAGTGCAAGCCAAGGCTTAATTCCCTGCAATACAATGCCAGCCGCCTGTCTGCCTGTTTAATCAGCTGATTGATTGATTGATTGATTGATTAATGTATGTTTTTTTTCATGGTTTATATTCTTTTAATATGACATTTTAAAATTTCACATTTTAAAATATTTTTGACTTTTTTGCATACATTTCATAAATACTACTTTAGAAACATAGTGAACATAGTGATTCTTCCCACTGTACCCACTTTCCCCCCACACCCTCCCAATTTCTTCCCTCTCCTGTTCCCAGTCTTGTTTATTACTAAAGTCTATTTCCATTTAATTTTGTACACAGAGGATTAACTCTATTCTAAGTAAAGAGTCTAGCACTTTGTTTGAGGGAGACAAAGAAAAAGAAAGAGAAAGAAAAACAAAACAAAACAAACAAATAAAAACAGAAACTAAAGAAAAAAAATTAAAAAAGAACAAAATCTGTTCCTCAACAGTTTAGACAAAGGCCGTTCAAAGTTGTTGCATCTTGATGGTAATTTTGCTTTTTTTTTTTTGTGGAAACCTAATTATCTTTTTTTTTAACTTTTATTTAATGAATATAAATTTCCAGTGTACAGCTTATGGATTACAATGGCTTCCCCCTCCCTTAACTTCCCTCCCACCCGCAACCCTCCCCTCTCCCGCTCCCTCTCCCCTTCCATTTGCATCAAGATTCATTTTCAATTCTATTTATATACAGAAGATCAATTTAGTATAAAGATTTCAACAGTTTGCACCCACACAGAAACACAAAGTGAAACATACTGTTTGAGTACTAGTTATAGCATTAAATCAAAATGTACAGCACATTAAGGACAGGGATCCCACATGAGGAGCAAGTGCACAGTGGCTCCTGTTGTTGACCCAACAAATTGACACTCTAGTTTATGGTGCCAGTAACCACCCTAGGCTGTCGTCATGAGTTGCCAAGGCTATGGAAGCCTTCCAAGTTTGCCGACTCTGATCATATTTAGACAAGGTCATAAAATACAGGGTGAGGATAGTAACCAATGATCCTAAGAGTGGCATTTACCAGGTTTGAACAATTATACAGCATTAAGTGGGGAAGAGGACCATCAGTACACACAGGTTGGGAGTAGAGCCATTGGTGGTAGAGTAGAGGTTGTGATTACAAAGGAATGAGGCCCAAGTACGCTAGACAGGGTCTAGAACAAAGGACAGAGTCATTATTAGAGGAGCTAAGAAAGGTGCTGTCTAAGCTACAAGTAATTTTTCTGATTGAGAGGCAAATAGAACCTGATAGAAGGGGCTTGATAATAATCTGGTGGGCTTTAGGCCTTGTAAGTTAAGAGGCCCAGACCTATCTATCTCTTCACATGGGGTATATCCTAAGGGAGGTGTGAACCTCCTAGGGGAAGGCACTCTGTTGACTTTCATTACTTGGCTGGCCTGGGAGGAGAGCTGGCCAGGTAAAGGCAGGTGGCATCTCTAACAAGAAATTTACAGTTCTGCCTGCAATGTTGCTGACCCTACTTGACCATCCCCTCAGCTGCAGTGGTCACTTTGGAAGCTGGGCTGAGTGAAGGGCTTTTCAGCTTAGAGCCAATAAGATCTGTGGCTCTGACCTGGGCATCCTTCGACTCCAGGGCAGGTCCATTTCCAGTGATCCAACTCTTGGCAGAGCTGCCAGGGCTCTTCACAAGCTGACTTCTGCTGAAGCCCAGGCTTACCACCTTGAAAGCCACTGCAGTGGACTGGCCTGTTGGGTCTCCTTGAGGGCAGATCACTGTACAGATCAGCCATTAATAGGCCTGCCACCCATTGCTTCTGATGCCGAGCTTTCTTTTCCTCCTGGTTTGTGTTAAAGCAGACCAGAAGATGCAAGTCAAGGGAGTGCCCAAGTCCCATCTCTAATCTTCGGTGGCCTGAACTACAAGTCTATAGTCACAGACATGTTCTGTAGTAGTTTTTCTAAGGTAGACAATGCCCATGAGGAAAATTATATTCTCACTTTAAAACTTTCTTTCCCTTTGGTCTGAAAGGGAGGTTTTTTTTCTACTTACTGTATACTTCGCTGATGGCGAAGTGAATCTAGCTATGAGATTATTATTTAAGTTCTTATTTTGGCTATGCTATTACAGAAAAATGTTAGCCATCTCTTTTATAAGGTCTAAAGATTAAATTGTGCGTCCTACAGATTCCTTTATAATAGAATTAGTTTCCTACCTTGAAGAGAATAGAAAAATGAAAGAACAAGTTGGGCTTAGAATAGAGAAATGAGGGAGCAAGTCCTAGATCGCTTGCTGACAATAGCAATATCACATGAATACTTAGCAAACCGTTTCAACCATTAGATAACAACTTAAGAAAACATTTACCAGAAGGTCCAATGCCTTCTATAAATTTTAAGAATCATGTATTTGAAAACACTTCTTAAATATCTAACATGGTGTAGTTTGTTTAACCAGTAAACTTAAGCACAAACCAATAAAATGTTTTTAGTTTCTTTCTACCAACAAGTATAAAACATATGATACACAGATTCTGGTCACACTAATTAAAATGTATCTTTGATTGATTTTAGCAGCTTAAATTTATGGACAATCTTATCTATACGCCATTTAAAATAAAACTCTTAATAAAATTTCCCCATGTGGACATACAATATGTACACACATATAACATAGCATAATAGACCAATATAGCAATTTTAATAATAGCTTTTAAAATCTTTAACTCTTTTTGTAGATTGCCAATTGATTTGAATATCAAGCCTCTAAGGCTCCACCGAAAGCAGACAGTCCACTTAATATAGAGCCATAGTGTAACAAGAAAAAACACCACAGTGAAGAAACCAAATATCTCCAACATGCCAAACAACAAATGCAAAAACCGAGGTAACAAGAACAAGGAAGATACTATGACACCCCCAAATGAAAAAGACACCCCAATTCAAGATTATGAAGATGATGAGATAGAAGAAATGCAAGAAGCAGATCTCAAAAAATTGATAAGGACATTATGAAGTTCTCAAAAACAAATTCTTGAACTACAGAAATCCTTAATGGACAAGATAGAAAATCTCTCTTGTGAAAATGAAATATTAAGGAGGAATCAAAATGAAATGAAACAACTAGTGGAACAAGAAACTGTGATAATGATGAGAAATCATAATGAAATGAAGAATTCAATAGATCAAATGACAAACACATTAGAGAGCCTTAAAATCAGAATGGGCGAAGCAGAAGAGAGAATATCAGACTTAGAAGACAGAGAACAGGAAAGGAAACAGGCAAACCAAAGAAAAGGAGAAGAAATTAGAAATCTAAAAAATATTGTCGGGAATCTACAGGATACTATTTTTTTTTTTGAGGTTCAGGAATGCATATATTTTTTACTTACAAATATTCATCTGACCAAAATTCAACATAACCTTTATGGAACACTAAACAATTGTTTTGTTTTTAAAATAACATTTCATTCAAACTATATAATTCAGTAAAGTTTTTTTTATACAGCAAGCAATGCTTAAACCCTGGAAAATCTGTAGAAAAGAGATATTCACACAAAATAAGAAAAGAAAAATCTGAGGTATCCCTCACACACATCCACTCATTCTGATACACACACATACTCACACACATACCCCCTGTGTGTCCACACAGACACAATCATTCTCACTCACAAAGTGGCTGCAGCATAGGCAAAAAATTGTAGGTCCAAAGGAAAATGATTGATTGTTCTAATAAAGAGTCCAGGTAGCTCAGAAAAACAAAACAAAACACAACAGTCCTCTGAGGAAATTATTACCTCAAAAAATGTTCTCAAGATGAATTTGAGATCTAAGCCTATGAAATTGCTTTTGCAAAACAGCTCCCTGCAGTCCAAGGTGACTTGTGCAAATAGAAGGAATCAACTGAGGCTAGTTCCTGTACTTCCTTAAACAAGGGTGTGGGATGCTCGCAGGTGCCCAGGGACGCTCCCATCATGCCAGGTACTGCTGCAGTGCCGTCTTTGCCTTGTCACAAAGGTTTGAGTCTGGTGACTGACTCAGTTTGTGCAGAATATCTACGATGCCCATGTCTCGTAGTTTGTCCTGGCGTTCTTGTGACCCTTCCTCTTCATTCCATATGAGGTTTGATATACAAAACATGGCGGCAAGCTGCAGTTTGACATGTGAATGGCCCATGTAGTACTTGATCTTCTGCAGGATGTCATCATTGGTCATAATAAGCTCTTTTGCTGTTGTCCCATCTGCTATGTTGGCTAGTATGCACAATGTCTGCTCTTTGACCTCAATGTTATGCTCCCCTTCCAGAATAAGGGTGACGGCTTGCATAATTTGCTTTCCATGAGTGCTCATTATTTTATCTATGTGAGGCCGAGTAGACAAGAGATTTCGAAGAAGTCCCAAAGTCTTCATCAGCACATTCAAATCTGAATCTGATAATAACCGGAATAGTTGTTCAGTACTCAAGCTTCGTAAAATATCTGCTTTTATTTTTTGTTCAGCCTGAAATGCCATATTCATTAAGGCCCAAATTCCATTCACTAGTAAAGCAGGATTTTCACTCTGGGTTAATCCACAAAGTAGCTCTACGGCTCCTGATTCTAAAATTGGCTCTTTGCTTGGAGAAAATTCAAGAAGAAGATTACATAGCATAGAAGATGCTACTACAAGGATTTCATCAGGTGCATTTTGTAAAACCTTCATTAAAGGTTTCCATACAGCGTGATCCTGGAAACTGGTTCGAAGCTGCTGCACAGATCTGGATAAACTGTGCAAACATCTGACGGCAGCTAACCGCACCTTGACACTAAACTCAGACAAGCCAGTCACAATTCGGTCCATCATATTTTCAGTCTCAATGATCTTCTTCCGGATGTCTTCATCATTTGCTCCAAGAGAAGCATAGAGCTTGAATGCAGCCTGGCGGAGTTCGTGAGCATGTTTTAAGTCATGATCAAGCCTTTTAATGTCAGTGATGGCGCTCACTGAGCTGGGATACTTGAAATAATCAGCAAGCATGGCAATGAGGTGATCAGTTATGCTAGCGATTCTCTGCAGCTCAACATCTGGCTCAATCAGATAGGCGAGTGTTTCAGCTCCTTCAACTCTCTCCTCTAGCAATCTCTCCTTACTGCACATTCGAACCAAACAAGGCAATGTCTTTAACACAATACAGCTGTCATCTGTCCAAATTGCTCCTGCTCTACACATGTAAGTTAAACATTTTGCCGATGTGAGCTGCATCTCAATAGGCTTATCCCTCTGTAACATCTTCACAAAAATCTGTGGCAATAATTCTCCATCAACCAAAACATTCACCAGGGTCATCGATACCTGGGGGTTTTCAAAAGCTAAAACGGAGAAGCATTTCAGTGCTTGCATTCGAACCTTGTAGGATAGTGAGGTTAGTAGGTGAGCAATATTCTGAACTGCACCATGGTTAAATAGAATTGTTTGATGATCTGGCCCTTTACAGCAGTGTGAGAAGATCTGACAGATGTACTCCTGGGTGTAGCGAGACCTGCCAAGCAGTGCCATGAGGTGTGGTATCACTGTGGCATCAGTATACAGTAGCTCCTCTGGAGTGACAGGACTGGTGAAGATGGTCCGCAGGCATCGGAGGCAAGCTTCAATGAACTTCAGGTCAGGGGACAGTAGTCCTTGCAGTAAGGCAGGGATAATATGGCAGTCCAGAAGAGACTTGACATTGTTTTCAGTACCCATAGCAAGGCTTCCTAATACCACTGCACATTCGGTTTTCAGCTCTGTGCTTGAGGTTTCTTGCTGAAGCAAGTACAACAATCTTGGAACAGCTCCTAAAACAATGAGGTTGGCTTTCTGCTTGTTGTTTCCAATTACAGCATTTTTCATGTCTATGACACCTTGTAGCACTTTCTGGGGATCAGGGTCAAATAGCCTGTCAACATAGTGGCGACTGCTAGCTGTTACTTCCTGGGAGACCTGGCTGAAGCTTCTGGCTACTGGCTTCAGCCTGGCCCAGTCTTGACTGTTGCAGACATCTGGATATAGAACTAGCAAGTGGAAGATCTCTGTGCCGAGAGGACGCTCATGCGGATTGGGGTCTCTAACAGGCACGCCATCTTGAGCCTTCCCACCCGGCTGCTGCCGGGAATCTACAGGATACTATTAAAAAACCCAACATTCGGGTTCTAGGAGTTCCTGAAGGCATGGAGAGGGAGAAAGGATTAGAAGGCATTTTCAGTGAGATACTAGCAGAAAATTTCCCAGGTTTGGAGAAGGACAGAGGCATCTTAGTACAGGAAGCTTATAGAACCCCTAATAAACATGACCAAAAGAGATCCTCACCACGACATGTTGTAATCAAACTCACCACAGTGAAACATAAAGAAAAGATCCTAAAATGTGCAAGAGAGAAACGTCAGATTACTCTTAGAGGATCTCCAATTAGACTCACAGCAGACTTCTCATCAGAAACCCTACAAGCTAGAAGGGAATGGCGAGACATAGCCCAGGTACTAAGAGAGAAAAACTGCCAGCCCAGAATATTATATCCTGCAAAGCTCTCATTTGTGAATGAAGGTGAAATTAAGACTTTTCATAGCAAACAGAAACTGAAAGAATTTGTTGCCACTCATCCTGCCCTGCAAAAGATGCTTAAAGATGTGTTACACACAGAAACACAGAAACATGGTCACCAATATGAAAGAAGGTAAAGGAAGGAAACCTCACAGCAAAAGATCATAGGAAGCTCAATTTCTCTTTGACATAGAATTACACTCTGATGCTCTGTTAAAACAATGTGTTAAAGTAATCTATTATGTTCTCTTGATGTCTGTTAAATTCTAATTGTTCAAAAACAGCTGAATTTTTATTAAGAGCTATGGGTTATTTAAATATGTGCTTATTTTCAAAGATTTGAATAATCACCTTGTAACAATGATCAAATTTGGTCTATGTTATGTCATGATTTTAAGGAATCTTATTTCAACCAGATATTTTGGATTTTGAGCCTTCTTGGCATTCTTGACAGGCATTCAAAAAATCAAAGTTTCAAACAATCTGGTCTCTAAAATTTCCAGCAAAGCCTGGACTTTGGTTTTTCCAGTTTGGGCCCAACTGAAAAAATCGAAGGACCTATGTCTCTCATCTTATAGAGACACCAACTAATCAGGCTATTTGGATTATATTAGAAGTACTGTCAATATGTGACGTGGTACCAAACTTTAAGTTTCTATAATGGAAAATGCTATTAATACAAATGTTTGAGAATTAAAAAGTCTAATGATCTTGTGTTACTAGACATGATAGTTATCTTAATGAGAAAGCCCCAGAGGCCTAAAGGGTTAAATACTTGTAAAATCCTACAGGTGCTTTCAAAAATACTGTGAAGTAAGCAAGTGCCTCTTGTTGGTTGATGAGTTTATAATTTCAAAGATGGCGACTTACAGTCTTTTGTCATCCACAGTTATATATGATTTGCTGCTCGTAAAACTAAAGTGTTGTTGGTTCTGTGTTTAGCTGTCCTCCTATAGGTTCATATGGACTTTTTCCAGCCACTTCTATTGTATTCAGTACTTTGGGATGGCTCTGTAAACAGATGAAGCCAATAATGTATTAACAGTACCAACTGAGAGAAAGTATGGTTAACTGAGGTTACTGATTAATGTATGTTTTAAAGTTAAGCTTAAGCATGATAGGAACAGCAGTGGATATTGCAGACATTTGGGGACTGAACTAGCAGACAGGAAGATCTCTGTTACTTTCTCTCTCTCTCTATCTCTGAATTTAAAATACATTTTTGCTTAAAAAAAAGTCAAGCTGTTGTATGGGCACTTGGTGCAGCAGGTATCATATTTCTAGGGACGTCCACATCCCACATTGCAGTGCCTGGGTTTGAATCCAGGCCCTATTGCCAATTCCAGCTTCCTCCCAATACACACTGGTATGAGCCAGTCCCATCACTAACTGATTCAGAAAATGGGGTAGGGAAACAGAAGATGGGAGATATCTATCTTTCTGTCTCCCTCTGTCTCTCTGCCTTTTATTTATTGTTATTAGTAATGTATTTAATTTAACGAAGGGCAGAGTGACAGAGAAATAGAGGCAGAGAAAGAAAGAGAAAAAGATATTTTATCAGCTGGTTCACTCCCTAAATAGCCACAATGGCAAGTGCTGAAACCAGGCCAAAGCCGGGAGCCTAGAACTCCATCCTGGTCTCCCATGTGGGTGCAGGGGACCAAGCACTTGGGCCATCTTCTGCTGACTTCTCAGGGACATTAGCAGGGAGCTGCATTGGAAGTGGAGTAGCTGGGACTTGAACCGGTACCCATATGGGATGCTGGCATCAAAGGGAGCAGTTTAACCTGCTGTACCACAACTCTGGCCCCATAATTTTTGTTTATGTTTTAAACATTGACAAAATTTATTTATCATTTATACATGGCATTTTGAAATATATATACATTGTGGAATGCCTAAATTGAGCTAATTTTACATGTGTATACTATTACCTCATTTTTGAGGTAAGAACATTTAAAATCTACTCAGAATTTTTCAAGAATACAATAAATTATTAACTAAAGCCAGAATGTTATACATTAGATCTCTTAAAATTATTCTACTAACTGAAATTTTGTATACTTTGACCAACATCTCCTCAACATATCTACCCTACCCTAGCCTCTGATAACCACCATTCTACTCTCTACTTCTATGAATTCAACGTGTTTAGATTCTGCATATAAGTCAAGTCACACACTCATTGTGTTTCTTGCCTAGATTGTTTCACTTAGCACAATGTCCTCCAGATTCATCCATATTATTGAAAATGACAGAATTTCACTTATTTTTTAAAGGCTGGATAATATTCCACTGTGTACATATAACACATGTTCTTTATCCATTCATCCATTTATGGATACTTAGCTTAATTCCATCTTGGCTATTAGGAATAATGCTATAATGAACATAGGAGTGCAGCTATTTCTTCAACAGGTTGATTTCATTTCCTTTGGATATAGGTTCCTATACCTGACAGTGGAGCTGCTGTATCAAATTAAAGTTCCATTTTTAACTTTTGAAGGAACTATCATTCTGTTTCCGTAAAGGTAGTACTATTTTACGTCACCACCAACAGGGTGCAAGTGTTCCCTTTCTTCTACATCGTCACAAATATTATGTTTTGTCTTTTTAATTTTTTATTTTATTTCAAATTGACAATTTATAATTGTGTATCTTTATGGAGTACAAAGGGATAAGATTTATGAATTCAGCGTAGAATGATTAAATTAAGAAAAAGAACATACTCATCACCTCAAATGATTATCTTTTTGTGGTGAGAACATTTGAAACTTATTTTCTTAGTAATTTTAAAAATACAGTACACTATTATTAAATACATTGACCACACTGTGATGTATCTGAAAAGATGTATTCTCCCTGTCTGAGATTTTTTTTAAAAAGATTTATTTTATTTATTTGAAAGACAGAGTTACAGAAAGATGTAGAGACAGAGAGAGAGAGAGGGAGAGAGGGAGAGGTCTTCCATCTGTTCGTTCATTCCCCAGATGGCTGCAACAGCTGGAGCTGAGCTGATCTGAAGCCAGGAGCCAAGAGCTTCTTCCAGGTCTCCCATGTGGGTGCAGGGGCCCAAGGACTTGGGCCATCTTCTACTGCTTTCCCAGGCCATAGGAGAGAGTTGGATAGGAAGAGAAGCAGCCGGGACTCGAACTGGTGCCCATATGGGATGCAGGCGCTTCAGGCCAGGGCTTTAACCCGCTGCGCCACAGTGCCAGCTCCCTGTCTGAGATTTTGTACTGTTTAACCATCACCTCCCACCCCTAGTCTCTGGAACCACCATTCTACTCTTCATTTCTATTTTGTTTTTGATTGCATGTATAGTGAGATCATGTGGTATTTGTCTTTCTGTGCTATGTTGTTGCAAATGACAGAATTTCCATCTTTTTAAAAAATGGATAAAATTCCATTGTGTGTATACACCAAATGCTCTTTTTAAAATTTTATTAATATAAAGAGAACAGATTTTATGTATTTCATAGCTATAGTTCTAAGAAGATAACCATAATGCTCTCCCTCAATCCCCTTCTTCCTTCCTTTTTTAAATTTTTAAAAATATGTAATTTCCATCTATTCTATACTCACAGGTTTAATGCACCACTAACCATAGTATTCAACAAGTAAAAAGTATAATGACCACAGTTTCACAGGTAGTATAAACAAGAGCCAAGAACAACAATCAAATTGTAAGATGCCTATTTCGTTCCTATACATTCTTTGTATATTAACCATTTTAATCACTATTAATTATATTATATTATATTACATTATATTAACCACATATCAGAGAAAACATGATATTTGGCTTTGGGGGACTGGCTTATTTCACCAAGCATAATGATTATCTGTTGATTTGTTGATAGACACTTAGATGGATTATATAAATTGGCTGTTGTGAGTAGTGCTATGAAATGAATATGGGTGTACAGATACCTCTTCGAAATACTGATTTCAAATCTTTTGGGTAAATACCCAGAAGCATGATCTCTGGATCAGATGGTGATTCTATTTTTATCTTTTTGAGGGAGCTTGTATGGTTTTTCATAATGGCTATACTGATTTACATTTCACCAACACTGCACAAAGGTTCCTTTTTCTCCACACCCTCCACACTTACTATCTTTGATAATTTTTTCACAATAGCCATTATGACCTGTGTGGGATGATAGTTCACTGTGGTTTCAATTTGCATTTCCGTGCCAATTAGTACTACTGACTGTTACTCTCTGGCATTTTGTATGTCATCTTTTGAGAAATGTCTATTCAGGTCTTTTGCCCCACTTTTAATAGTTATTTGTTTTCTTGCTCTTGAGTTGTTTAAGTTCCGTGTATATTCTGGATATTAATCCTTTGTCAGATGAATGATTTGAAAATATCATCTCCCTTTCGTTAGGCTTTCTCTTCACACTGTTGTTTCTTTGGCTTTGCAGAAGCTCTTTATTTTGGTGAAATCCCATGTCTAGTTTTGCATTTGTTGCCTGTGCTTTTGGCTTCATATCCAAAAAAATCATTGCCATGGGGTTGGTGCTGTGGTGTAGCAGGTAAAGCTGCCACCTGCAGTGCCAGCATCCCATTGTGGGCACCGGTTTGAGTCCTGGCTGCTCCACTTCCAATCCAGCTCTTTGCTGTGGCCTGGGAGAGCAGTGGGCCCTTGCAGCCGCATGGGACACTTGTAGGAGGCTCCTGACTGGATTGGCGCACCTCCAGCCATTGTGGTCAATTGGGGAGTGAACCAGCAGTTGGAAGACCTCTCTCTCTGCCTCTCTCTCTCTCTCTGTGTAACTCTGACTTTCAAATAAATAAATAAATCTTTAAAAAAGTCATCGCCTGGACAATATTTGTCCCAGTATTGTCTCCTATAGTTTTCACAGTTTCAGGTCTTACATTTATGCCTTTAGTCCATTTTGAATTGTTTTCTATAAATGGTTTAAGTGAATGACCAAATTTATTTCCTCTCAATGTGGATATCCATATGAGAATAAGGGCTCATCCTTTAGTGCCTAACTTCGAGGTTCACAGCACCCAGATGACCTTCTGCTTGGTCTTTTTAGGAATGGATACTATGTAGTCAGTAATTTAGGGGCTGAGACCATGGGGGAGAGTAGACATAGGACTATGAAGGGAAATAAACCACTTGTGCTGACACTTCATTTGCTGTCCCTTGAACACTTCATTTGCTATCCCTTGTTTCTTTGTCATTGGGCTTAATTGCTTCCTGGCATAATTGATTGTCTCAGCTACAATAGATTTTATTGCACCTCACTGCGGAAGATAAGCACTTTGTATGAGGCTAGGTATGGCAGAGAATGCTGTAGGGATAGGACCAGAGACTAAACCACTCTTCTATACTAGTCTGTGTCCATTCTACCCTGAGACTATCCTACTTATTTCTTAGGCTCAGCAGGGACCTGTCAAGACAGGATTAAAATAAATGGGGTAAATTCCAAGGAGTGGGATGGCTGGGTTCTATGGTAGGGTTATATTCAGGTTTCTGAGGAATCTCCAGACTGATTTCCATAGTGGCTTAACCAGTTTGCATTCCCACCAACAGTGGGTTATTGTCCCTTTTTCCTCACATCCTCTCCAGCATCTATATAACCCTACCATACAACCCAGCCATCCCACTCCTTGGAATTTACCCAAAGGAAATTAATTGGGCAAACAAAAAAGCCATCTGCACCTTAATGTTTATTGCAGCTCAATTCACAATAGCTAAGACCTGGAACCAACCCAAATGCCCATCAACAGTAGACTGGATAAAGAAATTATGGGACATGTACTCTATAGAATACTATACAACAGTCAAAAACAATGAAATCCGGGCATTTGCAACAAGATGGAGGAATCTGGAAAACATCATGCTGAGTGAATTAAGCCAGTCCCAAAGAGACAAATATTTGTTTTCCCTGATCGGTGACAACTAACTGAGCACCAAAGGGGAAACCTGTTGAAGTGAAATGGACACTATAAGAAACAATGACCTGATCAGCTCTTGTCCTGACTCTAGATGTACAATGTAATACTTTATCCTTTTTAGTATTTGTTGTTGTTGTTCTAGCACTAGTGGTTGAACTCTGTAGTTAACACACAATTATTCTTAGGTGTTTAAATTTTAACTGAAAAGTGATCCCTGTTAAATATAAGAGTGGGGAAAAGAGAGGGAGGAGATGTACAATTTGGGACATGCTCAATCGGACTTGCCCCAAATGATGGCGTTAGAAACGTGCCAGGGGATTCCAATACAATCCCATCAAGGTGACATGTACCAATGCCATCTCACTAGTCCAAGTGATCAATTTCAGTTCACAATTGATCACTCTGATAGGTCTAAGAGTCAAAAGGATCACACAAACAAGACTAGTGTCTGCTAATACTAACTGATAGAATCATAAAGGGAAAAAACGATCCAACATGGGAAGTGGGATACACAGCAGACTCATAGAATGGCAGATGTCCTAAATAGCACTCTGGCCTCAGAATCAGCCCTTAAGGCATTCGGATCTGGCTGAAGAGCCTATGAGAGTATTTTAGGCATGGAAAGCCAAGACGCTCTGGCAAAAAAAAAAAGAAGACCTAAATGAAAGATCTCTGCGAGTGAGATCCCAGTGGAAAGAACGGGGCCATCAAAGAAGGAGGTACTTTTCTCTGAAGGGAGGAGAGAACTTCCACTTTGACTATGACCCTATCGGAATAAGATCTAAGTCGGTGAACCCTAAAGGCTTCCATAGCCTTGGCAACTCATGACTAGAGCCTAGGGAGATTACTGACGCCATAAACAAGAGTGTCAAATTGTTAAATCAACAACAGGAGTCACTGTGTACTTACATCTCATGTGGGACTGTCCTTAATGTGTTGTCCAATGTGAAGTGATGCTATAACTAGTACTAAACAGTATTTTTACACTTTGTGTTTCTGTGTGGGTGCAAACTGATGAAATCTTTACTTAGTATATACTGAATCAATCTTCTGTATATAAATATAATTGAAAATGAAAAAAAAAACCCTGGTGTTAAATTGGAAATTACATAGAAAATTAATCAATTCTTAAAAAAACATCATGTAGGATCTCTGCCCTTAATGTGCTGTACACTGTTATTTAATGCTATAACTAGTACTCCAACAGTATTTTTCACTTTGTGTTGCTATGTGAGGGCAAACTGTTGAAATCTTTACTTTATATATACTAAACTGATCTTCTGTATATAAAGAGAATTGAAAGTGAATCTTGATGTGAATGGAAGGGGAGAGGGAACGGGAAAGGGAGGGTTGCAGGTGGGAGGGAAGTTATCGGGGGAGGGGGGGAAGCCATTGTAATCCATAGCTGTACTTTGGAAATTTATATTCATTAAATAAAAGTTAAAAAAATAAATGGGGTATTATTTTACTCAGAGATGGTTCTGGCTTTGAGAATGGTTCAATTTAAGAAGGTAGAGGGGCCGGCGCTGTGGCATAGCGGGTAAAGCCGCTGCCTCTAGTGCCGGCATCTCATATGGGCGGTGGTTCAAGTTCCAACTGCTGTGCTTCCAATTCAGCTCTCTGCTATGGCCTGGGAAAAGCAGCAGAGGATGGCCCAAGTCCTTGGGCCCCTGCACCCACGTGGGAGATCTGGAAGAACCTCCTGGCTCTTGGCTTCGGATAGGCACAGCTCCGGCTGTTGTGGCCAACTGGGGAGTGAACCAGAGGATGGAAGACCTCGCTCTCTCTCTCTGCCTCTCCTTCTATCTGTGTAACTCTGACTTTCAAGTAAATAAATAAATCTTTTTAAAAAAATAAAAAGAAGGTAGAAAGAGTTGCTCTTCCTCCAGCCTGCCCCTCTCTCCGGCTATCCCCACCCCCACACACATGTATTGTATGTGTCACCAGCTATGTGTTGCTGAGAGGCAGAAGGGCTGTGCTTCCTATGGAAATTCTCTAGAATCACACATTAACATTGGCTCATAACTACCCCAACCCCTAGGAGTGCAGGGCCCCCACATGACACATCACATCTCTCCACCAATGAGATGAGTGTTCCCCCCTCTTCTGTTTCTCATCTTCCATATTCCTTCATAAGCCAGAAGTGAGTAAATTATTTTGTAGGAGCCTGTGTGTGAATTCCCTATCCTATACTGTGTCCTTATAATCCAGAGGGCCCAAACTTTGAATGGAATCCGCCTGAAGATGAATGTCAAGTGGAGAAAAAGTCTTGTGAATTCCTATAGTACTTTGCCCTTTTACCTTGGCTGAAGCCAAAAGGACGCCATAGGTTTAGAACAGCAGATGCCACTGAGCCTGACTGAGAGAGTCAAAGGCCCTGGGCTATCATGTTTTAAACTTGAGGACAGTACTAAGCCATGATCATAGCTACAGAGAAATAAAGACTAAAAACTCGAAGACACAATCTTAGACCTTGATTTTAATGCCACAGGAACTCTCTCCATTTTTTAAAAGTTAGAATATTTCTCTCCCTATTGTAAAAGACTACATTAGCATGGTTTAAAATTTCAAACCTATGTGATGTAAAATGAGTAGTAAATGTCTCCTTTCCCTTGTCCCAGCCACTCACTCCTGATCTTTTTTTTTTTTTAAGATTTATGTATTTATTTGTAAGGCAGAGTTACAGAGAGAGGCAGACACACACACACACATACACACACACACAGGTCTTCCATCCACTGTTTCACTCCCCAGATGGCAGCAATGGTGGGAGCTGGGCTGATTGGAAGCCAGGGGCCAGGAGCTTCTTCTGGGTTTCCCACGTGGGTGCAGGGACCCAAGGACTTGGGCCATCTTCCACCGCTTTCCCAAGCCATGACAGAGAGCTGGATCAGAAGTGGAGCAGCCGGGACTCGAACCGGTGCTCATATGGAATGCTGGCACTGCAGGCGGTGGCTTTACCCACTATGCCACAGCACCGGCCACAACTCCTGATCTTCAATAGGCAACTATTTTAAAAACTATCCCATATGTTTCCAGAAAATTTATATTTCTGCAAGGAAATCATACATATATTCTTTATGATTTTATATATATATATGATTTTTTGTTTGCATACTCTAGTGTATATTGCCTTTTGTGATAATGTATGTGGGAGGGGCCGGCACTGTGGTGCAGCAGATAAAGCTGCCGCCTGCAGTGCTGGCATCCCACATGGGCGCCAGTTCGAGGCCCGGCTTTTCTTCTTCTGATCTAGCTCTCTGCTATGGCCTGGGGAAGCAGTAGAAGATGGCCTAAATCCTTGGACCACTGCACCCACGTGGGAAACCCAGACGAATCTTCTGGCTCTTGACTTCGGGTCAGTGCAGCTCCAGCCATTGCGGCCATCTAGGGAGTGAACCAGTGGATGGAAGACCTTTCTCTCTGTCTCTACTTCTCTCTGTAACTCTTTCAAATAAATAAAATAAATCTTAAAAAAAGAATTAATACTGTAATATAACACTTTAAAAATAATATGTGTGGGATATTTTTATACCAGAACATGTAGATCTGATTCACTCATGTTAACCTTAAACATTAACCTAGCTTAAAAATGATAAAAGTGGGGCTGGTGTAGTGGTGAAGTGGGTAAAGCTGCCACACCTGTGACACTGGTATACTATATGGGTACCAATTTGCCTCTTGGCAGCTCCACTTCTGATTCAGCTCCCTGCTAATGGCCTAGGAAAGTAGTAGAGGATGGCTTGGATTCCTGCACTCATGTGGGAGACCCGGAAGAAGCTCCTGGCTTCTGGCTTCAGCTTGACTTTGCCCTAACCATTGCGGCTACCTGGGGAGTGAACCAGTGGATGGAAGATCCCTGTCTCTCCCTCTCTCTCTAACTCTGACTTTCAAATAAATCAATAAGTCTTTAAAAATGATAAAAGTGGGGTCAGCACTGTGCCATAGCGGATAAAGCCGCTGCCTGCACTGCTGGCATCCCATATGGGTGCCTGTTTGAGTCCCGGCTGCTCCACTTCCTATCCAGCTCTCTGCTGTGGCCTGGGAAAGCAATAGAACATGGCCCAAGTCCTTAGGCCCCTGCACTCACGTGGGAGACCCAGAGGAAGCTCCAGGCTCCTGGCTTGGATCAGCGCAGCTCTGGCCATTGTGGCCATTTTTGGAGTGAACCGGTGGATGGAAGACCTCTCTCTCTCTCTCTCTCTCTCTCTCTCTCTCTCTCTGTCTCTGCCTCTCTGTAACTCTTTCAAATAAATAAATAAATCTTTGAAAATTGGTAGAAGTATTGTACCTATGAAATATATGAAATATGTTCTCTTTGTATTAATAAAAACAGAAACCAGGTTACAAGGTTTTGAGGAGTGAAAGATGGAAGCAAACACATTTGTGTGGATAATTCTTTCCTCTTTGATTTTCTTTACAGCAGTTGTCAAAACTTGGCATGTTTTACTTCGTTTTTTTCCCCAAAGAAACCTTTTATTTAATGAGTACAATTTCATAAGTACAACTTAAGGAATATAGTGATTCTTCCCATCATTCCTGCCCTCCCACCCCTTCTCCTCCTTTCTCTCCCTTTCCAAATCCCATTCCCCATTAAGATTCATTTTCGATTAATTTGTACACAGAAGACCAACTCTATACTAAGTGAAGATTTCAACACTTTGTGCACACACACACACACACCAAAAAAATTTGCAACAAGTTTTACAGTTAACTTTTATAATACCACTCATTGAGGACAGAGGTCCTGCATGGGGAGTAGGTGCACAATGACTCCTGTTGTTAATTTAACAATTAACACTCTTATATATGATGTCAGTGACCACCAGAGGCTCTTGACATGAGCTGCCTCAGCTATGGAAGCCTTTTGAGTCCACAAACTCCATCAGTATTTAGACCAGGCCGTAAGCAAATTGGAAGTTCTCTCCTCCCTTCAGAGAAAAGTACCTCCTTCTTTGATGACTACTTCTTTCCACTGGGGTCTCACACAAATCTTTCATATAGGACATTTTTTTTTGGCCACAATGTCTTGGCTTTCCATGCCTGAAATGCTCACCTGGGCTTTTCAGCCAGACCAGAATGCCTCAAAGGCTGATTCTGAGGTCAGTGTGCTGTTTAAAGTGATTGTCATTCTATGAGTCTGCTGTGTGGGCGTGTTTTACTTCTGCTTGTTCATTATTTGACTACCACTATCAAGTAAGTCCTACAACAACAGGAAATTGTGTCTTTTTTGTTTATAAATGTATCCCCTACTCCTAAACAGTTCCTGGAAAATAGTAAGCACTCAGAAGGGATCTAGCGAATAAATGAAATAAGATTGATAAGAAATGGAAAAAGATGGCAGATTAAAATGTATTATAGAGAAAATAGGATAATTTTCCACCAACATTTAAATATGAACATTTTAAGCATGCAGAAAGGTTAGAAAAATGATACACTGAATACGCACAAGACCATTACAAAAATTTTTAGTCAACATTTTGCATATTTTACATATCTATCCATCCATTCATTTCTCTATCCATTTTCTATCCAACTTACTTTGATTCATTCCAAAATAAATTGCAGATCATATCACTTCACCTCTAAACATTTCAGTATGCATATAATTAACTAGAGATCAATATTTACATGAGTTTTATTCTTTGTTTACATACAGTAAAAGGCAGAACTCACAACTCATTTTGTGAGTTTTAACAAATGTACACACCTCTGCAATCAAACCCCTATCAACGTGTAGAATATGTCATAACTTAGAAGGCTATTTTTTTTGTTTCTTATTTTATTGAGATTCATATTCCTTAAAATTCATTCATTTAAAGTACTAAGTCAGTGGTTTTTAGCATGGTCACAGAGTTGTGTCACTGTTACTGCTATCTCCAGAACCTTCTCATTACTGCAAAAGGAAAGCCATACCACGGCCATCCATTGCTCTTACCTTCTCTTCTCAGCCTGTCAGCCACTGATATACTTTCTGTCTGCACAGATTTGCCTATTCATGATTCATACAAATGGAACCATATATGTGTGCAGCCTTTTGTGTTTAGCTTCTTTCACTTTGCAAAGTGCTTTGAGACTTACTTTGGTTGAATCATACATCAGTTCTCCCTTCCTTTTTATCAATGAATAATATTCTATGGTTGTGGATATGCCATATTTTGTTTATCCATTCATCAGGTGGTGAGCATTTGGATTGTTTTCATTTTTGGCCATTGGGAACAATACAGCTGTGAAAATTCAGGTACCAGTATTTCCATGGACATATGCTTTCATTTCTCTTGGCTATATACTAGGAGAAAATTGCTAGATCGTATGGCAACTCTATGCTTAAATGAAGAGAAACTGCTAAACTGTATTCCAAAAAAGCTGCATCATTTTGTATTGTCACTAGAAAATGTGTAAAGATTCTAATTTCTCCACATTCTCACCAAGCTTGGGATTATGTTTTTATTTTAGCCGTACGAGTTGAGGTGAAATGGTATCATATTGTAATTTTGATTTGCATTTCTATAATGAATAACAATGAGCATCATTCTCTGTGCTTATTGGTCATATTTATATCTTCTTCAGAGAAATTTCTTTTCAGATATTGTGCCCATCTTTATTTTTTCATATTATTTATTTAATTGATTTATTAGAAAGGTAGACAGACAAACAGACAAACACACACACACATCTCCTATCTGCTGCTTGTTCAGTTCCAAAAGGCCCACAAACAGTCAGGATTGGGGCAGGACAAAGTCAGGAAGCAGGAGCTCCATCTGAATATCCCACATTGGTGGCAAGGACCCAAGTATTTGAGCTATCAGCTACTGCCTCTCAAGCTGCACATCAGCAGGAAGCTGGAATTGACAGCAGATCAGGGTCTTGAACCCAGGCACTCTGATATGGAACACAGACATCCCAAATGGCATCTTAACCTCTATAACAAATGCCATTCCTGTGTCCACTTTTAAGTTATTTGTTTTTTTATTGTTAGGAGTTATTTACATATTTTGGATACTAGTTTTTTCTCTGGGATATAATTTGCAAATATTTTCTCCCATTCTTTTGTGTTGTGTGTAATTTACAAATATTTTCTCCCATATCTTTTGTGTTGTGTGTCTTTATTGCATTTAAATTGGTAATTTAATGAAGTCCATACAATTTATCTATTTTTTTTCTGTTGTTGCTTGTATGAGGGAACTTCAAAAAGTTCATGGAAATGGAATTAAAAGATAAGTTTATTTTGAGAGTATGATCTTTTTTTAAAGATTTTATTTATTTGAGAGGTAGAGTTACAGATGGATGGGAGAGAGAGAGAGAGAGGTCTTCCATCCACTGGTTCACTCCTCTAATGATGGCAATGGCCCGAGGCAGATCAGAAGCCAGGAGCCAGGAGCCAGGAGCCTTCTCCTGGTCTCCCACATGGGTGCAGGGGCCCAAAGACTTGGGCCATCTTCCACTGCTTTCCCAGGCCATAGCAGAGAGCTGGATTGGAAGTGAAATAGCCAGGACTTGAACTGGCACCCATATGTGATGCCAGCACTGCAGGCGGTGGGTTTTACCCACCATGCCACAGCACCGGCCCCAGTAAATACAATTTTTTAATTAAAAAATATTGAATGGTGTGGGTAGCTGGTTGAAAATCAATTGACTATAGGTATATATATAGATTTATGTTGGACTTTCAGTTTGGTCTCACTAATCTATATGTCTATCCATATGCTGTTAATACACAGTCTTGATAATTGTAGCTTTGTAGTAACTTTTGAGTTTGGGAAGTGTATGGCTTTCAGATTTGTTATTCTTTTTTAAGATTGTTTTGACGATTCAGGTTCCACTGCATTTCCATATGAGTTTTAGGAACAGGCTGACAATTTCTGCAACAACAGCAACAACAACAACAAAAGGCAGCTGCTATTATGATAGAGATTGTGTTCAATCTGTAGATAAATTTGATTTAACATTAAATCTTCTAACCCATGAAAATGAGATATATTTCCATTTATCTAAGTCTTCTTTAATTTATTTCAATGTTTTTGTAGTTTTCAAAAAGTATTAAAGTCATATGGTATTTGGATAAATTTATTCCCAAGTATTTTTTATTTTCCGATGCAATTGAAATGGAATTTAAAGATTGTCTTCAGATTGTGCACTCACTGCTAGTGTATAGAAATACAGTTCACCTTTTAGAAAAGATATTTTGTCTTGTATCCTGCAACCTTGCTAAACTCAGTTGTTAGCTCTAAATGTTTTTGAAGATTTCCTAAGATTTTTCTATGTAAAGGAACAGCCCATCTACAAGTATAACTTTACTTCTTTCTTTCCAATCTGGATGACTTTTATTTCTTTTTCTTGCCTAATTGCCCCGGCTAGAATGGCCAGTACAATGTTAATTATACGAGGTGAGAGCAGACATTCTTGTCTTGTTTCTGATCTTAAGGAGGAAGCTTCCAGTTTTTCACCACTAAGTAGTATGTTGGCTCTAGTTTTTTCCTAGATGCCTTTTATCAGCATACTACTATTCCTAACTTGATGTGGTCCTTTTATAAAAAAATCATAAAAACCACAGATTTTTGTCAAAATCTTTTTCCATATCAATTTTTTAATCATTCCTATCTCTTAAGATATTTGTGTAATTTGTCATTTAATTGCCATGTTGCTTTGCTGGATCCCCACACTGCTTTTAATCAGTAGCAGAGGGCAAAAAGATGCAAGTAGATGATGACTTTGGTTTTTATTTTTTGCCTCCAGGTGGGAAGAAAAGGGGCCCAAACGTTCCTAAAAGTGATATCTGAGTGAATCTCAAATATTAACAGTGTGCATTTCTTCAAGGGGGAGGACAAAAGTTAAATCAGTTTCCAGGGCTAAAGCAAAGCTTTAGATAAGCCAGAGAGACAAAAAAAAAAAAAAAAAAAAAAAGAGGAAAAAATAACAGTCTGCCATTCCAGCAGCTCCCACTCACCTTGCATTCCAACAGTGATCTCCAGGCAACTGTAATATTAACCCTGTATATGCTGAATTTACTGTTAGGGATTTGCAGTAAGAAAAAGAAAGAATTGAAAAAAAATTATTTAAGTTTGTGACTAACGCACTTAGATGTGTGTTAGTTCTGGCTCACATAACTACATAACTGTAGATGGGGTAGCTTAAAAACATTTATCTCGCACAGTACCAAAGGGTGGGAGGCTCAAGGTGAAGGTGCCAGCAGATTCAGTGTATGGTTTGCAGATACTACCTTCGTGCTATATTTTCACATAGTTGGAGGCAGGGGGGAGGGCTAGCTCTGGTCTCTTCTTACAAGGGTAGGAATCTCACCAAAGGGGATCTGCCCTGGAGACTTCATCCAAATCTAATTACCTCCCAAAGGCTCCATTTCCAAATACCATCACAATGAACTTGGAAAAAAACATTCAGTCCATAGTAAGATGTATGATAACATTCTCCTAATTTTCATGTATTCAAGTGGGATCAGCCTAATCTTGGAAACTGGACAAAAATGTTCATGAGATTTAACGTGTTTTCCTTTTGCCCATGATGAAAATATTATGATTTAAGCTCTTTGAGTGTTACTAGGAGAATACATTTCCTTAACTGATGATTTTTGCCTCTTGGAACCCCAGGAAAAAGAGACCATGAAATGAGAGACAATTTCCAGATTAAGATTTACTTTTGGAGTTCTGAAAAGCAGTTTCAGTATGCTAATGAGCTCTCCCACTCTTGCCCTTAGACTCTGATTTTACAGCCTGAAGTGATTATTCTGAGTGGGTCAACTGGATTGCAGAACTTATGAAACCCTTGCTTATCCCTTGGACTTGGACCATGGCTATACGAATCTTCAGTATCTTGACTTTGCTGCTGCTGAAGAAAAGCCTCTAGGTTTTTTGGGAATTCTTAATGCACAGATCCTAATGACTGGACGTGACTCAAACCTGAGAGCGCTACTGTAGGCTACTTCAACCTGAGCAGGGGCAGTGCAGAAGTGAAAGCAGGTACAGGCTCAGTCATAGAACTCTGATTGAGAGATTCCATAAATACATGTACATATATATGCATTCATCTCTGAAGTCGTAGTTCTATAAAAAAGCATTCGTGATGCTGGATGGATAGTCAGGATCACTTCAGAGTGCCCAAGAGGAAGGGTTTCTCTCTGATAAAACCGTCTCAACTAGAGCTGCTGATTGGCTTATATTTCTAGTGCCAGGGCTAATTATGTTTTTTTTTTTTTAAGATTTACTTATTTACGTGAATGCAGAGTTACAGAGAGGCAGAGGGCGGGGGTGGTGGTTTCCCATTCCCTGGTTCACTCCCCAGATAGCCGCAATGGCCAGAGCTGTAGTGATCTGAAGTTAGGAGCTTCTTCCAGGTCTCCCATGGGGGTGCAGGAGCCCAAGGACTTGGACCATCTTCTACTGCTTTCCCAGGCCATAGCAGAGTGCTGGATCAGAAGTGGAGCAGCTGAGACTCGAACTAGCGCCCATGTGGGATGCCGGCACTGCAGGCGGCAGCTTTACTGGCTACGCCGCAGCACCGGCCCTGTAATTGTGTTTTTAACTTGCTATTTCTTCCCCACAGTGCAGTTAGAAATAGATTTGGCACAAGGAGTATGAACCCTTCACCCACTCCTGACAGATTGAACTCTTGACCCATTCCCCGGGGTGTTTTGCTGCTGTTGATATTGTTTGTGTTCTACTCTCTTGATGAATTATAGTTTGCAAAAAAAGAACTGATAGCCTTACTTTATTTTCCTCACCTTTCTGCTAGTACCCACCTTAGTAAGGCAGTTTATTTAATGCAGAGATCCCAGGAAAGCTTTTCTACACTACTCACTTGTATACGCGATCAGAACAAAAGAAATTGGAGATTACATCAAACCACTCAGAAACATTTTTTTTAAGACTTGGGATTATGTCATGACTATTTCCTGAACATGCATATTTTTGGTTATATCGTTTTTTGCATGAAAATGCTTTTGTCTCTTCTCCATACAAGCCATTCAGGCGAAAAGGTCAGGATGAGAATTAAAAAAGAAAAAAAAAAAACACAAGATGGTTAGGGGGAAATTGTAAAGTTTTGATTACTGAATGAGTAATCATGAGTTTGGAAAAACAGAAAAATTCAAACCATGCCACCTGTGGAAGTGTGGGGGTAGGAGAGGGAGGGCAAGGGAGATGTTAATAATCTTTGCTTTTTAGTGCTGGTCCTGGATGCCTTTTTGCAGCGCCCACACTTTCCTTGGAAAACACCTCCAGATGCTATTCTTGCTAGTGAGGCTATAAACTGATGTCATGCATAAGCAAAGCTGTTTGGAACTTGGGCTAGACAAGAAGAAAACCTAGGGCAGGAGAGGCCACAATGAGGACCATGGTAAACTCTACTCCCTAATATATGTGTTTCTTGGGGTACCCTAGCAATTATAAACTTTTTGTTTCAGGGAGTACCGTAAGTGCATCCCGGGATTGTATTTCTTGTGTATACGCTATCATAACATCACCTCAGTTCTGGAAGGATTTCAGGTCAGCTTCATTTTCTGACCAGAGTTGGACTGTGACTGAATGGGTTAAAAAAAGTTAATATAGAAACTTGGAAGCAGAAAATAACATGGTATGAGAAAATAAACCTTTGTGGTTAATGTTTTATTTTTTCTTAAGTTGGCTAAACCCAGTGTAGCAGACTGTGTGAACAGACAGGCAGGACACCGCAGCTTTTAGCAGGAAGTAGAATTTTATTTGTGCCAGCACTGGCTTGATAGGTTCACATCCAAAGGCTGAGCTCTGAACAAAGTGGGGCATTGCGTTAGTTCCTTCTACATTTTCAGTCACTTTTGTCCCCCTTATATGGTTATGTAAATTCTGATTGGGTGCTTTAAGGCTATAGGGTTTCTACAGGGTTGTGCATACATATATTGGTATTGATTAGGCCATGTTGCTCTTTCCCTTTTTCTTTGTTCCCGGAAGACCGCTATCACTCCAGGACCCCTAAAGACTAACCAACATCAATACTGCATGTTGGTCTTCCTCTGCTTCACAGAACCTAGTGGTAACTTTGCTAGCTAAAGGTTGGTGAATTTTCTTGATTTTTACCAAAGAACTAGCTTAGTTTCATTGACTTTTCTCTATTTTCTCTTTCATTTACTCCTGCTCTGATTTTTATTTTTTCCTTCCTTCTGCTGCTTTGTGTTTAGTTGACTCTTCTTTCTCTAATTTCTTCTTCTTTTTTTATTTTTTTTAATTTTTATTTTTTATTTTTGACAGGCAGAGTGGACAGTGAGAGAGAGACAGAGAGAAAGGTCTTCCTTTTTGCCGTTGGTTCACCCTCCAATGGCCACCGCGGCTGGCGCGCTGCGGCCGGCGCACCGCACTGATCCGATGGCAGGAGCCAGGTGCTTATCCTGGTCTCCCATGGGGTGCAGGGCTCAAGGACCTGGGCCATCCTCCACTGCACTCCCTGGCCACAACAGAGAGCTGGCCTGGAAGAAGGGCAACCGGGACAGGATCGGTGCCCCGACCGGGACTAGAACCCGGTGTGCCGGTGCCGCAAGGCGGAGGATTAGCCTAGTGAGCCGCGGCACCGACCTCTTCTTCTTTTTTTTAAATTTTTTTTTCTATTTCTGTGAAGAGTGTCATTGGAATTTCGATAGGGATTGCATTGAATCTATATATTGCCTTGGGTGGCACAGGTATTATTTTAAAGATTTATTTTTTATTTATTCAAAAGGCGGAGTCACAGAGAAAAAGGGAGGGAGAGAGAGAGAGTGATCTTCCATCCACTGGTTCACTCCGTAAATGGCTGTGGCTGTGGCAGGTCAAAGCCAGGAGACCAAAGCTTCTTCCAGGTCTCCCATGTGGGTGCAAGGGCCCAAGCACTTGGGGCATCTTCTATTGCTTTCCTGGGAGCATTAGCAGTGAGTTGGCTTGGAAGTGGAGCAGCCAGGTCTCAAACCAGCACCCATATAGGATTCTGGCAGTTTAGGCGGCAACTTAACCCACTATGCCACAATGCCAGCCTCTAATTTCCTAAGGTAATACATTATATTATTGATTTGAGATATTTCTCCTTTGTAAATAGAGATGTTCTGAGTGCTAAATTCCCTCCTAACATGTGTTTTAGCTTCATCTCATTACTTTGGATACATCATGGTTTCATTTTCACTTACCTAAGGTATTTTTAATATCCCAATTAGTTTTTGTTCCATTGGTGTGTTGTTTAATTTTCACACACTTGTAAATGTCCCCAAATTTCCTTCTGTTATTGATTTCTGATTTCATTCCATGTGGTTGGAGACATAATTTGGATGATTTCCTTGTTTACTGCTTTCTTTTATAAGAAAATTTACATTTTAAGTAGATGTTTTCTAATGGGTCATTTTAATTTCCTTGTCATTTCTTTTAATATATTATTAAATTATTTTGTTAATGGTTGCTCTGGGATTTACTATTAGCATCTTAAAGCAATTCAATTTGGTTAGTGATGATTCCAAAATCTACAAAAGAAAGCATTACTTCAGAACATCTATTTCTGACTCCCCTTTTGTCCTTTTTTTGGTCATACAAACTACAGCTTTATACATTACCAACACGTCAACAGTTTCATAATTGTTACTCTGTGTATGCACTTGTCTTTTAAGTCAGATAGGAGAAGAAAAGTGTTGGAACAAATACATTTATACTGTGTTTTACGTTTCCCTCCCCTTACTGGTGCCCTTTATTTCTTCCTGTCAATTCAGCTTATTATTTAATATTTTTCATTTCAGTCCAGAGTTTTTTTTTAGTATTTCTTATATAGCATGCATGCTACTAAATAATTCTCTCAATTTATCTTAGTTTCTCCTTTATTTCAATTTTCTCTGTTACTTTAAATAAACTTGTGAAGATAGTACAAACACTTTCCATATACCCATCCCCAGTTTCCTTTAGTATTAACATCTTTTATTACTATGGGGCATTTAAAACTAATGATTATTGTTACATGGCCACAGCCATGGGCTATAGTATGACATTTGGTCAATGATACACTGCACACATGATGGTGACCCATGAGATAATAATGGAGCTGAAAAATTCATACTGCCTAGTGATGTCATAGCCATCATAATATCATTGCAGAGTGCATTATTCACTTGTGTGTGGTGATGCCGGCATAAACAAACTCGCTTAGATAACACCAGTATAAGACTTCAAAAAATTTGTATAAAATGGAGTGAAAAAATAACTTTATTGTCATGCAAACAAACAGAAATCTCTGCAAATGAGTTTTCAAAAATTCATGGAAAATGTGCATTGTGACAAAACTGCAGGTTATTTTTATGATTTCTTGCATGAAAATAAACTCATCTTTTCATTTCAATTTCCATAAACTTTTTGAAGCACCCTTTTACTTACCACTGTTATAGCTGCCTGCAGTACTCAGCACAGTCACGTGCTCTACAGGGTTGTAGCCCAGGAGCAAAGGGTTATACCATATAGCCGCCATATATAGTAGGCTAGAGCATTTAAATTTGTGTCAGTGCCCCCTAGGATGTTCCCACAATGCTAAAATCACCTTGTCATTAAATGCTGCACGATTACATTTGATAAAGTCCATACTTTATTCAAATTTCCTTGGTTTTTACTAAATGTCCTACCTACCATCAGACATTTGTCTAAGGAGCTCTAATTCTTTTCATTAGGGAATGTTATTAGAAGGCAAGATCTTGGCACTGGGTGCACTCATTGTTAATGGATGTCTTTGTTTCTAGGCCCTCTCAGCTACCCAGCACAGGTACACGTGTGTATATTAGACTGTGTACATACACATTTTCATGTACACATTTTCATAAATGTGAAAAGGTGTATCCAACTGTTTCCATATTAAGCTAAACTTGAACTCATACTGATATTTCCAACCATAATCCAGTACCAAATAGATTTCCCAAGAGTGATAAACTATCCAGTATTCATTTACTTAGTTATTGGTTGAATTGTGTTTTCTCAAAAGCTGTGTTCCAGTCATAACTCCCAATATATTAGAATGACTTTATTTGGAAATAGTGTCATTTCAGGTGTAATTAGTTATATTAGTTAGGATGAGCCCTTACTACTGGTAATGTTTTTTTAAAAAAATTATTTTTTTTTATTTGAAAGGCAGACTTACAGAGAGGCAGAGGCAGAGAGAGAGAGAGAGAGAGAGAGAGAGAGAGAGGTCTTCCATCCACTGGTTCATTCTCCAAATGACCACAACAGCCAGATCTGAGCAGATCCGAAGCCAGGGACCAGGGGCTTCTTCTGGGTCTCCCATGCAGGTGCAGAGACCCAAACACTTGGGCCATCTTCTACTGCTTTTCTAGGCCACAGCAGGGAGCTGAATTGGAAGTGGAGCAGTCCGGTCTTGAACCAGCAACCATATGGGATGCTAGCACTGCAGGCAGCGGCTTTACCCACTACACCACAGCACCAGTCCCAGGCCTGGTATTCTTTTAAGATGATGGGAAAACACACAGTGAGAGTGTAGTGTGAGGATCAAGGTAGAAAATACAGTAAAGCATCTCCAATCCAATAAATGTTAAAAACTATCAGCTGTCATAGAAGCTAGAAGAGAACCATTGGCCGGCCATATTTCTCCCTCAGAGCCCTCAGAAGGCATCAACTCAACAGACTCCTGGATTTCAGACTTTTCCCCCAGAACTGTGAAGGGATAGATATTGTTTTAAGCTACCCAGTTTATGATAATTTGTGATAGCAGTCCTGTGGTAATTTATTCTGGCCACTCACTTTGAGGTAATTCATTATAGCAGGCTATTTGTATTTAATAGGTAAATATAAAAGCCTGTATTATTGATTTGTAACTCTTCTTTTTCTGTATTATTAAAAAAGTAAGTTTATAAAATACTAATTATTAAGCTATGTTTATAGAAACAAAATATATAAAGAAGTACTATGTGACAATGATAACAAAGAAATAGGGATGGGGCTGTATAGGAGCAGATATCTTTTGTAGTAGTGAAACTGATTTGGCATTGATTCAAACTAGGTTGTTACAAACTTAAGATGTTAATTGTGGGGCTGGCACTGTGGCTTGGTGGGTAAAACCACTGCCTGCAGTGCCGGCATCCCACATGGGCGCCGGTTCTAGTCCCGGCTGCTCCACTTCCGATCCAGCTCTCTGAAATGGCCTGGGAAAGCAGTAGAAGATGGCCCCCTTGGGCCTCTGCACCTTCATGGGAGACTTGGAAGAAGCTTCTGGCTCCTGGCTTGGAATGGCTCAGCTTTGGCCATTGTGGCCATTTGGCGAGTGAACCAGAGGATGGAAGACCTCTCTCTTTCTCTGCCTCTGCCTCTCTGTAACTCTGTCTTGCAAGTAAATAAATAAATCTTTTAAAAATGTTAATTGTAGGCTGGCACCACAGCTCACTAGGCTAATCCTCTGCCTGCGGCGCCGGCACTCGGATTCTAGTCCTGGTTGGGGCACCGGATTCTGTCCCAGTTGCCCCTCTTCCAGTCCAGCTCTCTGCTGTGGCTCGGGAAGGCAGTGGAGGATGGCCCAAGTGCTTGGGCCCTGTACCTGCATGGGAGACCAGGAGAAGTACCTGGCTCCTGGCTTTGGATCGGCGTAGCGTGCAGGCCGTGGCGGCCATTTGGGGGGTGAACTAACAGAAGGAAGACCTTTCTCTCTGTCTCTCTCTCACTGTCCACTCTGCCTGTCAAAAAAAAATGTTAATTGAATCCCTAGGATAGCTAGGAAAATAACTTTAAAATATACAGAAAAGAAAATAAGAGAATAAAAATGGCACTCACAAAAAATCAGTTAAACATTAAAGAATATGGTAATGGAGAAAGTGAAGAAAGAATACGTAAGATATGAGGAGTCTTCAAAAAAGTTCATGGAAAATGCAGATTATGAAAAAAACTATGCATGAATACCAACAGCTGTGAGGGGGAGAAGTTAAATTTATATTTTAATTGCATTTTCCATAAACTATTTGAAGTCCCTTGTGTATAGAAATCAAATGGCCAAATGGTTAAAGAACTTCTTGTAAGTAATTACTTTAAATGTAAGTGTATTGCACTCGATAATTGAATACAGAGATTGACAGAATGGATAAATGGGACATGATCTGACTGTATATTGTTTATAAGACATTTGCTTTAAATACGAAGGCAAAATAGATTGAAGTGGAAGGACTGAAATAGCTATTTCATGCAAAAAGTAATCAAAAGAGAACTGGCGTGACTACAATCTCAAATAAAACAGGTGTTAGGTCACAAATCACTTAAAGAGAAAGAAGTACATTATATTTTGATAAGAGGATCAATCCATTCAGAAGATATGAAATGGAAATTACATACTCATCTAAGAATAGACAATTCTGCAATAATAGACTTTTATCACAATTTTTTTTTGACAGACAGAGTGGACAGAGAGAGAGAGACAGAGAGAAAGGTCTTCCTTTTGCCATTGGTTCACCCTCCAATGGCCGCTGCGGCCGGCGCGCTGCGGCCGGCACACCACACTGATCCGATGGCAGGAGCCAGGTGCTTCTCCTGGTCTCCCATGGGGTGCAGGGCCCAAGGACTTGGGCCATCCTCCACTGCGCTCCTGGGCCATAGCAGAGAGCTGGCATGGAAGGGGGGCAACCGGGACAGAATCTGACGCCCCGACCGGGACTAGAACCCAGTGTGCCGGCACCGCTAGGCGGAGGATTAGCCTGTTGAGCCACAGTGCCGGCCTTTTATCACAATTTTTAATAGACACATTTATTCATTTATTTAAAAGGCAGAGTGAATGGGGAGGAGAGAGAGAGAAGAGAGAGAGGTCTATTCATTGGTTTACTCCCTAAAGGGCCACAACAGCTGGAGCTGGACCACGCTAAAGCCAGAAGCCCAGAACTCCATCCTGGTTTCCCATATGAGGTGGTAGGGGCCCAAGTACTTGGGGACATCTTCTGATGCTTTCCCCGAGCACATTAGCAGGGAGCTGAATTGGAATTGGAGCAGCTGAGAATCTGCTGGTGCTCCCATATGGCTTTAAGTGGAGGCTTTAAGCTGGCTTTAAGTGGAAGCTTAACCCCACTGTGCCACAACACCTGCCCTCAACACAACATTTTTAATGAAGATAGAATAATAAGAAGGAAAGTCAATAAGGAAACAGAGAATTCAAATAACAATCTAAATCAACTAGGTCTACCAAACAGATACAGAATATTCTACTTAACAAAAGCTGAATACTTATTCTTTTCAAGGACACATGGAACATTCTCCAAGATAGATCATATTTTAGGCAACAGAATTAGTGTCATAAATTTAAAATAATTGAAGTAATGATACAAAGTATCTTTTCCAAACATAAGGGAATAAAAACAGGAATCATTAATAAAAGAAAAATGGAAAATTCGCAAATACATTGAAATTAATCAACACACATCTAAACAACTAATAGGCCAAAGAATTAACCACACAGAGGACTTAGATCATACTCAGAGAGAAGTAAAAATGAAAAGACAACATCCCAAACGTTATGGGATGCTGTAAGTGCAAGCGTTGTAGTTTAGCATCTTTAAGATGGAGCGTACCTCCTTCAATGATTAAGAGACACAAAAGACAGAAATAAAGATCTTATTACTTACAGGTCTGGATGAGGGGGAATTCATGACCTTCCTGGAGGGGACAACCCCACTCACCCAGAGAGGAAGAGAAAGACCTGTGGGCCAATGTGTTTACTGGGTCCAGAGCATTATCCAGACATGCTTACCTTGGGAGGTTTTAATGGGTGGGTTTAAAGCAAGTAGGTATGCGTTCTAGGAAGTTACACTGTGCCTGAGTGGTGTTCACTTTGTCACAGCTGCAGTCCATATGTGGTGCACATAGGAAAGTGGTCACCAAGAGATATCTGAGGAACTGGGGCAGCAGGTAGAATTGGAAAATGTATCAAGGTTGACTATGCCCTTCTTCTGTTCTAAGAAAGTTAAACATGCAAAATGGATGTGCAGGCAACATAGAATTTTAAATTCTACACTACAGCAGTTCTCAGTAGAAAATGTATGATTATAAACATCCACTTAAAAAGAAAAAAATATTTCACACCAATAAGCTAACTGTATATTTTGAGAAACTACAAAATGGAGAATCTGTGAAATAAAAAGTTAGTTTTTTGAAAAGATCAATAAAATTGACAACTAATAATAGTATATGGACTAATAAAAATGAGAGAAGATGCAAATAATGAAAATAAGAAATGAAAGCAGGTTATTTTGATTAACTGTACAAAAATTAAATGATTAAAAGAGAATACTATGGCTCTGGGAAAACTAGATGAAATGAATATATACCTAAAAATACACAAGCTGCCAAAGCTGAATCAAGAAATAGAAAATCTGAACAGATCTATAACAAGAGATGGAATCTTGATAACAATCTTCACAACAAGACAAAGCCCAGGACACAATAGTTTCACTGGTGAATTCAACCAAACATTTAGAGAACCAATACCTGTCAAACTCTTTTAAAAAAATAGAAAATAGTTTATAACTCATTCTGTCATATCAGCATTAACCTGAAACCAAAGCTAGACACAGATACTGCACGAAAACTGCAGAGCACTATCCCAGGATTAGCACCATGACCATGGGAGATGTATCTCAGGAATGCAGGGGTGGTTCAAAATATGAAAATCAATGTAACCACATCAATAGAATGAAAGAAAAAAATGATCACTTCAATTGAGGCAGAAAATCTATTTCACCAGATACAACATACTTTTATGATTAAAAAAAAAACTCAAAAAAATGAAGACTAGGAGGGAACTTCCTCAACATAATATAGGGCATTTAGGAGAAACCCACAGCTAACACCAAACTCAATAATGAAAATAAGAAAGCTTTTCCATTAAAATTGGGGATAAGACACTGCATTTACTGCTTATATTCGATGACGTGCAGGAAATTCTCTCAGGGCATTTAGGCAACAGAGAGATAAAAGGCATCCAAATTGGAAAGAAAAAAAAAAACTGTCTCTATTCAAAGATGTCATGATCTTATATGTAGAAAAGCTTGATGAGTTCTCAAAAGAAAAACTATTAGAGCTAATAAAAATTCAGCAAATTTGCACCATATGCAGTTAACACACAGCAATCAGTAGCATTTCTACACTCTAGCAATGAACAATCCAAGAAGGAAATTAAGAAAACAGCTCTCTTTGCTTCTGTCTCCATGCCACCCTCCTTGAACAAGGAAATGCTTAGCAACCCCAGAAGCTTTCCAAATCCAATCTTTTTGGGTTCATATGGAGGCTTCGTTATGTAGACATGTTTGATTAAATCACTGACCGCTGGTGATCAGCTCAACTTTCAGTCTCTCTCCCCTTCCTGGAGGTCACTTTGGAGACTCCAAAAATTTTAGGAATGGTATGCCAGGAAATGGGAATGAAGAGCAAATATATATATATATATATATAATGTATTTATTATATGTATAATATATATTTTATATGTAAATATATATTTAATATAAATCACAATTTTACAATAGGCAAATCCATAGAGACAAAAAGCATATGAATGGTGTCAGGGGACCACACTGAGGCAAAGGGCGAGTGGGGAATGACATTAACGGACATGGAGCTTCCTTTTGCAGTGATGAAAATGCTCTAGGATGGGATAGCAGTGATGAGTGCACAATATTGTGAATATACTAAGTATCACTGAACTGTACACTTTAAATGGTTAAAATGGTAAATTCTAAGTGATAGTTTGTAGCAATAAGAAAAAATTAAAGCATGTTGTTTAGCCTGCAGTGGCAAGCTTCATGCCCATGGGTATTTAGAAATGCATACTTAACTTTCAGTCTACCTAGAAGCAATATTTTACCACTCTGGAATGTTCAACTATTACTTTATAGGTACCTGAACTTTGTTATCTTTATACTATAATGATCATATATTACATCAACATATGATAAAAACTCATCAGACATTTTTATGTTTGCTAAACATATATATATATATAAGCTCTAGAGAAAAAGTGGTTTATTATGCTTATCTAGTTATTAATTGTTTCTTTTGTTTCTTTTGCTCTTCTTTCATTACTGATGTTTCACGTTTCCTTCCAGTAATGGTTCTTCCTCTTTTGCAATTCTCTTAAAGCTAATCTGTTGGCTATAAATCCTCTGAGATTTACTTTATCTGGGAATGTCTTATGTCACCATTTCCCCTGAATATTATTCTAACTGGATATAAATTATGAATGGACAGATCTTTCCATTCTGCATCTGTAAAATGTTCTGCCACTTCTTTTTGATCACCATGGTTTCTGATGAGAAATTCAAAGTCATTTGAATCATTTTTCCCATATATGTATTGGGCCATTTTTCTCTCACTATTTGCAAGATTATTATTTTTTTGTCTTCAGCTTTTTACAATTTGATTGGGATTTTATTTTGTATGAATTTCTTCTGTTTTATCTTGTTTGGGGTTTTCTCAGCTTCTTGAATATATAGGTATATATGAATATTTTTACCAAACTTGGGAAAATTTCTTCCGTTATTTTTTCAATATTTTTTTCCCACAACACATTCTCTTCTTTCTAGAATTCTCATAACAGAAATGCTTTGTTATGGACCCACAAATCCTAAAGTTAGACTATTTTTCAATGTTTTCTCTTTGTTGTTCAGAATAAGTAATGTCTATTAATTCATCTAAAGGTTCACTAGACTTCTCCTCTGTCATCTCCATTGTGCTACCACATCATTCAGTGTTGTTTTCTTCCCATTTACTATAAATTTCAGCTCTAAAGTTTCTATTTGCATCTTCTTTACAGTTTTTATATCTTTGCTGAGTATAATATTTATTGCTGTGTAACAAATCACTTAGTGCCTTATCAGAGTACACATTTGGTATCTTATACGTTCTGTCATTCAGAAGTCTTGGCACAGCTTGACTTGGCTTCAGTTAAAACATTGGTCAGGACTCTGTTCTCTTTGGAATGGCGATAAGCCTGCTTTTACTTTCACGTCCTTGTGTCTTACACCGAGGTCTCTGATGCCTGCTGGTGGTTGGAAGTTACACTCAGCTCCTGAAGGCTGCTGAAGTTCTGTCTCACAAGGTCCTCTCACAACATGGGAACTTGCTTGTCCAAACTCCACAGGGAGCAAGTCTTCAAGCAAGATGGAGTCTTGTATAACGTAGTGTCATCACAAGAGTAGTGTCTGTCATTTGCTCTGAATAACCTAATCATCAGAGTGGCATTCTATTCTTTTTTCCATTTTGTACTAATTAGAAGCAAATTAGTGGGGCCAGCATTGTGTTGCAGCAGGTAAAGCTGCTGCCTGGGATGCAGGCATCTCATGTGGGCTCTGGTTCCTGTCCTACCTGCTCTACTTCCAGTCCAGCTCCCTGTTAATATGCCTAGGAAAGCAGCGGGAGATGGTCCAAGTGCTTCCATGTGGGAGACCCAGATGGAGTTCTGGGATCTTGGCTTTAGCCTGGTTCACCCCGTAGCTGTTGAGGCCATTTGGAGAGTGAACCAGCAGATGGAAGACCTCTCTATTGCTTGCTCTCTCTCTCTCGCCCTACCTTTCAAATAAATAAATAAATCTTATTAAAAAAAACAAGCAAATTATAGTTCTTTCCCATATTCAAGGGGAGGACATTACCCAAAGCATGAATAACAGGAAGTGGGGATCACAGAGGTCACTTTAAGGCCTATGTGCCACACTGAGATTTGAATTTTCACATTTGTGGCAAGAATATTGAAGACTGCTTATTTGAATGCTTTGTAATAACTATATTTGTTGGCTAATTCAAACGCTTGTGTCATCTCTGTCTTCAAGTCTGTTTATTTCCCATGGCACTTGAAATTTTTGTGTTTTTCAATACGCCTAGTAACTTTATATTTATCTTGTCATTTTGAAAATTATGTTATGAGACTCTGGGTCTCTTCTAAACTCTATGGAGAATGTTGATGTTTTATTAGAGTAAGCAATTAACCTGATTAACTTCTGGCCCCAAGTTCCAATTTGTCTTCTGTTGTTTATGGTCCTAATAATGTCAGTTAAACTTTTTTTATAAAGACATTTATTTATTTGAAAGGCAGAGCTATAGAGAGGTAGAAAGAGATAGAAGCAGAGAGAGAGAGAGAGAGAGAGAGAGAGAGAGAGAGAGGGAGAGAGAGAGAGAGAGAGAGAGAAAGGTCTTCCATCTGTTGGCTCACTCCCCAGATGACCGTAACAGCCAGAGCTGCACTGATCTGAAGTCAGGAGCCAGAAGCCTCTTCCAGATCTCCCAAGTGGGAGCAGGGGCCCAAGGACTTGGGCCATCCTAATCTGCTTTCTCAGGCCATAGCAGAGAGCTGGATGGGAAGTAGAGCAGCCGGGACTTGAACTGGTGCCCATATGGGATACAGGGACTGCAGGCAGCAGCTTTACTCTCTACACAGTGTCGGCCCCCAGTTAAACTTTTCTTGACCTTGTAGTGCTATTCAAATCTGCCTTACAAGTGCCCCACTCAGTGGCCAGTCTGGATCCTAGGCAGTTCTCTCCCATTTTCTTCAAAATACTTGGTAAGCTAATTGAGATCAGATCCATGCATGTCCAGCTCAAGTTTTAGCCCTGGAACTCAAAAAACAAACAAAAAACCCACAAAGTCCCTCCACCTCTGCAATATTCCTGGTGTTTTTTGCTTCCTTAGGTCTCCATTTCTTGCCTTTCCAACCAGAAACTCACTACTCGAATTCCTCGGGTCTGTCATTCTCTGTTACTCACTTTTGTGACTGGACCCATTCCCTTGCCCAAAAGAGGGAGGGAGGCAAGAGCAAAAGGTCGATCTAGGCTTACCCCATCCTCTTGAAACCACAACTCTATCAAATGGACAGGATGGCTTTGTTTTCCTTCAGGTTTTGGCTCTTGAAGTTTTGCCATTTTTACAACAGGAATGTCCTATGTGTGGAACATGAGAGGAAATGGGGAAGGGGTGTGTTCTGCGCTCCCTCTGAGCCTTGGGAGTTACCATTCCTGTTCTTCAAGACAGTGCTTCTCCTGGAGCTGGCTAAGCCACAATGCCTACTTTGGTCTTTTGGGTTGTGTTGAGCTCAGGCTAAGGGACGCTAGAGGGAAAAACGTCACCAAGCTGACTGCTGATACAAAGGTCATTTCACTGCCTCGCTGCTGCCACCTTTATCTTTCAGAGACCTCAAACAACAACTGTGCTGTTGTGCAGCAACTGGAGTGGTCATTCAACCCCTTAATAAAATCATCTCACTCCCTTGCTTAAAAATACCTGAGTGGGCTTCCCATCTTACTTAGAGTAAAACAAACTCCGTACGATAGCCTTCAAAACCCTATGTGATCTGATTTCTGCCTCTGTCTACAAATTAATGTTGCATCCCCAGACCCTGTTTGCCTGGTCCTAGTCCCGTGCATCTTCTTGGGTTTCTTAGTAGCTGGCAGCATCAATCCTGCCTTAGAGATTTGCATCTGTCATGCTAGCATCCTAGCATGCTCTTTTCCAGGACCTTGGCATAGCTGACCACTTTCATCTGATTTGTTGTCAGTTCAGATGCCAGTCCTCACATAGTTCATTTGCAACCACTTGATGGAAAGCAGCACAACCACTGGCAATACTTTTCTTTAATACTTTCAGAGAACTTAACATATCCTAAAATGACCCAATTTTTGTATTTTTTCACTTGTTTATCTTGCTTTATCACAGAAATTGCAGTTCTCTGGGGCAGCAACTTCATCTTCTTCTTCTGTTTTTTTTTTTTTTAAGATTTATTTATTTATTTAAAAGTCAGAGTTACACAGAAAAAGGAGAGGCAGAGAGAGAGAGAAAGGTCTTCCTTCCACTGGTTTACTGCCCAATTGGCCACAATGACCAGAGCTGCACTGATCCAAAGTCAGGATCCAGGAGCTCCTTCCAGGTCTCCCATGCGGGTGCAGGGGCCCAAGGACTTGGGCCATCCTCCACTGCTTTCCCAGGCCACAGCAGAGAGCTGGATGGGAAGAGGAGCAGCCGGGACTGCACCCATCTGGGATGCCGGCACTGCAGGTGGCAGCTTTACCAGTGGGAGACCCTCTCCCTTGTCTCTCCCTGTCTCTGTCTACACCAATCCTTTTTTACATATGTGAAGACAGCAAATACGATGCGTGCACTCAACAAACATTTATAGAATGCCTGTTCTGGAAATGAGGGATATGGCAGTGAACAAAACAGTTCTCCTGGAGCTTCATATTCTTAAGGGGAAAGCATGAAAATAATCAAGTTATTCAATGAATGAGATGATTGCAGTGAAGAAATGCTTTAAGAAAAGGCAACAACTACAAGTAGAGCATTGTAAAAATTAAGAATGGGAATAGGAGAGGAAGGAGGAAGAAGAGTGGGAGTGTGGGTGGGAGGGAGAATAGGGTGGGAAGTATCACTATGTTCCTGAATCTGTATATAGGAGATACATAAGATGACAGTGATCAACAAAGACAAAATTATAATCTCAGCACAAAGCAAATCAGAAAGCAGAGGAATGAGTGAATGCAAGCTGCTACACTACTTCACACAGAAGTATCCAGGACAGTGAAGCGGCTCTTGTGGTGCTGTCATGAAAGTACTTTTTAAAAAAGATTTATTTATGTACTTCAAAGGCAGAGTCCTGGCTGTTCCTCTTCCAACCCAGCTCTCTGCTGTGTCCTGGGAAAGCAGTAGAAGATGGCCCAAGTGCTTGGGCCCCTGCACCCATGTGGGAGACCGGGAAGAAGCTCCTGGCTCCTGGCTTGGATCAGCGCAGCTCTGGCCATTGTGGCCATCTGGGGAGTGAACCAGTGGATGAAAGACCTCTTAGTCTTACTGCCTTTCTGTGACTCTGCCTTCAAATAAATAAACCTTTTAAAAAAGAAAAGAAATGTCGATGTCTATGTCACTGACTTTAGGGGAGAACAGTTGGGATGCATTATATGGTGGATGCTACAGGTGAGGTGTCCAGTTATCTGACAGTCCGGTGCCACACACCAGCTTCCACAGTGATGCTAATTCAAATCCATGTCTCAATAAAATTGAAAATGACAACCTGAACATCGGCATTGCATTTATATAGTTAAAACTGCAAGTACTACATCTTAAAGTGCCAACTTTCAACTCCATAGGAAGATAATGAATACCCTAAAGAAATGTTTTAGATGAGAAATACGAGCAAAACAAATCGTGAACCATCTCATTACCAAGGTTGAGGAATTGCAGAACTTAGACCTGATTTGCTAAGGGGAATGTTTTTAAATTTCTGAGCAGGGGCACTATGATAAAACTGGTGTTTGCATGGGAGTGTGTCTTTACTGCCAAGGGAAACCCCCAACTTATCAATGCTATTGCTTTTGGTGGTTCTGTCTGGTAAGTGGGAAGCGTGCTGTTCTGGCCTGGGTATATCTGTGTTCGCATAAATTCCTCTGTTGAAGCCCTAACCTCCCATGTGGTGGTACTTGGAGATGGGGCCTTTGGGAAGTGATTAGGGTTAGAGGAGGCCATGAGGGTGGGAGACTCCTGAAGAGATTAGTGGTCTTATGAGAAGAGGGAGAGAAAGAGAAGGTAAGAGGGAGAAGGGAGGAGAGGAAGAGAGAGAGAGAGAGAGAGAGAGAGAATGAATGAGTGAATCTGTCTGGCATAAGCCCAGAGGACAGGTCATCTGCACACCAGGAATAGCATCCTCACAAGGAACTCACCACACTGGCACCTGGCACCCGGATCTCATACTTGCAGTCTCTCTCTGGAATTGTGAGAAAATAGATCTCTGTTGTTTAGGCACTCAGTCTATGGCATTTTATGACAACAGCCAGGACTGGCTGAGACAGGTAGGTAGGGAACGTGTGGGTCCTTCGGTATCAGCAAAAGCTTCCAGAAGCTGTGTTTGAGGGAGGTGGTAGAGAGTAGTGACAAGGGACATTTTTATAGCTGTGTGTACAAACAGTGAAGATTTTGCTGCTCTTCTTGATCTGTAAAATACCAAGAATTTCAAAGTAGTATGTCCCCCAGCTCCATCCCCCTTCAGGCACATTCTTGGAGGCTGCCTCTGCCTGGGTGGCTCTTTACTTTTCTCTCAATAATTACCTTTCTCAGTGTGCTGCAGAGAGCTTGGAAAGTAGTGATGTTTCATTCAGTGAGTCATCCTATTTATTGCCTAATTTAGAAGGACAGTGAAAGCACTCGTAATTACTTTGTGATTTTCCACATTGACAGCTTCGCTAAGATATGGCAAGTCCCAAAATAATTCAAAGTACTTTCAAGTTGTTTGCAGCCTGGCAGAGCGCGTGCCTAGAAAGAGAGAATATTACAGGGACGAATTTTTTTAAGATTTTTTAAAATTTTTATTTTTTTTATTTAGTAAATATAAATTTCCAAAGTACAGTTTATGGATTACAATGGCTTTCCTCCCCCATAATTTCCCTCCCACTCACACCCCTCCCATCTCCTGCTCCCTCTCCCATTCCATTCACATCAAGATTCATTTTCAATTCTCTTTATATACAGAAGATCGATTTAGTATATATTAAGTAAAGATTGCATCAGTTTGCACCCACACAGAAACACAAAGTATAAAATACTGTTTCAGTACTAGTTATAGCATCACTTCACATTGGACAACACATTAAGGAATTTTTTTAATTAATTAATTTTTTTTTGACAGGCAGAGTGGACAGTGTGAGAGAGAGACAGAGAGAAAGGTCTTCCTTTTGCCATTGGTTCACCCTCCAATGGCCACCGTGGCCGGCACACTGCGCTGATCCGAAGGCAGGAGCCAGGTGCTTATCATGGTCTCCCATGGGATGCAGGGCCCAAGCACTTGGGCCATCCTCCACTGTACTCCCGGGCCACAGCAGAGAGCTGGCCTGGAAGAGGGGCAACTGGGACAGAATCCGGCGCCCCGACCGGGACTAGAACCCGGTGTGCCGGCGCCGCAGGCGGAGGATTAGCCTATTGAGCTGGCGAGGGACGAGTCTTAACACTAGGTTCTCCAGCAGTCTCCGCTGTCACTCCTCGCCTAAGCCAGAGGTTATGAGGAGGCTGGCCTTATATTCTGCTTCCCCCTGAGTTGGCCTGGCAGGAAGATGACTCTGTTCACCTAAGGTGTAGGTACATTTGACATGATGGTATGCTTTGGGGATGTTCCTAAAAGCTTTCCTATCTCTGAATCAATCTCCACTTTTATAAATGAATTCCTGCACGGCATTACCAAGAATATATGCTAAAATCATGAGAAAGATCAAAGTAACTGTCCAATCCTGGAAGGCATCCTTTTTTGTCTGTTTTTAAAATTCATCTTCATCATGATTCTTTCCAGATCCTAAACAAGCTGCACTTTAATGAAGAAACATTCCCGGGCCTTTAGATCCACAGCTTTGGTGTGTACATGACTCCCCTTTTGAAATGCAAATTCTTTGTTAGAGTGGAGTTAGGGGCATCTTAATGTGAATTCATGGGGTATAGCAGGCAGAGCATGGAATAGAGTTCAACCCCTAAGCTATCCGTATGTGCTGCCACCAGAGCTCATGAACGTGCCAATAGCAGTTGCATGCAAACTTGTTTCATTCATCCTGTTGCATTGGAATCTACCTAGGATGCGGCCAGTGAGGACGGTAACAACCATGACCCCCAATAGCTATCAATTAGATAGTATTTATTATGTCCAATGTATAGTCCTAGCTCTTGAGATCTATTAATTTGATTTCATCCTCACAAAACCCCTAAGAGGTAGATAAGATTATTATCCACATTTTGCAAGTGAGGAAACTGGGATGACAGAGACATGCTGATAGGCGGCAATCTCATATTTTTTGAGGTCATTTGGCAGCGAGTCTTTGATCTTTCTTTTTGCTGTGAACCTCCAAAGTTACCCTACCACAACAGTGTACAGTTCAACACAGTAGCCACTGAATTAACTTTGTTAATTTTCTACATCAACTTGGCTGGACTACATTGCCCAGTTGTTTGTCAAACACTAGTCTAGACAGTGTTGTGGATTTTTTATAGACATGATTCATATTTATAATCAGCTGGCTCTAACTATAGGAAATTATCCTTAAAAATGTACATGGGGCCAGTGCCACAGCTCACTAGGCTAATCCTCTGCCTGTGGCGCTGGTACCCCAGGTTCTAGTCCCGGTCAGGGCGCTGGATTCTGTCCCGGTTGCTCCTCTTCCAGTCCAGCTCTCTGCTGTGGCCTGGGAGGGCAGTGGAGGATGGCCCAAGTGCTTGGGCCCTGCACCCGCATGGGAGACCAGGAGAAGCACCTGGCTCCTGGCTTCGGATTGGCTCAGCACCGGCCATAGCGGCCATTTGGGGGGTGAACCAATGGAAGGAAGACCTTTCTCTCTGTCTTTCTCTCTCACTGGCTAACTCTGCCTGTCAAAAAAAAAAGTGTACATGGGCCTGTAAAGCCCATAAAGACCTGTAAAGACCTTAAGAGCAAAATTCAGGTTTGCTCAGAAGGAATATTCTGCCTCAAGCCATACACTGACATTCTACCGGAGTTTCCAGCCTGTCAACCTGCCCTCTAGGGTCTGGATTTGCATGCTCCCACAATCCTGTGCTCCAGTTCCTTGAAATAAATCTCTCGAGACATTTCCTATTGGTTCTGTTTCTCTGAAAAACTCTCATTGATATATACCCCATGGCCTGCTCTCTGGCAGTGGCCACTTATTGTGGTTTTAGTAAGCCTCTTGTAGACTAAGAGGACTTACCTCATTTGTGAAAGAATGTATGTGATCTCTACCTCACTGGCTGGTATTCAGAATATTTAACAACTGGCTCCAGTCAGTTGGAGTGTACACTAATTAAAAACTCAGTGACCAGCCATACTGATTAAAGATCACCCCTAGTTCCTGGTAAGGATGCACTATGTGGCCATCTATTGCAAATTTATATTTTTATTCCAAATCTATAGTTCTCTGTACATTGTAGGAATCCATGTTTTTCAAAAGTTCTCCAGAGTTTCTGATTATCAAGTAAGCCTGGAAAAGGCAGAAATTTACCAGGCTCTAGTATAAGTGGTAGGTTCTTCATGTATTTTAATTTTTTGTTGGATTTTTAAAATTTACTTGAGGGAGGCAGGGAGATAGGGAGGAAGAGAGAGACAGAAAGAGAGAGAGAGAGAGAGAGAGAACGTTTTCCATCCATTGGTTCGCTCCTTAAATGCCTGCAACAGCCAGGGCTAGATCAAAGCCCAGAGCTAAGAACATTATCCAGGTTCCTCACGTGAGTGGCAGGTTTCTAACTACCTGAGCCATGATCTGTTGCTTCCTAGGGTCTGCATTAGCAGCAAGCCAGAATCAGGCAGGAGTGGAGCTAGGACTCAAACCTAGACACTCAGATATAGAATAGAGGCTTCACAGGCATTATCTTAATTATTGGTCCAAATACCTGCCCATGTTAATGAATTTTGGAAATCTCTTCTTCTCAAAAAAAAAAAAAATCCCTTGGGAAAAGATATAATTCAGGGGTGGTGTTGTTTCACAGTGGGTTAAGCTATTTGCCATTTGCAATGTAGGCATCCCATATTGGACATATCAGAGTGCTGGTTAGAGTACTGGCTGCTCTGCTTCCAATCCAGCTCCCTGTCAATGTGCCTGGGAAAGTAGCAGATGGTGACCAAAGTCCATGGGCCCCTGCCACTCCTGTGGGAGACCAGGATGGAGTTCCTGGCTCTTGGATTTGATCTGGCCCAGTTCTTGCCATTGTGGCATGAGTACTTCCAGTGAAGGGAAGACCCTCTCGCTCTGTCTCTCTGTCTGTCTTCCCCTCCTCCCCGTCACTTCGCCTGTCAAATAAATAAATACACTAAGTAGTTACTCCATCTCTGGAATGAGGACAAATCTCTCATTGATGGCATACTGAAATTCAGGGAAAATATATAAGAGTTTCAAATCATACTATAACACGTAAGCATTATTAATATGAACCCTAGCTTGTGGGAATGGGGGAATTTTCTCACAATGAGGAAAAGAAATAGAAAGAGAGTGATGTACCCTTGGCCAGGTAGCCTCTGATGGCTTCAAGGTGGGTTCAATCTGCAGAAACCACTTATGGGACTGTGCTTAGGACATTAAATGTCCATTTGTTCATTGATAAAATGGAGCTAATGACAAGTGTAGCTGCCCAATGTTTTGGTAACTAAACGGGATCAGATAGCAAAATGGACACTTAGAGATCATCTTGTTCAACTGCTTCTTTGTATGGCTGGGGAAACTGAGGCACTAAGAGAAGAAGGAAATTGCTCATGATCTTTAAGTCACTTAGTGATGTCACTCCCACGAGTGGCCTGATGATGTCATAATGTTATGACACAACAAGCATGACTCTGAAGTCAGTCAAAGCTGGGTTTGAATCCCTGTCCATTTCTTACTCTGTGACCTTAGACAAGTTACTTCACCTCTCTGATCTTCATTGTCTTTCATTTTTAAAATGGTTGTAAAGATTGTAGCTACCTTTTAAGGTTGTGCTGAGCAGGATATGAATGAGAAGGACATGGAAAGCAGGAACGGTTCAGTCATGGCAGTATTTTCTTTTCCTCAGTAATCCTGCCATCGCCTCATGACAGACAAAATGGCAAGTGTAGAACGAGATCACAGCATGGGGTTGCACTGCCTTTTTTCTGTAGACTAATCACCATTTTCCTCAGAAGAATGACCCGTGCTTAGCTTTCCAACAAGGTGCTAAGCTTCACTTTTCCACGAACAATCTTGGCGAGCTGGGATGAGTTGCTATCCTCCCAAATATTGGAACAGCAATGTTTGTGGTTCCTGTGATTTGTGCTGGCTCTAGTCCCATGAAAAGAAGGGGTCCGTTTCTCAAAGATGGCTGTTAAAGGACATATAATATAAATGTTCTCTGCCTGGCCTTAAATCAAATTTCCATGTTAAATAGAGAAAAGGTTGGTCCATGCTCTAATTTTATATTTTCAAGATATAGACTTTTTATGCAAACTGGGGTGCTGAATATAAAGAGCCACACAGTTGTAGGTGAAACACCCATGTACTTCTAGAATGATGTGTTCCTGACTCTAGTTGAAGATATTTTTGGCAGTATAGAGTTAGAAGAGAAATCCTGTTATAATTTATTGCTCAAAAATCAATATTTATGCCTGTTGACGTAAGATAGCTCATTGCTAGGAATTGGGCCAAAGAGAATTATTCAAAATTCATTTATGTAAAAAAATTTACTGAGCAACTACTCTGTGCTATTTACTATTCTAGAACCTCAGATATATCAGTGAATAAATAAAATGAAGAATCTTGCCCTTGTGAATTAACTTTAAACTGAGAGGGAATTGATACTAAGTAAGAAATATAGCTGAGTAAATTAGATATCCACAAATAGCAGTAAGAGCTTGGGACAAAAAAGGCAGGGCAGCATTCCATATTTTGGTTTTTGTGTAATTGTATTGTCTTATATGTAGAGAATGAAAGGATCCAATGTACTTGTTACATCAACTGGAAGGAATGTTATTCATACAATAGAACAATAAATGCAAAGATTATGAAGCATGATAGGCCAGTGTTTATGAAATAATGTTAAGTGGAAACAGTAGAATCAAGTTGTAAAAGCAGTATGGTTATAGCTATGGGAAAAGGTATTTGTACACATGAATGATTGCAAGGGGTCTAAAGAAATAAACACAATTGTATTCAGGATGGGAGATGATGGGCAGACCTATTTATTCATTAAATATCCATTAGCACTATGTTGATCATACATTATTTAAATTGAAAACCCAACCCCCACCCCCATCCCAACTATGATAAGAGGAATAAAAGTTGGAGAACACAATGCTTGCCTGAACACCAAGTCCGAGTTGGAGTGGGGAAATTAACTTCTGTGTCACTTACTTGAAAAGCAGCTTCTTTCTGAGTCCCTGGGAGTGAACTTTGGTCACCCCAGATGATAAGCCTCAGAATTCTTCATTTAAGAGCCAGAGCTGAAACTTAAGACTGTGCATATTGTACACTGCACAGGTTTGGGGGGGGGGGGTTACCAGGCATATGGTAGACCATATAATGGTGTTTCCTTGAGTTGCAGAGCACGTTCTTTGCAAAATTGTACATTACAGTCCTGCCAAGAGCTAGAAACCTAGTATTACTAGCTGTGTCTGGTTTTTGGGATGCCTAGTCCATGTAGCACTTCCCTGAGTGTAAAAGCTATATTGAGGCCAGTGCTATGGCTCACTTGGCTAATCCCCCGCCTGCGGCGCTGGCACCCTGGGTTCTAGTCCCGGTTGGGGCGCCAGATTCTGTCCCAGTTGCCCCTCTTCCAGTCCAGCTCTCTGCTGTGGCCCAGGAATGCAGTGGAGGATGGCCCAAGTCCTTGGGCCCTGCACCCACATGGGAGACCAGGAGAAGTACCTGGCTCCTGGCTTCGGATTGGCGCAGCGCACCGGCCGCAGCGGCCATTGCGGAGTGAACCAATGGAAGGAAGACCTTTCTCTGTCTCTGTCTCTCTCTCTCTCTCTCTCTCTCTCTCTCTCACTGTCTAACTCTGCCTGTCAATAAAAAAAAGCTATATTGAGATTTATTTCATAAACCATAGAGCTTACCCATTGAAAGTGTGTCACTCGGTGGTTTTAGCATATTTGGAGCCATGTTCATAACCTCATAAAGAAATCTTGTATCCTGGGGCTGGTGTTGTGGCACAAGATAAGCAGCCACCTGTGACACGGGCATCCCATATTGGAGCACTTGCTCAAGTCCTGGCTGCTCTGCTTCCAATCCATCTCCCTGCTGATGTGCATGGGAAAGCTGCAGAAGATGGCCCAAGTGCTTGGGCCCCTGCCACTCATGTAGGAGACCTGGATGGAGTTGCAGGCCTCTGGCTTTTGTCTGGCTCAGCAGCACCCACCATGGTCATTTGTGAAGTGAACCAGCAGATGGAAAATCTTTCTCTCTCTCTCTCTCTCTCCTTCCCTCCCTCCCTCTCTGTTACTCTGCCTTTCAAATAAATAAAATGCATCCTATATAAAAAAAGAAATCTTGTATTCTTTAGCTATCACCACCCCACCTCACCCAATTCCCACATCAACCACTTCTAGGCCATTACTATTCTTTTTCTGTCTCTACAGATTTGCCTCTTTTGGATATTTTGGGCAAATGGAATAAAAAATATATGCTTTTTTGTGACTGTCTTCTTTTTTTAAAAGGATTTATTTATTTGAAAGGCAGAATTACAGAGAGAGAGAGAGAGAGTCAGTCTTCCATCCTGTGGTTCACTTCCCAACTGGCTGCAATGGTTGGAGTTGGGCCGATCTGATCCAAAGCCAAGAACCAGCAGCTTCTTCCTGGTCTTCTACACAAGTGCAGAGGCCCAAGAACTTGAGTCATCTTCTACTGCTTTCTCAGGCCATAGCAGAGAGCTAGATTGGAAGTAGAAGCAGCCAGGTCTCGAACCGGCGCCCAAACGGGATGCCAGCCCTTGCAGACGGTGGCTTTTACCTGCTATGCCACAGTGCCAGTCCCGTGACTGCCTTCTTTTCCTGGGCATGTTTATAAGGTCCATCTATATTGTAGTGTACATCAGTCCATCATTTCTCTCAATGGCTAAATAATATTTGCATGGTTTTGTAAACAAATTCACATTTTATTTATTCATTAGTTGATGGACAGTTGAGCTATTTTTACCCTTTGGCTTGCATGAATACTTCCACTTCAAACATTCCAAAACAAATTTTTGCATGGACATATGTTTTAGTTTCTCTTGGGTATTACATACACAAGTGGAAATGTTTGGTCAAATTGTACCTGTCTGGTTTGCTTTTTGAGGAATTGCCAAATTGTTTTACAAAATGATTGTATTGTTTTACATTCCAGCAGCTTATAATGGTCCAATTCATTGATGTCCTCATGAGCACTTGGAGTATCTTATTGTGGTTTGGATTTAGATGTCTTTGGTGACTAATGTTAAACATATTTTCATGTGCCTATAGATCATTTATATATCTCCAAGTTTTAAATATGATTTATGTTATTAAAGTTGAAAGGCAGAGAGAAGAGAAAGGAATCTCCCATACACTGATTCACTCTCAATTGCACATAAAAGATGGAGTTGGGCCAGGTCAAAGCCAGGAGCCCAGAACTCAATCCAGGTTAACCAGAGATGGCAGGGATGCAGTATTTGAGCTGTCACCTGCTGCCTCCCAGGGTGCACATTAGAAGGAATCTGGATCAGAAACAGAACTGGATCTTGAAGTCGGGTACTCTGATATGGACTGTAGGCATCTCAGGCAGCATTTTAAAATATTAATTTGTTGTTATTTATTTGAAAAGCAGTGAGGATGGAGGAGATGAGAGAGAGAAAGAGATGTGGGGGGGCTTCCATCCACTGGTTCATTTTCCAAATGCCTGCAATAGCCAGGGCTAAGCCAGGCTGAAGTCAGGAGCCAGGAACTTCAGGTCTGCCATGTAGGAAGGCAGGGACTCAAGTACTTGAGCCATCATTGGGTGTTTCCCAGGGTGTGCATTAACAGGAAACTTGGTCAGAGCGAAAGCAGGACTGGATCCCAGGCACTCAGGTGTAGGATGCAGGCATCCCAATTGGTGGCTTTATTCGCTGCACCAGACATTTGCCCTCAAGCAACAACTTAACTGCGGTGTCAACCACCCACTCTCATTTGTATGTCCTCTTAGGGAAATATCTATCAATTCCTTTGCCCATTTTTCAGTTGGATAAGTTGTCTTTTTATCGTTGAGTTGTAATTGTTCTTTATGTATTTTAGAAACAAGTCTCTTATCAAATATTTGGTATATATGTGGTATATATGCATATATGTGTGTATATATATATATATCTTTTATAATTCTCTGATTTTTGTTTTCACTTCCTTTTATTACAAAAAGATTTCTTTATTTATTTGAAAGTCAGAGTTACAGAGAGAGAGAGAGACAGAGACAGAGACAGAGAGAGAGGTCTTCTACCCTCTGGTACACTCCCCAGATGGCTGCAACAGCCAGGGCTGGGCCAGGTCAAAGCCAGGGGCCAGGATCCTCATCCGAGTCTCCCTACTGGGTGCAGGGGCCCAAGCACTTGGGCCGTCTTCCACTGCTTTCTCAGGTGCAATAGCAGAGAGCTGGATTAGAAGTGGAACAGCCAGGACACAAACTGGACCCATATAGGATGCCTTTGTCACAGGTGGCAGCTTTACCTACTATGCCACAACACTGGCCCCTGTTTTTTACTTTCTTAATAGTGTCCTTTGAAGCATAAAAGGACATTAATTTTGATAAGCCACAGAGAGTGGCTTAACAGGCTTTACCACAATGCTGGGACCTAGAATCTCCGTTTTCAAAATTAAGAGAAAGAAAATACTGAGACATTTACAAATAAAAATGCATCTATAATGTAGATTGGAATATTGGCTCATAGTAGAGTAACAATAATGTTGATCCTTTCCCCTTTCTGTTCCTATTAACTATCTTAAAATTATTGTGTAATAATTATTATAGATAATTAAAAATTAAAAAACCTTTAATTTATGCCTTACATTTTCTGAGCAACCAATACCCATACATGTGGTTTGTCTGAATGGAATATACAATTTGAACTTTACAAAATTGACCCCTCAAATTCCATGGGATACAAGATCAATCCACAAAAATCAATTTAAGTTTTTGCCATTTGTAAATTTAAAAGTGTAATTAAGTGAACAATTGTACTTACAACAACATCCCAAGAAATTAAATACTTAGGAATGCATTTATCCAAGGATGAATAAGGCTTGTAAACTGAAAACTACAACATGTTTTTGATAAATTTAAAGATCTAAGTGGGATTTAATTTAAAGATGGCCAACAGGCACAAGAAGATGCTCAACATCATTAGTCATTAGGGAAATACAAATCAAAACCACAATGAGATAAGACTTAATACCACTAAGATGGCCATAATGAAAAAGGCAGATGAGAAAAAGTATGAGTGAGGGTGGGAGAAGTTTGAGCTGTAACAGAAAATGGCTCAGCTACTTTGGAAAACAGCCTGGTGGTTCCTCAGAAAGTGAAACCTAGAATTATCATATGGCCCAGCAACTCCAGTCCTAGGCATATACCTAAAGAAAATGAAAACATATGTCCACACCAAAACTTATACTCAAATGCTTACAGGCAACATTATTTATAATACCTCAAGGTAGAAGCAACCCAACTGTTCATAAGCTGATGAATGAATAAATAAAATATGGCACAAAATAAATGAATAAATTTATTCTTGCCATAAAGAGGAATGAAGCAGTGACACATGCTAAACCATGAACCTTGAAAACGTTATGCTGCATGAAAGAAGCCACCCATAAAAGACTACATATATGATTAATTTATATATCAGAATAGGCCAATCTAGAGAGACAGAAACCAGACTTCCAGTTGCAGCTAGTGGCGAGAGGCAGGGGAAGTGGAGAATGACTGCAAATGGGTATGGGATTTCTTTATGGGGTGATGAAAATGTTCTAAAATTAGTTGCACTGATGGTTGTAAAACTCTGTGAGTTTACTGAAAACACTGAGTTATTACACTGTAATGGGTGGGTTGCATGGTCTGTGAGTATATCTCAAAGCCCAATTTCCAATAAAAATGAAAAACAATGAAACAGAAAGTCCCCTGAAGCAGAGTTCTGGAGGGCTGGGGAATTAAGCAGATATATGTAATTCATAAAAGCCTAAATTCTGGAAAGCAGCTCTATGTATTTTATACTGATGCAGTGCACGTGTTGAACAGAGTTCTGTGTGTAGCCAATGTTAATGGAAATTATGGTAAAAATGATGGAAAACTCTGGGAAGCCAATTATTCATCAATTTGCAACGATGTAGTGGAGAAAGCATTGTAAAATCATGGATGCCTTCAAGAATGTAGCCACATGAGAGGTCCATCAAGTTGAGTTGTGCAGGTGCCTTGAGACTCAGAAACTTACTAATTTCAGAGCTGCCCTGGGGTTCCCATAGCTGACAACGAGGCCTGGAAAAGCTAGATCTGCTCTAAATACCCCAGAAATTCCAGCATGCTTGAAAGCATCTCAGGATTTAGGACCTAACTCGAAGGTCATGGAACCAACTTGCTTTCTCTAAGGACCTTAGGATTACTGAGAAGCACATCAAAATTGGGGTTAGTATTTGAAATTCAAAGACCTGAACTCTGTGTCTTTTGGAAACATTAATGGTCTTTTTTTTTCTCATAATAAAATCCCAAGATCTAATTTTAATCCAAATCCAGAAGAAAATGGTTGCTGGAAACATTGACCCTAAGCAACTACATAGTGAGTAAATATTAGATGAAATCTAGTTTTAGATTTTCTCCTCATGAAACTGGTAACAAATAAGAAACATGCATTAAATCACACAAGTATCTCCCAGGGAGCTAGTCTGAATCAAATGGCTTGCACCCATGGGTTAAAGATCAACCTGTAGCAATTAGATTTCTCTGCTGGTAGCAGTAGGGTGGTTGCTTACAGAATCAATTTTATTTACGTCTGTTCTCAAAATTCCTGATGGAATGAAACACATATCCTTTGCTTTGTGGATTAGCTTAACCCTGACAAATTCCTATGTGGGACTCTAAAACTGAAGAGTGCTCTCATTCCGTGACCCTTCTTGGCCTCTATTATGAAATCAGAGATGGGTTTCTAGGAGGGGAAAGTTGTGCCAAGCAACTGTTGCAAAGTCTTGTGAAGAAGAAAGCTTTTGCCCTCGTTCTGCTTTCATCTCTCTGACCTGCTGGGTTCTGTAAACAACACTGATGGGCCTTGGGTGTGACCAGCTGTTAGCTGTTCATTATCTTCCTATCCTCAGAACTCTGTTACACCAGGCCAGTCCAATCCAAGTCTCCTCTAGCACTCTTACACATAGTGGTGGTAAGGAGTGGACTGCTAAATGTGGAAGGTTCTAGGTAGTGTTCCTGAAGTTAAAGGTCAGCAAGAAGGACTTCAGCACGATTTTTTTTATCAGAAGGCCACTGTGTTAGGCTACCAAGGTGACAGAGCTGTGGTCCTCATATTTCAGAGGACATGGTGAAAATGCAGATTGCTGAGCCACAGTCTCAGAGACTGATTTAATAGGTCTGGAGGTGGAGGGAACTGGGATATGCATTTTACGGAATCCTCAATCAGGGTTCTGGTGCAGGGGTTCCAGTAACCACACTGTCGGAGCTACTATTTCTAAAAGGAAGAAGGTTATAGATGCCAAGGGTTGGGGTATATTTACAATAATAGACTCAGTCAGTGCTGGAGCTTTTGCAACACCTCTTCCAATAGCCAACATTTAGGGAATCCCTTACACTACGCCATGTACAGTCCAAGGCATATTATATACATTGCCATTTGTTCCTTTTGATCCTATGAAGTGGCTATTATTATCTTCACTTTACAGATGAAGATACTAAAGAATAGAGAAAATTAAATGACTTACTCTCAGGCCTACTGCTCCTAAGTAGCAGGCAATGTGGCCCTTGAACGTGGAGGCCTAACCACTTTACTACGCTGTGTAGCACATGTTCTTGTGTGTTGTTTTGTACTCTTGGAGTCTGGCAAGTGATGGAATGGAGTGGGGAAATGTTGCAGCAACAGATAGTATTGTAAACAAGAGGGACCTATTCTACCTACTTTGGTTCACAATACAGAAACGAAGGCCCTTCTGAGCACTTACGCCTATGACCTAGGGAGGCCTCACCACTTGTTTTTTTAATGCATTTGCTTTCCCCGTGGAATCTTCTGCTCCCTCTCTTCATTCTTTCATGACTGCATCTCTGGGACAAAATGGCCACATAGTGCAGAAATCATAGCCCTTTCCACTCCTTGCAAAAAGCCCTTCTCAACCACTCAGCCCTGGGAGGCTGCCATGCAACTCTCGTCTCATTTTTGCCTATTATCTTCTTTTCAAGGGCACGCTACAGGATAATGAAGGGGGAAAAATGACAACGCTTGTCCAAGTGGAAGACTCTTCCCCTGCCCCAACTTCATCTGAACAGAGATGCGGCTGTGATTTCTTCTTCACTGCTATCTATCTCCTTCCGACGAAAATCTCTGTGGTTGGGACTTTTATTAAATCCGTGTTGTGGTTCTTGCTTAGCTTAATATTTCTAGATATCTATCAGAGAGTAACCAAGTAATTACAATATTGCCCCAGAGATCAAAACTGAGTGTCTCCTCTATTTAACCTATGACAACAATTGAGTGCAAGAATGTTTCACCTGTGTGGCATGACAAGAGGCCTTCCCAAAGGCATTGCAAATTGACGGCATGCTTCAGACTGGGTCAAGACAAGTCACCACCTGCTTGTTGGGAGCTTCCTCACTGATCACAGGGAGGGGCTCCTTTGCAATGTTATTTCCTAATTAATTTTTTAAACTTTTATTTAACAAATATAAATTTCCAAAGTACAGCTTTTGGATTACAGTGGCTTCCCCCCCCCCATAACTTCCCTCCCACCCGCAACCCTCCCATCTCCCACTCTCTCTCCCATTCCATTCACATCAAGATTAATTTTCAATTCTCTTTATATACAGAAGATCAATTTAGTATATATTAAGTAAAGATTTCAACAGTTTGCACCCACACAGAAACACAAAGTGTAAAATACTGTTTGAGTACTAGTTATAGCATTACTTCACATTGGACAACACATTAAGGACAGAGATCCTACATGAGGAGTAAGTGCACAGTGACCCCTGTTGTTGATTTAACAAATTGATACTCTTGTTTATGGTGTCAGTAATCACCCTAGCCTCTTGTCATGAGTTGCCAAGGCTATGGAAGCCTTTTGAGTTCGCCGACTCCAATCTTATTTAGACAAGGTTATAGTAAAAAATATTTATTTATTTATTTATAAGAAAGAGTTACATAGAGAGAGAGAGAGAGAGAGAGAGAGAGATCTTCCATCCACTGGTTCACTCCCCAATTGACTGCAATGGCTGCAGCTACACTGATCTGAAGCCAGGAGCCAGGAGCTTCCTCTGGGTCTTCCCATGCGGGTGCAGAGGCCCAAGGACTTGGGCCACCTTCCACTGCTTTCCCAGGCCATAGCAGAGAACTGGATGGGAAGTGGAGCAGCCTGGACTCGAACCGGCACCCATATGGGATGCCGGCACTGCAGGTGGCAGCTTTACCTGCTACGCCACAGCGCCAACCCCGTTATTTCCTAATTAAAAATCCTAATGAGTCAGCCACCTGGGTGATTTCTGAAGTCTTTTTTAGTTTCAAGGGTCATTTAAATAACAAAACATAAGATAGCAGGCTTGCTGTGTACCAGGCACCACTCTAAGTGTTTTACAGGAATTACCTAATTTGACCCTCAGAAAGGGCCCCATGGGAGAGATACTATGGTTCTCCCCCATTTCACTGATGAAAAAACTGAGGAACTCAAAGGCTCAGAGGCGTACTCAAAGAATCCATACATGGCAGAACTGGGGGACCTATTTTCTCTTACCCCACTGGCCTTGCAGGATAACGGTGTTGTTAAACATTTGCAGGTAGCACACCTCTTAATCATCACAACAGCTTAGGAGGCATTTGACAGATGAGGTGAAGGCACCACGAGGTCGGGCACATTTCCCATGGCCCTGCACTCAGTGAGGACTATAGCAATAATGCCAACCAGGTAGTGTGACGCAAAAGCCAATACAAATCACCAACATTTTACTGCCCTATCAAGAGCTTATGGCAGCAATTGCAATGGACTTTTGCTCTTCCACCAATAAAGATAAGGAGACTACTTTGCTGTAATGGGAATGCCTGTGTGTTGAAATGAGACCTTGTTTTCATGTAGCCTAGGACAAATAACCTGACTTTTCCTAGGCTCAGGTTCCTTGTCTGTAAAAATGTGAATGACAATAATATCCACGGACCCTGACGGACAATGCACATAAGGAGATGGGCAGAAAGGCTTTCTGCCGTACATTTGGAGTTCAGGTTCACTGAGGATAAGCAGTTTACTCCTTCCCTCTCCCATTCTCCTTTTGGGATGCCTTGAGTAGGCGTCTGCTTAGAAATGGAGAGATTGCCATATGCTGCACTGTGTTTGCTCTGCTGGACACCCTCCACCTTTCATTTTTGAGAAAAGAGATATCACCTCTTTGGACATTTGGTGTGGAAGGTGGAGGGTTCCCTATGAAACCACCAGAATCCCAATATCAAAATACAGCTCCCCAGGAACCTGCAAGAAATATAGAGAAGTTGAAAAGCATTGCAGAGCAACTTGGCTTTGTCTTTCATCTGCAAAAGAGTATGGAGCGTTTGTTGCCAGGGAAGGGGCTCAAGGCAGCCTGTCTGTCAGGGGTTTTGCACGTTATCCCCTTTTCGGTGTGGGTACCCTCGGAGGAACCAAGCACATGGACAGTTACAGTATTACTAGTTTGCAATCAAATAGGGACATGTCATCTGCCTGTGGTGAGAAAGTCTCGGTGGAGGTGGTGGCCCCTAGGAGTGTCTCTGCTTAGCAATGCAAATGCCCTGGAGAATGTCTGGGTGAGCCACATGCACCTGATGGTCAAGTTCAAGTTCCTCAAGCTAAAGTGCACAGACTGGAACAGTGATGGAGGCTGGTGGAGAAAAACTAGACTTTCAAACCATTGTTTCTCTTTATTATTTGCTATTGCCTGAAAGCTTTGTATTTCTTAATTTTATTTTTTAAATATTCATTTATTGGAGCCAATGGTGTGGCATAACAGCTTAAGCTGCCACCTGTAGGTGCTGGTTCGAGTCCCAGCAATTCCACTTCTGATCCAGCTCCCCGCTAATGAGTCTGGGAAAGCAGAGGAAGATGCCCCAAATCCCCTGGCCCCTGCACTCATGTGGGAGACCCAGAAGAAACTCCTGGCTCCTGGTTTCTGCCTGGCCCAGCCCTGGCTATTGCAGCCATCTGGAGAGTGAATTAGCAGATGGAAAATATCTCTCTCTCTCTCTCTCTCTCTCTCTCTCTCTCTCTGCCTTTCAAATAAAAATAAGAAATAAATCTTTGAAAAAAGATTTATTTATTTATTTACTTGAAATCAGAGTGAGAGAGAGAGATCTTCCATCTGCTGGTTCACTCCCCCAAAAGGCCACAACGGCCGGGGTGGAGCCAGACCGATGAAGCCAGGAGCTTCATCCAGATCCCCCATGTGGGTGGCAGGGTCCCTGTTCAGCTGCTTTCCCAGTCCATTATAAGGGATCTCGATCAGAAGTAGAGCAGCCAGAATGTGAAACAGTGATCATACAGGCTGCCAATATCGCAGGCAGTGGCTTTACCTTTATTTATGCAACAATGCCAGTTGTGCTTGAATGTTTTTTTTTAAAGATTTATTTATTTGGAAGAGAGAGTGATAAAGAGAGAAAGGGAGACACAGGGAGAGCAGGAGATCTTCCATGTGCTGGATCACTCTCCAAATGGCAACAAAGGCTGGGGCTGGATCAGGTTCAAGCCAGGAGCCCAGAACTCCATCTTGGTCTCCCATGTGGGTGGCAGGGGCTCTGTACTTGGGCCAAATTCCACTGCCTTCCAAGGCACATTTATCAGGGAGCTGCATCAGAAGCAGAGCACCCAAGGCCAATTAGCCAAGTTTAACTGACTGTACCATAACACCAACTCCAAGCTTGAATCTTTTTGCCCCTCCAAAGCTCATGTTGAAATTTAATTACCAATGTAATGGGTTAGGAGGTAGGGCATGCAAGAGGTAATTAGTCCACGAGGACTCTGTTCTCTAAAATCCCTTTATTAAAAAGGCTTTCAGATGTCTGTTCTCTTTCTTGGTCCGTCTGTCTCATGCTATGTAAGGACTCACCAGATATTAAACTTTTTTTAAGATTTATCTATTTGACAGTCAGATTTACACAGAGAGAGAAGGAGAGGCAGAGAGAGAAAGAGAGAGGTCTTTCATCCGCTGGTTCACTCCCCAGTTGGCCGCAATGGCTGGAGCTGCACCGATCAGAACCCAGGAGCCAGGAGCTTCTTCTGGTCTCCTACGCGGGTGCAGGGGCCCAAGGAATTGGGCCATCTTCCACTGGTTTCCCAGGCCATAGCAGAGAGCTGGATCAGAAGTGGTACAGCCAGGATTCAAACTGGCGCCCATATGGGATGCCAGCACTGAAGATGGAGGCTTTACTCACTACACCACAGCGCTGGCCCCCAGACATCAAACTTGACCTTAGACTTCCCAGCTTGCAGAATTGTGAGACGGTAAGTGTCTGTTGTCTATAAATTACCTACTCTCTGGTATTCTGTTGTAGTAGCAGAACATGGAATAAGACATTAGTTGCTCTGTTTTTACTTTTCACTCTTGCTCAAATTTATTTCTATTTCTATTTCCTTCTTAGAGAATGCATCTTAGCTAATATTTGCTTTTCACTTTCTTTTTATTTTTTAAAACTCTATTTATTGGGACTGGTGCTGTGGTGTAGCAGGTAGGGCCACCACTTGCAGGGCCAGCATTGCATGTGGGCACCAGTTCAAGTCCTGGCTGCTCCACTTCCAATCCAGCTCTCTGCTATGGCCTGGGAAAGCAGTAGAAGATGGCCCAGGTCTTGGGCTCCTGCACCCACATGGGAGACTCAGAGGAAGCTCTTGGCTCTTGGCTTTAGATCGGCGCAGCTCCAGCCATTGTGGCCAATTGGGGAGTGAACCAGCGGGTGCAAGACCTCTCTCTCTCTCTGTAACTCACTCTCTCTGCCTCTCTGTAACTCTGCCTTTCAAATAATTAAATAAATAAATCTTTTAAAAAAACTATTTATTAACTTTTATTTTGCCATTATCTCGTGTGCTTTAAGTACATCATCTTTATCTTTGTATAACAAACTGATGTATGCATTAAGGTAGCAAGCAGAAGCTGAGGACTACAATTTCCAAAACCCTAACCCCTTCCATGCCAATCCAACATCCAATCCAATCAGCACATCTGCTCCCCACCATGCACCAAATAGCGAGACACTGCCTAGATTCCAACATGTGCTCTTCAGCCACACATGCATCAGACACCATGACAGTTTCGTAGAGATCACCATGCCCACTGTAGCCCCACCTCAAACTCCATCTTCTTTGAATATTCAATTAGGCCCTGCCACGTGGCACCACCCCATCTTATAAAAGGATGCCACTGAATCTTGTAACTTGCAACACTCATTTTCTCCTGAGGTTGCCCACACTCCAGAATGTGCACTTCCCTTTGTCTTTAAACAAATCTTATGTTCCTGTTCCCTTTTATTGCCAGATCCTTAGAGTAGAGGAAACCCTCCTCTTTCCAACACCAAACCTCTAACTTTGAAATGCCTGAATTGAACAATCTCATAACTCTGTAAGTATAACTCCTATGCCAAGAAAACAGGCAAACAAGTTGGATGGATGTTTGTATCCAAGAAAAGATATCAATAGAACACTCTATTCTTTCTATCATTGTAGAGAACTTGGGCAGTATATAGAATGAGATTTAGACAACTGGTTTTGAAATATTCCAGTAAGACTCCCTGGATGTACACCTTACAGAGAATTCATAAGTACATGATTGGGCCATTTTCTTGATCACCTACATCTCTTTACGCCCAGATGTCTTGGAAGAGATGTTCACTTTGTGTGGCATTTCTATGCCTTCCACCTTCACCCCCTTGCACTAAAGCTTGGGAGAAGTAGGCTGTGACCACCGTAGACTCTCTCTCTCCAGTGGCATTTGTAAGAAGAAACACCCTGTACCTTCCAGGCCTCTAATGACATACACAGTTTACCAGTGACTTCAGTGGGACAAAAATAGGGCATCTGATTCATTTCCTTTTTTTCTGATTCATTTTCAACCAGAAAGCTCAGCTTCCCATACATCAGGCAAGCTATACACACAGTAGTCACAGAGCCAGATAATCCTAAAGCAAAGGGCATCAAGGATGCTACAACCTCCTTGGACACGTAATCAAAGGGCTAGATTCTCTCTGGAATATGAAAAGATGGGCTTGTACATATAAATAACGACTAAGTCTTATAAACTAGGACATGCCACACTCTGTTCTATACATATTACACATATTCACGCATTTAATCTTCTCAGCAAAATTTCGAAAGAGATACCATCATTGTCATCTCTCTCTCTCTCTCTTAAAGATTTTATTTACTTTTTTGAGAGGTACAGTTACAGAGGCAGAGGCAGAGAGAGAAGTCTTCCATCTGCTGGTTCACTCTCCAAATGGCTGCAACAGCCAGAGCTGGACTGATCCAAAGCCAAGAGCCAGGGGCCAGGAGCTTCTTCCAGGACTCCCATGAGGATGCAGGGACCCATGACCTTGGGCCATCTTCTACTGCTTTCCTAAACCATAAACAGGGAGCTGGATGGGAAGTGGAACAGCCAGAACTTGAACTGTATGGGATGCTGGCACCACATGCAGAGGCTTAGCTTGCTACACAACAGTGCTAGCCCCTGTCATTCCTCTTTTAACGGTGAGAAAACTGAGGCAGACATTAACTTGCACAGAGTCACACTGCCAATAAACTATCAGTACTCAGATTTGAAAAAAAGCATCATCGATGGCAGGAGCTGTGCTCTTAATCTGCTCTGGACTGGCACAGTGTGTTTTTTCTAGGCCATTCTCTTTCCTAGCTGTACCAGAATGTAAACCAAGCCGACACTGCTCAGAGTGGATTAGTAAACTCAATCTGTGTTGAAGTCAGAGGAACACTTTCTGTACTGACTAACCAGGATATAATGAAAACCAATCGCTCCTGTTTCTCCAGGGCCTCAGTGATACCAACAGAGTCTGCCTTAATATTTGCATTCTTCCATCCAGGACCCATGAAAATGCTTTGAGTGTCTACTCTCATGGTCTTAGGAAGGCAATGGAGTCTACACATCCTAAGGCTGGCATTGAGTTGGCCATGCTGTTCCACAGCACCCTGACATTCTCAGTGGGGTTTTTTTTAAAGATTTATTTATTTGAAAGTCAGAGTTACACAGAGAGAGGAGAGGCAGAGAGAGAGAGAGAGAGAGAGGTCTTCCATCCAATGGTTCACTCCTCAAATGGCCGCAATAGCCAGAGCTGTGCCAATCCGGAGCCAGGAACTTCTTCCGGGTCTCCCATGTGGGTGCAGGGGCCCAAGGACTCAGGCCATCCTCTACTGCTTTCCCAGGCCATAGCAGAGAGCTGGATCAGAAGTGGAGTAGCCGGGACTTGAACCAGCACCCATATGTGATGCCAGCACTTCAGGCCAGGGCATTAACCCTCTGCACCACAGCACTAGCCCCCCTCAGTGGAGTTTGACATGAGTGTTTTCTTTGAGGACAACTAGGGGATTTCAACAATCACCTGGCTAGAGACATTGAGAAGTATCTCCTTAGGGGAGAGTTGTGAGAGAATCTCTGCCTGTATCTGCACATTAAGGGCCAGTGTGCAGTGGAGTATGGAGGCACCAGGGAATTGGGTAAGGAAGAAGATAGACCGATCCCTGCCCTTGGGGACTTGTGAACTTCATGTTCAACAAGCCTTTGAGTCTTATTCACCTTAGAATTATTATCTTTCTTACTATGTGATCCTCCACATAGGCTCAGTTTCCGCAGAGATAAAACAGGTGGGATCATATTTGCCAGGGAAGCTGACATGGAGCCAGAAGTGAGAATTCATGGAGGATACTCCCTGATTCCATGCTGGAAGGGAAGGATTGAAGCAGGTTTGGCTAGAGAGAGCAGTTGAACTACGAGACAGGCTCATCAGAGACTCCAGATGACCTCCTAGAGAACTCTAGAATTGGGACGCTCTCCTGAATTAGAGCCAGGGCGTCACATTTGTCTAGCTCTCTCTTCCCTTATAAAGTCGTCATTGAAAGTGTGTAGCCTTTGGTTGTAGCTGTCTTCCATGAATGGCAATTCCCAAAGAGTTGTCTTCACTCAGCACCACCAGCACTGCAGCAGTAAGTCTTTTAGTCCTCAAGGTGGACTAAGATGGTGCATCTGCTACAGAAACACTGGGCTCTGGTCTTTGGTGGCTCTGTCTAGATCTCACACTCTAAGATCCTACAACTCTAAGGATTCTCGTAAAGACACCGTAATCTGCTTTGTCAACCAGACATCTCAAGTGTACTGAATGCCCCTATGGCAGTGATGCCCCGTTGCTTCCAATACTCAAAAGACATCAGCGTTTTCAGTTTCATCACAGGCTTCTGCACACATGCGAGTGCAGCTACACCCTGCATCATCTTGGAGAGCAGGACCTTGTGAATCCTCTAGGGATATGAACCTGGCCTTTGTAGCTTATTAAGAGCACCCTGATTGGTGGATGCCAACAGGATGCCTTGTGTCGATTTCTGAGTAAGTGCTTCCACCTGCTGGTCAGAATAATGATGTGCACCTTAGGATTTTATTTTATTTATTATTTTTTTAATATTTTATATTTTTTTATTTTTGACAGGCAGAGTGGACAGTGAGAGAGAGACAGAGAGAAAGGTCTTCCTTTTTGCCGTTGGTTCACCCTCCAATGGCCACCACGGTAGCGCGCTGCGGCCGGCGCACCGCGCTGATCCGATGGCAGGAGCCAGGTGCTTTATCCTGGTCTCCCACGGGGTGCAGGGCCCAAGCACTTGGGCCATCCTCCACTGCACTCCCTGGCCACAGCAGAGAGCTGGACTGGAAGAGGAGCAACCGGGACAGGATCGGTGCCCCAACCGGGACTAGAACCCGGTGTGCCGGCGCCGCAGGTGGAGGATTAGCCTAGTGAGCCGCGGCGCCGGCCTAGGATTTTATTAATACCCAGGAAAAGGCATCTTTAATGTAGGCTTCCCTTCACACCCTGGAGATGAAGAAAACATTTCAAACTTTCAGCTTTGGTGATTTCAAAACATGTCTCTGAGAATTATTCTTTTCCTGGAAAGTCTTATAGTAATATTTCAAGCCCCAGCTCAGATATGTTCTTTCCAGGAAGCCTTCCCGACCAAGGCAAGTGTCAGCTTTTTCTCTCCTGGACTGCCCTGGAACAGTGAGTGTTAAGAGGGCACTTCAAAAAGTTCATGAGAAGCAGTATTGAAGGAGACTGATTTTGGTGTAAATTTTTAAAGTCCATGCATATGAGAGGGGGGTCTTCAAAAATTTAAAGGAAAATGCATATTATAAAAACTGCACGGATTTCAATTTTTTGCACTAAAAGAAACTTTTAAGATTTATATATTTATTTTAAAGGCAGAGTTACAGAGAGAGAGGGAGAGGGAGAAGGAGAGGGAGAGGGGGAGTGGGAGGGGGAGAGAGAGAGGGAGAGAGAGAGAGAGAGAGAGAGAGAGAGAGAGAGAGAGAGGTTTTCCACCCACTGGTTTACTCCTCAAATGGCCACAATGTCCGGAGCTGGGAGGTCTGAAGCCAGCAGTCAGGAGCTTCTTCCAGGTCTCCCGCAAGGGTGCCAGGACACAAGGACCTGGACCATCCTCCACTGCTTTCTCAAACCATAGCAGAGAGCTGCATTGGAAGTGGAACAGCTGAGACTCGAACTGGCACCTTTGTGTGATGCTGGTGGTGGCTTAACTGTCTATGCCACAGCGCCTGTCCCTAAACTTATCTTTTAAAAATTATTTATTTTCTTATTGATTTGTTTATCTTAAAGGCAAAGAGAGAGGGGGGAGAGAGAGTGAGAGCAAGAGAGAGACACACACAGAGAGAAAGAAAGAAATAAAGTGAGCATACATGAATCTCCTACCCACTGTTTCACTCTCCAAATATCTGCAAGTTCTGGGGCAGGACCGGGTCGAAGACAGGAGCCCAACATCCCATCCAGGTCTCCCATGTGGATGGCAGGGACCCAAGTACTTGAACCATCACCTGCTGCCTCCCAGGGTGTGCATTAGCAGGAAGCTGGATCAGAACCAGAGTAGCCACAACTTGAACCAGGCACTTCAATATGGAATGTGGGGGCCCAGCGCTCTGGCACAGCAGGTTAAACTGCCCTCTGCAGTGTCAGCATCCTATATCGATGCCAGTTCGAGTCCCGGCTGCTCCACTTCGATCCAGTTCCCTGTTGATGTCCTGGGAAAACAATGAAAGATGGCGCAAGTCTTTGGGTCCCTGAACCCATGTGGGAAACACAGAAGAAGCTCCTGCTTTGGATCAGCGCAGCTCCAGCCATTGCAGCCATTTGGGGAGTGAACCAGAGGATGGAAGATTCTCTCTCTCTCTCTCTCTCTCTCTCTCTATCTCTCATCTCTATCTCTATCTCTATATCTCTGCCTTTCAAGTAAATAAAAAATATTATAAAAAAATGGGATGCAGGCATCCCACTTAGCATCCTAACTGCTGCACCAAATGCCTACCCTATACATGCTTACATTTCTTGAGCATTTCCTATTTTTTAGGCATTAAACATTTTTTGCCTGATTATCTAATCGAAACCTGATAAAAAAAATCATGTGTATTATTATTGTCATTCCTATTATATGGACATGAAAATTGAGTTTCCTTTGGAAACCTTACACATTCTTGCAATTGCTCATCGTGGTCACTGCTGTTAGTTTCCAGATTGCTGCAGTAACTTTCTTCTGTTACTGTTCTAAGTTTTATGTCTCACAGCTACGTGAACAAGTCATTAGTCGAGGTCCTTACACCTTAAAGCATGGCCCAGATTATTTTGACACAGAACTTTACAGTTGATATTAGTAGTCATCTATCACAGCTCTAGAAAATAATGTGTAATGGCTTCAGGGCACAAATAATTTCAGCTCTATTATTTCCATACAATCCCACCAGGAGGAAACAAATTGCAAAAAAAAAAAAAAAATCAGAAAAAAAGTGCTATAAGGTATCACTAAATATAAGCTAGTTGATTTTTGAAAACAATGGTTGCCAAAATATTTTCTTTTTGTTTGGGAAGATTTCTTTATTTTAAAAATGTATTTATTTATTTGAAAGAGTTATAGAGAGGTAAAGGCAGAGAGAGAGAGGGAGAGAGAGAGGACTTCCATTCACTGGTTCACTTTCCAGATGGCTGCAATGGCCGGAGTTGCCAAGTCTTCCACGCGGGTGCAGGGGCCCAAGGACTTGGGCCATCTTCTTCTGCTTTCTCAGGCCATAGCAGAGAGCTGGATTGGAAGAGGAGCAGCCGGGACTAGAACTGGTGCCCACATGGGATGCCGGCACTGTGCCGGCCCCATGTTTTGGCAGATTTCAACAATTTGGAAGGGTACTAATTAATCCAGATGTAGTGCTAGATGATGGAGGCTCGGAGGCCAAGAAGATGCTATGGTGGCCACAAGGATTCCACATAAATGACTCCTTGTAACTACCAGAGATAACGGAGACACTTACCAAGGACATAGATTGCTCTGAGGGAGTGGAGACAGACTTCCAGAGGAAGTGGCAGCTGAGCTAAATCTGGTGGAAAGAGAGCATTTTGCTTAAAAACACCCAACCATTTCCAAGCAAATTTAAAATAAAATCCAAGGCTCACAAGGCCCCTGCCTCCCTTTCTGATCGCCTCCCTCTGTCTACTCCCCTTTCCTCTGCTCCCTCTGCACGCACTTCCTCATCTCCAGCAGCCTCACCGTGGACTCCACGGCTTCTGCCTCCTTTAGTGTCTGCCTCTCCCCAGTTCCCCCTGGCTTCCTTGATGCTCCCCAATAACCCTGTTCGTCTTTCAGCTGCACGAGTCCCTTCTCTTTCTTTCCTCCTTTCCCAGGTCCAAAACCTGGCTGACCAACAGCACACACGTATGTTCGCCCTGCCAATGGCAATGGCCTTTTGAAGGGAGAACTGTCCTATAACAGGCTGTTTCGTAAGGTAGTCAGTTGCTCAGCCCCAGGGGTTTTAATGAGACGTTAAAGGCTTGTTGGAATGGACGTTGTAGCAGGGAATGACTCAGCAAGTAGGATGGCATAGAGAACTTCGTAAAATGTTATTCTAACTGCAAACAGAGATACACATTTCCTATCTTACCGAAAGAATGTAATGCAGGAAGTCCAGGATTAAGCAAAAAATGCAAACATATGAATTTTTCACATAGATAAAGTGTAAGGACCTGTGGTTTACCAAAGGAATCAACTTGGAATTACTTGAACTAGAATTCTAAAAAATTACAGTTAAAAGAGACTTGTTCTACCTTCCTTCACAGGAAAAGAGTCTTTCAAGTAACTTTAGTTTTTAACACAATCACATATGCATAGAATATTGCCTGGCGCTGTGGCATAGCAGGTAAAGTCAAGCCAAGATCCCATATGAGTGGCCGGTTCGAGTCCTGGCTGCTCCACTTCCGATCCAGCTCTCTGCTATGCCCTGGGAAAGCAGTAGAAGATGGTCCAAGTCCTTGGGCCCCTGCACTCATGTGGGAGACCCAGAAGAAGCACCTGACTCCTGGCTTTGGATCAGTACTCTTGCTTAGTAGGCTAAGCTTCCGCCTGCAGTGACAGCATCCTGTATGAGCACTGGTTCAAGTTCCAGCTGCTCCACTTCTGATCCAGCTCCATACTTCTGGCGAGGGAAAGCAGAGGAGGATGGCCCAAGTTCTTGGGCCCCTTCACCCATGTGGAAAGACCTGGAAGAGGCTCCTGGCTTCTGGCTTTGGATCTGCCCAGCTCCGGCGATTGCAGCCATCTGGGAATGAACCAGTGGATGGAAGACCTCTCTCTCTGTCTCTCCGTCTCTCTGTAACTCTGCCTCTCAATAAATATATCTTTAAAAAAAGACTCAGCCCTTGGCTTCTGGCTTTAGATTGGCGCAGCTCCAGCCATTGCAGCCATTTGCAGAGTGAACCAGCAGATCGAAGACCTCTCTCTGTCTCTGTTTCTGTCTCTGTCTTTCCCTCTTTGACTGCAACTCTGCCTTTCAAATGAATAAATATTTTTTTAAAAAATACTGCCTGGTACATCATAGGGGATAAATAAGTATTAGTTTAATGAATGCATAAGTAAAGGAATAGATGCTACTCATGTAATTTGTCAACATTTTTTCAAGTTCAAGTACACTATTTATGTTAGAACATTGCTGTTGAATGCAGATTACCACAGAGCAACACTCCTGGTGTATTTAATTGTGGTTTCATGTTCAGGCCATCCTTGGGGGAAAATGTCAACAATGTTTTCTGGTGACAAATGTACCCCTTTTAAGAGTTTGGATCACCAACAGAACTCAAAGAAAGCATCTTGCCACGTCCTTAAGTCATTCAGCTATCAAGAAAGGCAAATTCTCTCACAGGAGCCTTACTCAGGATATTTTTGCCACATCACACATTTGATCCATTCCTGTTACCGGACCTCAAGCCTCTTGTCCACTTCATTTCCTTTTAGGTGTAGAGGGTTCCAGTAAATGACAGATCTATTGGGGAGTGGGGTAGAGATTGGACTTCTCCGATCTCAACACTCTGGTCACCATCTTTATGAAGAAAGACAAGAAGGGCAGGTCCTGTGGTACAGGTTAAGTGGCTACTTGGGATGCCTGCATCCCATATCAGAACACGAGTTCAAATCTTGGCTGCTCCACTTCTGACCCCGCTTCCTGCTAATATGCCTGGGAAGGGAGTGGAGCATGGCTCAAGTGCTTAGGCCTTTGTCACCAGTGTGGGAAACCTCGATGGAGTTCCCACCTCCTGGCCTCAGCCTGGCCCAGCTCTGGCATTTGGGGTCATTTAGAGAGTGAACCAACAGAGGGAAGATCAAACAAATAACTAAGTAAATAAAGAAATCTCTTTTTTTAAAGAAATAAATTAGGATGAGTGTTTGGCTTAGGAGTTAAGATGCTTGTTAAGATGCCCACGTTCTGTATTGGACTATCTGGGTTCAATACCTGCCTCCAGCTCCTGACTTCAGCTTCCTGCTAATGTAGACCCTTGGAGGCAGCAGGGATGGCTCGAGTTATTAGGTCTCTGCCATGCACATGGGAGACCTGGATTGAGGTTTTAGCTCCTAGTTTCAGCTTTGGCCCAGCCCCAGCTGTCGTGGAAATTCAGGGAGTGAAGCAGGGGAGGAAAGTTCTTGCTCTGTCTCTCAAACAAATACATAAAAACTTTAAAAAAGAAATTAGTGTAATCTACCATATTGACATAATGAAGCATAGAAATCATATGGTTATTTTAAAAACATGCAGTAAGATATCTGATACAACTCTAGATGCATTCATGATAAAACTTCAGATATCTAAGAATAGAAAGACACTATTTTTCCCCAAAGAAACCTTTTACTTAATGAGTACAAATTTCCTAAGTACAACTTTAGGGATGTAGTGATTCTTCCCACCATACCTACCCTCCCACCCACACTCCCACCCCTCCTCCTCCTCCCTCTCCCATTCCCAGTCCCATTCTCCATTAAGATTTATTTTTTTTTACTGTGTTTCCCAGCTTTTCTGTTTAATGCAGTTGAGATTGTCTTTGATGAAGGCATCCTTTCTTGGACCGTTTGTGTAAGAGCTTGTCCTTTTTTAAATTTTATTTATTTATTTATTTTTATTTAATAAATGTGAATTTACAAAGTGCAACTTTTGTACTGTTGTGGCTTCCCCCCCAACCTCCCTCCCTCCCGCGGCCCTCCCCTCTCCTACTCCCTCTCCCATCCCTCCCTTCATCGAGTTTCATTTTCAATTACCTTCATATACAGAAGACCAACTTAGTATATACTAAGCAAGGATTTCAACAGGCTGCACTCACACAACCGCACAAGGTATAGGGTATTGTTTGACTAGTAGTGTTGTTTTTAAGTTTCATAGTAAAACACTTTAAGGACAGAGTTCCTACATGGGGAGCATGTACCCAGTGAATCCCGTTGTTGATTTAACAATTGGCACTCTTATTTATGGTATCAGCAATCACCCAAGGCTCTTGCCATGAGCTGTCTAGGCTATGGAAGCCCCTTGAGTTCACCAACTCTGAACTTGTTTAGTCAAGGCCGTATCACAGTGGAGGTTCTTTCCTCCCTTCAGAGAAAGGTGCCTCCCTCCTTGATGGCCTGTTCCTTCCGCTGAGGTCTTGTTCACCAGGATCTTTCATTTAGGTTGTTTTTGCCACCGTGTCGTGGCTTTCCATGCCTGTGAGACTCTCATGGGCCTTTTAGCCAGATCTAAATGCCCCAAGGGTTGATTCTGAGGCCAGAGTGCTGTTTTGGGCGTTTGCCATTCTGAGTCTGCTGTGTGTCCTGCTTCCCCCGCAGGATCATTCTCTCCCTTTTAATTCTATCCTTCATTATTTGCTTACACTGTTCTTATTTGTGAAATCTCTTCAACATTTACCCTATCTTTTTGATCGGTTGTGTACTTATACTTATCACTTTACCAAGTGCGCTGGCATTGGTACATGCCTCCTTGATAAGATAGAGTTGAAATCCCCTGGCACATTTCTAGTTCCACCATTGGAGGTAAATCCAAGTGAGTATGTGCCGACCTATATATCTCCTCCCTCTCTTATTCCCACTCCTAGATTCATTTTCAATTAACTTTATACACAGAAGACCAACTCTATACTAAGTAAAGATTTCAACAATTTGCACACACATATACACACACACAACTGAGAACAAGTCTTACAGTTAATTCTCATGATACACCTCACTGAGGACAGAAGTCCTGCATGGGAAGTAAGTGCACAATGACTCCTACTGTTAATTTAACAATTAACACTCTTATGTATGATGTCAGTGACCACCTGAGGCTCTTGACATGAGCTGCCTAACATATGGAAGCATTTTGAGTCCACAAACTCTGTCAGTATTTAGACAAGGCCATAACCAAAGTGGAAGTTCTCTCCTCCCTTCAGAGGAAAGTTCATCCTTCTTTGACGGCCACTTCTTTCCACTGGGGTCTCACAGAGGTCCTTCATGTAGGACATATTTTGCCACAGTGTCTTGGCTTTCCATGGGAAACTCAATAAAGAATACTTTAAAGTACAAAAAAATATGGTATTAAATGGTGAAATAGTGAACGCTTTGCTTTTGAGACTGAGAACTAGTTTCTGTTGATAATTTATTAGAGATCAAGAATGCAAGAATAATAAAAGTTTAAGTTCTATACGTAAGTGGTTTTCATTATGCATATTTAATTTGATTATGAACTAAGAAACTTACAATAACCTATATACGAGTTATTAAAGTATGGCTACACTGTGTCAATGAGAGTATAATCAAGATATAGAAACTACATAGCAGGTTAAACAGAGTAAGTTGAAAGCAAATGATTAGTAAACTATGATGTAGAGTAACTCCAAGATACAAGGAAACTCTTCTTTAAAAAAAAAAGATTTATTTATTTATTTGAAAGGCAGAGAGTTACAGAGAGGTAGAGGCAGAGATACAGAGAAAAGTCTTCCATCCACTGGTTCACTCCCCAAATGGCCACAACAGCTAGAGCTGGGCCTATTCAAAGCGAGGAGCCAGACTTCTTCCAAGTCTCCCACACGGCACAGAGGCCCAAGGACTTGGGTTTTTTTCCACTGCTTTCCCAGGCCATAGCAGAGAGCTGGATCTTCCCAGGCCATAGCAGAGAGCTGGATCTGAGGTGGAGCAGCCGGGACTTGAACCGGCATGCACAAGGGATGCTGGCACTGCAGGCAGAGGCTTTACCTGCTATGCCATAGGGCTGGCCCCATGCTTCTTAAAATGTTAAATAGAGCGCTAATATTACAAATCGGAATTAATTTTTTAAAAAAATGAATCATGTAAAATAATTTGCTCAAAAACTATGCCACAACGCTGGCCCCCTGAAACTGTTCTGTGATATCCTAAGTCTGGGGGAGAATACCCAAGGACAGAAACACCTGTAAAGGTTTCCGAACCCTGGTGGTGTAAGGAGAAGCTCAGCCTACGGGAAAGCCGCGAAATTGGGTGCTTTAGCCAGGCTGGATCTGCTGGTAGCCGTCTGCAGGGCAGGCAGAGAGGGTGTGAACTCTCTAGGCAACAAGTGTTCTGTAGCTGGAGCCTGCAGGGGGACTCCAAGCGTGAGTGTGGGCAAGAGGCCTTGGACATGCATGCTGGGGGAAGGTGCTCTGATGTTGGAACCAGTTGGAAGCCTTCGGGGTTCCAGTTTGTGTGTGGACCGTCCCAGGGACAGATTATTTGCCAGACAGACGCTGTAAGGTCTCTGAGGGACAGAGTTCTAGGCTGCAGCTGCTGCAGACCTCCTGCAGGTGGCCTCACAGTCACACCGTTGACTGCAGGAAATTGAAGCGAAGCCTTTTCCTCCTTTAGTGTTCCTCTGCCGCCCTCTACTGAGAAAGCGTACCATCGCGCGTTACTTGAAAAATTCAACACTGGCCGCAATGCACGTTGTTCATCGCAGAGCACAGAGCAAGGATGCCATCCTAGGTGAGGGGCAGTAAATTGCTAATTGGCGCAAGGACCACGGAAGAAATCTAACAGAGACCCACGTGGAAAAATCATGAAACTTCCCTCAGAGATAGTACAATAATTATACATTGCATTGTGGCTCCCAATTCATTTGTTGAAATCCTAACCCGTAGTGTTTTAGAATGTGGCCTTATTTCGAGATAACGACCCTAAGATGAGGTCAGTAGCATGGCTCCCAATCCAATATGACAAATGTCCTTATAAAGAGGCAGAATCTGTGCAGACACACATAAGGGTAAGACCCTGGGATAGATTGATCCTACCCTCTCAACATTCAAATGGAACCAACACTACTGACGCCTTGATCTTGGCCTTCTAGCTGCCAGAAATGTAAGACAACACATTTGTGCTGCATAAGTCATCCCGTGATGATACTTTATTCCAACAACCTGAGCAAACGAGGGCAGAGTTTAGTACTGAGAAGTAGGAGTCTGTTGTAAGAAGTACCCAAAAGGGTATACGTGGCAAATTGGGATTGGATAATACTAGGCTAGGGTGGAGCCTAATGCAATATAACCAATGTCCTAATAAGTAAGGGCAAATTGCACACAGTCAGCAATGCACAAGAGAATGCCAAATGAAGACAGCTCTTAGAAGGAACCAACCTTCTTTATACCTCGATCTTGGACTTGCAGCCTTCAGAATTGTGAGGTGGTACATTTCTATGCAGTTTATACATACTATTCATTTTTCCATGACTGTTTTTTAAATATAATTTATTTGTGATAGAGTGCTCCCATCTGCTGGTTCACTTGCCAAATGACTATAACCAGCTAGGGTTTTGCAGAGTAGGTGCTGGGAGCCTAGAACTCAATCCAGGTCTCCCATATGGATAACAGGACTCAAGGACTTGAGCCATCACCAGTGCCTCCTTGGGTCTGCATTAGCAGGAAGCTGGAATCAGGAGTTGGAGCTGGACACCAAACACAGGCACTCAGATATGGGATGTGGGCATCTTAACCATCTCAGAAGCACTAGGCTAAATGTTCACTCCTCTGTCAACTTTTTGAAGACCCATCATATGCGTGCATTCCAAAAATTTTTATACCAAAATATATTTATCTTTTAATCCTATCTTTCCATGAGCTTTCGGATGTCCCCTTGTGTGTCTGAAGTAAATGCATAAATACTGAGTTGTGTTAGTTCCATGTCCTTCAGTGCACCTTGTTGGAAGAACACGTGCTTTAGATTGGGTCGGTATGACTGGGTGATCTGGAAGTGGAGAGATTGCAGATGGACAGGAATAAGAATGTACTTGCCTGTGTAAGTCTGTGATCCTAAACTGTAGGGCTGAACTTTTTATTTCTGGTTGACTTTTAACTCAGTCTTGAAATGAACAGAGAATGAATTTACAAAGTAGGCTCCCTCTGACTGGCATGATCTAATATGGAAATGAGCAGGGGGTATGGATGTGGGCATGGAAAGAGATATGGAGTAAATGTTCCACATGAACTTGCATCCTCTATACAGTATGGTTGTCCTTATGTCTGAGTAGTCGTCTTGACAAGGCTGGAATGAAGCAGTGCTTTAACAGACTGTTATGACCATGGGGTTCATTTAGCAACAGAGAAGGAACACACACTGGGTGTTTGAGCAGCTGGACAGCGTAGAGAGACAAGGACTGTGGCTCCCAGGGTAACACACACTTCATTGCAACCTTCTCATTTTCAGCAAGAGTCTCATTACCATGTGCCCCAGTGCAGTGACCTTCTGTCTTACTGTGGGTCTCTTGGTTCACAACAAAAGACTTCTCTCTCTTTCACTGTATCATACTCATTTCTCATAATCTCTAGACCATCTGGGGAGAGAAATCCAAAGTTTTGGGGAACAAAAAACCCTGCTGAATGAGTTCAAGTATCTATTGCTCAAAAAACACCTGTGGAATCCAGCACATTTCTGAGGCTCTGAGCCTTATGCTACTCCCCATGGCTCTTTGCCCTTTCCCATGGCATGAAGCACATAGCATTTTTAGAACAGTGGAAGCTACTTCCCTAGGGACAAAGAAGTCAGTCAAAGACTGGAAAACACTGCTAAGACTGTGATCATGGTGTAGAACCAGGAAGGCATGAAACCGAGAGACAGGCTTCTCAGCCATGTCATTGTCTCTCACAACCCAAGAATGCATTATGGAAAGCATAGAAATAAGGACTGTCAAGTTAGGATATAGTCTTCTGCCATCCAAAACCACTGTAAGAGGTGAGTACCAGGGACTGGCACTGTGGCATAGCGGGTAAAGCTGCTGTCTGCACTGCCAGCATCCCATATGGGCCCTGGTTAGAGTCCCAGCTGTACCACTTCCGATCCAGCTCTCTGCTATGGCCTGGAAAAGCAGTAGAAGATGGCCCAAGTCCTTGGGCCTCTGTGCCCACATGGGAGACCCGGGGGAAGCCCTTGGCTTCTGGGTTCAGATTCGCACAGCTCTGGCTGTTGCAGCCATCTTGGGAGTGAACCAGTGGATAGAAGACCTCACTCTCTCTGCTTCTCTGTAACTCTGCTTTTCAAATAAATATAATTTTTTTTAAAAAGAGGTGAGTACCTAAAACACAGCAGCCCATACTCCCTGCAGAGAGATATTTAGATGCACAAGAACAGACATGGCTCATAACACGGTTATATTTTCCTTAAGAGGAGTGATGTTCTAATGTATGCACAAAAGAAGGCCTGTGGCCAGAGCCCTCCATATTAGCCCTCTTGTGTAGCTTCTGCTTAACTGGCACCAGCAAGAGCCCTGGCTATATTGCAGACCTCTGCTCATCCCTGCACAATGCTGAACTTGCAACGTGAAGGGACTCTCCACTCTGACAACCCAGGAGGTTCCTGAAACAATGAGGACTCTGCTAGTCCCTCACAGAGAATTTCTGAGTCAGTCACCGTGATGGTCATTGAGAAGGATATGCGGGACTTGCTTCACCCCTCCCAAACCTGATTGGTACTGATCTTACGGGAAAGCAGGACTCGTTTGATCTGGACGATATTTCCAGAAACTGTAGTCCAGGAAAGATTAGCAGGCAAATGGGAGGCCAAGGGAAGAGATTTATTGGCTTCACCCAAGAGCATGATATGTAGGAGTTTATCCTCCTGCAATTCCCCCAAAGGGACCTGAATACAGAAATCCATCTCAGTGGGGCCAGTGTGGTAGCGCTGTGGGTTAAGCTGACACCTGCAGTGTCAGCTTAGAAGACTTTACAGACACAGCAAAGAAGACTGTACAAACATGACTCAGGTTACCAACCAGTGGATTTTTATAGAGGTTGATTACCCTGGCTTATGCAGGTGGACCTAACTAGAGAGTGAGACAGAAAAGGAAGGCAGGGAGACGTGGAGCATGAGGACTTGACACACCATTGTTCATGAAGTCGAGGGAGCCGTGGGAAAAGGAATGAATGTAGTCTGGGGGTCCTGAGACGAAGCACCCTGATTGACGGCTGATGAGAAATGGCAACCTCAAGAAATTCAACCAACAACCACAAGAAATTCAATTCTGCCAACAACCCCAACGAGCTTGGGAAGCAGATTCTTCTCCAGAGCCTGCCTGTATGTTGATCTCCATCCTGTGAGACCCTAAGCAAAGAACCCGGATAAGCCATAGGACTTCTGATCCATGGCAACTGTAGGAATATAAATGGGTTTTAAGACACTGAGCTTGTATTTAGTAATAGAAAATACACTGACAATTGTTAATACATCTCTTCTTCCATATATATATATATATATATATGCTAACACACAAATACAATATAAATGTAATATTAGTATAAATTTCACAAATACAATATAAACATATGTATGGAATGAAGTAGCACGCTTGGATTTGCTACAATTTCTTTTAACTTCTTGCACCATATCATTTCATCACTCTTTAAAGATTTATTTACTTGTTTGAAAGGCAGACAAAACAAAGAGAAAGAGAAAGGGGATAGAAAAAGAGAGAGAGAGAGAGAGAATGCATTGGCAGAAAGCTAGCATTGGGAACATAACCTGGACTCCCATTTGCCTTCTCTTTCTCTCCCCCCGACTCTCTCCATAACTTCAGCTTTCAAGTATATAATCTTTAAAACTTATGCAATAAAATAAAAAAAGATAACAGTATGGGACATTTTAAAAACAATATAGTTGTGCTGATATGTGAGGCAGGCAGACAGAAAGACAGATGAAGGAGAGAGGAGTTTTCCAATCTGCTGGTTCTGTCCCCAAATGCCAGCAATATCCACTGCATTCCAAACTGTGGGCTCTCAGCAGCGGCACCTGGTGTTCTTGTGATATGATGTTTGTGTCCCAAGGAAAGTTGTATTTTCTTCCAGATAACTTCAAACTTACAAAAAAGTTGCAAGAAGAGCACAAGAGACTCCCATTTGTACTGGGCTTCACTCTAGTAGCTGACTGCTTAGCATTTTATGTCTTCACGTCCCCCCAGCCTCAGCTTACACTCAGATGCATAAATGTACACACATATGTATACAGATTGATTCTGAACCATTTGATAGTGACATGCATACATGTCCTCTTTCCCGTCAAATTGTTCAGACAGGGGCTCATTCTGAGGTACAGTGGGTTAAAGGTATGACCTACAGTGCTTGCATCCAAAAGGGCACCCGTTTGAATCCCTGCTGCTCCACTTCTGATCCAGGACCCTGATATTGTACCTGGGAAAGCAGGGGAAGATGGTCCAAGTGCTTGGGCCCCTGCAGCCATGTGAGAGACCGGGAAGAAGCTCCTGGCAGCTAGCTTTGGCCTTGCCCAGCACTGGCCATTGCAGCCATTTGGGGAGTGAACCCGTGGATGGAAGATATCTGTCTCTCTCTCTCTCTCTCTCTCTCTCTCTCTCTCTCTCTCTCTCTCTCTCTGTCTCAGTCTCTCCTTCTCTTTGTAACTCTGCCATTCAAGTAAATTAATAAATCTTTAAAAATTACTTAGGACCAACACACAGAGACAGATAAGGAGACGGCTCCAATATCATAAATGCTGAGAACTGGGGAAACAAACTTTTTCTAAGTTTGATATATTCTTCCTGAGAACAAGGCCATTCTGTGATGCAAACACAGTGCAACGACCACAGTCGGGAGAATAGCACTGATGCAACACGGCTGTCTATGTCAATAGCAAACATTGTTCAAAGGTGCCCAACGGTCCAGGCAATGCCATTGATAGGAGGTTTCTAATTTTCCCGTCCTTGATCCGGTCTACATCACGCACCTTATTTAATTCCTGCCTCACCTTACTCTTCCTCAGTCTAGAAGAAGCCCCCGATTGTCTGTCTTTCACAACCACAACAGTGTTCCCAACTACAGCTAGCTTGCAGGAGCGCCCTTTATCTTGGGGTCCATGATTTTCTATCCTAATGATTAGATTCAGCTGGGGCTTTCGGCCAGGAATACCACCAAAATGGCAGTGTTCCCTTTGTGTGCATCTCTCAGTAGGCACACGATATCTATTCGTGCCATTACTGGTGATGTTGAGTGGGTCGCTTGGTTAAGGTGGTACTCAGCAGGCTACTGCACAGTCAGGTCATCGTCCTCCTTCATCAGTGCACTATCCCTTGAGAAGTCATTGGAGACTGTGCACCTGTCTTGTTCTGTCACCACTGATGACTCTTGCCAAATCCAATCATAAATGTTAGCTGACAAGCAATGCCTTTCCCGCTCCTTCATTTTCTACTCTTAAAACAACTTTATTTCTTTGATTAGTGGTGAATAGAGCTGCATACAGTGATCATCCACAACATGGTGTTGGAAATGCGCCTGCGTTGTGGAGTGGCTAAATGGAGCTCATGGACCTGCCCTGCAGGACGTAGAGTCTCTAGTGGTGAGAACACAAAGTGTCCTGTCCCGCGCACATGCAGCAACACACACACTGCTGACTAAAGCACCGTGGTGTGTGCCAGCTCTTCCTCCTGTCCCGGAAATGCTGTACCTCTGACCACTCCTCCCCAGCCCCCGCTAACCACATTCTACTCTCAGCTAGGAGCTCCACTCTGACCGAGATCACGTGCATCTGTCTTTCTGTGCTGGGTCACTGCACTTCCATCGTGTTCTCCAGCTCACCCCTGCTGTCACACAGGACGGGACGCCTCCTCTGTAAGGCTGCATCGTACTCCACGGTGTGCACCTACCAGGTGGTCCTCATCCACTCGCCCCGAGAAGGACACGCAGGGTGATTCCACGGCCTGGCTCCCATGAATGATGCTGCAGTCAGCGTGGGAGTGCAGGCATCACTTGGACACTGAGAACTGGCTCCACCCCGTCATGAGCAGCTTGTCCTTGCTCTCCTTCATGTCCCACTCCTATCTCCCTGTGTGTGTGGAAGCCCCCAGTCATCCAGGCCCTGCCCTGGGTCCTAACGCTCTGCCTCCCTTACTCCTGTGGATGCTGCAGTTGGCACCCACTGGCAGCCCCTTGTCCTGGTCCTGTACCCTTGGACCTGGACCCTCCTTTCCCTGAACTCTTTTTCACTAGGTGGCACAGCAACACCTTCCTGATTCGGGAACTCTCCCTGGTGCAGCCCCTCACTCAGACATTCCTCCACGAAGTGCCGAGGTTCATCGTTGTGGAATCACGTTTGTAATCAAGCCTGCAGTAGAAATTCCCCATGTCCACTGAAAAGAACACTTTCCATCTGCTAAGTTCCCTTACACAGGACTCCTGCATGACACACCATGCAAACTCCTCTTGGAGTTACGGCTCTAAGTGCTGGATTAGCTGTTTCCCCATTCACACTCAATCCTCACGTTAATTAACAACCATGCGACTCAGCAAGCAACGATACGGACAGCTCCTTCTTATAGACAGGGAACAGGGGAAACAGATACTGTACTCAGAAAGGGGAATTCCACAGGAAAGGATCCTGGACACACGGTGTCAAGATGGTTGGGAAAGGCACTGTGTTGACATAATTATGGGTAAGAAGGGCTGACTTTAAAATGAGGACATCACCCTGGAGTGCTGGACAGGACTTACGCAGTCCAACACAGCTTCTGCAAGCTGTCGGATTTCTCAGCCCAGCACCAGAAAGGGCAGCAGGGTAGCTCTGAGCAGAAGGAGACAGACACCACTGCTGGTCCCTGGCAGACCCGACCTACGGAACCTGGACTAATCAACGCGTGTGCTTTCAACCCTTGAGGACTGTGGCCGGGGCTGGAGCCCTAGAAAGCTATTGCACAGGTATTTAAGGTACCCTGTGCTGAGTCTTTCCATCCAATGTGGACGAGGACCCATTCCTGGCTCAGCCATAACCACGTGCAGCCCCAAGATGCAAGTTAACACGAGCATGGGCACAGGGACAGGACAGTGCATTCTACCTGCTGGGCAGGGACGATGCCTTGTGACCCAGTCCAGAGGCTGGAGACCCCTTGCTAGTGACAGCCATGGCGAGGGCACTGCAGGCAGACACTGCCACGCCCAGGCAGAAGGGCTCTGATGCTGGAGCTGCCCTTCAGTTCCTGTCCTGCATCTGAGGCTGAGCTCTTAGCTCCAGAGTTGTCCTGTGGGTCACCTACCGAGAGGCAAAGTGAGGGAAGTGGCAGGTGGTGGCTGTGGCTGACACAGAACTACCACACCATGGACAGGGTGGGCTGAGATACACCTTCCTGGGGGCTGTGGCCTCAGAGGGGCTCAACCAGCCGCTGGCACTGATGCCATCAGAGCTCCAGGATTCTGATTTATATGTGTGCGCTGTATGTGAGTGTGTGTGTGTGTCTGTGTGTGTCTGTGAGAGAGAGAGAGAGAGAGAGAGAGAGAGAGAGAGAGAGTTCATATTGAACCACGTAGGCCAGCATCTTGCTGTCTGTCTGACTTTTTGCAGTAATGAACTGCATGGTGTCTGAGCGATCCCTCTGACCCCAGACCCTACCATATGGCTGGGAACCAGGTGCTTTTCTGATTCTCATCCCTGCTCCCCAGATCCACTGCTTCTAGTACTCAATGTACCCTTGCCTCCTGGTGCCATATTGTCCATCTTTCCAATTATTTCTTGGCTTCTGAAATTCACCCAGCCTGTGGAAGTCAAACCTCACTTGTGCACAAAGTGGTAGACAGTTTACCTGGAGAAACCAATGTAGCATAGAAGTCTACTGATCTCATTATCTCATTGTTTACGGGAAGGCAGAGTGAAGGGCTTTTCAGCTTAGAGCCAGCAAGGTCTGTGGCTCTGACCTGGGTGTCCTTTGACTTCAGGACAGTTTTGTTTCCAGTGATCCAACTCTTGGCTGGCAGAGCTGCCAGGGCTCTCCAAAAGCTGACTTCTGTGTCCAGCTGAAGCCCTGACTTTCCACATCGAAAATCAAGACCATTTGTGGTAGACTGGCCTGTTGGGTCTCCTTGATGGCAGATCACTGTGAAAAGCAGCCATTAATTGGCCTGCCACCTATCTTGACATTGCTTCTGCAGCCTAGCTTCCTCTTCCTCCTGGTTTCTGTTAGCGCAGACCAGAGGGGACATTTAAGAGGATGCAAGTCAAGGGGTGCTCAGTCTCATTCCTAATCTTTGGGGGCCTAAGCTAGAAATCTAGAGTCACACATGTTCTGATAGTGGTTTTCCTGTGAGGTAAACAATGCCCATGAGGAAAGCTATGTTCTCACTTTAACATCAAACATGCAGAACACCTTATCTACAAAATTTTAACTCATTAATAAAACTTTCTCTCCCTTCGTTTCTTCTGAAAAGGATATTTTGCCTGTTTACTATGCCCATGACAAAGTAAATCTAGCTGTGAAGTCATAATTTAAGCTCTCATTTTGGCTATGCTATTATTACAAAAAAAGTTAGCCATCCCTTTTATAAGGTCTAAAGATCAAACTATACATCCAGAGAGTCTTTCAGAATAGACTGTTTCCTATCTTGAAGAGAATAGAGAAATGAGGGAACAAGTTCGGCTTCCCAGATTACAGGTGTTCTACAGCAGGCTAATGCACAGCCTGTAATGATGGCATTTCATAGCACAGCACCCATTGCAGACCAAGCTGCTCCAGTTTGGATCTAGATCGCAGCTATGATGCCTGGGATGCTGGAGTCACAAGTGGCAGCTTAATCCACTGTGCCACAACAACAACAGCCCCACTGTAGAATTTGAAGATTTACAATGAAGCTGTAGTCATCCAAATTTCTGTCTCAGAAGGAGGTAGCATGTTCCAACGCAGATTAGCAGGGAGTTGTCACTGAAGCTGAGCAGATGGATCTCCAATCTGTGCTCTGAAAATGCCAGCAAGAGCCATTACAATCTCTGTCATGTTAAAGCTTCATTTAAAAGCATATGCTGAGGAACATTAACTAATCACCTAATTAATTAGTTAATTAATGAGAAAGGCTGAGAAGGGCTAGCATTTGGAACAGAATGTTAAGTGTCAGCTTACAACATCAGGATCCCATAGGCTGCAAGTGCTCCATTCCAGGGTGCTCTGTTTCTGCTGTGGCTCCCTGCTAAGGTGCTCAGGTAAGGCAGGGAAAAATAGTCCAATGACTTAGGGCTTCAGCTAGCTGCGTTGGAGGCAATTTGGAGAGTAATCCTGGGCATGGAATATCTCCTTGTCTCTCTGTCTCTCCCTTTCATTCTGTCACTCAGCCTTCCAAATGAAAACAAATCTTTGTAACACAAAAGAAACAGCACAGACACAGAGGGAAGCAGACAGACAGACTGAAATCTTCCATCTTTTGCTATATCTCAAAATTTCTGAAATAGGGCTATGCCAGGGTAAAACTAGGTGTCAGGAACAGAAACAAGGTCTCTGAGAATTGGAACAGTGACTCCAAAGCTGGAACTATCATAAGCTGCCTCCCTCATTGTGTACCAGAAGGAAGCTGAAAACTGTAGAGGAACCAGGACTCCAACCCAGACCCTCCAATGTGGCACATGCCAATACCTGGCAATATCTGACCTGCTGCACTCATGCATGTTCTCTATCATGTTAACAATTAACTTACAATTGAGTTAAGTAAAATCCATTAATTAATTCACCAGATAATTAGTGTATTAAGCAAGAGTCTTGAAAGGCCTAACCTTGAGGAATAGGGTGTTAAGCTTAAGCAACACCAGCATCCCATATGGGAGAAAGGGTTCCATGCCAGAGTGCTCTGCTCCCCATGCAGCTCCCTGCCAATGTGCCTGGGCAGGCAGTGGAGGCAGCACCAAGACTTGGGCTATGGCTATGCTGAGGTGAGACCAGGAAGGTGTGCTTGGCTTCTGGCTGCAGCCTGGCAGAGACCTAGCCTTTGAAGACATTTGCTGGTGATCCAGGGCTTGGAAATCTGTTTCTCTGTCTTTCTGTGTTTCCATAAAGTAAAATAAGTCTTCCAAAACAATTAAAAAATGGCTCAGACAGGTGTCAACAGGGAGACTGGAATCTACAATCTGCTGTTTCCCTCCCAGAATTTCTGAATCCCCTCAAGGTGTGTAAAGAGAAAATGAATTAGAAGAACAATTCAGTGAAATAACAACAGAAAACTTCCCTGATTTGGAAAAACATAGGGAAATCCATGTACAGGAAGTGCCAAGTCCTTCTAATGGACATGTTTGGAAAATATCATCATCATGACACATTATAGTCAAACTTTGATAGTGAAACATAAAGAAAAGATTCTAAAATGTGCATGAGAGAAATGCCAGATTACCTTCAAAAGAGCTCCAATTAGACTGATAGCTGATTTCTCATCAGAAACCCTATAGGCTAGAAGAGAAAGGAGATACATAAGCCAAATCCTAAAAGAAAAAATCAACCCAGAATACATACCCAGAACAAGCTCTCATTTGTAAATGAAATAAAGATCTTCCAAACAAAAAGAAATTGAAAGAATTTGTCACCATTTTTTGAGCAATCAAATGATATATATGGGTGTGTTACATGCAGATACAAAGATAATCATCATCATGAAAGAATATGAATGCAGAATATGTACAAAGAAAATCCAAACATAATTGGAATATTTATGGAAAAAAATGGCAAGACCAAGTCATTATTTGTCAATGATAACCGTGAATATAAATGGCCTGAATTCTCCAATTAAAAGATGCAGACTAGATGAATGGATTAAAAAATAAGTCCCAACTATTTGCTGCCTACAAGAAACACATTTCACCAACAAAGATGCACACAGATAGAAATTGAAAGGCTGGAAAATGTTATTCCATGCTAATGGAAAGCAAAAATGAGTAGGAGTAGTCATCCTAATACCATACAAAACAGACTTCAACACAAAAACTGTTAAAAGGGGGAAGAAGAGCACTGTGCAATCATTAAGTGATCAATTTAAAAGGAAGATGTGACTACAATAAATGTATATACACCCAGTCCCAGGGCATCTGGATATTTAAAACAAACGTTAATGTATATAAAGGGAGACATAAACTCCAACACAATTTAATAGGGTCCTTCAACATCCCACTTTCATCAATATACTGATCAACCAAACAGAAAATCAGAAAATAAACAACTGACTTAATCTACACTATGGACCACATGGACCTAACTGATATCTAGAGACATTTCATTCCACAGCTGCAGAATACACATTCTGCATGGGACTTTCTCTAGGATAGACAATATGCTAGGCTATAAATCAAGTCTCAACAAATTCAAAAAATTCAAATTATACCACAGGTCTTCTCTGACCACAATGGAATGAATCTGGAAATCAACAACTTAAGAAACAATAGAAAAATGCAAATACAGGCAGACTAAACAAAACCTGCCTGAATGAACAGTGGGTTAGATAATAAATCAAAAGGGAAATAAAAAATTCTGGAAACAAATGAAGATAACAATACAACATATCAAATCTTAACACTGCAAAAACACTGCTAAGAAGAAAATTTATAGCAATTAATGCCTACATCAAGAAATTGGAAATGCACCAGATAAGTAAAAATGCATTTCAAGGCCCTCAAAAAACAACAAACCAAATCTAAAATTAGTAGGAGGAAGTAAATAATTAAAATAAGCCAAAAAAGAAACAAAATTGAAACAAAAAATGATACAAAGAACAGTGAAACAAGGAGCTGTTTTTTCTAAATAAACCAAATTGATACACTATTGGCCCAATTAACCATAAAAAGGAGGGATGTAAACCCAAATTAATAAATTTCAGAGATGAAAAAGGAGATGTTACAATGAAAAAAAAAGAATCATTGGGAATTACAACAACGGCTATATGCCAACAAAGTGGAAAATCTTGAAGAAGTAGATAGATTTCTGGACACATACAACCTACAAAAATTGAATCATGAACACATAGAAAACTCAAATGGACCAATAACCAAGACAGAGATTCAATCAGTGATAAGAACCTTCCTAACAAAGAAAAGCCCAGGACTGCATGGATTCATGGCTGAATTCTACAAGACTTTTAAAGAAGAAATAATTCCAATTCTTCTCAAACTATTCAGAAAATTCAAAGAGACAGAAAACTCCTTCTATGAGGCTAGCACCACCTTAATTCCAAAGCCAGACAAATATACAACAAAGAAAGAGAACTATAGACCAAAATCCCTGATGAACATAGATACAAAAACTAGCAACAAAATACTAGCTAATCTAATCCAACAACACATCAGAAAGATCATTCTTCTGGACCAAGTGGATTTATCCATGGTATGCAGGGATGGTTCAATATATGCAAATCAATAACTATGGTATATCACATTAATAAATTGAACAATGAAAACCATTTGATTATCTCAATAGATGCAGAGAAAGCATTTCATAAAATACAACATTTTTTCAATGATAAAAGCCTTATGCAAATTGGATATAAAAGGAACATACCTCAACACAATCATGGCAATATACAACAAACCCACAACCAGCATCATACTGAATGTACTGAATGGGAAAACATTGGAAGCATTTCCACAAAGATCTAGGAATATTAAAAGATACCACTTTAACAATTGATATTTGATATAGCTATGGAAGTTTTAGTCAGAGTCATTAGACAAGAAAAAAAAATGAAAGGGATACATTTTGGAAAGGAGTAATTTAAATTATTCCAGTTTGCAGATGACATGATCCTATTTATAGGGGAACCAAAAGATTCCACTGAGAAACTGATAGGACACATAAGAGAGTTAGGAAAACTTGCAGGATATAAAATCAACACACAAAAATCAATAGTCTTTTTATACACAATGTCATAGATGATAAAGAACTTGTAAGATCAGTCCCATTCACAATAGCTACAAAAGAATTTAAATACACTGGGATAAATTTAACCAAGAATGTGAAAGTTCTCTACAATGAAAACTAAAAAACATTAGGAAAGAAATAGAAGAACACACATAAAGTGGTAAAATCTTCCATGTTCATAGATTGGAAGAATTAACAAATCAAATCTGCATACTACCCAAAACAATTTGCAGATTCAAAGTGATTCCAATCAGAATACCAAGGACATTTTTCTCATATCTAGAACAGACAATGCTAAAATTCACAGGGAAACACAAGAGAGCCAGTACAGCTAAAGCAATCTTAAACAACAAAAATAAAGCTGGAGGCACCACAATATGTATGGTATTAGGATGACTACTCCTACTCATTTTTGCTTTCCATTAGCATGGAATAACTTTTTCCAGCCTTTCAAGACATACTACAGGGCAGTTATTACTTTAAAAAAAAAGCCTGGTATTGGTACAAAAATAACATGTAGATCAAGGAACAGCATAGAAACTCCAGAAATCAATCCAAGAATCTACAACCAATTAATCTTTGACAGACGGGCTAAAATCAGTCCCTGGAGAAAGGACAGTCTCTTCAAGAAACGGTGCAGGAAAAATTTGATCTCCATATGTAGAAGCATGAAACAAGACCCACATCTATACCTTATAGAAAAATCAACTCTAAATGGATCAAGGGTCCAAATCTACAACCTCACACCACCAAATTAATGGAGAAAAACAATAAGTGAACTGGAAGACATGGAGATGGGCAAAAAAGACTTCTTGGTAAAGACCCCAGGAGCACAGGCAATAAAGCAAACACAGAGAAATGGAATCACATCAGGCTAAGAAGTTTCTGTACTGCAAAAGAAACACTCATTGAAGTGAATAGGCAACTGACAGAAAGGGAGAAACTATTTACAAACTGTGCAATTCATTAATGATCAATGTCCAGGGAACGGTGTTGAGGCATAGTGGGTAAAGCCACTGCCTGCAGTGCCGGCATCCCATATAGGTGCAGGTTCGAGTCCCAGCTGCTACACTTCCAATCCAGCTCTCTGCTTTGACCTGGGAAAACAGTAGAAGATGGACCAAGTCCTTGGGCCCCTGCACCCTTGTGGGAGACCTCGAGGAAGCTCTGGCTCCTGGCTTCGGATCAGCACAGCTCTGGCCATTGTGGCCAATTAGCGAATGAACGAGCAGATGGAAGACCTCTCTCTCTCTCTGCCACTTCTTCTCTCTCTGTGCAACTCTGACTTTCAAATCAATCAATCAATCATTAAAAAAGATCAATGTCCAGAATCTATAAAATCTGAGGAAACTCAACAGCAAAATAAACAGTATCATCAAAATGTGCAAAAGACATGAACAGACCTTTTTGAAAGAATGAAATCTGTGGCAAACAGTCACCTGAAAAAATGCACAGTAGTATAATAATAGTTAATAATAACTTACTGTACTTTTCTAAATAGCTAGAAGAAAGACTTCTGAATGTTCACACTATAAAGAAACCCTGAATATTTGAAGCAATGGATGCTAATAATCCTAATTTGATCATTAAGATGTATGTAGATATCAAAATATTATATTGTACCCCATAAATGTATACAATTATTATTTGTCAATAAATGTATAACAATTTTCAGGATCAGTAGTCATCAGGCTGATGCAAATCAAAATCACAATGACGTTTCACTACACCCGAGTTAGAATGGCTCTCATACAGAAATCAACAAACAAACGTTGGAGACAATGTAGGGAAAAAGGTACCCTAATCCATGGTGGTGGGAATGTATACAGGTGCAACCATTATGGAAGACAGTAACAAAATTACTCTGAAATCTGAAAATAGATCTAACCTATCATGCAGCCATTCCACTGCTGGGAATTTAAACACAGGAAATGAAAATAGGCATATGAGTTACTTGTAACCTCATGTTTATTGTAGCTCAACTCACAATACCTAATACATGGCATCAACCCAGATGACCATCAACTGTTTACTGGATTAAAAATGTTCTTCACAGACGGATAGACCAATGGAACAGAATAGAAACATCAGAAATCAATCCAAACATCTACAGCCAACTTATATTTGATCAAAGATCCAAAACCAATCCCTGCAATAAGGACAGTCTATTCAATAAATGGTGCTGGGAAAATTGGATTTCCACATGCAGAAGCATGAAGCAAGACCCCCTACTTTTCACCTTACACAAAAATTCATTCAACATGGATTAAAGACTTAAATTTACGACCCGAAACCATCAAATTATTAGCATTGGAGAAACCCTGCAAGACATAGGTACAGGCAAAGACTTCTTGGAAAATACCCCAGAAGCACAGGCAGTCAAAGCCAAAATTAACTATTGGGATTGCATCAAATTGAGAAGTTTCTGTACTTCAAAAGAAACAGTCAGGAAAGTGAAGAGGCAACCGACAGAATGGGAAAAAAATATTTGCAAACTATGCTACAGATAAAGGGTTGATAACCAGAATCTATAAAGAAATCAAGAAAATCCACAACAACAAAACAAACAACTCACTTAAGAGATGGGCCAAGGACCTCAATAGACATTTTTCCAAAGAGGAAATCCAAATGGCCAACAGACACATGAAAAAATGTTCAGGATCACTAGCAATCAGGGAAATGCAAATCAAAACCACAATGAGGTTTCACCTCACCCCAGTGAGAATGGCTCACATTCAGAAATCTACCAACAATAGATGCTGGAGAGGATGTGGGGAAAAAGGGACACTAACCCACTGTTGGTGGGAATGCAAACTGGTTAAGCCACTATGGAAGTCAGTCTGGAGATTCCTCAGAAACCTGAATATAACCCTACCATACAACCCAGCCATCCCACTCCTTGGAATTTACCCAAAGGAAATTAATTGGGCAAACAAAAAAGCCATCTGCACATTAATGCTTATTGCAGCTCAATTCACAATTGCTAAGACCTGGAACCAACCCAAATGCCCATCAACAGTAGACTGGATAAAGAAATTATGGGACACGTACTCTATAGAATACTATACAGCAGTCAAAAACAATGAAACCCGGTCATTTGGAACTAGATGGAAGAATCTGGAAAACATCATGCTGAGTGAATTAAGCCAGTCCCAAAGAGATAATTATCATTTGTTTTCACTGATTGGTGACAACTAACTGAGCACCAAAGGGGAAACCTGTTGAAGTGAAATGGACACTATAAGAAACAATGACCTGATCAGCTCTTGTTCTGACTGTTGATGTACAATGTAATACTTTATCCTTTTTAGTATTTTTTGTTGTTCTTGTTGTTCTAGTACTAGTGGTTGAACTCTGTAGTTAACACACAATTATTCTTAGGTGTTTAAATTTTAACTGAAAAGTTATCCCTGTTAAATATGAGTGGGAAAAAGAGAGGGAGGAGATGTACAATTTGGGACATGCTCAATCGGACTTGCCCCAAATGGTGGCGTTAGAAACGTGCCAGGGGATTCCAATACAATCCCATCAAGGTGGCATGTACCAATGCCATCTCACTAGTCCAAGTGATCAATTTCAGTTCACAATTGATCATTCTGATAGGTCTAAGAGTCAAAGGGATCACACAAACAAGACTAGTGTCTGCGAATACTAACTGATAGAATCATAAAGGGAAAAAACGATCCAACATGGGAAGTGGGATACACAGCAGACTCATAGAATGGCAGATGTCCTAAATAGCACTCTGGCCTCAGAATCAGCCCTTAAGGCATTCGGATCTGGCTGAAGAGCCCATGAGAGTATTGTAGGCATGGAAAGCCAAGACACTCTGGCAAAAAAAAAGAAGAAGACCTAAATGAAAGATCTCTGCGAGTGAGATCCCAGTGGAAAGAACGGGGCCATCAAAGATGGAGGTACTTTTCTCTGAAAGGAGGAGAGAACTTCCACTTTGACTATGACCCTATCGGAATAAGATCGAAGTCGGTGAACCCTAAAGGCTTCCATAGCCTCGGCAACTCATGACTAGAGCCTAGGGAGATTACTGACGCCATAAACGAGAGTGTCAAATTGTCAAGTCAGCAACAGAAGTCACTGTGTACTTACATCCCATGTGAGATCTGTCCTTAATGTGTTGTCCAATGTGAAGTGATGCTATAACTAGTACTAAAACAGTATTTTTACACTTTGTGTTCCTGTGTGAGTGCAAACTGATGAAATCTTTACTTAGTATATACTGAATCGATCTTCTGTATATAAAGATAATTGAAAATGAAAAAAAAAACCCCTGGTGTTAAATTGGACATTGCATAGAAAATCAATTTTTAAAAAATATCATGTAGGATCTCTGTCTTTAATGTGCTGTACACTGTTATTTAATGCTATAACTAGTACTCCAACAGTATTTTTTCACTTTGTGTTGCTATGTGGGGGAAAACTGTTGAAATCTTTACTTAATATATACTAAACTGATCTTCTGTATATAAAGAGAATTGAAAATGAATCTTGATGTGAATGGAAGGGGAGAGGGAGCGGGAAAGGGGAGGGTTGTAGGTGGGAGGGAAGTTATGGGAGGGGGGAAGCCATTGTAATCCATAAGCTGTACTTTGGAAATTTATATTCATTAAATAAAAGTTTTAAAAAAAATGTTGTTCATGGGGCCGACTCTGTGGCGCAGTGGGTTGGCACCCTGGCCTGAAGCGCCGGCATCCCATATGGCTGCCAGTTCTAGTCCCGGCTGTTACTCTTCCGATCCGGCTCTCTGCTATGGCCTGGGAAAGCAGTGGAAGATGGCCCAAGTCCTTGAACCCCTGTACCCACATGGGAGACCTGGAAGAAGCTCTTGGCTCCTGGCTTCAGATCGGCACCGCTCCAGCCGTTGCAGCCAATTGGGGAGTGAACCAGCGGATAGAAGACCTCTCTCTCTCTCTCTCTCTCTCTCTCTCTCTCTGTCTTTCTGCCTTTCTTCTCTCTGTGTAACTCTGACTTTCAAATAAATAAATAAATCTTTAAAAAAAGTTTTTCATACACACACATACAAACACACAAACACATATATAACATATACACATTATGGAATAGTACTCAGTTATAAAACAGAATGAAATCCTTCCTTTTGAAATGAAATGGACGCAACTCGAAATCAATATGCTTCATATAAAATAAGCCAGTCCAAAAACTTCAAAATCATATTTTTCCTCTGATATTTGGTAGTTAATATAGAATGCAAAAACTGTTAAAGAATGAAACGGACATCTTGTGATTCAATGATTTTTTAAAAGATTTATTTATTTATTTGAAAGTCAGAGTTACACAGAGAGAGGAGAGGCAGAAAGAGAGAGAGAGAGAGAGAGAGAGAGAGAGAGAGGTCTTCCATCCAATGGTTCACTCCCTAATTGGCCGCAACCAAAGCCAGGTGCCAGGAGTTTCTTCTGGGTCTCCCACGCGGGTGCAGGGGCCCCAGGGCTTGGGCCATCTTCTACTGCTTTCCCAGGCCATAGCAGAGAGCTGGATGGGAAGTGGAGCAGCTGGGTCTCAAAATGGCACCCATATGGGATGCCGGCGCTTCATGCCAGGGCATTAACCTGCTGCGCCACAGCGCCGGCCCCTCAATGACTGCTTTTAGATTTTACTTCTACTCCTGTGGAACTGGGAACTATGGTTGGTCTATGTTTGTTGAATATTATGATCAGTGGGGCATTAAGCCTGTGATTGTAGAGTGCATTGAACCTTTTTTTTTTCAAATACTAAAGAACAAGGGGCCGGTGCTGTGGTGTAGTGGGTAAAGCCACTGCCTGCAGTGCTGGCATCCCATATGGGTGCCGGTTCAAGCCCAGCTGCTCCACTTCCCATCCAGCTCTCTGCTATGGCCTGGGAAAGCAGTAGAAGATGGCCCAAGTCCTTGGGCCCCTGCACCTGCCTCGGAAGCCCCAGAAGAAGATCCTGCCTCCTGCCTTCATATCAGCACAGCTCCAGCCATTGTGGTGAATTGACGAGTGAACTAGCGGATGGAAGACCTCTCTCTCTCTCTCTGTCTCTCTCTCTCTGCCTCTCCTTCTCTCTGTGTGTAACTCTGACTTTCAAATAAATAACCCTATAAAAAAAAAACCCTCAGCTTGCCACAGCAGTGTCCCCTATGGGAGAAAGGGTTCCATTCCAAAGTGCTCTGCTTCCCCTCGAGCTCCTTTCTAATGTGCGTGGGCAGGCAGCGGAGGACAGCACCAAGACCTGGGCTACAGCCACCCTCTGGGGAGAGCAGGGAGCTGTACTGGCTCCTGGCTGCAGTCTGGCATAGGCCCAGCCTGTGAGGCTGCTTGCAGGGCAATCCAGGGCTTAGAAGATCTTCTTTTATCTCTCTCACCATGTCTTTCAACTAAAACCAATGCACTCCTCCAAAATAGTAAACAAACGTCACAGACACAGAGCGAAATGGAGAGACAACAATCTCTCATGTGCCATTTCCCTCCCAAATGTTGAAAACAGCTATTTCTAGAGCAGGCTAAAGCCCTGTGCCATGTCAGGAGATTCCACCAGGTAGGTGTCTTGAGAACTGGGGCTGAGTCCTACAGCTTAAACCACCACCTGCTGCCTCCCTCTGTGTGAAGCCGCAGGAAGCTGAACTGGGAAATTGGTCTGACTCCAAACCCGGCCCTCAAGTGTGGGATGTGGGCATCCATGGAAATATCTCACCTGCTGCACCAATGCCCATCACACAGCCATTTCCAATACACAGTTCTGGAGGCTTGTGTTGGGAGCCATGGGGTAAGTTACTTGCCTGCAACATGGGCCTCCTGTGTGAGAAGGGGTTCCAGTCCAGACTGTTCTAGTTCATATCTAGGTGCCCACATGTGTGCCTAGGCAGAGGAAGATGTCCTGAGTGCTTGGTCCCCTGTCACCCACCTGGGACTCACAGAAGGTGCTCTAACCTCGTGGTTTCGGCCAGGCTCACATCTGTCTTTTGTGGCCATTTGCTGTTTGAACCACCACATGCATGGTCTCTCTTTCTTTCTCTTCCCCAATCACTCTCCCTATAGTTTTTCCATTCAAATATATTATCTTAAAAAACCTATCGTATGTAATAAACAAGAGTAAAGGTATAAGAGAGCATAATTATATGTCTGTGAAATATGGACAACGAGTAATAGCAAACAGGAATTCTTCTATCTGCCTTTTCAGTTTGCCAGTGCCAGCAATGTCAACTGCATTCACAATCAAGTTCAAACTTAAATTTGAATCCTGTTAAGTAAAGTTATTGAGTTTGTTAACTCCTAGGTTAATGAATGAATTAATGAAAAGTCTGAGGAGGGGCTATAGGTGTTGAACAGGGTGTTGAATCTCAGCTTGTCTCAGTAGCATCCCATATAGAAGAAAGGGCCCCATGTCAGGGTGCTCTGTTTCCCAAGCAGCTCCCAGCTAATTGCCAAGGCAGGTAGCAAATGATAACACCAAGACCTGGGATACATCCCAATTCAGGTGAGGCCAGGAAGGTGTGCTTGGCTCCTGGATGCAGCCTGGCACAGATGCAGCTTGTGAGGGTGTCTGTGGGTGATCCAGGGCTTGGGCTATCCCTATTTCTCCCTGTCACACTGTCCTCCAACTAAAATAAAATAATTACTCCATAATAATAACAAAGTGGCATAGAGAGAGAGGAAGACAGCAAACACATGGACAGAGACAGCAATCTCCCTGTGCCTCTCACCTCCCAAAATGTTGTAAACAGCTTTGTCTGGGCTAGGCAGAAGCCCTGTGCTAGGTCAAGAGATTCCACCAGGTAGGTGTTTGAGTCCTGGGGCCACGTCCCATCTGTCTCCCTCATGTGGATCAGAGGGAAGTTGGAATGGGAAAGTAGTCTGACTCCAAACCAGGCCCTCCAATACGGGATGTGGGCATCTCGGGAGATACCTGCCCTGCTTCACCAATGGCCATCACGCAGCTCACTTTTCCAATACACAATTTTGGAGGCCTGTGTTGGGGTGCAGTGAGTTACGTCACCTACCTGCAACACAAGCCTCCTGGGTGTCAAGATATTGCAGTCTAGGCTGTTCCACCTCACATCCAGGTGCAGACAAACGTGCCTGTACAACAGAGGAATATTTTCTGAGTTTTTAGTCACCTGTCACCCAACCAGACAGAGTTCCATACTCCTAGCTTCAGCTTGGCTCGCACCTCTGTTCTTTGGCCATTTGAGCAATGAAGAAGTCCAGGCAAGTTTCTCTCTCTCTCTCTCTCTCTCTCTCTCTCTCTCTCTCTCTCTCTCCCCCCCCCACCCTCTACCTCTCCCTCACCCCTCTCTGGGTCTTTCTATGACTTTGCCATTAAATAAATAATCTTAAAAACTCAACAAAATAAAGAAAGGTAATAGAATAGAACATTTTTAGAACAGAATAATTGTGTTCATATGAAAGGCAGAGAGACAGACAAGTGAAACAGGAATAGAGTTTTTCAATCTGTAATTCTGTTCCGGATTTATCAACAGCGGGCAATACCATGTCAAAACTTCTCTATCAATCATATGCTAAATAAAATTAATTGTTTAATCAATTAATTTAATTATAAGTTAACCAGTGAATGAATGTAAAAATCTGAGCGGAGCTACACGTTTGCAACCAGGAGTTAAGTTTCAGCTCAACACAGCAGCACCCCATATGGGACAAAGGGTTCCATTCCAGGGTGCTCTGCTTCCCATGCAGCTTCTGGCTAATGTGCCTGGGAAGGCAGTGGAGGATAGCACAGAGACTACCAACTGGCCACTCTCAGTTGAGACCAGGAAGGTGTGCTTAGCTATTGGCTGCGGCCTGGCCTAGTTCACCCTTGAGGCTATTTGGGGGAAAATCCAGGGCATGGAAGATCTCTTCTCCTCTCTGTCTCTCCAATGCTCTCTGTCACTCTGTCAAATAAATAAAATGAGTCTTTCAAAACAAGGACTCGGTGGCTGGTACCCCATAGGGGTGAGCAGAGATGTGCTCTGGGCTTCCGGTGTGGCCCAGACAAACAGTAGCCATCCAGCCTGTTTGGGGAGTGATCTGGGACGTGGAAGATCTCCTTTTCTCTGTATCTCCCTGTCCCTCCATCTCTCTGACTTTCAACTAAAGAAAATACATCTGGAAAAAGAAAAATACAGATTCAGAATGAGATAGACAGATGGAAACTTCCCATCTGCTGTCCCCCCACCCCCGAAATACCTGAGAATCTCCTTAGGTCCTTTGTGCAGTTCATGCGGCAGAATGAATGAGGACTGTACCCACTGTCGGCCGACCCCTGTCACCGATCACCTTCAAGAGAGGAGGATGGGTTTCGACTAGGCCATAGATGTGATCATACCCTCTCTCTTGCTGAGAAAAGATGACATCGACTACAACCAACTTGGGTGTCAGCCTGGATACTTGCCTCACCCTGGGGCACTGACCAGAGCTCCCTGGGACACCCAGCACACACCTCTGCAGAGTCACTGAAAAGGCAGACACTCCACTAAGCCACAGAGGCATGGTTCAAAGACAAAATCCATCAGTGGAGAAGACCAAGAACTATCTTCACAAATGCCTAAAAATAAATACAGAAATTCCAGAAAAAAGAATAAGGAAGACAACACGACATCCTCAAAGGAACGAAACAACACTTCAGTATTAGAATGTCAAAAAGAAGAGATTGATGAAATGCCTGGAAAGAAATTAAAATATGATCATAGGGTTACTCAGAAACAATGAGAAGCAAATTCATCAGTTAAGAAATCCATAGATGACATGGAGAAAAATTTTCCCATGACATTGAGATTTTGAAGATACAGAACTTAAATATTAGGAATGAAGAGTTCAATATGTCAAATAAAAAATACAAAGAAAAGCCTTAACAACAAACTTGGTGAGGCAGAAGTAAGAAAATCTGAGCTAGAAGAAAAATCTTTGGAAGTACTTTACTCAGGCTAAAAAAGCAAAGATAAAATTAGAAAAGTTAAAAATAATATTTGATGGCCGGCGCCGTGGCTCAACAGGCTAATCCTCTGCCTTGTGGCGCCGTCACACTGGGTTCTAGTTCCGGTCGGGGCACCGGATTCTGTCCCGGTTGCCCCTCTTCCAGGCCAGCTCTCTGCTATGACCCGGGAGTGCAGTGGAGGATGGCCCAAGTGCTTGGGTCCTGCACCCCATGGGAGACCAGGAGAAGCACCTGGCTCCTGGCTTCAGATCAGCGCGGTGTGCTGGCTGCAGCGCGCTGGCCGCGGCGGCCATTAGTGGGTGAACCAACGGCAAAGGAAGACCATTCTCTCTTTCTCTCTCTCTCTCTCTCACTGTCCACTCTGCCTGTCAAAAATAAATAAATAAATAAATAAATAAATAAAAACAATATTTGAGATTATTTGGGCACCATCAAACGACTATATATAGAGAGAGAGAGAAAGAGAGAGAGAGAGAGAGTTCATGAAGGAGTGGCAGGAGAGACTGGATTAGAAAGTCTATTCAGTAAAATAATTACAGAAAAATTCCCTAAATTGGAGAAAGAAAGGGACACCCAAGCACACAAGGCACGAGGACTCCTAATAGAAATGGGCAGAAAAGATTTTCACTATAAATCAGATCTTGACCATATTGTGGTCAGTTTCAACAGTAAAACATAAAGAAAAGATGTCAAAGTCTGCACAAGAAAAATGTCAGATTACTTTCAGAGGATTTCCAAATAGACTCACAGCTGATTTTTCATCAGAAACCCTACAGGCTGAGTGAGAACAGAGTGACATAGTCCAAGTCTTGAAAGAAAACTGTCAAACCAGAGTACTGTATCCTGCAAAGCTCTCATGTATGAAGGAAGGGGGGAAAAAACTCCTCTGATAACAAACAGAAATTGAATTAATTTGTCAGCACTCATCCAGCCTTACAAGTGATACTTAAGGAAGTGCTACAAACAGAAACACAGAAAGATAGCCATCATTATGAAAGAATGTGAAGGCAGGCGTTTTCCCAGTAAAAGTACAAGGGAAATCCAAAGAAAACGATAGGAATATTTACCACAAAATGGCAGGGCCAAGTCGTTACTTATTAATAGCAGCCGTGAATGTAAATGGACTAAATTCCCAAATTAAATGATACAGGTAAGCTGAATGGATTATGAAACAAGACCCATCTCTTTGCTGCCTATAAAAACATACCTTACCAACAAAGACAAATGCAAACTGAAAGAGAGTGGATGGAAAATGATATTTCATGCTAATGGAAAACAAAAACGAGCAGGTATAGCCTTCATAACTACAGCCAAAACAGTTTTTACCACAGAAACAATTTAAAGAGACTAAGAATGAGATTATGTAATGATTTCAGGATCAATTCAACAGGAAGATGTGACTATAATAAATGTATATGCACCCAATCCCAGGCACCTGGCTATTTAAAACAAATGATAATGAGACCAGGAGAAGCACCTGGCTCCTGCCTTCGGATCAGCGCCGTGTGCCGGCCGTGGTGCGCTAGCCATGGCAGCCATTGGAGGGTGAACCAATGGCAAAGGAAGACCTTTCTCTCTGTCTCTCTCTCACTGTCCACTCTACCTGTCAAAAAAAAAAATGATAATGAATCTAAAAGAAGACAGACTCGAATACAATAGTAATGGGGTCTTCAACATCCTACTTTCATCAGTGAACAGATCAACTAGACAGAAGAGCAACAAAGAAACAACAGAGCTAATCCAAACTATGGATCACATGGACCTAACTTATATCTACAGAACCTTCATCCCACATTTGAAGAAAATATATTCTTTACAGCAGTGCATGGAGCTTTCACTAGGACAGACCATATGCTAGGCCATAAAGCATGTCAGCAAATTCAAAGCAATTGAAATCATACCATGCATCTTCTGACCACAATGGAATAAAGCTGGAAATTAAAACCTGAAGAATCACTAGAAAATGGCTAAATACATGGAGACAGCAAAAGAGGGAAGTTGTTAGCAATTGGTTAAATAATTGAGCTATCAATACATCTCAGTGTCCAAAAAAAAAAAATTACAAGCAAAGCCAAAATTAGTAGGAGGAAAGAAATAATTAATATGAGAAGAAATAAATAAAATTGAAACCAGAAAAATTCAATACAAAATTAAGTGAAATGAAGAACTGGCTTTTGAAAAAATAAACAGAATTGATACACCATTCGTCCAACTAACCAAAAAAAAAGTGAGTGGGAGAGGATCCAAATTAATAAAATCAGAGATGAAAAACATGATGTAACAACAGATACCACAGAAATAAAAGGAATCATCAATTCCTACTACAAAGAGCTTTATGCCGATCAGTTGGAAAATCCGGGAGAAATGGATAGATTTATAGACACACAAAATTTTTTAAAAATGAATCATGAAGACATTGAAAACATAAACAGACCAATAACCATGATGGAAACTGAAACTAATAAAGTCCCTTCCAACATAGAAAAGCCCAGGACTGGATGGCTTCACTGCTGAATTCTACCAGACTTTTAAAGAAGCACTAATTTCAATTCTTTTCAACCTATTCAAAACAATTGAAAAGAAGAGAATTCACTCAAATTCCTTAGATCCAAAACAAGAAAAAAACACAACAAAGAGAACTACAGAACAATTTCACTGATGAATATAGATGCAAAAATGCTAAACAGAATTTTAGCTAAACCAATCCAGCAATGCAACAAATATCATTCACACGGGCCAAGTGAGATTTATCCCTGGTATGCAGGGATGTTTCAACATGGGGAAATCAATAAATGTGATTCATCACATTAACAAATTCAAGTGTTAAACCCATAGTATTATCTCAATAGATGCAGAGAAAGCATTTGATAAAATACAATATCCTTTCATGATAATAACCTTAAGCAAATTGGGTAGAGAAGGAATATTCCTCAACACAATCAAGGCAATCTATGACAAATCTATAGGCAGCATCGTATTGAATGGGGAAAAATTGGAAGCATTTCCACTAAGATCTGGAACCAGACAAGGATGCCCACTTTCTCCATTTCTATTTAATACGGTATGGAAGTTTTAGCCAGACCTATCAGGAAAAAAAAAGACAGCAAATGATAGAAGAAATTGGAAAGGAGAGAGTCAAATTATTCCTGTCTGCAGATGACATGATTCTATACATAGAGGAACCGAAAGACTCAACTAAGAGACCATCAGAACCCGTAAGAGAGTTTGATAAAGTTTCAGGATATAAAATGCGCATAGAAAAACCAATAGCTTTTGTATACACGGACCATGGTATGTGTGAGAAAGCATTTTTACAATCAGTTTCATTCTCAATAGCTACAAAAATTAAATACCCTGAAATAAATTCAATAAAGGAGGTGAAGGATCTGTAAGATTAAAATTACAAAACATGGGGCTGGTGCTGTGGTATAGCCGGTAAAGCCACCTCCTGCAGTGCCAGATTCCCATATGACTGTGGGTTCATGTCCCGGCTACTTCACTTCTGATCCAGCTCTCTGCTATGGCCTGGGAAATTAGCAGAAGATGGACCAAGTGCTTAGGCCCTTGTACTGTGTGGGAGACCTGGAAGAAGCTCCTGGCCTGGTTCCTGGCTTCAGATCATTGCAGCTCTGGCCTTTGTGGCCATTTGGGGAGTGAACCAGTGGATGGAAGACCTCTCTCTCTCTCTCTCTCTCTCTCTCTCTCTCTCTCTCTGCCTCTGCCTCTCTGTAACTCTGTCTTTCAAATAAGTTAATAAATCTTTCAAAAAGAAAAACATAAACAAGTACTTTGAGTTGCCAAACTTTTTTTCAAAGTTAGAAAACATTAAAGAAAGAAACAGAAGACATACAAAAAAAAAAGTCTTCCATTCTGATGGATTGGAAGAATTAATATCAACAAAATGTCCATACTGTGGGAAGCAAATTACAGATTCAATGGAATCCCAATAAAGATATTAAGGGCATTCTTCTCAGATATAGGAAAAACAATTTTAAAGTTCATATGGAAACACAAGAGATACCGAATAAATAAAGCCCTCTTAAACAACAAAAGCAAAGCTAGAGGTATCACAATACCAGATTTCAAGACATACTACAGGGCATTGATAATCCAAAGAGTCTGAAACAGGCACAAAAATAGCTATGTTGACCAATGGACAAGAATAGAAACCCCAGAAATCCATCCACACTTCTACAAGCAACTAATCTTTGACAAAGTAGCTAATTCGGGACAGGCGCTGTGGTGTAGTGGGCAAAGCCACCGCCTGAGGTGCCAGCATCCAATATGGGTACCGGTTCAATTTCTGGCTGCTCCACTCCTGATCCAGCTCTCTGCTATGGCCTGGGAAAGCAGAGGAAGATTGCCCAATTCCTTAGGCCCCTGCACCTGCATGGGAGACCTGGAAAAGCTCCTGGCTCCTTGCTTTGGATTGGCACAGCTCTGACTGTTGCAGCCAGTTGGGGAGTGAACAAGCGGGTAGAAAACCCCCCTCTCTCTCTCTCTGCCTCTCCTTCTATTTCTGTGTAACTCTGACTTTCAAATAAATAAATAAACAAAAAAAAGAACAAAGAACAAAGCAGCTAAAATCAATTTCTGGAGCAAGGATAGTCTCTTCAACAAATGATTTCTCTCTTTCTCTCCTCATTTTTTTTAAATGTGAATTTATCATTCTAATAAATAATCATAAAAATTTCAAAGACAATAAGGCAAGTTCACAGTATAGAAGATTTTTAGAACAGAATAATTGTTCTCAAAATGAATTGCACTAGACTAATACACAGGCTGCTGAAACAGAAACAGAGGAGTTCTCCAACAAGCTAGTTCTCTCCCTAGATGCCAGCAAATATCAAGAGAATGCCCTATCATGTTTAAGCTTAGCTTTCCTTTTTTATTTTTTTATTTGACAGGTAGAGTTAGACAGTGAGAGAGAGAGACAGACAGAGAGAAGGATCTTCCTTCCATTGGTTCACTCCCCAAATGGCTGCCACAGCCGGCACTGCGCCGATCTGAAGCCAGGAGCCAAGTGCTTCCTCCTGGTCTCTCATGCGGGTGCAGGGGCCCAAGCACCTGGGCCATCCTCCACTGCCCTCCAAGGCCACAGCACAGCAGAGAGCTGGACTGGAAGAGGAGCAACCAGGACTAGAACCCTGTGCCTATATGGGATGCCAGTGCTGCAGGCAGAGGATTAACCAAGTGAGCCACGGCGCCGGCCCCTAAGCTGAGCTATCAATCATAGGTTATGTAAAAGTACTTGATTGATTAATTAATTTGTAACATAACTAATGAATTATTAAATTGTGAGTAAATAAGTAAATTGTGAGTAGAGGCTATTTGTGTAGAACAGCGTGTTAAGCCTTAGCTGGCAACAGCAGCATCCCATATGGGAGATGGTTTCAGGCCATGGTGCTCTGCTGCCCATGCAGCTCCCGGATAATGGGCCCTGGAAGGCAGCAGAAGACAGCAAGAGACTTAGGCCCCTGCCATCCTCAGCTGAGACCAGGAAGGTGTGCTTGGCTACTGGCCATGGCCTAACTTTGCTCAGCCTTTGAGGGTGTCTGGGGAGCAAATCAGGACATGCAACATCTCCTCTCTGTCTCTTCAATTCTCTCTGTCACTCTGTCTTTAAAATGAGTCTTTAAATACAAGGACGTGGGTGGCTGGCACCTCAATGAACTGACTAGTAATAAGCTCTGGACTCCAGTCAGGTCCAGTCCAACAGCAGTTATAAAGGCTGTTTGGGAGTGATCCAAGACCTGGAAGATCTTTCCTCTCTGTGTCTACCTGTCTTAGCTTCTCTATGTCTTTCAACTAAAGAAAACGAAAATATGCAGATTCAGAGTGAGAGAGACAAACAGGCAGAAATCTCCCATCTGCTGCCCCCTCCCCCGCCCAATATCTGAAACCCCAAGTTGAGGTGAGGCTGAGCCAGGCAGCAGGAACATAAACCAGGTCTCCTAGGTCTGGGTCAGTGTCCCACCTGCTTGAACCATCTCCTGCTGCATATGTCATTTTGTAGGAAGCTGGAATTTGGAAAGGAGCCTGACTCCAAACCAGGCCCTCCAATGTGGGTTTTGGAATCCCTGGCGATCTGACTTTCTGCACCAGTGCCCATCACACACCTTACACTTTTAACACACAGTTTTGGAATCCAGGGCTGGGGTGCAATGGGCTAAGTAACTTATCTTTAATGCAGGCCTTCTGTATGAAGAGGAGTTCCAGCCAGGCTGTTTCACTTCCCACGCAGGTCCCGACAAATGTGCCTGTGCAAACAGAGGAAGGTGTCCTGAGTGCTTGGTCGCCAGTCACCCACCTAGGACTCCAATATGGAGCTCTACCCTCCTGGCTTCAGCATGGCTCACACCTGTCTTTTGTGGCCATTTGCAGAGTCAACCAGTGCAGGCAAAGTCAATCTCTGTCTCTCTCTTTCCCTCCACCTGACTCTGTATAACGTTGCTATTCAAATAAAAAAACTTAAATATATCACAGGTTTACCTGTGACTCAAGTTAAGTAAAATTCATTAACTGTATGTTAAGTAATGAATTAATGTAAAAGGCTGAGAAGGGGATATTTGTCTAGGACAGGGTATTAAGGCTCAGCTTGCAACAGCAGCACCCCATATGGGAGAAAGGGTTCCAATACAGGGTGCTCTGCTTCCCATGCGGCTCTGGCTAATGTGCCTGGGAAGACAGCAGAAAGACTCATGTTCAGGGCCCCCTCAGCTGAAACCAGGAAGAATTGCTTGGCTGTTGGCCATAGACTGGTCTGACTTTTTTTAAAGATTTTATTTATTTATTGGGGAAGCAGAGTTAAAGACAGTGAGAGGGAGGGAAAGAGAGAAAGGGTTCCATCTGCTGGTTCACTCCCCAAATGGCTACAATGGCATTAGATGGACCAATCTGAAGCCCGGAGCTAGGAGCATCTTCTTGTTCTCCCATGAACGGTGCAGGGGCCCAAGGACTCAGGCAATTGTCTACTGCTTTCCCAGGCCATAGCAGCGAGCTGGATCAGAAGAGGAGCAGCAGGGACTAGAACCAGTACCCTTATGGGATGCGGGTGTCGCAGGCAGAGGATTAACCTACTGTGCCACAGCACGGCCCCTGGACTGCACTGATTTATCCTTTGAGGCTTTTTTGGCAGTGATCCAGGACATGAAAATCTGCTTTTCTCTCTGTCTTCTAAATAAAATAAAATTAGTCTTCCAAAATAAAATAATAATAATAATAATAATAATAATAATAATGGCATTGAAACAGAAAAAACAGTCACATAAGACAAGGACACAGGAGTCTCCCGCTTGCTTTCTCCCACCCAGTTTGTCAGAAACAGCTTTGGCTTGGCCGGCGCTGTGGCTTAACAGGCTAGTCCTCCGCCTTGCTCGCCGGCACACCGGGTTCTAGTCCCGGTCGGGGCACCGATCCTGTCCCGGTTGCCCCTCTTCCAGGCCAGCTCTCTGCTGTGGACAGGGAGTGCAGTGGAGGATGGCCCAAGTTCTTGGGCCCTGCACCCCATGGGAGACCAGGAGAAGCACCTGGCTCCTGCCATCGGAAAGGCGCGGTGCGCCGGCCGCAGCGCACCTACCGCGGCAGCCATTAGAGGGTGAACCAACGGCAAAAAGGAAGACCTTTCTCTCTGTCTCCCTCTACTGTCCACTCTGCCTGTCAAAAAAAAAAAAAAAAAAAGAAACAGCTTTGGCTCTGCTCCAGCCTGATACCCCGCATCAGGTGATTCCACCAGGTAGGTGTTTGAGACCTGAGGCCGAGTCCCCCTGCTCCAACCACCACCTGCTGCCTCCCTCAGTGTGTAGCTGCAGGAAGCTGAACTGGGAAAGGAGTCTGACTCCAACGCAGGCCCTCCAATGGGGGATGTGGGCAGCTCTGCAATGTCTGATCTGCTCCACACACAACTTTCCCATCACACAACTTTCCACTTTCAATAAGGAGTTCTGAAGGCCAGGGGTCGGGTGCACTGGGTTAGGTTACTTACCTGTAACATGGACCTCCTGTAAGAGAAGGGGTTTCAGTCCAGGCTGTTCCTCTTCCCATCCAGGTGCCGCCCAATGCGCCTGTGCAAACAGAGGAAGATGACCTGAGTGCTTGGTCCCGTTACCTACCTGGGACACCCAGATGAAGTTCCAACCTCCTGAATCTTGAACAAGGACAATACACAGATTTAGAGGAGAGTTACAGAACCACGTCTCCCTTCTGCTGTTTCCCTCCCAAAATACATGAGACACCTAAGGTTACGACAGTCTGCACGGCAGGCAGCAGCGACATAAACCAGGTCCCCAAGGTCAGAGACATTCTCCCCCTTGCTTGAACCATCATGCTGCAGTGGAAGATAGCTCAAAGACATGGCCACAAAAAGATAAGAATGGATTTCTGGGCTACTGGTGATGGCCTGGGACACCCATAGTATTTGCAACAATTTTGGTGGTGAACCAAGGAAGGAGATCTTTTAACAGTGGTGGGACTCTTTATGTCACTGTGTCTTTGAACTAAATAATTCTTTATAAACCATAAGGAGACTGTACAAACACAGCAGTAGACTGATAGAAATGTCCTATCTGCTCTTCTCCTCCTGAAAATTGCAAAAATAGCTAGAGCTTGCCAGGCTGAAGCCAGGCATCAGAGTTTACCGGGCAGATGACAGGACCCAGACCTTGTCCCTCCCGCTTAAAGCATCACCTGCTGCCTCTCTCAGTGTGGAGTGGCTGGAAGCTGAAATGGGAAAGGAGTCTGACTCCAAACCAGGACCTCCAATGTGGGATGTGGGCGACCTGGGAATATCTGCCGTGATGTACCAATGTCTATCACAAAGTTAACATTCATAATACACAGTTTTGGAGGCCAGGGTTAGGGTACAACTGGGTTAAATTACTTACCTGTAACACAGGTCTCCTGTAGGAGATGGAGTTCCATCCAGGCTCTCCCTCTTCCCATCCAGGTGCCGACCACTGTGCCTGTGCAAACACAGGAAGATGACTGAGCGCTCCGTCCCCTGCCGCCCACGTGGAAATGCACAGAAAGGGTTTGCACATCCTGGCTACGGTCTGGCTCACACCTGTCCTCTGTGCTCATTTGCTGAGGGAACTGCCACATGCATGACCTCTCCCTTTCCCTGTCTCTCTCTATAACTTTGCCTTTCAAATATACTATCTCAAACACACGAAATATAATAAACATGAGTAGCACTAAATAGAACTTATAAAAGTGTAATTGTGGGGGCTGGCGCTGTGGTGCAGCGGGTTAACGCCCTGGCCTGAAGCGCCGGCATCCCATATGGGCACCAGTTCTAGTCCTGGCTGCTCCACTTTCGATCCAGCTCTCTGCTATGGCCTGGGATAGCAATAGAAGATGGCCCAAGTCCTGGGGCTCCTGGCTCCTGGCTTTGGATTGGCGCAGTCCCAGCCATTGTGGCCAATTGGGGATTGAACCAATGGATGGAAGACCTCTCTCTCTCTCTCTCTCTCTCTCTCTCTCTCTCTGCCTCTCTCTCTGTGTAACTCTGACCCTCAAATAAAAAAATAAATAAATGTTAAAAAAAGTGTAATTGTAGTTATGTGAAACCTGGATAGAGTAAGAGGAAAACAGGAGTTCTCCCATCTGCCTGTTCAGTCCTCCTAGGCCACCAATGTCAACTGCATTACCTACTAGAGTTCAAGCTTAACATTGACTCCTGGTAGTAAAAGTAACTACTTTATTAACTCTAGGTTAATTAATGAATAATGTAAATGGCTGAGAAGGGGCTAAACCTATGGAAGAGGGTGTTGAATCTCAGCTTGCCACAGCAGCATCCCCGATGACAGGAATCCATCCCAAAATGCTCTGTTTCCCAGGCAACACCCAGACAATGTTCCTGGGAAGGCAGTGGAGGACAGCACCAAGACTTGGGACCAAGCCACCCTCAGCTGGGACGAGGAAGGGGTGCTTGGATATTGGCCACAGCCTGCTCTTGTTCAGCCTTTGAGGCTGTCTGGGGAGTGATCCAGGGCATGGAAATCTCTTCCCTGTCTCTCCAATTCTCTCTCTCCACTTTTCATATGAATAAAATAAGTCTAACAAACATGGATTTCGGTGGCTGTCCCCTATTTGGGTTGACAGAAATGTGTGCTGGGCTCCTGGACTGGCTCAGTCCAACAGGAGATACGGAGGCTGCAGGGGAGTGAACCAGGACATGGTGGATCTCCCATTCTTTGTGTCTACCTGCCTCACCGTCTCTCTTTCACCTCAATAAATATATCTAAAATAGGAACACATACACATTCAGGGTGAGATATACAGGCAGAAGTCTCCCACACTCTGTTTCCCTCCCAAAATTCTGAAAAGCGTAGAGTAGCTCAGGCTGAGCCAGATACCTGGAACCTAAACCAGGTCTCCAAGGTCTGGGACTGTGTCCATTACAGAGAGTTTTCTAATTTTCCCACCTGCTTGAACCTTCACCTGCTGCCTCCCTCAGTACGTATCTGCAGGGAGCTAGAATTTGGAAAGGATCTTGTCTTCAACCCAGCCCCTCCCATGTGGGATGTGGGCATCCCTGGCAATATCTGTTCTTCTGCATCAATGCCCACACACAGCTTTCTAATGCACAGTTTGGGAGGCCAGGGTTGGGTGCTATGGGTTAAGTACCTACCTGAAACACTGGCCTCCTGTCTGAGAAGAAGTTCCAGTCCAGGCTATCCCTCTGCTCACCCAGGTGCCAGCGAATGTTCCTGTGTGAACAGAGGAAGATGAGCTGAGTGCCTGTAGTCTCTCACCTAGTTCGGAGTCCCATTAGGAATTCTAGCAAGGGATAAACAATGACAAAGGAGGGCATGATCTAGGTGAAGAAAAATATTCATATTCATAGGAGGTTTCCCTGTGCCATCTCTTACATCTCTTTCAAGACTCTGGGAAAAGTGACCTTCTCCCTCTGAATCTGGGCATTCATTTCTACATTATAGATTATTGAACATGTACTCACCAGCATTGTCTGCACCTAAAACTGTGGGCTATCAACCAAAGGCACCTGGTATTTTTGTGATATGGTGTTTGTGCCCCAAGGAAGGGCACGTTGTCTTCCAGATCACCACTTCCCAGTGAGCTGCAGACATGTCCACTCTCCCCTCAGTAGTTCACACAAACACAGACATAGATACAGAGAGGGAGACAGTTCCAATAAGCAAAAGACTAACAATTCAGGAACAGGAGCTCCTTGTACTCTTATGACAACTTTTTTTGTAAGCTTGATATTTTCTTCCTGAGAACAAGGCCATTCTGTGATGCAAACACAGTGCAACGACCATAGTCAGGAGAATAGCACTGATGCAACACTGCTGTCTACATCTTAACAGACCTTGTTCAAACATGCCCAACGGTCCAGGCAATGGCATTACAGAGAGTTTTCTAATTTTCCCGTCCTTGGTCCAGTCTACATCACGTACCTTGTTTAATTTCTGTCTCACCTTACTCTTCCGCAGTCTAGAAGTCCTCCAATTGTCTTTGTCTTTCACAACCACAACAGCATTTGCAAACACAGCCTGCTTGCTGGAGTGTCCTTTATCTTGGGGTCCATGATTTTCTACTCTCATAATTAGATTTAGCTTAAGGCATTTTGTAGGAATACAGCTTTGGAGGCCAGACTTGGTTCGCGTGGTACAAGCTGAAACCCTGCACTACATGAGGACATTCCACAAACTAAGTATCTGAGAATTTGGGCTGAGTCCCTCTTGTTTAAACCATCAACTGCTGCCTCCCTCAGTGTGCAGCAATAGGAATCAAATGCGGAAAGAATTCTGACTCCAACCCAGGCCCTCCAATGTCGGATGTGGGCATTCTTGGCAATATCTGACGTGTTATACCAATGCCCAGGCCACAGCTTTCCATTTCCAATACACAGTTCTGGAGGCCAGGGGTGCAGTGCACGGGGTTAAGTTGCTTAGCTGTAACACAGATCTCCTGTATGAGAAGGGGTTCCTGTCCAGGCAGTTCCTCCTCACATCCAGGTGCCAGCCAATGTGCCTGTGTAAACAGAGGAAGATACCCTGTGTGCTTGATCTCATTTCCCACCTGGGACACCCAGATGAAGTTCTAACCTCCTGCCGGACTCCTGGCTAACACTTGTGTATTTGACCAATCGCGAGTGAAGTACTCCAGGCAAGGTCTCTCTTTCTCTTTCTTTCTTACTCCCTGACCCTCTATAGTGCTTTACCACTCAAATAAATAATCTTTAAACAATTTCAAATAAAAAATAAGTGTATCCACATTGTGAAAACATCAAAACCATGCTCATATATAATGCAGACAAACATAACAAATATAGGAGAGTTTTCTAAACTGCTCATTCTGTTCCCAATGCCAGCAATATCTACTGTATTCCTGATCAAGTTAAGCCTTAACTTTCATATAGTATATAAAATTAGTAATTAATTAATCCATACGTTTACAAAATGAATTAAAGTAATGGGATAAGAAGCAGCTAAAAGTGTGGAACTTGGAGTTAAGTCTCAGCTTGCAGCACTAGCATGCCATATGGGATAGGGGCTCCATTTCAGGCTGCTCTGCTTCTTAGGCTGCTCCCTGCTAAGGTGCCTGAGAGAGCAGAGAAGACAGTTCACACACATGGCCACAAAAGATAAGGAAGGATTTCTGGGCTACTGGTTATGGCCTGGTATAGCAATTGCAGCAATTTCAGGGGTGATCCAGGGAAGGAGATCTTTTAACAGTGGTGTCACTCTTTGTGTCACTGTGCCTTTGAATTCAATAATTCTTTAAAAATAAAGAGACTGTTGGGGCCCGCGTTGTGGCACAGTGGCTTAACACCCTAGTCTGAAGTGCTAGCATCCCATATGGGCGTCAGTTTGAGACCGGCTGCTCCACTTCTGATCCAGCTCTCTGCTATGGCCCAGGAAAGCAGTAGAGGATGGCTCAAGTCCTTGGGCCCTTGCAACCGTGTGGGAGACACAGAAGAAGCTCCGGGCTCCTGGCTTCGGATCGGCACAGCTCCAGCCATTGTGGTCTATTGGGGAGTGAACCAGCAGATGGAAGACCTCTCTCTCTCTCTCTCTCTCTCTCTCTCTCTCTCTGTGCCTCTCCTCTCTCTGTGTAACTCTGACTTGCAAATAAATAAATAAATAAATAAGTCTTTTAAAAAATAAAGAGACTGTACAGACACAGCAGTAGACTGATAGAAATGTCTTACCTGCTCTTTTTCTCCTCAAAATTTCAGAAATAGCTAGAGCTTGCCAGGCTGGAGTCAGGCATCACATACTACAGGCAGGTGTCAGAATGGGGCCAGTCCCACCTGCTTAAACCATCACCTGCTGCCTCCCTCAGTGTGGACTGGCTGGAAGCTGAAATGGGAAAGGAGTCTGACTCCAAACCAGGCCCTGCCATGTGGGACGTGGCAACCCTGGAAATATCTGTCCTGATATACCAATCCCCATCTCACAGCTAACATTCATAATACACAGTTTTAGAGGCCAGGGTTAGGGTACAACTGGGTTAGGTTACTTACCTGTAACACAGGTCTCCTGTAGGAGATGGAGTTCCATCCAGGCTCTCCCTCTTCCCATCCAGGTGCCGACCACTGTGCCTGTGCAAACACAGGAAGATGACTGAGCGCTCCGTCCCCTGCCACCCACGTGGAAATGCACAGAAAGGGTTTGCCCATCCTAGCTATAGCCTGGCTCACACCTGTCCTCTGTGCTCATTTGCTGAGGGAACTGCCACATGCATGACCTCTCTCTTTCTCTCTCCCTCTCTCTCTATAACTTTGCCTTTCAAATAAACTATCTCAAAACATATGAAATATAATGAACATGAGTAATAGTAAATAGAATTTTTAGAAAGTGTAATTGTGGGGACCGGCGCTGTGGCACAGCGGGTTAACGCCCTGGCCTGAAGCGCCGGCATCCCATATGGGCGCTGGTTCAAGTCCCGGCTGCCTCACTTCCAATCCAGCTCTCTGCTATGGCCTGGGAAACCAGTAGAAGATGGCCCAAGTCCTTGGGCCCCTGCGCCAGCATGGGAGACCCAGAAGAGGCTCCTGGCTCCTGGCTTCAGATCAGCGCAGCTCCGGCCATTGCAGCCAATTGGGGAGTGAACCATTGGATGGAAGACCTCCCTCTCCCTCTCCCTCTCCCTCTCCCTCTCCCTCTCCCTCTCCCTCTCCCTCTCCCTCTCCCTCTCTTTCTCTCCCTCTCTTTCTCTCCCCCTGACTCTCTCTGTAACTTTAGCTTTCAAACAATAAACTACAAAATCAAATAACCAAGGTAACAGTATGTAAATTTTTTTAAAAGCATAATTGTGTTCATGTGAAAGGCAGACTTCTATGTGCTAGTTCATTTCCCAAGTTCCCACAAAATTCACTGCATTCCCTATCAAGTTAAAACGCTTTACTTTAAATCATATGTTAAAGGGCCAGTGTTGTAACCTAGGGGTTCAAAGCCACTGCTAGGATGCTGGCATCCTATATAGGCACTGTTTCAGATCCTGGCTGTTCCAATTATGATCCAGCTCCCTGCTAATGGCCTAGAAAAGCAGCAGAAGATGGCCCAATAGTCTGGACCCCTGCCATGCATGTAGGAAATTTGGAAGTAGCTCCCAGCTCCTGGTTGTGGTCTGCCCCAGACCTGGCCATTTTGACTATCTAGGAGAATGAACCACGTGAAGAAAGACCTCTCTCTCTCTCTCTCTTGTCTCCTCCTTTTCTATAATTCTGACTTTCAAATAAATAAATAAATCTTAAAATCATATGTAAATTAAAATTAAATCATACATTCATTCTTAAGAAAACTAATGAATAAATGTAAAACTCTGAGGGGGGACTATGCATGTGGAAGAGGGTGTGCAGTACTCAGCCGCCACAGCATCACCCCACATGGGAGAAAGGGCTCCATGTGAGCGTGCGCTGCTTCCCATGTAGCTCCCCAATAGCGTGCCTGGGAAGGCAGCTCGGGAGCCAGCCACCCTCGAGCGAGACTAGAAAGGTGTGCTTGGACTCTGGCAGCAGCCTGCCCAGTCCCGGCCTTTGAGGCAACTGGGAGAGAAATCCAGGGCATGGAAGATCTCCCTGTCTCTCCATCTCTCCCTTTCTCTCTGTCAGTCTGCCTTTTAACTAAATAAAATGAATCTCTTAAACAATCAATTAGATGCAGAGAGAAAGGCAGAGACAGCCAGAAAGACAGACTCTCATGTCTGCTCTTTCCCGCCTGACGTTTCTGAAACCCTTAGTGCTGAGCCAAGTTGAAGCAGGGCCCCGGGAGCTGACTGCAGGTTTTTTGGCAGGATCCCAAGTGCTTCAGCCGTCACCTGCTGCCTCCCGCAAGGTGTGTCCCCAGCAAGCTGGAATTGCAAGTGGGGCATGGACCCCACCCCAGGCTCTGTAAGGTCGCCTGTGGGCTCTCAGTATCATAACTCCTGCAACAGATGCCCATCCTACGCCTTTACCTTTTGAAAGAGAGAGCTACATAGACAGTGAGAGAAAAGGATCACGCACCATCTAGTTCAGTCCCCAAATGCCCGCCATGCACACTGCTGGTCCTATCATATCAAAGCCTGACTTTCAATCATGTATCACTCACTCACCCAGTGAATGACAAAAGCCGAGAGAGTGCATATGTCCTCTGACACAGAGCTAAGCTGCAGCTCACACCTCGAGTAATGCATTGCAGAGTCAGGGCTTCAATTCTCAAGGCTTCTGATGCAGCTCCCTGCTAATGTGCCTGGGAAGGCAGCAGGCAACAGCCCAGGTGCTTGGACCCCTGCCACCCAGAGGAGACACCAGGCTTGAGTTCTGGGCTCCTGGCTGCAGCCTGGCCCATCCTCAGCCCTTGAGGACATTTGGGGAGTGAGCCAGGGCAGTGAGGACTTTCTTTACTCTCCTGCTCTCCGTTTCTCTGTCATGCTGCCTTTCAATCAATAAAATAAAACGTTATGGATAATAGGTGAAAGGCAGACAGGGAGACAGAGAGACAGAAATCTCACATCTGCTTTTCTCTCTCCAAATCTCTGAAACCGCGAATGCAAGGCCAGGCTGAAGGTAGGTCCCAGGATTAATCCGTCTCCCAGGTTTTTGGCAGGTGCGAAGTGCTTGAGCCATCAGCTGGTGCCTTCCAACTGAGTATTTGCAGGAAGCTGGAATTGGAAATAGAGCCTGGCCGGCGCCATGGCTCACTTGGTTAATCCTCCGCCTGCAGCGCCGGCATCCCATATGGGCCCCGGGTTCTAGTGCTGGTTGCTCCTCTTCCAGTCCAGCTCTCTGTCATGGCCCAGGAGGGCAGTGGAGAATGGCCCAGGTCCTTGGGCCCTGTACCTGCATGGGAGACCAGGAGAAGCACCTGGCTCCTAGCTTTGGATTGGTGCAGCTCCAGAAGTGGCAGCCATTTGGGGGGGGGGGGGGTGAAGCAACACAAGGAAGACCTTTCTCTCTGTCTCTCTCTCTCTCTCTCACTGTCTATAACTCTACCTGTCAAATAAATAAATACTTAAAAAAAAAGATAAGTCAGAAAATAGAGCCTGGACTTGAACCCAGGCTCTCCAGTGTGGGATGTAGGCTTCCCCAAAACGTATCACCTGCTGCTCTAAATGCCCGTTCCACAGGTTGGCTTTTTAATACAAAAGTTTATTTACTTTAAAGGCAGAGAGAGAGAGAGAGAGAGAGAGAGAGAATGAATGAACCGTTGGTTCATTCTCCAAATTCTCAAACTATCAAATGGCATCTGCTATATTAGAGCTTAATTTTAGAACTCATATTAAGTAAAATCAATGAATTAATATATGCAAAGGGTGGAGAGGGGGCCAGCACTGTGACGCAGGCCTTAAATCACAGCTTGCAATCCCAGTATTCTATATTAGATCAAGGTTTTGCTTCCCAGGTACACCTGGTCCAATCCAGCTCCCTGGCAATGTACCTAGGGAGGCAGCAGAAGTTGGTTCACAATCTTGGGTTGTTGCCAGCAATGTGGGAGTCACAGGTGCAGTTCCCGATTCTTGGTTTTGGCCAGGCCCAGCCCATCAATTCTGGCCATTCAGAAAGTTAATCAGCAGATGGAAGATTTCTCTCTCTCTCTCTCTCTCACTCTCTCTCTCTCTCTCCCCTCCCCTCCACCAACTCCCTCATTCCCTCCATCTGTCATTCTGCCTTTCAAATAAAATAAATGAATCTTACAAAGAGAGATAGACAACAATTGTTGAAGATTGGCATGATCTAGGTGAGGTCAAACTATTCACGGGAGGTTTCCCTGTGCCATCTCTTATGAGCTTTGAGACTCTGAGAAAGTCTCTCTTCTCCATCTGAATCTGAGCATTCATTTCTACATTACAGATATATTGAACACATACTCACCATCCTTGTCTGCACCCTAAACTGAAGGCTCTCACCAATGGCACCTGTGTTATTGTGTAAGTTGTTAAAGTCCCAAGGAAGGGTACGTTTTCTTCCAGATATCTTCACACTTACAAAAATGTTGCCAGAAGAGCACAGGGACTCCCATTTGGCTCACTTCATACTAGTGCCTGACTGCTTAGCATTTCCTATCTTTGTCCTTTCTCTCTCACTCTCTCTCCATACACACTCAGAGGCTTAAATGCACACAAAAGCATACATGTTTATGTTGATACCGTTTGCTAGTGAGCTGCACATATGTCCTCTTTCCCCTCAGTAGAAAGTGGTAGAAAATTTAACTGCAGAAAATAATGGAAGCATAGAAGTCTACTGATATGATTATTTAGTGCTTACCGAAAAGCAAATATAGTATGGAATACACAATCCATTCTCTAACCTCACAAGGATGGACTTATCAGGCACACCCCTGTACATTCAGCGTCCCAAGGACACAGTTCTCCACACTTACTGCCGCTTCTATTTCCTCCACACCTGCTCATCTGTTCCTTTGTCTCCGCTTCCTCTTGTCCCCCTATGCACTGAAGATGTGCCCAGTGCAGACATAGAAATCAGAATCCACAAACCTTTTTCTTTTTTCCTATGAGCTAATTAAGGGCTTCCATAACACTTTTTAATTTTTTAAAGATTTATTTACTTATTTATTTGAAAGTCAGAGTTAGAGAGAGAGAGAGAGAGAGAGAGAGAGAGAGAGAGAGAGAGAAAGTGAGATATTCCATCTGCTGGTTCATTCCCCACATGACCACAATAGCCAGGCCTGAACCAGGGCAAAGCCAGGAGTCTGGATGTTCTTCTGGGTCTCCCATGTAGCTGGCAGGCACTCAAACACTTGGTCCACCCTCAGATGCTTTTCCTAGGCCATTAGTAGGGAGCCTTATTGGAAGTTGAGCAACAGAGATACGAATTGGAGCCCATACGGGATGCTGGCATAACAGGCAGTGAATTTTACCCACAATACCCGATGCCCCATGCCATCATATTTTATTTGGAGTTTCAACACCTGTGTCAAATTCACTACAGTAAACGTGGTGGTCATCACAGAGGGCTTGCTGAATCAGTATATTTTACACTGGAACATTAATAAAGGATAATCTACTTCCAAACTGGAGGTAGTATAGACAATGTCTCCATAGGTCCCACAGTGAGGCATGTGTATCAGGGTTAAAGCAAACTCTTCTAGAAACTGGTAGTGGTTGGAGGAGTAGAAGGTTGATTCATCTGCCCGAGTGTCCCTACATAGTGTATTTATTTGTTCGAATGCCAGGGTGACAGAGAGAGAGAGAGAGAGAGAGAGAGAGAGAGGGAGGGAGGGAGGAAGAAGGAGAGAGGGGACAGAGGGAGGGAGAGAGAGATATATATCTTCCATCTGCTATTTCATCCTGATATGGCCACAATGGCCAGAGCTGGACTGGTCAGAAGCCAGAAGCCAGGAGCCTTATCTGGGTCTCCCACAAGGATGCAGGAGCCCAAGCACTTGGGCCATCCCCAGCTACCTTCCTAGGCACATTAGCAGAGAGCTGGATCAGAAGTGGAGCAGCCGAGGCTCGAACCAGTGCCCTTACGAGATGCTCGTGTGGCAGGAACATCCCCTGGACCAGAAGATCAGCCGAGACTTAAACCTGAGCTCAGATATGTATCCTGGCATGGAGGGCAGGTGTTGTGCAGTGGGTTGAGCTACAGGCTACAGCGATGGCCTCCCATAGCAGAGTGCCTGTTGGAGTCCCAGTTGCTCTGCTTCTGATCCTGCTCCCTGCTAATGTGCCTGGGATGCCAAAATCGCAAGTGATGGCTTAACCTGCTGCACCACACCATTAGCCAAATCGCGGAGTTTCAAGATTCCTCATGAAGCTGTCGTAATGGAAAGTGCTGTCTCAGAAAGCAGTAGCATCTTCCCAGGGGCATTGCCATGGAGCTGGGTGAGAAGCTGAGCAGACAGGACTCAAACCAGAGCTCTGGAATGAGATGATGCCTTTGCACTTGGCAGTGTGGCCGCTGTGCCATAATACTGCCCCCACAGCACAGTTCTCAGCACGGCATATGGGTGACGTGGACAGTGCAGCTTACCTACACGTGCGTCCTGTCAAATCTGCCTCCGTTACATATAAGGTTATACACTGAATGCTTATTTATGTTTACAAGATAGAGCTATAGGCAGAGAGAGGGAGAGACAGAGAGAAAGGTCTTCCATCAGCTGGTTCACTCCCTAAATGGCCACAATGGACAGAGCTGGGATGATCTGAAGGCAAGGACCAAGAGTTTCCTTCAGGTCTCTCACATGGGTGCAGGGGCCCAAGCAATTGGGCCATCTTCTACTGCTTTTCCAGGCCATAGCACAGAGCTGCATTGGAAGGGCAGCACCTGGGACAGGAACTGGCACCACCCCTACAGCATGCTGGCACTGCTGGCAGTGGCTTAGCCTACTACGCCATAGCACATAGCACGGCCACACACTTAGCATTTAAAGGAAAAGAAAAACAGTTTTTTTTTTTTCCTGAGAGAAACTCTAAGAGTAAACAGAGTGAAGACCTGATGATGGTGTGGAAGTTCAAATTTTTGCACTTGTCACTTTCAAAGACAGAGGGAACTTATTCCAGATGTTTGAACCTGGGGATACGCTGGCACACACAGCCCATGTGTATGAGTGCAGGCCTCTGGAGTCCCGGCTCTGCGCCTCATGGCTCTGTGCCCAGGGGCAGGCTAAGGATCCTTCTGAGCCATCAGTGCCTCAGCTGTGAACTGGATGGAAGGGACTCTGTCAGCAAGAGTGTGAGAATGGCCAGAGCCGGAAGGGATGGACATGGGGTGGGCATCAGGGCGCAGGGCATCTTCTAAGAGTGGGGAAGAGGCCAACAGTGAACCAGGACTGCACTGCAGAAATGCTGGGCACGGCCGACAATGCCACACCCCTCTGAGGGGCCCACCCAGTCCCCGACCTTCTGAGATGGGTGCTCCTAGCCTGGGTGTGTGATCAAAGCCAGAGGCTGATGGCTGTCCTCTTCTCAGCTGACACTGCTATTGGGTCACAGGAAAATGGCGAAGGCAGCCACAGCCTTGCACTCTGGTCTTGAAATAAATAACCTGGGGAAAGACGGCAACAAGAAAAGGAGAAGCTGTTCTTGCCAGCCTTGAACTCCCAGGCACGAAGGCCTTGAACTCCCAGGCACGAAGGCCTTGAACTCCCAGGCACGACGGCCAGCTCCCAGGCCGGGTCTCACCCATGCTGCCATGGTCTGGGGAGCCCCTCTCTGCACTGCTGAGGTCACTGGCAGCACTGGAGGCTCTCAGTGTGCAACTGTGGAGGCAGCCATGTCCCCATCCAAGCTAGACACCAAAGTCGAGTGCACGTGCCTTGTTGTCCTCAGCCAAGCACCCCGCCATGTGTCAAGGCACCGTGGGGACCAGGGAAGGCTGCCCTTGCTCCCAAGAATGGACAGACTGAGCTGGAGGCCGTGGGTACACAGGACACTGATAAGCACACAATGTTTCCTCCAGGCCTGTTCAGAAGGAAGCCACGCTGGGAAGCAGAGCATTCCCACACACAGGAACAAGGGGCCCCCCTCAGGATCCACCGTAGCAGAGTCACGAGGGGGGGTGGACACGACAACTGTTTCTTTCCTCCCAAGGACGGGCAGACACCCGTTCCTCTGCCCCAGCGGGAGTGAGTGGCCAACGCAGCAGCCTTGGCCCCAACCGGCTCTGGCCGCATCTGCAGCGCGAGGAGCTTCTGGGAGTGCTGGCCCAGGGCACGAAAGCCTGACAGAGCTGTGCCTGTGAGAAAAGAGACGGAGCACGGAGACGTGTGGGGCAGGCGCTGTGAGGGTCTGCCTAGGTCCCAGGCCTCGTGGCACGCTCTCATCAGTGAGTCCTGAAGCTTCCACCTCACCAGGCCTCCAACTGGCTGTCCCATCCTGCACAAGTCCCATAAAGCCTTTGATCCCAATGTCTGCCTTCAGCAACACAGCAGTGAGAATTCTTCCACGGAATGGTTGTTATTGGCATTCAGTGCGAGAAGAGAAGTGACGTGCCTAGTGGGTGCATCCTTGTGTGTATGCAACACACACACTCACACACACCAATTCATCAAGAATGAGCAGGAGAGACAGGGAAACAAGTAGATCACTCATGTACCAGTTCAGTCTCCAAATGGCTGCAGCTGCTGTGGTTGGGCCTGGAAGAAACAAGAGCCTTAGGGTCTCCCTTGTGGGTAGAAGGGCCCAGGCCACTGTGCACCGCTTTCGCAGGCACATTAGCAGGAGATGCATCAGAAGCAGCGCAGCTGGGAGTTGAATCAGTGTGCCAACGAGGGAAGCCAGTGGCAAGCAGCGGTTCAACCCATTTTCACCACGTTCATCATCAATTTTTTTACTCTAAAAGGCACTGCTCTTCAATCAATACCGATCATGTAAATTATCGTATAAGTGCTGTGCAGAGAGAGTAAGAACTATCTAGGAATGAATGACCGAGATCTGGCAACTCCAGGGGAAGCCATGGCGCGCAGTAAGAATGGAACAAGCCCTACAAGGCAGCCCCAGCATCCCGGATCATCGGAGAAGTGCAAATCAGTACGACACTGACATGTCACCTCCCACCTGTAAGGACGGCTGACAAGCAGTAAGAAGTGTTGAGGGGACTGTGGGGACGTCTTTCAGTGCAGCTCTTCTGTATAATCCTACGGAGGTGCCTGGAGAAAGTGAACATACGAGTGCCATGAACACAGCAATGCCTTCCTCTCCTGTGCACATACTCAAAGGGCGTGAAGTGAGCACCACGCATGGACTCCACACCCTCTGTTCACTGCACCATCATTCACAGGGGTTGTGACGGGACAAGCTGGCTGTCAACAGGCAGCTGGATAAGGAATTGTGTGGGGTGTACTGAGATCTTACTCCACCTTCAAACAGACGGGTGTGTTGCCACCTGTGTCCACGTGCATGAACCTGCAGGACAGTCTGCTAGGTGAAATCAGCCAGGCACGGAGAGAAAATCAGTGCGTGATCCCTCTTCCACGGATACCCGCATGACGCAGCCCCCTCTCGGCCCAGAGCCAACGCACGGAGGGCTCCAAGAGGGCAGGGAGGAATTTCAGTGGCAGTCTCCTGGGCCCTTCGCACAGTGCTTCATGCACTATGTGAGAGGATTCTTCAGAAAGTTCATGGAAAGGCAATTATGAAACATCTGCATGGATTTGCAATGCCTTCGCAGAAAAATCCACTTGTCTTTAATTCCATTCTCCACGAACCCTTTGAAGCCGGGTGTACTGTGTTTCCCACTAGAGTTATGGCTACATATGAACAACTACAGGGTATAATCCATTTCTCTCAAAAATAACTTTGCTGGGGTCGGCGCTGTGGCGCAGCGGGTTAACGCCCTGGCCTGAAGCGCCGGCATCCCCTATGGGTGCCAGTTCTAGTCCTGGCTGCTCACTTCCCATCCAGCTCTCTGCTATGGGCTGGGAAAGCAGTGGAAGATGGCCCAAGTCCTTGGGCCTCTGCACCTGCGTGGGAGACCCGGAAGAAATTCCTGGCTCCTGGCTTCGGATTGGTGCAGCTCTAGCCGATGTGGCCAACTGGGGAGTGAACCAGCAGATGGAAGACCTCTCTCTCTGTCACCACCTCTCTCTGTAAATCTGTCTTTCAAATAAATAAATAAATCTTTAAACAATGACTTTACTATCAAAACTGGCTGTAGTTTTCTTGTCACAGGACTCTCACCGATGAACAGAATTATTTTTAGGAAAGTCTGCGGGGCTGTGGGCATGGCTGTCTGACACTGTCCTTGGGACTGCAGTAATGACGTAGGTTCAGGATCTGCCTACCAGACACCTGCTCCGGCTTTGCCTGCAGCGGCCCAGGCCTTGCCTTTGTCCGTATTGCCCTGCTCCTATTCGGCTTCCCTGTCTCAAACACAGCCCAGCACAGGCAGAGCAGGGTAGGCATGATGCAGTGTCCGTGCTGGAATGAACTAGAAGACGGCCCATCTGGGGAGATGGGGAGATAGAGCCAGCCGAGTGAAGCCGACTTGGGGTGGCCTGGGGTCCGGTTGGACCACTCTCCACACTCACACACGTGCGCCCAGTCTTTCGCCTTTGCCAGAGTGCCTCTTGGTTTCTGCATCACCCTGTGGGGCTCTGCGTAGCAGTTCAGTTATTCCTGCTACTACTTGCTACTAGAATTTTGAGGATCCCTTGGTATTTTGTTTTCTGGTGGACGACACGGACAAACTCAATGGGACGGATGTGCCATTGGCCTTCTGCATGTGCTGCTTCGCCCGAACACTGTTGCTGTTTAATTAACAGCCTTCCATTTCCAGGGGTTTATTTGTACCTCTTCCTCGGGTACTTCCCACAGACCTATAACTATGTTTGAGCAATGGCAGTATTGTCTCCTTCCCACTGTGAGAGACCTGCTTCTCTTCCCAGCCCGGTGACCCTTGGTGAAGTGCCTTTCAGCCGCTGCTTCCTGCTGTTGGTGACCACAGGCATCTCGGCCCCAAGGATGACAGTAAGGGAATTGTCCCCACTGTTCGGCATCCTTGGCTTGTGTCTGAGCATGAGAACACTGAGGTGCACAGCCTGCCGGCTGCACGTGCCTAATTGGTTTTGAATCCCGGGGTGACTTCCTTCCAGAGCTCTCTGCTCACTGACACAGGTTTAAAGGCGGTCATTAGCAGCGTTATCTGGATGGCTTGTTGCTACTCTGTCCCATTTCTTGCCATGGGTGCCGCTCATGCTCAGGTACCTGCTACCCTTGCGACACGACTGTCTTTATCAGTGACTCGGTATAAATGGGGTCCGTGCGATCCTGGGAAACTGACCCCATCGCTACCTGCAGAGGGCACCTGGATTGGGAAACCACCTCCCACTTCCCTTTCCCCTAAGCCCAGGGATCCCGTCATGGCGGGGGGGGGGGGGGTGGTGGTGGTGGGGGTGGTGTCACTTCTCACTGTCCCCTCCTGGGCTGATAGGGACTCAGCGTCACTGAAAGGGACCTGGGTGCTTAGGAGCAGTGTGGCGGACATGAGGCGGACAGCACGGGTCTCCTGCCCAGGGCGAGCATTCCACAGGCCACCAGCTAGACGACAGAAAAAGCGGAGGGGCCCGCTCTAGTTGCTAACCCGTGGTGTGGGTGCCATTCCTTGGCCAGCACCCCAGCGCCTGCAGAGGCCAGCCAGGACTGCGTGCCGGGGAGAGGCTTGATAAAAGGAGCCGTGGACCCGGGGGAGAACCCGCACGCGGGTCTCCCCGACCCTAGCCGGGCTCCCCAGGGAGAAAGCGCCGGGAGGGGGCTGCGGGGAGCTCAGGGCGCGCTGGCTGCGCGGGTTCTGCAGCGGGCAGGTGGCTGTGACCCCAAGAGCCAGGGGCTGACACACGCAGGCCGGGGGCTCACTGAGGGGCCCCCGCGCACCAGAGCGGCGAGGTGAGACGACGCCCGGGGGCGGCGAGCGCTCGGCTGGGGGCCATGCCACGCCACCTGGCAAGGTGGAGGACCTGTTGAAGAAAGCAAACTGCATGACGTGAGTCAGCACAGACCACACACTGCTCTGCCAGGGTTCCCGCTGTCCGCGGGACGACACCCGGCCTGCCCACACGCCAGCCAGCGCCCGGCCCCGTGCCGCGGGCGCCCACGGGCCCAGGGCGACGACGACGTCCTCGACCCCGACCCCGACCCCGACCCGCGGCCAAAGCTTTGCGTGTCCGGTGCCAGGCGCCGGGCGTGTGGCCGAGAAGTGCCCGGCCCGCCGCGCCGCGCCAGGCTCCACGGCACAGGTGGGGACAGCGGGGAGCGGTCAGCACGCGCCGGCTTCGGCCGTGCGGGAAGCGGGTTCCCGGCGCCCGGGGTGCGGGGCGCCTGCGCAGTGGGCCGGAGGCGTCGCGCTCCACGGGAGCCCGGAGACCCCCGCCCCCGCCCCTCGCCCGCCGGCGGGAACGCGCACGCGAGCGGGGCCCGGAGCGCGCACGCGAGTGCGCTTCCCCTCGCTCACCCCGTGCCGGCCGGGCGAGCGGGCGAGGCGCGCGGGGACGCGGCGGGCATAGGGAGACAGGCGGCGGCGGCGGCGGCAGTGGCGGCGGCGCCGCCCCGCGCCCACGCCCACCCCCGCCCCCACCCCAGCCCGGCGGCGGGGCTCGGGACCCTCGGCGCGCGCCCGGCTGGCCGGCCGAGTGACGCGGCCGCTCGCCCCCGCCCCGCGCCCGCCTCCGCGCCCGCCCCCGCCTCGGCTTGCCTTAAGCTGCGGGCTCGCGGCTCGGACGCCACTCTCCGCCAGGCCCTCGCCGCGGCTCCTCCTCTCCCGGCCCCTGGGCTCCCCGGCGGCGGCAGGATGAAGTGCAAGCCGAACCAGACGCGGACCTACGACCCCGAGGGCTTCAAGCAGCGCGCCGCGTGCCTGTGCTTCCGCAGCGAGCGCGAGGACGAGGTGCTGCTCGTGAGCAGCAGCCGCCACCCCGACCGCTGGATCGTGCCGGGCGGCGGCATGGAGCCCGAGGAGGAGCCGTGCGGCGCGGCCGTGCGCGAGGTGTTCGAGGAGGCGGGCGTCAGGGGCAAGTTGGGCCGGCTGCTGGGCGTCTTCGAGCAGAACCAGGCCCGCAAGCACCGAACCTACGTGTATGTGCTGACGGTCACCGAGCTGCTGGAGGACTGGGAGGACTCGGTGAGCATCGGCAGGAAGCGCGAGTGGTTCAAAGTGGAGGATGCCATCAAGGTGCTGCAGTGCCACAAGCCGGTGCACGCCGAGTACCTGGAGAAGCTCAAGCTGGGCGGCTCCCCGACGCACGACAGCCCCGTGGCCGCGGCGCCGCCGCCCCCGCCGCCCCCGCCGCCGCCGGCCGGCGAGCCCCAGTAGGTACCGCGCGCCGCCCGCCCGCCCGCCCGGCCCCTGCCCTGCGCGGCGCTGCCCGCGGCCGGGGGCACCTCTGCTGCCATGTGCGCTCCCGCGGGGCAGCGCGGCTCCTTTTGTTCCCCCGGCGGACCTGGCAGTCGCGCCTGCGGGCGGTCTCGCCGGCCGGGCGCCGTCCCCGGCCCGCTGGCCCGGCTCTCGGACGCTGGCGGACGCGCTCGCGGCTCGCCGCGCCGGGCAGCGTCGCGGGGGCGCCTGGCGCGCGCGGGCTCGGGCTCCGGGCGCCGGACTCGGCGGCTCGCCCTGCCCCGCGGGCCCGGGGGCGTGGGTGGGGTCGGGGGCGCGTGGGGCCCGTTCGGCAGAGATGGGCGCGCAGCGGCGGGGATGCCGGCCCCGGGCTTTGCGTCCTGGCCGAGGCCTTGGGGTGCCGCGGCTCGCCGCCGCGGCGGTGTCCCCCTGAAACTGTGCTCTCTCCCGCAGCCTTCTTCCCCGTCAGCCAGCCCTGCCCTGCCCTGCCCTGCGGGGACTTGCTTCCGAAGAGCGGCTGGGAACTGAAAGCCGAACAGACGTAGGAAATGTGGCCTCTGGCGCTGCTTCTGCGCTCCGCCGCGGTTTCTGCCGTGGCACTGGCCATGCTCTCGGCTCCCATGCCCTTTCCAGTAGCGTCTTTGTGCAGTGAGCTCTAGATGCTCTCCCAGCTGCTGAAGGTGCAGTCTGCACCGCCGGTGGCCAGGTTCGGCGGGGACCGTCCCGCGGGACCGCCGCCCGGCTTGCCTCCCACCCGTCTGGCCGGGGACCCTGCCCCAGCCCGCGGGGAGACGGCTGCCGTCCGCTCGGCCGCCCCCTGCGCGCCGCGGTTCTCGCCCTGGCGGCCCGGTTCGGCGAGCAGGGCCGGTGCGCTGCCTTCCCGGGCGGCAGGGCGGTCCGCTTCCCCTTCCCCTTCCCCTTCCCCTGCCTGCCCGGGACGCGCGCGAAGGGCCTCCCCTGGTGAGCACAGGGAGGTGGCTCCCTGGAGATCCACCTGTTCGCACTCGTCACTCCGCTAGGGCACCTGCGCGTCTTCTGCTAGAGGTGGGCGCTGAACGTCTCCATTCACGGGACAAACTTTTCCAGGTGCCAGCCTCACAGCTGTTTCGCCTGCCTTCTACTTGCTTGTCCTCAGGAATCCCGGCTAAAAGACAGGTGCCTGTCTTCCGGAACCAGCCCCGTTCCCACCTGTTCCCCAGCCGTGTCCAAAGCAGGCATGGGGGAATCCTGCTTTCTGAAGACAGTGTTAGTGGTGGAAAGGCCATTCCTAATTTTCATGGCAACCTCTACTATGTCTATCTCTTAAACATTAGCGATTAAACATTGTCGTGGGTTGCTCAGCCAGCGTTTTCGGGTCATGATTATGCACTGTGAATTACAAAATTTTTGATTTCCTAGATGCTCTTCTGGAACATATGTTCTCCCATCGTGGTTGGGGAAAAAGCCTAGTTTGTGAAGAGAATATGGTGGAAGACGTTTTCTACATATAATTTTAATGCCTTAAAAGTACTCTGCAAACTAAGGGGATGAGAACTGTAATTTAACTATTTTGTTATTCTACAAGCTAGCTTTAAAAAAGAATACAGCAGAATTGAATATCATTACCTGTTTTTATCTTTGGTGCCAATGTTTTTAAAGATCTTTGCCATGTATAAATGTGTCTAAAATACATGTAGTTAACAAAAGGTAGTATTGTGAAAAGGATAAGTAAAATAGAAAATATATTTTCAGAAGAATCATTTTTAAGTTCTTGTTGAATTTATTTCTTGAGTCCAGTCTAGAGAAAAAAAAATGAAAGTGCTCAACCAGCCAGGTAATCCAAAAATGTCAGGCTACAGGCGTTGAGATGGGGGTATCTGATGTCTGTGGCCTCCATCCTCTAAAATGTTGATGTGCCATTGGGATTTCCTTTCTATGGAGTCATTACTGTGATAATTGCAGTAACAATGTGTGGCTGAGCATTGCTCATACCCCTTCCCCCCAAAATCAGTGCACTTATCAAAGATATTTAAGACTTCACACCTGAAGTGGAAATTTGTGTTGAGATTGTTTTTAACACGCTGATGTTTTCCACATGGGACAAGTGCCTACTCCTATCCTTAAAAAAAAGCTATCATGATGAAATTAAGGCATTTTGGTATATTTGATACAGAATTTGCCCTGGACATAGAATATTTTCTGAGAAACGTGTTCTACTGATCAAATCACTATTAAAATAAGTAACTGATTGGTGAGGGGTAACTATAATTTTTTTAAAAAAATTTTTGTATGCCTTCGTTTGAGAGAATTGTAAAGATTACAACATTTTTGTATTTAGACATATCAGTAAGAACAGAAGCTGCAAGAACAGGCAGTAAAATAATCCTACCCATATCCTCAGAGCCTAAAACTGTGGCCAGAATTTGGAGACATTGGTCATTGATCCAAAGATTAGAAGTTATCTGCTGCCAGTATGTTTCTGATTTCTCAGCTTCATAATGTACCTGGGACAGTCTGTGATGACCTCAGGCAAGCATCTGGCCTCATAGTGAAACTGAATTGGAAATCTCAGTGAAGGCTTTTTCCAGTGAGAACTCACTGATGAACCATAGTTGGGTCCTCGATAAGTATTTGTTGCCTAGAGGAACCAATCAACCAATAAAATCCTATTGTTTTGTTTTTAGGTGAATGACATAGAGTTGTTCAGATTTACTTTGAAAGAATCAAGTATGTGAACCCAATGGTGGATGGAATTATGAAGCACAGGTGAGCTCTTTCCACTGCCAAGGACTCAGCTCACCCTCTGCTTTCGGACATTTCTTCCTTTTCTAGTATGATTGCTCTTCTGCAGGTTCTTGCACTATCACTGTATCTATACAGAATGCTAACTTGGCACTTGTGGCCTTTTTTTGTGCTTTTATAATTTGTCTGTGTTTCTCTTCAGATTATATGACCCTCAATGCAAGGAACTGTTTCCTTAGCCTTTTGATACTATCTTGCCTACAAGACACTGCTTGAAATACGGTAGATATCACTGAAAATTTGTTTAAACAGTTAATATTTTGTAATGACATTGAATGGTAAAGCATTCGCCTTCTAATCTATCTAGCATATATGTGGCTTTTGTATATCGGGTGTCACACAGCTGTTTTAATGCAGCTGTGAGATAATAGCAAAAATTCTCACTCTCATGTTATCTGCCTCCTGATGGTAGTATACTATACCACCTATGAAATGTAGCTGCCAGAATTTTATGCCTAAATTTGATCATGCCTCTAGATGTAATTCTAATCCCTAGAAAATTCAGGGGACCAAGAAACATCTTACAGTACACCACAAAGATGAGATCAGCAGAATCCAGACTGCAGGAAACTCTACAGGACAAGTCACCCAGTTTCTTCAGTAAATAAATTGCAAGAATGAAAGAAGATGACTCTACAAATTAAAAGAGACTTGAGAGACATAACTAATATGTGGATCTTATTTGTATCCTTATTTGAATACACTGTAAAATTAATGCATTTATAAGACAATCAAAATAATTTGAACATTTACTGGATCATTTTGGTATTGTGGTTGTGTTGGAAACAAGATTCCTTATCTACATTCTCAACTGTTTACATTTGAAATTATATGTCTGAGATTTGCTTCAAAATAAGAAGTCTGATGTTGAGTAAATTGGAGATACCACTGCAACAAGATTGGCCTTGGTAATTGTTAAAGCTGGGAGATGGTTTAAAAGTCCATTACATATCTTCATCTCTACTTTTGTATGTTTGACATTTTCCACAATAAAAGGTTAATGAAATAATTATTGAAGTTCTTCTAATTAAAGCTATATTTATTTATTTATTTATTTTTAAACTTTTTTTTTGACAGGCAGAGTGGATAGTGAGAGAGAGACAGAGAGAAAGGTCCTCCTTTCTGCCGTTGGTTCACCCTCCAATGGCCGCTGCAGCTGGTGCATCGCGCTGATCCGAAGGCAGGAGCCAGGTGCTTCTCCTGGTCTCCCATGCGGGTGCAGGGCCCAAGCACTTGGGCCATCCTCCACTGCCTTCCTGGGCCATAGCAGAGAGCTGGCCTGGAAGAGGGGCAACCGGGATAGAATCCAGCGCCCCAACCGGGACTAGAACCCAGTGTGCTGGCACCGCAAGGCGAAGGATTAGCCTGTTAAGCCACGGAGCCGGCCTAAAGCTATATTTATAAAGAGGAAACAAAGAAAAGGAAAAATTTTAGATGATTTTAAAATGTTGGAGTACCACTTCTGTCCCAAGACATCAAATGCCCAAAAAGATATAACCTGAAGTAGTGGTTCCCTTGCTACAGACCAATGTTAGGAGGTTTTTATTTTTAAATATTTATGTATTTGTTTATTTGAAAGGTACAGTTAGAGGCAGAGAGGAAGCACACACTACACATCCTCTGGTTGACTCCCCAAAAGGCCACAATGGCCATGGCTGGGCTAGGCTGAAGCCAGGAGCTTCTTCTGGGTCTCCCACGTGAGTGCAGGGGCCCAAACACTTGGTTCGTTTTCCATTGCTTTCCCAGGCACATTAGCAATGAGCTGGATAAGAAGTGAAGGAGCTGGAAGTTGAACTGGCACTCATATGGGTTACCCACACTGCAGGCTGCAGCTTTACCTGTTATGCCACAGCACCAATCCCAATTGAATTGAGAGGCAGAGAGACACAGAGATCTCCCATCCTCTGGTTTAGTCCTCAAATGCCTACAACAGGCAGAACTGAGCCAGAAGATGATAACTATCCAGGTCTCCCACGTGGATGGCGGGGCCCAACTATTTAAGCCATCATCTACTGCCTCCCAGGGTCTTCATTAGCAAGAACCTGAAATCAGGAGCAGAGTCAGGGCTTGAACCCCTGCACTCCAACATGGGATGTGGCAATCTCAAGTGGCATCCGAACCACTGTGCTAGACTACCCCAAAGTTTTTTCTTTTAATTTGACCCATTGAAATAGGAAAATTATGAGGAAGTGGATATTTAACCATCATTAAATATCCATTTAAAATGGATGTTTTAACATTATATGGTATCCATAAATATGCCCAATTTGTGTATGTTTGTTCAAAATGAAAATATTTCATGCCTGATTTCAAAAAATAGGAAAATTTAAATATTTCTAACCATTGTACAATAGGCAGGGGTTTTCACAATACCTAAAGTGCAGCTGATGTCATTGTGAAAAATCTAAGGGCTGGAGTCTCCAAGGATCCAATTCATGAAGTTCTATAAAAACCACATAAGGTAATTTTTTATTGCTTTTTGTGTAACGTGCAATACTCATGCATTATTATGGGGGTTACATGTGCAGTATTTCAGTACATAGCATAAACCAATCAAACCAGGTAACTAGTCTTTGCATTTCCTTATTATTTCTTGGTGTTTGGAGCCTACCAGCTCCTCTCTTCCAAGTTCTTTATACACCATAGAATACATCAATGTGAACTACACTTGCAAGGCCATTTTTGAATAGGTTTTTAGAGGAATAATACCTATAGACTTGTTAGTTGCACAATAATTAACATTCCTGACTGCAAGTGATCCATGTTGTATTTCACAGCAGAAACTGTCAGTTCTGGACTGGCCATAAATACTGTAAAAGCTAAAATCTTTTAGCTGTTAGTTGGTAAAGCTGTACATTAACACACAAGGAATCTGTCCTGACTTCTTTGTGGGTTAAGAAGGAGCACATTGATTCTGTGAATAACTAATTAAAAATTAAACATTTAAAAATAAAAATTATTATCTATTTATCTATCATCTATCTATTCTCTGTATTTATTTAAAAGCCAGAACAACGGAAAGGGAGAGACAGATCTTCCATCTGTTAGTTTACTCCCTAAATGGCCTTAACAGCCAGGTCTGGTCCAGGCTGAAGCCAAAAGCCAGGTACTTGGTCCACATGGGTGGCAGGGGTCCAAGTACTTGGTCCATTATCTGCTGATTTCCTAGGGGCAATAGCAGGGAGCTGGACCAGAAATCGAGTAGCTGAGACTTAAAAAAACAACAACTAGATTTTAAAGATTTAGTTAGAAAGAGCTGTGGAGATAGAAGGAGAGACAGAGATCTTCTGGTTGCTGGTACAATCCCCCAGATGACTGCAATGGCCAGCACTGAGCCGGGCTCAGGCCAGGAGCTTCATCCGGGTATCCCACATGGGTGACAGGGGCCCAAACACTTGGGCTTGCTTCTGCTGCCTTTCCCAGGCCATTATCAGGGAGCTGGGTTAAGAATGGAGCAGCCAGGACATGAGCTGTTGCCCATATGGAGTGCATCTCAGGTGGCAGCTTTAGCTGCTATGCCACAATGCCAGCCCCATAGTTGGGACTTGAACCAGTGCTCCTATATGGGATGCCAGCATTGCAAGTGGCACTTAATATGCTGCACCACAACACTGGTCCTAGCAGATTATTTTCTTTTTAATATGGTGGCAAGCAGAGCCATGGGAACTGTAGGTAGCGTTGGTACATTAAAACCAACAGTAATTTTGGTTCAGCCAATAGGCTGAAGCTGAAAACTTGTTTACCAGCGGCTGCTTGGCCTCTGTCAAGCTACTTTACCTCAGTGATCTTCAGTTTCCTCATCTGTAAAAGGGGGATAACTGTAGTCTATGGCTTTGTAAATCACTGCCTCTGAGAAGGCCTTCTTGATCTCCTTGGGTAAGATGTACATTGTTATTCCCAGGTACCTGTATTGCTTTGTTACTGCATGGCTATTTACTACAATTATACTTACTAGCCAGATTGTCTCTGCTATCCAGACCCTGAGGTTGTCTGGCTCGGGAACATGACTGGATTGTATGTTTCCAGAGTCAAAGAGAACCTGTAACATGGTGCCCACAGGCATTCACGTGGTTATTTTAAAACGGATTATCACTTCTCCTTGTCAAAAACACATCGCTGTTATTTAATCATATTTGTTTACTGGAAAATATTAAAAAATGAAATACCATAAGACTGTGATATTTGATCAAGTTTATTTGGAAGAGTATTTTGTCTATAAGTCATGTGTTGTTTTTTAGAATCTTCCAGTATCAATACAACTGTACTTTTAAAAATTTGTGAAAACATGGAATTGAATATTGTTTATTTTGCTGCAGACAATTTTTGAGATGCATGTATAGTTTTTATATGATGCATTTCCAGGAAAGTTTTGAAGACCCCTTGTGTATTCTTAAATTCTTAGTTTCATAAAGCTATGTTATATTCCCTTGGGTACCAAACTGGTCACACCGCTGCATTTGATAATTCACTAAGGGTTTCCTAAGTATAAATGATTGAAGGGCATGGTAAGTCTTCAGTATTTATTCAGTGTAAGAACAGTTGCGTGGATAAAGATACACTAATTATATTATGTATTTTTTAAAAAAATATATTTGGTTTGAAAGGCAGAGAAATCTCTCATCCAGTGGTTCACTCCCCTAAATGCCCACAACAGCCAAGGCTGGGCCAGGCTGAAGCCAGGAGTCATGAACTCAATCTAGGTCTCCATGTGGGTGACAGGACCCAACTACTTTGAGCCATCCTTTGCTCCTTTAAAGGGTGCACATGAATCAGAAAGCTGGAATGGAGAGCATAGCCAGGACTCAAACCCAGGTACTGTGATATGAGATGCCAACATGCCCAGCAGCATTTTAACTGCTCTGTCAGAAGTTTATGGGTAAAAGGAAATACACACCAATCAGAACTATATGGTAATGAACTCAATGGGTGACTGATTTCACTAATAATGATATTGGGAGTCACTGTTACATTGAGACAGTTTAGTACTTAATTCGTGTATAGAATGGGCCAAAGCGGCCAACTTTCTAGGTGCTTGTTGCACATAATCGGAAAGCTGCCAACACAAGAGGTTGCATGGCTACAATGTGCATTGTGGGATTCTCCATTGCTGCGAAGCCAGTTGTGCACTGTAGATGCGTGGCTTTATGTTCTGCAGCTCTGTGCTGAAGAACACAGGACAAAAAGCGCCAGATTTCATCAGAAACTGGTAGGTGGTAAGAAACTGGCTCATAATAGCCTCCAAGGGGAGATAAGGAAGTGACTGACAGAGGGCCACAGAGCAGGTCCTTGTAGTGTCCTACCTCCTCGTGTTCTGGAAGGATCACAAAGCACTTAACCAGGACTCCAATTAGCTGCAGTCCAAGCCTGCCTGCATACAGGCAAGGTACCAGGCACCATGGAGGAACCACTGTCCTGTATCTCTACTCGCAGGCATTCAACTAAGAGTTCATTTATAAACACATAGCACCTGTTGTGGCCACTCTGAAGATATAGACATAGAAGATATAGATCTCCACACAGAATTTTGTTCATATTAACAAGGCTGATGATGCCACATATACATCATCAGGATATTCGAAGGTTTATTCCAGAGAGGTGTTTTTTTTTTTTGTTGTTGTTGTTTTTTTTTTTTTTTTTTTTTTTTTTTTTTTTTTTTTGAGAGAGAGAGAGAGAGAGAGAGAGCAGGGCAGGCTTCCAAAGCTGATCTGAAAATGTTTTCAGAAAGAAAGGAAAGGAGAGTGACTTGGAGTACTTATTGGAGCCAAGGTGAGGGTTCCAATATGTAGTTAGGGCTTGCACGAAACTCCTTCTGATGTTAAAGGAGAAAGAACTCAGGGTATATTTAGCTTGCCCAGATGTAGGAGTGGAGGGGAAGAGAGTGGGGTGAGGCTTAAATGCTGTCAACAATCAAACATCAATTTAAAGAAAGACTAGTACAAATTACCCCCGATGCTAGACATTGAAAATGCACCTTGTTTCTTTAATTGAATTTAAACCAAGTAAGGAAGTAGGGAAGGTAAAACTTTCACCAGTGTCTTGTTCTGGAGCCCTGAGAAATGAAAGGAATGTCTTGGTCAGAACCAACAACTTCTGGAAATCTCAAGGCAACCAGGAATGTCTTAAGTCTTTGTATTATAGTTTTAGTATATGTAATGGTGTGTGTGCTATTGATATATTTTGACACCTGTCCTCAAAAAGGAACAACTGAATAAGGGACCTATGTTGCTGCCATTGACCAAACTAGACAACCAGACAAACTAGACAATGGACTAAGGTCCAAATATTTATTGAGGGAGCCAGTTGTTGGCTAGGGCATAGATTGCTAAGATGCTAGCTTGAAGTTTGACCAATTGTGCTGAATCTTGGTTTCAATCTCTTATCATTGACATCCTGGGTATCAGATGAAAAGTAACAATATGCTACTGAACTCTATCACATATGATTCTGACAGTGTATCCTTAAATTGCACCAGCTCCCATTGTTCTTCATTCACTTGACCCTACAGTGGCCCCTGGGTAGACAAGGACTGTGGGAAAGGTGTGACCTCATCAAGAACCATGGCTTCTGGCAAAGAACTCAGGACACAGGAGGCCTTCCCTATCTGCAAGTCTGATATGACAGGGGGCCTAGGTTTGGCTCCAATCTATAGTAAAGAGGTTTTGGTGAGAGTGATGAGTTTTTTACAGTGCTGCTTCTAAGACCCAAGACATACGTGGTGAGCTGGAATTGGAGGGTCATAAGCTGAGGGCTTATGAAGCTATTTCTGGGAGACTCCTCTATGTGGCCAGCCACTGCCACTCTAGTGACATACAGCATGAAGCCTGAGAGGGAAATTCTTGCATCAGAAGACCACAGAAAACTGGTGTCCATCATGGTGGTGCAGAAGCACCAAGAGGCATGAGAGGAGTTGATATGGCCTCTGCAGTGCAGGATTCTTGGGGAGGCTCCAATAGCAGTGCCTATAGTATTGAAACTTGAAAAAGTCCTAGAGCCTTTTGCTATGAGGGAACCCCATTTTAGGTGGGCCCGTTTGCCAGTAACAGCATAAATGAGCCAAAACAAAATTTGTAAATGAGGAATATTTTGGCCCCAGAACCCAAGACGGCCTACAAGATGGCTTCTTTTTTTTTCATGTTATGGGTGCTAAGAGGGTCAGCGGCTGGCAGTTCTTTGAGAGGGTCAAGTTCATACTCAGTTTGCCAGATAAATTTCAAGCCATCCTCAGTTTACCAAATAGTTTTCAGGAATATAAAGAAGATGGTAAGTTCCTGCACTATGTGCTGACAATGGCACACCATTTTTGTGAGCTTCGTTTTAAGTATTTATAGGTTCTGAATGAATGTTTCCCAGGAATCCCCTTAGAGGAGGCTATCCTCTGCCATTTTTTCCCTAACTCTTTCCTGAGACTACACTATCTCCACTTTTTTTTAAACTATCTTCTCCTGGGCTAGAGCAGTAAGAGTGCCAATTGTTAAATCAACAACAGGAGTCACTGTGCACTTGCTCCCTATGTAGAACCTCTGTCCTTAATGTGTTGTACTATGAGAATTAACGGTAAAACTAGTCTTCAAACAGTACTCTATACTTTGTATATCTGTGTGGGTGCAAACTGTTGAAATCTTTACTTAGTATAGAGTTGATCTTCTGTATATAAAGATAATTAAAAATGAATCTTAATGAAGAATGGGATGGTTGGGGTGGGAAGGCGGGTATGGGGGGAAGAACAGTTATAATCCAAAAGTTGTACTTATGAAATTTATATTTATTAAAAGCTTTCTATAAAAAAGAGGAGGCTATCACCAATGTAATGTCACCTCTGTGCTCCCAAAGAAAGGTAGATGCAATTAAAGTCTTGCCTGCAAAGGTTATGTGAGATGCCAGAGCTGCTGAGGCACCATCTGAGTGGCCAGATAAGACTGTGTCATCCTTTCTTCAGAGGGAAAGGAGAACTGGAGCTGAGAGACTGTTGAAATAGGAACTAAATGGTGCCTTAACCAAATCTTCATTAGCAGAACATTTATCAGTTTCTGATTATGGGCAGAGTCAGTAATTTTCCACAGTACTATGATATCAGGTCTTGGGAACCTAGTGAGTGGAACCATGGTTTTAAGGCTGTGGACATCCATCAATAAGTCTCATTTGAGTGGCTGTTTGGTGTAGCTGTTAAGCCTTTACTTAGGAGGCCCACATCCCATGTTGGAGTCTCTGGATTCAAGCCCCAGCATCACTCCCAGTTCCTGATTCTGCTAATCAGCAACCTGGGAAGCAGAAGGTGGTGGCTCAAGTATCTGGGTCCCTGCCACTCATGAGGGAGACCAGAATTGAGTTCTCAGTTCCCAGCTTCAACTTGCCAAGTCCCTCCCATTGTGGGAATTTGGGGGAGTGAACTAGTGGATGGGAGATTTCTCTGTCTCTCAAATAAATTAAATTTAAAAAATAAGTCTCGTTCATTCTTTCCAAGTTTAAGAACAGGCCAAAGGACACTGTTAAATAATGGAAAAGCAGTGGGTACGATCACCCCCTTCTCTAAATGGGTCTAATGTAATGGTCTTCAATCCTTGAAATCTTAGTTTCAATTTACCCTGGGATGTATTTTAAGTATAAATATTGGGGAAGGTTTACTATGGGATCTCATTTCTTCAAGTCAGCTTGGGAATGCCAAGGACATAACCTAATTTTAACTAATTACAACTACTACATATTTAACAGATTACAACTATAAGATTTTAGGGCAACGGGTGCTATAACTTTGGGGAATTTAGTCAAGACAATATTATGATGGTTAAGGTAAGGAACACATGTTTGTTCTCTATTTTATGCTCAGAAACTTTCCCAAGTTTATGCACGCTTACGTGTGTATTAGGGTTCTCCAGAGTAACAGAACCCATAGGATATGTATATAAAGAGGAAATTCATTTGGTTCATGAGATTGTGGAGTCCCCAGTCTGCAGTGTGGGCCAGCATCCCAGGAACCCAGGAGAGCCTATGTTGCATTTCCTTTTTTGTTTTAACTTTTATTTAATAAATGTAAATTTCCAAAGTACAGCTTATGGATTACAATGGCTCCCCCCCCCCATAACTTCCCTCCCACCCGCAACCCTCCCATCTCCCGCTCCCTCTCCCATTCCATTCGCATTAAGATTCATTTTCAATTATCTTTATATACAGAAGATCGATTTAGTATATATTAAGTAAAGATTTCAACAGTTTGCACCCACACAGAAACACAAAGTGTAAAATACTGTTTGAGTACTAGTTATAGCATTAATTCACATTGAACAACACATTAAGGACAGAGATCCTACATGAGGAGTAAGTGCACAGTGACTCCTGTTGTTGACTTAACAAATTGATGCTCTTGTTTATGGCGTCAGTAATCTCCCCAGGCTCTTGTCATGAGTTGCCAAGGCTATGGAAGCCTTTGGAGTTCGCTGACTCCTATCTTATTTAGATGAGGTCATAGTCAAAGTGGGAAGTTCTTTCCTCCCTTCAGAGAAAGGTACCTCCTTCTTTGATGGCCCGTTCTTTCCACTGGGATCTCATTTGCAGAGATCTTTCATTTAGGTTTGTGTGTGTGTGTGTGTTTTTTTTTTTTTTTTTTTTTTTTGCCAGAGTGTCTTGGCTTTCCATGCCTGCAAAACTCTCATGGACTTTTTAGCTGGATCCGAATGCCTTAAGGGCTGATTCTGAGGCCAGAGTGCTGTTTAGGACATCTGCCATTCTATGAGTCTGCTGTGTATCCCGATTTTAAAAGTCAATGTCTCCAGCCCTGTGGCACAGCAGGCAAAGCTGCTGCCTGTAGTGCCAGCATCCCATATGGACACTGGCTTGGGTCCTGGCTGCTCCACTTTGGATCCAGCTCTCTGCTATGACCTGGGAAAGCACTGGAAAATGGCTCAAGTCCTTGGGCCCTGCACTCATATGGGAGACCTGGAAGAAGCTCCTGGCTCCTGGTGGGCTCAGCTCCAGCAGATGGAAGACCTCTCTCTCTCCCTCTGCCTTTCTATAACTCTGCCTTTCAAAATAAATAAATAAATAAATCTTTAAAAAAAAGTCAGTGTCATCCAACAATACCTTCAAAACTGATTTATAAAAGTAACCATTATAGTAGGTACACTTTTAGTGGGACACTCAGGTATAATTGTAACCTGATTCCCAATAGTGAGACATTGAAGTTTTGCATTCTACAGATGTTAAATTTTAATTCAATACTCATGCTTTAGAAACATAAAAGCCAGTCAGTGCCCCTTTACTTTTTATTAATAATTATTTATTTGAAATGGAGAGATGGAGATAGATAGATGTTGCCGTTGATTTCTCCACAATGTTGCAGTGGGTTCGTTTCTGAGAGGAGCAGCGTGGTGGGGGCAAGAGGCGCGGAGTCAACACACAGACCCCGGGAGTCGGGTGAAAGCAGGCTTGAGGCGAGCAGCCGGCAGACTCGTTTATTACAGTTGGTACAACAGCTTATATAGCCAAGACCAGCCAATCTGGTCAAGGGGCGGTCTATACCCCAACCAATCACAGCCTGTTGCCAGGCAGTTTCCACAGCCATCCAATCACAGCCTGTCGCCAGGCAGTTTCAAATCCATCCAATCACAGCCTGTTGCCAGGCAGTTTCCAGAGCCATCCAATCACAGCCTGTCGCCAGGCAGTTTCAAATCCATCCAATCACAGCCTGTCGCCAGGCAGTTTCCAGAGCCATCCAATCACAGCCTGTTGCTAGGCAGTTTCCAAAGCCAGGTGGGTTTCAAAGCCATTCCTGACTAACTGACGCTCGCTTGCCAGTGGCCACCTTGGCATGGCCTTCTCATTCCACTACATTTCCCCCTTTTCGTTTATTTTTTGAGCAACGGGTGGCATGATTCTTGGCCATACCATTGTTGACCCCGTTTCCATGTGGTCTCCGTACGCAGCTGTGCCTGTCTTAGGTTGTCCCCCAGGGGATCTTACCCGTCATTGACTAACCAGCGCTCAAATCGAGAGACCACAGGATTGCTTGCTCAGATAGGGGTAGGAATGAGGAATAATGGTTATCAGGAATGGCATGACCGCACACAGGCTGTGGGCCATTGGAGTGGCTGACCAGAGCTAGTGGGGTACACAACAGTAACAGATATGGCTTTGGGCAGTTTCTCAGGGTAGGATGATAGGGCAGGTGCGTCTGCTAACAAGGCGGAGTCTTGGTCTTGTTCAGCTGGTTCTGGTTGGCTGTCAGTTGCAGGCTTGATGTTTCTGGCTGGTACCCAAATGGGCTGTTCCGCATTCTCTGGAAAGACACAAGCATATCCTCGACCTTTGGTTAGCAGAGGGTGTGGTCCTTTCCATTCTCCTGTCAGGGGGTCTTTCCATCTAACCATAGGGGCTGGGGTCTGGGATGGAAAGGATCCCCAGTGTTTATAAGCTGGGCTGATCCCTTGGGAATCAAAAGTAAGAAAATTGATAGTGAAAAGGACCTCAGTCAAAGCAAGCTGTGGGTCTGAGGGTATATGATTATTTTTTTGCCTTTGTAAGAGATCTTTAATCATCCTATGAGTTCTTTCAATAATTGCCTGTCCCTGTGGGTTGTATGGGATACCTGTAGCAGACTGTATGTTCCAAGATTTCAGGAAGGAAGTAAATTCCTGTGATGTATATGCTGGCCCGTTATCAGTCTTTATGGTCCAGGGGACACCAAGGACCAGCATGGCTGATTTAACTGCCTTTATCACATTACTAGCCTTTTCTCCGGATTGGGCTGTTGCAAATACAGCCTTTGAATAAGTATCTACCACCACATGAACAAACTTAAGTTTACCAAAGGAATTAATGTGGGTGATGTCCACTTGCCATAGTTTATTAGGAGCAAGGCCTCGTGGGTTCACTCCTGCTTGTTGCAGTGGGCCTAATGGGGCGAGGGGTGCACAATTCTTGCAAGAGTGCACTAGGTGTTTGCATTGGCTCATTGTTAGCTCTGGGAAAAGCAATTTTATGTTGCTTGCTGACATATGAAATTTTTGGTGTAAAATACGGGCTTGTTCTAAGTGTCCAATGGAAGCCGTGTTGCAGGAGATAAGACGATCAACCTTTCTGTTGCCTTGGAAAATAAATCCAGGTAACCCAGTATGTGATCTTACATGTGAGATATACCATGGGTATTTTCTGTTCTCAGTTAGCTCTTTAAGTGTTGTGAACATCTGGTCAATTGGTTAACTGGTCGGGTTAAAGATTGCAAAAGGGATCGTCTTTGCTACCTGTACTGAGTATTTGCTGTCCGAAAATATATTTACTGGTCCATCTTGGCTAAGGAGTAGAACCTTGACTATTGCTTTTATTTCTCCCAACTGTACTGATCCCCCATGGGGTTCTACATGGATCTTATCTTTTTCTGTTAAAGATTTGATCACTATTCCAAAGAGTGACTTGTTGGCATCCGTAAACGCACATGGTGCCATGGGTATAGGTTGATTAGCAGGGAAAGCATGTTTTGGATAGTCTATCTCTAAGGTTTTTAGTGTCTGGAGTAGCCTGTCTGCTGGCAGGTGATTGTCAATCTGTCCTGGAGTTTGAAAGAGCGTGCTGTTCTGCATCAATGTTGACAGTTCCAATTGTGATAGTGGTAGGACCACTGTGTCTGGCTTTGTGTTAAATATCTTATTGGCATAATATCTTAATTTAAGTCCCATCATAAGGATGGCATCTACTTTGTTACTATTTTACGACAATCGCTCCAGGCTATGTGCACCCAAAAAAGTGGTCCGTGTCGTTGCCAAATAACTCCTAAGGGGGCCTTGAAGGTAGATATGGTTATGGCAAATAGAAGCACCTGAGGGTCATATCTAAAGGTTTTTAAATTTGACAACTGGGTGTTAATCTTTTCTATAGTGGATTTGGCTGCTGGTGTCAATGTGATTTTTGAGGAAGGGCTGTTTCCTTTAGTCAATAAATCGTATAGCGGTCTAAGTTCTGCAGGTGTTAGGGGAAGGAAGGGCTTCAGCCAATTGATTTGGCCACATAGTTGCTGAAGTTCATTAAGTGAGTATTTATGCTTGACTTTTAGGTTTGGGCCCAGTGGAGATATATGGGAGGAGATTTGATAACCCAAGAATTGAAAGGGAGGAAAATGTTGTACTTTTTCTGTGGCAATAGACAAACCCAGGAATTGTAAATTTCTTACTGTCTCACTTAGACAGGCATTCAGAATTGCTGCATTCTTGTGAGCAAGTAAGATATCATCCATATAATGTATGACCAAGCACTGATCTTTAAGTGTGCTGGTCGCATGAGAAACGTATCTTTGGCAAATGGCAGGGCTATTTTTCATGCCTTGTGGGAGTACTGTCCACTGGAATCTTTTTGCAGGGAGCTGGAAATTGGGCTCCCATACTGTAAAGGCAAAGTAAGCCTTATCCTGCTCTGCAATGGGGATGGAAAAGAAGCAATCTTTGATATCAATGGTAACTATGTGATATCCATTAGGAATGGCCCCTGGATGGGGAATGCCGGCCTGGAATGTTCCCATCTTTTTTATATTTTTGTTAATAGCTCTCAAATCCTGTAGAAGCCTATATTTTCCCTGTTTCTTTGGTATCACAAAAATGGGTGTGTTATGAGGGCTCGTGGAGGGTTCTATGTGTCCCTTTTCCAATTGTTCCTGTACCAATTCTTTAAGGATGCTAAGTTTGGGTTGTAATATTGGCCACTGCTCTACCCAGATGTTTCCTGTTTTTTCCCATTCAATGGGGATTGGGCTTGGATTTTTTATGAGGTGAGCAGTGGCCCCTAGAATTGGGGGTGAATCTTACTTGTAGGTTCTCCATTAAAGCTGCTGGCTTGTGGAGATTTGTGATCCGTAGTAAGGACCGCTTGCATTTGCGAGAGCACATCTCTCCCCCATAAGGTCATGGAAACCTCAGCAATTAGTGGAAAGATGGTTCCTGTATCTCCATTGTCATCTCGCCAAGTTAGACAGAGACAGAGACGGAGACAGAGAGAGACCGACCTTCCATCTACTGGTTCACTCCCAAAATGCCTGCAGCAGCCAAGGCTGGGCAGGCTGAAGTTAGGAGCCTGGAACTCAATCCAGGTATTCCACATTGGGAGGAAGGGATTCGCATACTTGGGCCATCATCTGCTGGCTCCAACGGTGTGTATTGGCTGGAAGCTGGATTGTAAGTAGAGCGGCCAGGACTTGAACCAGATACCTCCAATATAGGAAGCAGACATCCCAAGTGGTTGTGTAACCTGCTGCATCACAACACTTGCCCCTTTTAGGTTTCTTGTATGAATTAATTTAATATGTGTTGGATTTTCCACTGAGTCAAATTCTGTTTCTTTGTTTTCATTTTTTTCTTCCCCCTGTATCCAAGTCTTCCTTTCTCTTTCCCTCTGACCCTGCCCTTCCCTCTGGTACCCTACCCCAAGTCAAATCTACACATTTTTCCCTCCCTCATATTCAGTTCTCTCTGTGTCTCTCTCAACGTCAACCTCTCACTTTCCCTCTCCCTCCCTCTCTCTCTTTCTCTTCCTCCCTCCTATTTGATTCTCTCCTTTTCCCTTCCTACCTCCTGCTCTTCTTCTCTCCCTCAGTCACTGCATATACTTTGCATGAATTCTCTCTGCCCTACATATAATTAAACATTTCTTTTCCCAGAGAGGCTCAAAATGGTTTAGTTAATGCTAGGGGCTTCACCTATGACAATATTCACTTCATAGGGTTTAAGGACCCTATCCTTAAGTTGGGTCTAAATTAGCTCCTCAGTATGCCATGGGGGAGCCCTGGGAATTTCTTCTGTTACCCTCAGGATCAGGGTGTTTTTCTGGTGGCAAAGGCATAGGAAAGAGCAGATTAGGCATTCTGTATAGTCCTAGAGAGCAATCTGCCTTTAGGATTGTGGAATTCATCAATTCAAATCTTCAAATAGTAACTGCTCTTCAAATACTGAGTTTTCTTTCTCCACATGAGGGATCATGTAATATTGTGTATATTGGAGATGATCTGATCCTTTCCCTGAGTTCTCTACAGGATGGTGTAGAGGTGCACTAGTTGAGATACACAACCAATTGATCACATAGTGAGTCATTTTCCTGAGCCTGGCATCAGCCAGTCCTTACGCGGCATTTGAGACATATCAGTCATTCTAAGATATATGAGCATATGAAGGGGTCTTCAAAAACCTCATAGAAATACATATTCTGAAAAGATTATGCACAGATTTCCAAAAATGTTTACAGCAAAGTCAACTTATTTTTAATTCCATTTTTTCACAAATGGTTTGCAGTCCCCTCATATATGGAGCCAGGCCAAAGACAAATGACCCAGGGCTACTTTGAAGATGGCCTCAATTCCATACTGCAGGCTCAAAATCACAACTACTTATCAAAACTTCCAACTTAGGTTGGTTAAATCTATAATGGAAACTCAACAAATGCAGCACAAAGAAAGACAGCTCAAAAGATAAGCCAGCAAGGAAGAAGCGGCTCAGATTGCATAGTTTCCATCAGATGGTAGAGTCAGGTGGCAAATCAAAGAGAAAGAAAGACCCTCAATGGTGGTGATCATCATCTAGAGTCCCCTGTTCACATTGCCAATATTTGTGCCCCCCCGAAGACACAGATATACCCTCACTCGATATTAGGTTCACATGTTGAGAATAAGAGTGCTACACACACGCATCAACAGGGTATTCAAAGGGTTATTACTCTCATAATGAAGCTTTTTTGGGGAGGTAGGGGATAGGCTGCCTAAGAATGCCTGAAAATGGCTTGAGAGAGCAAGGAAATTGGTGTGACTTGCTGTTTTTATTATTATTATTATTATTATTATTGTGGATTATCGATGGGGCTAGGGTTAAGGTTCCTATGCATAGACAGTGGCATGCATGGTTTAAAACTCATGCCACCCTCAAGAAAATTACACTCAGGTTCTTTATCAGCTAGTCCAGATATGAGTAGATGAGGAAGGAGGAGGCGGGAAGACTTAAAAGCTGTCAGAAGTCATGGCTAATTTTTAAATGGAGTTAGAATCTTTACTATACCAACTGCTCAAATACTCCAATTAACAGTACTGAAAAGGGGCTTATACCAAATCTATTCTGTTTGTCTTAGACAATATTGGACAAGAATGCCCATGACTATGATACCAAGTAGAATGATTGAGCCCACCCAGGGGAAGAACCTCAGCCACTTGTAGTTAGTCAGTTAAATATGAGGATACCTCAAAAAGTTTGTGGAAAAATGGAGTCAAAAGAGACATGAGGGGCCAGCATTGCAGCACAACGAATTTAGCTGCCACCTGCGATGCCAATATCTCACATCAGAGCCAGGGTTAGATTCCCAGCTGCTCCACTTCCCAGCCAGCTTGCAGCTAATGTGCTTGGGAGGCAGAGGAAGACAGTCCAAGCACTTGGGCCCCTATCAATCACATGGGTGACCCAGCTGGAGTTCCAGGCTCCTTGTTTTAGTTTGGCCCAGTCCTGCCTGTTGCCATCATTTATTTGGGGAGTAAAGTAGTAGATGGAAGATTCAGTGCTTGCTTGCTCTCTCAGCTTCAGGAGTTGCACATATTTTATTCAGTAAATGCTTTTGTCATTCCAATTTTTTCCCAAAGAACCTTTTATTTAAGGAATACAAACTTCATGCATTTTTTTTGTGTTACATATCAATCTCAAATTTAATTTATAATACATACCACATCCTGTTACCAACAATGTGAACCTTTTATTGATATGGAAAAGATCACATCTCCATATTAGTTAGTAACTTAACAATAGATATAACCCAAATCATTTATAATAGATATAACTCGAATTACTATATAACCATAAACAGTTTGCCCAACACTAATAACCAATATTGCTTATTAAGTACCATTGTAAGGGCATTAGATGGACATATAGAGAAACAGATATACAAGTAGATATATTTTTAGACATAAACACTTATTCATCAAATTAATTCTTATAAAGTTAACATTTTAAAATTTATTTGAAAGGCGGAGTTATCTTCCATCTGCTGGTTCACTCCTCAAATGGCTGCAAGAGCCAGGACTAGGCCACGCCAATGTCAAGAGCTTGGAACTCTATCTGGGTCTCCCCTGTGACTGGCAGGAGCCCCAATGCTTGGGCCATCTTCCACTTCTTTCCCAGGTGAGCTGCACCAGAAGCAGAGCAGCACTCCTGTGAGATGCCAGTATCACACGTGGTGGCTCAATCCACTGCACCACAGTGCCAGCCCCAGATTTATCCCTATTTTATAGAAGAGGAAACTGAGGTCCAGAAAGTGAGTGATTTATACAAAACTATAAAACTAATAAGCAGTACCCTCTGAATTCAAGTCCAAATGCTCTTGATGGAAATTTAGATGGCAAAACATGAACCATGGTTCTGTACTGCCACATTCTCCCCAATAATTACGGCCCAGCACCTTTCATAAACTTCCTTCTTCTTTCATCGATGAGGACAATTGAGTAAGAATTGTTCCAGTTCACCTCTACATATACTACACACACACAAACATCTTGTACAAAACCCTTGCCCTTGGCTCTAAGCCTGTTCCTGTAGAGTATCAATGATCCCTCCATTTGTAGGCACTGAGCATAAGCTTCTTTGGATACCATCTTAGTCCTTTATATATATATATATATATATATATATATATATATATATATATATATATATTTGAAAGGCAGAATTACAGAGAGGCAGAGAGAGAGAGAGAGACAGAAGTCTTCTGTCTGCTAGTTCTCTCCCCAGATGGCCACAATGGCCACAGCTGGGCCAATCTGAAGCCAGGAGCCAGGAGCTTCTTCTGGGTCTCCCACGTGGGTACAGGGGCCCAAGGACTTGGGCCATCCTCCACTGCTTTCCCAGGCCATAGCAGAGAGCTGGATCAGAAGTGGAGCAGCCGGGACTCAAACTTGCTGCCATATGGGAAGCCAGCACGGCAGGTGGAAGTCTTACCTGCTACACCACAGCACTGGTCCCACCATCTTAGTCTTGAAACAAACATTGACTTGCATTCCAGCGCTGGTGTGTTGAGTCTGCTGCTGGTGTCCTGAACTTGGGCTCCCACGCTCTCCACGCAGGTCCACTGTGAATCACTAGTTCTGGAAGAGTTTCCTCTGCTGTTTCTTCCCCTACTCTTCCTTGAACCCGCAGTATCTCCACTTTTATTAAACTGTCTCTTCCCGGACAATCAGTGTGCTCCCTTCCTATTCCACCATCTTGCCGCTCCGATACATACTTCATGCATTTCATAAGTACAACTTTAGTAATACCACCACTTCCACCCCTCTTCCTCCTCCCTCTTCCATTCCCAGTCCCATTCTCCACTAAGATCCATTTTCAATTAACTTTATACACAGAAGACCAACTCTCTACTAAGAATTCAACAATTTGCACAAAAAATCCAAACCAAACAAACAACCAAAAAAAGCTGTTCCTCAGCATTTGAGACAAGGGGTATTCAGTTATTGCATCTTGAAGTTATTTTCACTTCTTTTTTTTTTAGAAACTTAATTAACTTTGAAGAAGTACCCAAAAATGGTACATTTTTGCAAGTACTTAGACATAATTATAATACAACTGTTGGAGGACAGAGGTCCTGCATGCGAAGTTAGTGCACATGGGAAATTAGTAAATCTTGTTGTTAATTTAACAATTAATACTCTTATCTATGATGTCAGTGATCACCCAAGGTTCTTGACATGAGTTGCCTAGACTATGGAAGCCTTTTGAATCCACAAACTCTGTCAGTATTTAGACAAGACCATAAGCAAAGTGGAAGTTCTCTCCTCCCTTCAGAGAAAAGTACTTCCTTCTTTGATGACCACTTCTTTCCACTGGGGTCTCACCCACTGAGATTCTTCATGTAAGACATTTTTTGCCATAGTGTCTTGGCTTTCCATGTCTGAAATTCTCTTGTGGGCTTTTCATTCAAAACCAGAATGCATTAAGGGCTGAATAAATCTTTTTTTAAAATTCGTTTTGATACAAGAAATTTTGAGAACCATACATTGCCATGAACTTTGTGAAGTACTTGCATATATAAATGTATAGAATACAGTTGTAACTAGAAAAGGCTAAAAGGAATCATATCAGTGTCTACAATCTGAATCTTCAAGTGGAGGCTGTTCCTTCCTGGAGTTTGCAGATTAGGAGGGGAGGTTACTTAGAAGTTTTTGATTAAGAATCTTTTTGGCCAGCAGTTACATTATGGATAGTGGCAGTGGTCTGTGTTGAATTGGCCAGATGCCTTGTGGACAAGAAATGAAAGAGAGAGAGAGAGAGAGAGACAGACAGACAGACAGACAGACACGGAGAGAGAATGAATTAATAGTCACTCCCCAATCTTGACCACCCAGAGTAAAAAATGTTCTGTTCTCTTCCCTCTACCCAGGTTCATTGCTCTTTCTCTACAGCCACATGATGGGTATGATGGGTATGACTGGCTTGTGCAATAAGCAATCAGTTTTTCCAGTCCTCCTAATGCCTTATCTACATCATCCTTATGTGGTTCAGAAGTTTCTTCTTGGGACAAGCATTTGGTACAGGGATAAACACACTACTTGGGACACTTACATCCCCTATCAAGGAGCCTGGGTTTGGGTCCTAGCTCCATTCCCAATTCTACCTTCCTGCTAATGCAACATCCTGACGTTGCTGGAGTCTCGAGTAGGAAAATGTGGACCAGGTTCTTTGAACCTCAAACAATGAACTAGATGAGCCCCAGACAAATGACAAGTATAACAGAAACTACACTCCTGAATGAGTAGGAGTGGGCCGGCAGACCAGATACCTAGGCCCCTAAGGCATTAGAGGCTACATCTTTTATAGGAAAAGTAGATATTGGGTGTAGGGTCCTTAATGAAGTTTGGGATTATCTACCTGATGTGCAGGCCATGTGGCCATTTATCATATCTACACATATAGCTTCTAAGTGAACATTATCATACCTATACGTTAAAAAAACTTGCAAGTTTTTGACAAGTAATTTATCAAGCAATTGAAGCATTTAGAGCCATGGTTTTCCTCAGTTCGTGTCTTACCCATTTAAACTGAGCTTTTTCTTTTCGCAGTTCTCCCAATTAGTCCTTAGGTGAAATTTGCCTTAACTTCCCCCTAAGAGACACAATCCTAGAAGAATCTTTTTGGGGTATAGGAGGGACTGAAGGGCTCTTCTGGAATTCTTCATGCTGAGTTGGGGCTGTCATCCCTACCTACTGGAGGCTGGGGAACTCTGACTCTTATCTGATCTAGGAGTTGATCCTAGAAAATCTGTTGATATCCTTGGAGAACTAAAACTTGCTGTTGAATGATGGCATTTACCCTGGAAGAAAGAAATTGCAACAGTTTGCTTAATAATACAAGGACCAAAAATGCAAGCTAAAATTCTAAGGCTAGGAATAAAAGGGGCAATTAGAGATCAAATTCACCCTGGGAGCTTCCTAGCCAGGACTCATTATTGAGTCCATAGTTTAGATTGCCATTGATGTTTAGCATATCTTTCATTTTTGTAAGGCTTCTGTCAACTTTCTGAGATTCATTAATCCAGAAACATGTCTCATTGAGCACAGTACAAACTCCCCCCATTTGAGCAGCAAGCACATCTAATGCCCTTCAATTTTAGTGTACAACCTTGGTGGGAATTTAAGCTCTCTTGTTGGGCCTCAGTTATGTTTACAATAGTTTCCTAAGTATAAGAGCCAAGGAAATATAATTTCTAGAACGGTTTCTGTTATTCCATATGAGGCAAGGATTCCTCTCAATAGAGTCCATCCAAAAGGCTAGATGTTCAGGAATAGGGTTGTTATAGTTTTGAGAACCAAAATCAGGAATGGAAAGAACTTTTGAATGTAATTCAATGGTTCCTCTTACCTATGGCTGACTGAGACTGTTCAAGAAAAGATCCTGAAGCTGGAAATTTGTCTTTATTATACATAACCACATGAGGGAGAGCATTGACTATTGTACATTGTCCTCTCCATTTAAAAGGTAAGGTTAAGTAGATGGGTGTTCCACAGAGAAAGTGAACAACTGTTCCTTATAGGGTGACATGCTGTGGTTTGTCTCTGGACCCATAGCTACTGATTGTTGGTATTCATTCTCAAATTATTGGGATTTATACCAACTCCCATGGGGTACGATTTTGTGAATTTTGACTGGCTGACTTTAGACTTTAGACTGGAGCTAGACTTTAGTCTCACATCTATCTGTCGTCTGAGTTCTAGTATAGTTGGGTTTTGATAACTGGGACCAATGATCCCAGGTCCTCCTTGAATCCATCCTGCCATTTTCCACTCGTTGAATAATTATCGTTTATGTGGTTGGAGTCTTTACTAGTAGAACTACTTGGAACCTGGCAGGGTAAGTTTTGGGCTACAAGAGCTATTGGAAGAATCTTGTAAGGTTAAAATTTGAGTTACATTGAAGAAGCTGTCTTGTAGAAGTGAGTAGTGCTGCACAGTTGCCATAAATGTAGGTAGGTTCCCATATTGGCTTAATGAGTATCTGCTTTTGAACAAAGTTATGAGATTGATTGCAAAGGGTTACATTAAGTGTGCATAGAAATGGACCCATCCCACTGAAATTGGAAAAGCAGATAACTGCTTTAGGGGTCAAAGTGTTTGTAACTACCCCCGATGGTTGATAAATGTTACTGGATGGAGTTGATATCCAGTTTGGATTAAAGGGGACATAGTGGTTCCTTTTCTGTAAGTATCATAGTTTTATTATATGGGATGAAACTAAAACCTTAAAGAACTGCTGTGGACTCCATTCAGGGACTGTTAAATTTGTAAGTTTTGCCATGATCTCTAAGGTAGGAATAACCAGGTGATTAGAATCCATCACTAGAGACATTAATTGAGGCACAATTATTATCAAAGGAGTCATATTTAGTTGTAGTAGTTCCATAGGGCTGAAATGCAGGGGACTTCTAGGTAAGTACACACCTCTTCAGGAAAGTAATCTTGAAAGTCTCCCTGAAGAATTTTCTCCCAAACAAGGGTTGGAATTGCTGATCTAGCTTGTCTTTCTGGTGAGCTAATTAAGATATCTAATTAATAATAGCTAATTAAGATATCTCAGAATCAGCCCTTAAGGCATTCGGATCTGGCTGAAGAGCCCATGAGAGTATTGTAGGCATGGAAAGCCAAGATACCATGGAAAAAAAAAGACCTAAATGAAAGATCTCTGTGAGTGAGATCCCAGTGGAAAGAACGGGGCCATCAAAGAAGGAGGTACCTTTCTCCGAAGGGAGGAGAGAACTTCCACTTTGACTATGACCCTATCGGAATAAGATCAAAGTCAGCGAACTCTAAAGGCTTCCATAGCCCTGGCAACTCATGACTAGAGCCTAGGGAGATTACTGACGCCATGAACAGGAGTGTCAAATTGTTAAGTCAGCAACAGGAGTCACTGTGTACTTACATCCCATGTGGGATCTGTCCTTAATGTGTTGTCTAACATGAAGTGATGCTATAACTAGTACTGAAACAGTATTTTTACACTTTGTGTTTCTGCATGGGTACAAACCGATGAGGTCTTTACTAATTATATACTGAACTGATCTTCTGTATATAAAGATAATTGGAAATGAAAAAAAACAACCTGGTGTTAAATTGGAAATGGCATAGAAAATTAATTAATTTTAAAAAATATTATGTAGGATCTCTGTCTTTAATGTGCTGTACACTGTTATTTAATGCTATAACTAGTACTCCAACGGTAGTTTTTTCACTTTGTGTTGCTATATGGGGCAAACTGTTGAAATCTTTACCTAATATATACTAAACTGATCTTCTGTATATAAAGAGAATTGAAAATGAATCTTGATGTGAATGGAAGGGGAGAGGGAGCGGGAAAGGGGAGGGTTGTGGGCGGGAGGGAAGTTATGGGGGGGGGGAAGCCATTGTAACCCGTAAGCTGTACTTTGGAAATTTATATTCATTAAATAAAAGTTTAATAAATGAAAAAAAAAGATATCTATGTAGTATTGGCATAGGTCCTCTAAAATGCTGTCAGAGAAAGCCCCTGCTCCATCCTACATAGGTTAACTTAGTAAAAGGCTTATGCTTAGAAGGGACACCACAAAGTCAGCTCTGGGAGACAGGAAAATATTGGAATGAAGTAAACAGTGGAAGATAAGAGAAAGCTGAGTCCCTGGATTTCAGTCTGGCAGTGGTGTGGGGAATCTGCTTTCAAGAACCAGTTAGGATCTCAAGAAATATGGAATTACTTATCTGCAGGTGAGCTTTTTGAATTTTTGAACAAGAATTTGAGGTCTTTTATCAGCTCACAGGAGTATGTAGTAGTCTCAGCAGTTCCCACAGCAGTATCTTCCTCCAGAGCAGGTGGAACAGGCTTTATCCTGGAATGATGAACCCAGTCATCTATTCCATTTGGTTTGACAGCTGTGGGGGAGGGCCAAATAATTGTGAAAGGTCCCTTCCATTTTGGACTTAGCTGATCGGAGGGAGTATCTTCTTTCCAAGTTTTTAACAACACGTGTTGCCCTGGTTGAAATATTATGGGGCCTCCTGTTTTAGGAGCTGGGAGAATGTTATTAACATATTTTTGTAGGGATAATTTGAACTTGACCTAAGTTGGTAAGATGTTGACAAGCTTATTAGTTTTAGATTCTAAAGTCATGTGGGAAAGAGAGGAATGGTCTCCCATATAGTATTTCAAGTGGACTTAAATTTAGTCCTGTTTTTGGCATATTGAATACCGTTAAAATTGTGATATGGTATATTTTAACCTGGGTCTCACAGGTCTCTTCACAGAATTTTGCTAAGGCCATCTTGAGAGTTTGATTAGCTCTTTCTACTTTCCCTGACAATTGGGATCTCTAAGTGCAGAAGTGATATTTTATTCCTAGAGCTTTCATCAAAGCTTCAGTAATTTGGGAAGTAAAAACTGGTTCATTTTCACTCTAAAGATCAAGGGAGGAAAAAGAGTGGAATAATTTATTCAAGTAAATGCTTAGTTATATCAGTGATTTTTTTTTGCTTGTTTGTTTGAGTTGGGAATGCCTCTATCCACCCAGGAAAAGTATCAATAAATACCAGCAGGTATTTTTATGCATGGTTTTTAATCATATGTGTGAAGTCTCTTTGCCAATTCAATCCTGGGTAAGTTCCTGTCTGCTCCATTGGCATCACAAAAGAAGGGGATTGAGGCTTGCTAGGGCCATAGTAGGCAAAAAGCTTGTAGCTTTGAACTACTTTTCAAACAGGAGCTATTAATCCTTGTCCACTAAAAATCATATTTATCATCCCTAAAGTAGTATGTCTACCCATGTGAAAGGCACCATGAATCCCTTTAATAGCTTTACACTGAGACAATTTTGGGTGTACTAATTTATTTCCTATGTGAAACCGACATCCATGCTGTGTCTTTTCCGGTTCAAGTGCCCACCTTGGTTCACCAATAATATGATTGGTTTGCGGGGGAGCTCAGGAACAGGGAATAGGACAGTTAATTCTTTATTGAACTTTAATGCTGCTCTCTTTGCTTCTTGTTCTGTACTTTGGTTTCCTTTAGATATTAAGGACATGTCTTTTTGATGTCCCTTACAATGTATGATGGCTATTTGTTTAGACAGATGTACAGCATCTAAAAGATTTAAAATTTCTTGCCTATGTTTTACAGTGGAGTGTTTATTAATAAAGAGGCCTCTTTCTTTCCAGATGGATGCATGGGCATGTATTACCAGGAAAGTACATTTAGAAATCTGTATAGATGTTTAGTATTTTGTCTTTTCCTAAAATTGGGACTCAAGTTGGAGCAATGACCTCAGACTTTTGGGCTGATGTCCCAAGAGGAAGGGGAGCAACCTCAACAGTTTTACAGAGACTGACTATTGTATACCCTGCCTTCTGCTGTTCTTCTCTGACAAAGCTGCTGCCATCAGTAAACCAACCATTCTTGCTCAGGGCTGCCTCATGGGAGGCCCTGGAGGTTTTCTCTACTGGCATAGATTTGAGAAATAGTCTCCTCACAAGAATGAGTTTTTTTTTTTTTTTTTTTTTTTTTTTTTTTTTTTATTGCTGGCGGGGAAGGCATTAGTGAAGCAGGATTGAGAGTATTTCAAACTTTTAAAGTAATTTCAGGAGTGTCTAGAAGCATTGCTTCACATTTTACGGGTCTATGCCTGTCAGCAAAAGATGTCCCTTATAATCTAGGACACCTTTTACTTGATTGGGGGTAAAGACGTCTAACTGCTGTCCCAAAGTTAACTTAGAGGCCTCTTCAGTGAGTAAGGTAGTATCTGCTATGTCTTGTAAGCAGGTTGCCTATCTAGCTGCTACTCCATAAAGTTTCTTTGACAAATAGGCCACCGATAATGACTACTTAGTTTTTGAACTAGAACTTCTAATGCTATTCCCTCTTTTCTCGGCCACAAAAGGAAAAAATGTTTTTTGTAGGTTTAGAATCCACAGGGCAGATGCCCGCATGAGCATTTGTTTGACTTCTTTAAAGGCCCTATTGATTTGGGGGGTCCATTGTAGGGGCCCTACATAAGGCCCTTGGGTGACCTCCTTATGCCATTTGGCCATTAAGCCAAAATTTGAGATCCATATTCTTCAGAAACTGGCCATAGTGGTTGTCTATAGTGGTTGGAGGTATAAGTCCACAAATTGTACCTTCTCTGTTGATAATTGTCTAAGGCCTGGGGTAATAATATAGCCTCAGTATTAGACTTTTTCTAATGAGATTGGGCCTTTTTCTGTGAATGTTACAGCCTTGACTGTCAAGGAAATTTAAGGATTTGCTTGTTTTCTTATTTGACAATTCCTGAGTGAGGCTACAGATAATATTGGAGTATTGTCTTCTGAGAGAGTTGAAAGCCTCTGAAATCTTTTTAAAGACTTATGCAAACAATTATGAGGTGTCTCAAAACCCTTGGGAAAGGACAATCCAACTAAATTGTTGTTTGATGGGCCCAGCGCTGTGGCGTAGAAGGTAAAGCCACTGCCTGCAGTGCCGGCATCCCATATGGGTGCCGGTTGGAGTCCCGGCTGCTCCACTTCTGATCCAGCTCTCTGCTATGGCCTAGGAAAGCAGTAAGAAGATGGCCCAAGTCCTTGGGCCCCTGCACCCGCATGGGAGATCCGGAAGAAGCTCCTGGCTCCTGGCTTTGGATCAGCGCAGCTCCAGACATTGTGGCCATCCGGGGAGTGAACCATCGGATGGAAGACCTCCTTCTCTCTTTCTCTCTCTGCTTCTCTCCTCTCTCTGTGTAACTCTGAATTTCAAGTAAATAAATAAATCTTTAAAAAAACATTGTTTTTTCAGTATTGGGTCCTACCCATTCAAATGCAAATAGGAACTGAGTATCTGAATGCACTGGCACATGGAAGAAAGCATCTTTAATGTATAGGACACTAAAGCATTTTGCCTATTCTGGGATTTGTGACAGGATATTATAGGAGTTAGCTATCCATGGGATACATTGGAATGACAGCCTCATTAATTAAGCAGAGGCCTTGGACTAGCCTATATTCCTCTGTGGATTTGAGTACTGGCAGAACAGGTGAGTTGCAATGAGACTGGCAAGAGATTAGTATGTCAAATTGAACAAATGTGTCAATAATAATTGAGGCCTCAATAGTATTTTTCTTTTCTTTGGATATTGATTACAATTGGGAAAGAGACTAAAATACTGAAGTTTAATAATTATGGGTTGAGCTGTTTTAGCTTGTCCTGAGATTCCTTTATCCTAGACTTTTGGATCAGCTTAGTTTTACAAAACTTAAAAAGCCAGATTTGAACTGTGTTGCACAAACATTTGCTAGGTTTTGAGTCTAATTTAAATTTGATAACAGCCCCCAAATCTGGTGAGCAGATCTCTGCCATCAAAAGTATGGGGCATTATGGTACAGTAAGGGATAAGAGGTCAAATATTTGTCTTCAAATTGCCAGGTTAGGTCAGGGGTAAAGTATCACATGGTTAGAATACCTTCTATGCCTATTATAGAAGTGGAGTTGGGAGCGGATGTCCTGAGTAGGAAGTTAATGTTGAGTAAGCAACCCCCATTTTAATTATAAATTGCATTTGCTTACCTACAATATCAAGGGTCACCCTGGGCTCCTCAGTGCACAGCAGGGATATTGTTAGGGATTAGCAGCTTTTGCCACAGGCTCCTTAATTCCTCTTGATACCTGACACCCATAGCCTTGGTGATTGATGGGGCCTCTTTTTGAGAGTGGGGACATTCCATTTTCCAGTGCCATGGGACTATCCTAAGGACCTCAGGTACAGCTTCTTTGCACTCCAGGCATGGTCCTGGCTCTTACACTTAAATTAAGCTTGCCTCATCCTGCCTTGTTGTCCTGGGGCCCCTTAGTGTACCCTTTTTTTGGCTCTGCCAAGTTTTCTCAGCTATCATAACCATGATTTTAATTTATCACTTATCTCTTTCCCCCTCCTTTTGCTCCTCCTCTAAGTCTCTATTATTATAAATGGAAAAGGCCAGGTCTAGTAACTGTTCCAATGGAGTCTGAGAGCCCATATATAGGTTTTGAAGCTATCTATGTATGTCTGGGGATGCTGCCCTATGAAATGCAGTCTGAGAAGTATTTTGCTCTCAATAATGGTATATTTTCTAAAGGCTTCTTCTAGTCCATCACATAAGATAGCAGAGTTTTTGTCTCCTCCCCAAGTCCTCTCTCAGATTTTTCCACAGTTTATAGGCTTATTTATGCTACTTTTCATTTCCGTAACCAAGGCACCTTCATGGTAGCTCTGCAGGTCTCTCCACCTGGGGTATTATAATCCCAGGCAGGCTCTTGAGAGGGTATGGTTGTTGCCATGGCAGTCTCTTACCACTGGGCTGAGTTGCAAAGAGGGTGTCTGTGTATTGTCTAGCTTCCTCCAAAATTCTTTGTTTTGCAACAGAAGGGCAGCACGTTATGAAAATAAATTGAATATCCTTACAGGACAGGTCAAAGCCTAGAGTTAGAGCTTGGAACCTACTAGTGAAATTTTCAGGATCCTCTAAAAAGCTGAGGAGGTTTTGTTAACATTGTCAGACATCTACAACAGAGAATGACACTTGTACTCTGACTGATCCTCCACCCCCTGCCATCTATCTAAGTGGATAGACAGGTGCTGTTTCCCTAAGTGAGTAGACAGCTGCTATTTTTGGTGCATATGAGATCTTACTTTGGGTGTGATTTGGGCTAAATGAATTATTAGTTGATCACAGGGAGGTGTTGCTAAAATTGGGTCCTCTGAAGGAGCTGAGGCTAGAGCTTCCAGCCAGGCTAAGGCTGGAGCCATTGGTGGGGCAGAGGTTGGAGGCTCCAATTGAGCTGAGGTTACGGCCTTCCACAGAGCTGAGGCTGTAGCCTCTGGCAGAGCCTCTTCCTCCTTGACTTCCCCTTGAGAGACAGGGGACTGAGATGTCTTTCCATCAAGAAGGTCCTCTACAGGGTCTGGGTTTTCTTTAGGGTTATTATTTTGTACCCCTTACATAATGATGATCTCTGATCCAGAGCTTGGATGTAGATTCTGACCACTTTTTCTGCCTCTGACAAAAGAGATTTAATTGAAGGACTGTAGTATAGTTTAAGGTCCCATTTACAGTCCATTGTTCATTGTCTCTTAGCTTATATTGAGGCCAGACAGTACTACAGAGAAAAATAAAATGTTCTTTCTTAGGAGTATCTGTGTCACCATTTTTCCAGTGTCTCAGGATACATCCCAAAGAGGAATCTGTAGGGATTGAGGTGGTATTGCCTACTTTGATCCTGTGCGGAGGGAAGAGAGAATACCAAGTAGAGTTCTGCTTTCTGAGCATGCTCAAGTGAAGGAACTGACTTGGGTAGACCCAGGAAGTCCTCTTATAGTTTACCTGTGAATCTAGTCAGACATTTCTGATCACCAATGAGTGGTGACCACTGATTTCAGCTTTGACTTTCTCCAGGCCATTTCCCTCTGCTGCCTGTCTCTGAGTTAATTTCCAGAGATGTTCAGGACTCTTGCAACTGACGACAGGCAGAACAAAGCACTCAAGAATTCACCCATTACATCCTTTAATCCAGACCTGTTTTAAACACCCAGGTTGTTCCAAGCAGGATAGGTAGGGGCCGGTGCTGTGGCACAGTGGGTTAACGCCTTGGCCTGAAGCACCGGCATCCCATATGGGTGCTGGTTCAAGACGCGGCTGCTCTACTTCTGATCCAGATCTCTGCTATGGCCTGGGAAAGTAGTTCAAGATGGCCCAAGTCCTTGAGCCCCTATACCTGCGTAGGAGACCTGGAAGAACCTCCTGGCTTTGGATCAGCGCAGCTCTGGTGGTTGCGGCCAATTGGGGAGTGAACCAGTGGATGGAAGATCTCTCTCTCTCTTTCTCCCTCCCTCTCCCTTCTCCCTCTCCCTCTCTTTCTCTCTCTGCCTCTATGTAATTCTGATTTTCAAATAAATAAATAAATAAATCTTTTTAAAAAAAGGCCAAGCAGGATAGTTAGCAGACAGCACAGGGAAAACTCTCAACCTCTGCACAGGACAGAGGGGAAGCCAGGATCAAAGGTATAGAGATATACATGAAAAAGGAGGGTCCTCACCCATCAGGGCAACAGGTACTGAGGGCCCAAGTGCAACAACCTTTCAGTGGTCTTAGAAAGTAGCCCTAAGCATGTATCTTCAGTTACCATTTGCCTCAGAGCACCATTTCTGGAGGCCCTGGGCTAAATCAGAAAAGAGATCAGAAGGCCAATTGCATGTGTGGATTCACCCTGGAGAAGCTGCTGCTACCAGCTGTGCCACACACCAGAAATTGACTCTCTGTGGTCACAGGAGGGGTCCAGGGAAATTTAGACAAAACAAGAAAATAATAGGAGAGAAAAGAAATCCCGCGGTTCCCCCTAAAAGGGGCTTACCTGTCCTGGTGGAGTTGCAAAGGAGGCCAATGTGAACCAAGTAGTTTTGAACCTGAAACAATGAATTGGAGGAAACTCAGATAAATGACAAGCTTAGCAGTGAAAGTTTTTTGTAAGAAACACAGTATGGCGTCAGCGCTGTGGCATAGCAGGTAAGTGCTGCAGTACTGGTTCAAGTCCCAGCTTCCAATCCAGTTCTCTGCTAAGATGGACCAAGCACGTCGACCCCTGCACCCACGTGGGAGACCCAGAAGAAGCTCCTGGCTCCTGGCTTTGGATTGGCCCAGCTCTGGCCGTTGTGGCCAATTAGGGAGTGAACCAGAGGATGGAAGACCTCTCTCTCTCTCTCTGCCTCTCCTTCTCTCTCTGTGTATCTCTAACTTTCAAATAAATAAATAAATCTTAAAAAAAAGACAGTACACTCCAGAGAGAGTAGGAGTGAGCCAGCAGCTCAGAAACTCGAGGCCCCTAAGGCATTAGTGACTACATCTTTTTCAGGTGGTAGTTAGTGTTGGATCAAGGTTCCTCAAGTGAGGTTTGGTGTGCAGGCCATCCAGCCATTATCATAGCTACATATATGTAAACATAATCATACCCACATGTCAACTTTCAAGTGAAAACTTTTACAAATTTGTGATTTTTGATGGATAATTTATCAAGCAAGCAATCAGAGTACTTGGAGCCATGGGTTTGCTCAGCTCCTGTCTTAATCTATTTAAACTGGGATTTTCTTTCCTCAATCCTTCCAATTAGTCCTTTTTTTTTTTGAAGTCTTTTTTTTTTTTTTTGGACAGGCAGAGTGGATAGTGAGAGAGAGAGAGACAGAGAGAATGGTCTTCCTTTTTGCTGTTGGTTCACCCCCCAATGGCCGCCGCAGCTGGCAGACTGCACTGATCTGAGGCCAGGAGCCAGGTGCTTCTCCTGGTCTCCCATGCGGGTGCAGGGCCCAAGCACTTGGGCCATCCTCCACTGCCTTCCTGGGCCATAGCAGAGAGCTGGCCTGGAAGAGGGGCAACCGGGATAGACTCCGGCGCCCCGACTGGGACTAGAACCCCGTGTGCCGGCGCCGCAAGGCGGAGGATTAGCCTGTTAAGCCATGGCGCCAGCCCCAGTTAGTCCTTATCTGGCTCTTGCCTCCAATTAGTCTTTCTCTGCTTCCTGCCTTATCTGGACACACAGGTGATGACTCAAGTAGTTGGTTCCTGCCAACTCTTTTGGGACACCTGGATTGAGTTCCAAGTTCCTGACTTCAGCCTGAACGAAGCTTGCCTTTTCGGGGTATTTGGTTATTAAAAAAATAGATTGAAGATCTCACTGTATCTCTCTTTCCTTCCCTTCCCCCCTCCCTTCAAATTAAAATATTGGGGCCGGAGCTTTTGCTCACTCGGTTAATCCTCCACCTGTGGTGCCGGCATCCCTTATGGGCACCGGTTCTAGTCCCGGCTGCTCCTCTTCCAGTCCAGCTCTCTGCTGTGGCCCGGGAAGGCAGTGGAGGATGGCCCAAGTGCTTGGGCCCTGCACCCCATGGGAGACCAGGAGAAGCACCTGGCTCCTGGCTTCGGATTGGTGCAGCGCTGGCCGTGGCGGCCATCTGGGGGGTGAACCAATGGAAGGAAGACCTTTCTCTCTCTGTCTATAACTCTACCTATCAAATAAAAAAAATTTAAATATTGATAATTTTCTTCATATTTTGGCACCATCCTTGATTATCTCCCACTCCCCAACATGTGGGCCATGTCAAGATCACATCGGAGATGATCACCTCGCATTCATGGTCATTATCATCAGTGTCCATAGTCACCCAAATCCAGCAAGCATAGTTAGCAAAAGAAGCATTAGGTTAGTCTCCCATCCCCTACATATTCTTACTTCTTGTAAATTCTAGTAGCCTGATTTCCCAGGAGTTGGTACAGAAGTGAAAAAGGTAGAGTGAGAAGAGTGAATTATGGTTTGGATTTTCTTACACTGAGGTGTGCCTCTGTCCCCTCTCTCCAACCACACAGTTGAATACTGTATTTCAGTAGGAGGCACTTGTTGCAGGAATTACCATATTTAGAACAAAAACTGCCTGTTTGAAGTGTGTACTCTCCTGGAAACTATCCCCTTGGTTGTTCAGGTATCTTGTTCATTTTCCCTCTTTTTCTAAGATTTATTTATTTGAAAGGCAGAGTTAGAGAAAGAGAGAAATAGAGAAAGAGAGGGAGAGAGAGGGAGGGAGAAATCCTCCATCTACTGGTTCACTACCTAAATGGCTGCAACGGCCAGAGCTAGGCCAGTCCAAAGCCAGGGGCAAGGGGCTTCATCCAGATCTCTCACATGTGTGCATGGGCCCAAGTACTGAGGCCATCTTCCACTACTTTCCCAGGCCATTAGCAGGGAACTGGATCAGAAGTGAAGCAGCCTAGACTCAAAACATCACCCATATGGGATGCTGGCATCGCAGGCACTGGCTTTACCCGCTGGGGTACAAATGCCTGCACCTCATTTTCTCCTTTAAAAGTCCATTTTAGGGGATATACCATTTCCATTTAATAATAGATGTTCATTGCACACTGTGATTTAAATGGTTTTGCCCCCTCCAAAGTTTATATTGAAACTTAATCACCAAATATTTTGCCTCCTTTTTGGTAGCTGGAGATCAGAAAGTCATCAGTGTTTATCAGGCTCAGGGATTTTTTCTCCAGGTACCAACTCACATGGATGCTAAGAACAGTACTTGTGTTGCTGAATGCTGATTGTTATCAGGGTTCATCTTACAGCCATTGGTGACTTGTATCTTGGCCCATTTATGTGAGGGCAGCCTGTGTGCTTTCCTTGTCCCTCCCAGTCAGAATAATACCATCTATGCAATGGTATACAACAGATCTAGTGAGATTCCAGTCTTTTCTAGCTTTCACTCTATTTTTGGTGAGAAATTATGAGTGGAGATAGCCCCATTGCAGCACAGAAATACATTTTCATCTGAGCCATATGAAGGCAAACTAGCTTTGCTCATCTAGATGCAATGCCCGTTAGAATCCTTCTATCTGCACAATGGGCTCTGTCCTTATGGTATCTGGAACTGAAGGCTTGAAGGAGGCATTGCAGAGCTTATGGTAGTCCCCAGTAAGGTGTCAATGATCACTGATCTTTTCAGCAGACATAGAGGGCCATTTGTAGTTTCTTTAAGGACCTCTGCCTCCATTCGTCATTGATTAGCATAATGACCTCCATATCTCACCTGGCAGCTTTATTGCTTTGCAGTTACTACGTGACTAGACTGGGGAAGTCTGGCAAGCTTCCGATTGTGTATTCATGCTACTACCACCATTCTTATTGTGTCATTTTCCCTATAAATACAATCCCTTGCAATAAAGAAAAATGCATTACAACCACTTGAGTGTATACTGAGTGTGTCATATATGAGTGTGTCATATATAAGGTTTTAATAGTTCATTGTTTAATATGGGATTTCTCAGAGGAGCGGCAAGATGGCGGAATAGGAAGGGAGCACATTGATAGTTCAGCAAGACACACAGGTTAATAAAAGTGGAGATACTGCAGGGTCAAGGAAGAGTAGGGGAAGAAACAGCAGCGGAAACTCTTCCGGAACTAGTGATTCACAGTGGACCTGCATGGAGAGCGTGGGAGCCCAAGTTCAGGACACCAGCGGCAGACTCAAAGCACCAGCGCTGGAACGCGAGGTGAGCCAAATCTCAATAGCCCGAGACACCAGCGGGCAAGTGGAAAGAGGAGGCTAGAGGGAACAAGGCTTGAAACTCCGTGGGGAAAAGTTCACCAGGCTAACTAGAAGAGAGAGAGGAAAAAAAAAAAGTGACCAATACGGACACGAGTTTCTCTCTCTCCGCTCACCCCTCAAAGGCGAGCAAGACAAAGAGCAGGCGCCATTTTGGACATACGTCATAAGCAGGGCGACCTCAGGTCTGCACCGGCCCTGAGCCTAGCAGAAAAACCTGACTCTGGGGGGGAGGGGTGAAATAACAGGAGATAAGGATCTAACTTGGCAATCCAGTGGGAGACTGCAGGAGAATTGGAGCCCACACTGAGGGCAGCACAGATTCCCTGTGTGGTCCTTGGGAAAGAGCTTCCGATCTCTGGCTCCTGTGGGTATATCATTTGCCTGCTAACTACCTCCAATTCCATTCAGCTGTGCGGAATTACTTCCCTTTTGAATCAAAAAAAAAAAAAAAAAAGAGAGAGAGAGAGATTTACCACGCCTAACCTGGGAGTGTCATCTTTGACACACCCTCAACCCTGAGGAACCAAACACAGCTCTCAGGCCACACTCATCTCAAGCCTCTAAGGCTCCACTGAAAGCAGACAGTCCACTTAATATAGAGCCATAGTGTAACAAGAAAAAACACCACAGTGAAGAAACCAAATATCTCCAACATGCCAAACAACAAACGCAAAAACCAAGCTAACAAGAACAAGGAAGACACTATGACGCCCCCAAATGAAAAAGACACCCCAATTCAAGATTATGAAGATGATGAGATAGAAGAAATGCAAGAAGCGGATCTCAAAAAATTGATAAGAACATTAAGAAGTTCTCAAAAACAAATTCTTGAACTACAGAAATCCTTAATGGACAAGATAGAAAATCTCTCTCATGAAAATGAAATATTAAGGAGGAATCAAAATGAAATGAAACAACTAGTAGAACATGAAACAGGGATAGTGACAAAAAAACACAATGAAATGAAGAACTCAATAGCTCAAATGACAAACACATTAGAGAGCCTTAAAAACAGAATGGGTGAAGCAGAAGAGAGAAGATCAGAATTAGAAGACAGAGAACAGGAAAGGAAACAGGCAAACCAAAGAAAAGAAGAAGAAATTAGAAATCTAAAAAATATTGTCGGGAATCTACAGAATACTATTAAAAAACCTAATATTCGGGTTCTAGGAGTTCCTGAAGGCATGGAGAGGAAGAAAGGATTAGAAGGCATTTTCAGTGAGATACTAGCAGAAAATTTCCCAGGTTTGGAGAAGGACAGAGGCATCTAAGTACAGGAAGCTTATAGAACCCCTAATAAACATGACCAAAAAAGATCCTCACCACGACATGTTGTAATCAAACTCACCACAGTGAAACATAAAGAAAAGATCCTAAAAAGTGCAAGAGAGAAACGTCAGATTACTCTCAGAGGATCTCCAATTAGACTCACAGCAGACTTCTCATCAGAAACCCTACAAGCTAGAAGGGAATGGCGAGACATAGCCCAGGTACTAAGAGAGAAAAACTGCCAGCCCAGAATATTATATCCTGCAAAGCTCTCATTTGTGAATGAAGGTGAAATTAAGACTTTTCATAGCAAACAGAAACTGAAAGAATTTGTTGCCATTCATCCTGCCCTGCAAAAGATGCTTAAAGATGTGTTACACACAGAAACACAGAAACATGGTCACCAATATGAAAGAAGGTAAAGGAAGGAAACCTCACAGCAAAAGATCACAGGAAGCTCAATTTCTCTTTGACATAGAATTACACTCTGATGCTCTGTTAAAGCAATGTGTTAAAGTAATCTAAAAACAAAAGGCAATTCAAATCTATTGGCAATCTACAAAAAGAGTTAAAGATTTTAAAAGCTATTATTAAAATTGCTATATTGGTCTATTATGCTATGTTATATGTGTGTACATATTGTATGTCCACATAGGAAATTTTATTAAGAGTTTTATTTTAAATGGCTTATAGATAAGATTGTCCATAAATTTAAGCTGCTAAAATCAATCAAAGATACGTTTTAATTTGTGTGACCTGAATCTGTGTATCATATGTTTTAAACTTGTTGGTGGAAAGAAACTAAAAACATTTTATATGGTTGTGCTTAAGTTTACTGGTTAAACAAACTACACCATGTTAGATATTTAAGAGGTGTTTTCAAATACATGATTCTTAAAATTTATAGAAGGCATTGGACCTTCTGGTAAATGTTTTCTTAAGTTGTTATCTAATGGTTGAAACGGTTTGCTAAGTATTCATGTAATATTGCTATTGTCAGCAAGCGATCTAGGACTTGCTCCCTCATTTCTCTATTCTAAGCCCAACTTGTTCTTTCATTTCTCTATTCTCTTCAAGGTAGGAAACTAATTCTATTATGAAGGAATCTGTAGGACGCACAATTTAATCTTTAGACCTTATAAAAGAGATGGCTAACATTTTTCTGTAATAGCATAGCCAAAATAAGAACTTAAATAATAATCTCATAGCTAGATTTACTTCGCCATCAGCGAAGTATACAGTAAGTAGAAAAAACCTCCCTTTCAGACCAAAGGGAAAGAAAGTCTTAAAGTGAGAATATAATTTTCCTCATGGGCATTGTCTACCTTAGAAAAACTACTACAGAACATGCCTGTGACTATAGACTTGTAGTTCAGGCCACCGAAGATTAGAGATGGGACACGGGCACTCCCTTGACTTGCATCCTCTGGTCTACTTTAACACAAACCAGGAGGAAAAGACAGCTAAGCATCAGAAGCAATGGGTGGCAGGCCTATTACTGGCTGATCTGTACAGTGATCTGCCCTCAAGGAGACCCAACAGGCCAGTGCACTGCAGTGCTTTCAATGTGGTAAGCCTGGGCTTCAGCAGAAGTCAGCTTGTGAAGAGCCCTGGCAGCTCTGCCAAGAGTTGGATCACTGGAAATGGACCTGCCCTGGAGTCAAAGGATGCCCAGGTCAGAGACACACATCTTATTGGCTCTAAGCTGAAAAGCCCTTCACTCAGCCCAACTTCCAAAGTGACCACGGCAGCTGAGGGTATGGCCAAGTAGGGTCAGCAACATTGCAGGCAGAACTGTAAATTTCTTGTTAGAGATGCCCCCTGCCTTTACCTGGCCAGCTCTCCTCCCAGCCCAGCCAAGTAATGAAAGTCAACAGAGTGCCTTCCCCTAGGAGGTTCACACCTCCCTTAGGATATACCCCATGTGAAGAGATAGATAGATCTGGGCCTCTTAACTTACAAGGCCTAAAGCCCACCAGATTATTATCAAGCCCCTTCTGTCAGGTTTTATTTGCCTCTCAATCAGAAAACTTAATTGTAGCTTAGACAGCACCTTTCTTAGCTCCTCTAATAATGACTCTGTCCTTTGTTCTAGGCCCTGTCTAGTGCACTTGGGCCTCATTCCTTTGTAATCATAACCTCTACTCTACCACCAATGGCTCTACTCCCAACCTGTGTGTACTGATGGTCCTCTTCCCCACTTAATGCTGTATAATTGTTCAAACCTGGTAAATGCCACTCTTAGGATCATTGGTTACTATTCTCACTCTGTCTTTTATGACCTTGTCTAAATATGATCAGAGTCGGCAAACTTGGAAGGCTTCCATAGCCTTGGCAACTCATGACGACAGCCTAGGGTGGTTACTGGCGCCATAAACTAGAGTGTCAATTTGTTGGGTCAACAACAAGAGCCACTGTGCACTTTCTCCTCATGTGAGATCGCTGTCCTTAATGTGCTGTACATTTTGATTTAATGCTATAACTAGTACTCAAACAGTATGTTTCACTTTGTGTTTCTATGGGGGTGCAAACTGTTGAAATCTTTATACTAAATTGATCTTCTGTATATAAAGAGAATTGAAAATGAATCTTGATGTGAATGGAAGGGGAGAGGGAGCGGGAGAGGGGAGGGTTGTTGGTGGGAGGGAAGTTATGGGAGGGGGAAGCCATTGTAATCCATAAGCTGTACACTGGAAATTTATATTCATTAAATAAAAGTTAGAAAAAAATATGGGATTTCTCATGTAGTTAAGGAGATTTGGGGGTTATATTAATTTCCTATTACTGTTATGACAAATTACTACAAACTCAGTGGCTCAAAATAATACATTAATTTTTTACAGTTCTGGAGATCAGAAGTCTAAAATTATGGTGTTGATAGGGCTGCATTTTCTCTGGAGGCCTTGCTTTTTCCATCTTCTAGAGGCCACCTGTATTTCTTGGCTTGTAACCCCCAACTCCATCTTCAAAGCCAGCTGCATAACATCTCATTTCCTGTTGGACCTCCTACCTCCCTCTTATAAGGACTATAATGACTCTTGTGATTACATTTGGGCCCATCTGAGTAATCCAGTTTAATATTCCCATCTCAGAAATCTTAATATAATCATACCTGCCTAGTTTCTCTTGGCATGTAACATAATCAGAGTTTCTGGGAATTAGGATGTAACATTTATGCAGAGAGCATCATTCAACCTGTCACATTAGCCACATTCGTCTGTGCTTCCTAGTATCACAGTGGCTTGTGTACCTGTGTTCAAAAGAGTTGAAAAGGTATGGCAAGCGTTGTCACTGTCAAGTGCTCAGCATACACTGACCAGTGTACAAGGCCTTCTGTATCTCTTACAAAAGGAGCTTATGCCCTAGTCCTGTTTTATTTCTTGAAGGGGGTTGGGTCTGGCTAAAGAGGAGTTGTTGAAGATGCTGGATCAATACGAACTTGAACAGCACAAACTTCAGCAAGGTATCATAGTCCTCTTTGTCCTTCTATTTGTGCATAGCAAATATCAAAACATGTCAAGGATCATTCCTTGTCCCAGTCAGGATCTTTCAATTTTGTGGTCTTCCTGTGACATGATGGTTGAGAGAGGATTTCCCTCATACGAAAATTACTCAATCTCTTTTTTGCCCCAACCTGTGGCATAATAGCCATATCTCATGATCCTATGATCTGGACCTTCAATTTGATTTTTTTTCTCCTCCTTAGCTGGAGGGACATTTTCATAGTCCTGTGTCTGCATTCCCGTTGTTGCAACTTGTCTCCTGGGCTGAGTAGTTTTCCAAGGCTATCTCTGGAGTACAACAGCTTTTATTGTTCCTGTTAGCATGGTGGAATCAATTGAATGAACAAGTGGATCTGATCCCCGGTGACTATCTTATCATCTTAGAACTCAAATTTTTCCTTATAAATCCAGACTCAGGTTATATTAGCCCTAAGGGAAGTTACAGCTTCCCCTGCCTCTCATGTGTGCCTGTTTGTCACACAACAAAAATTCATCTCAGGGAAGCCTCTATTTCCTTACAAAAGAAAATGCCAATGCAATACGCCTTGAATGTCTATTATTATTAATCATTAATTTGAAAGGCAGAGAGAAATAGAGAGTGACATACATACACACACAGGCACAGAGCTCTCATCTGTTGATTTACTCCCCAAATGCCCACAATGGCTGGGCTGGGCCAAGCTAAACCTAATAGCCAGGAACTCAATCCAGGTCTTCTATGTGGGTTGCAGGGACTCAAGTACTTGAGTCATCAAGGCCTCCCAGGGTTTACATTAGCAGGAAGCAGGAGCTAGAGCCTGGAATTGAACCCAAGTACTCTGGTGTAGGATGTGGGCATCCTAATCACTAGGCAAACACCTGATTCTCCTGTTTTTTTTTTTTAAAGATTTGTTTGAAAGTCAAAGTTACAGAGACAGAGAAATCTTCCATCTGCTGGTTCACTGCCCCAGATGGCCACAATGGCTGAGGCTGGGCCAAACTGAAGCCAGGAGCCAGGAGCTTCATCCAGGTCTCCCACATAGGTGCAGGGGCCCTAGGACTTGGGCTGTCTTCTGCTGCCCTTTCCAGGCCACCAGCAGGGAGATAGATCAGAAGTATAGCAGCTGGTACCTCAACTGGCACCCATATTGCTTCACCTGCTATGCCACAACACCAGGCCCCTGACTGGCCTTAACACACTCTTCTATCAAGCCATTGTCATCTGCCAATGTGCATATGGCCAGGTTGGCTTGGAGCATGGGCTTAGTCTTTAGACAACGGGCTGATTTCCATTCTGTTTAATTCACTGAAACTGGCATGACTCCTTCATGTAGTAGTCAAAGAAACCAAGTCTCTGTCATCTCATTGGAACTTGCACAAACCTATCCCTCACTTCGAGCTGATTGTAAGAACAAGCCTCAGCACATCTCTTAGCATCTGATTAGCCTGACCACCATGGGTACTTGACCTTTGGTTAGGGCCACTAATCAGAAGTGAAATAGTTTTGCTTGCCCAACAGTATAGAAGCCTGGATAATAACTGGAATACTTCTTCACTTTATGGAGTTCTAAACTCTTATTTTGGAGCCAGTGATATGGTGCAGTGGGCTAAGCCTCCACCTGCAGCGCTGGCATTCCATGCGGGCACTGTTTTGAGTCCTGGCTGTTCCACTTCCGATCCAGCTCTCTGCTATGATCTGGGAAAGCAGTGGAAGATGGTCCAAGTCCTTGGTCCCCTGCACCCACGTGGGAGACCCAGAGGAAGCTCCTGGTTTTGGATCAGCCCAGCTCTGGTGGTTGCAGGCATTTGGGGAGTTAACCAATGGATGGAATATTTTTTTCTCCCTCCCCCTCTCTGTAACTCTGCCTCTCAAATGAATAAAATCTTTTTTTAAAAAAATTCTCTCTTATTTCTAACTCTAACCATCAGTGTAACTCATAAGGGGTCTCAGGGATGAAAGTTAAGGACCACTTGTCCTCCTTATGACTGAACACTTAAGTAATCAGGTCCGCTACTGCCCACCACGCTTCCATAACTGGTTAGTTGGATTCTGCATCCCCAACTGTCATTTTTCCAAAAGACTATTGTGACTTTAAGGGCCTCCAGGAGTTAGAAATTGGAATACAGTCAATCTGTAGGGAACGGATGGGGCCAACCTCCTCTGCAATGTGACCTCCTTTCCTATAAGAGAAATGGGCAAATTTTGTAGGAATTCCAGTTTTTCTACCAGAAATATAACTTTTTCAAGTTCACAAAAGAAGCAGTTTTTCTTTGAAAACCAAAGAGATTCATGGTTGTGAAGCTGCCTACATTGTTTCAAGAAATTTTATTTGACCTTGATTGAATTTGGGGGGAGCTTATCAGTATGTTCCTGCATGTGGGCAGCCAAGGTCACCTTTGAGAATGAGATCTTTAATTTGTGAATCAAGAAGACATCGTTATGTAGGGAAAACCTGGGACATCAGAGGACATTTCTAATACTTTATAAACATTCCACATTCAAACATACAACATGATTCAAACCAACAGTACACTTTTACAACTGTACACACATCGTTTTGAGTCTCACTCATAACTTTCTTTCATTTTTATTTCATCGCTAATGGCAATTTTCACCCAAACTGTACTAGGCACTCCTTTTACAGAAATACAGAACAAAGAGTTTTAACGTACGTATGTCTAGAGTTATAAAGCAGCTGACACGTAAGGCCTGGGGAAAGAGAACAGCAACCTGTAAGAGCAATAAAAGCAGCTTGCACTTACTTTCTATGGTTTTAAGTCATCATTCACTGGGCCTCAACAAGTGCAATTTTTTCAAGATTTATTTAAAAGTCAGAGTTAGAGAGGAATCTTCCATATGCTGGTTCACTCCCCAAATGGGTATAACAGGCAGGACTGGGCCAAGCCAAAGCTCAGAGCTAGGAACTCCAAGTAGGTCTCCCACGTTGGTGCAGGGGCTCAAGCACTTGAGCCATCCTCCACTGATTTCTTTGGCACACTATCAGGGAGTTGAATTGGAAGTGGAGCAGCCGAGACTTGAACCTGTGCTGATAAGCAATGCAGGTGTTATAGACAGTGGCTTAACCCTGTGCACCACAACACTGGCTCCAGTAAGTATACTTTCAATAATGAAACATTAAGTGAATGCCTGATTTCAATTTGATGGTAGCCACTTTACTTTCGCATGTTTATCAACAGCTTCTATTATTATATCCCTGTTAATGCTATGCCTAAGAGGGCTCAAACAGCCCTGTGGGAGATAATCTTAGTCCTTCCTCACTCACCTTGCAGGCAAGGACTGCTCTGCCAGATCCAGGCTGGTCTTATCCTTCCTAATGTGGCCCGTGGAATACCTTAATAGGAGGAATTTAATCCCTCCTTGACCCATGATACAGGCAAGAGTATGTGTTACCAGATGTCAGAAAATCGCTTTTCCCCTTAACCTGGCCTAGGCAGTCTCCCACGTTTTCTACAGGAGAATTGTAGACTTACTGGTCCTACATCAGGCACCCGATTTGTGAAGCTCACAAATAGTAATAAAGATAGGTTAAGGACAAGGCTTGTTGGATTTGACTGGTGAAGGTACAATGAGCTGCTTTCTAAGCTGGGTAGTTCAGTACTTCCATAAGCCAGTGAAAGGAAGATTAGCCCAAGGTGCCAGCTCCCTAGGATGCTTGTCTCACACACCAAAAAGGATGACACCAGAACAGAAGGGGTCAGGAAATTACAAACTGGGGGTGGGGGGAGTCCTCCATCTCCAAGGAGCCAAACTTGAAGAGCAGCTAAGTGATTTTATGCTTTACAGCTCTATTTTGAGGGGAAGAGGACAAACAGCCTCTTTAAAAAAAATATTCATTTGAGGGGCAATTACAGATGGAGGGAGGGAGGGAGAAAGGTCTTCCATCTGCTGGTTCACTCCCCAATTGGCCACAATGGCCAGAGCTGTGCAGATCCAAAGCCAGGAGTCAGGAGCTTCTTCCGGGTCTCCCACATGGGTGCAGGGGCCCAAGGACTTGGGCCAACTTCTACTGCTTTCCCAGGCCATAGCAGAGAGCTGGATCAGAAGTGGAACAGCCAGGACTCGAACCAGCGCCCATATGGGAAGCTGACTACAGGCAGAAGCTTAACCTTCTATACTACAGCACTGGCCCCAAGACAGCCTCTTATCTCCTCAGTTCCAGGAAGAAGAGAAACTGTCTCATGATAGCTTCCCAGGGGAGACAGGGAGGTAGCTGCTTCTAAGAAGCTTCCCATTCTCTTGTGTTCCAGAAGAATCAAAAAGTGTTTTTCTAGGACTCAGATTAGCTGTGATGCAAACCTTTGCCTAAGTGGATACATAGAGAGGCATCAGAACAGAGCTAGGCCCCTAGGTATGGGCACCAATCAAAGATGTAACTCCAGGCCAGCGCTGCGGCTCACTAGGCTAATCCTCTGCTTTGCGGCGCCGGCACACCGGGTTCTAGTCCCGGTTAGGGCGCCGGATTCTATCCCGGTTGCCCCTCTTCCAGGCCAGCTCTCTGCTGTGGCCCGGAAAAGCAGTGGAGGATGGCCCAAGTCCTTGGGCCCTGCACCCACATGGGAGACCAGGAGAAGCACCTGGCTCCTGGCCTCGGATCAGTGCAGTCTGCCAGCTGCGGCGGCCATTGGGGGGTGAACCAACAGCAAAGGAAGACCTTTCTCTCTGTCTCTCTCTCTCACTGTTCACTCTGCCTGTCAAAAAAAAAAATAAATAAAAATGAAAAAAAAAATGAAATGCCAGCACCTGGTGGTCCCTAAAAAACAAAAAAGATGTAACTACAGTGATCCAAAGAATGACTCAATCTATTTGAACCTTTCACATTTATGATGAAATGTACCTTGTCCCTTTCCCTTTTCTCTACCTTCTTTGCCTTTCATTCTCAATCTATTTTACTGTCTTCTCTTTGTTATTTTTTTCTTTCACTACTCATTATTTTACTATATACAGATTTGAAATTCAGCATCTATTGTCCTGTCTTGAGTTTGCTATCTGTGTATTCTCCCTCATTAAATTGTAAGATCTTGGGAAGAAAGCATAGCATTTCGATAGTCTTCCATAGCTAGTGAACAACATACTGAATGAAATATGGTAGTTAGTTGTGGAATTAAAATTAATTGTGCCATTGACACTGACAGGAAAAAAGATCTCTTCTGATCTGAAATTAGTATATTTTCTCCCTGCATATGTCTTGTTTATGATTTAGTGTATTTGGATACTATGTAAATTCTATTAGGTACTCCTGAGGTATTTGAAGACTAGAAATTGGACTCATTTTTTACATGTACTCTCACAGTGAATAGCTCAGTTCTCAATGAGATGATAAGAAGCATCCTTACCATTTTAGAACTCATGCCATCTTTATTGGTTTTCTCTCATCTACACAAGACTTAATATTTTATAAATATACTTAATAGTTTCTAAATTAAATCAAGGGAACACTAAAAATGGATTTCCTGGGGAATGAACAATATTATTATGTTTATTTTTCTTTTATTTGAAAGGAAGGGAGGGAGAGAGAGAGAGAATGAACAATATGCTATATCTTCCATCTGTTGTTTCATTCTTCAAATGACTGCAACACCCAGGGCTGGGTCAAGTTGAAGCTAGGAGCCCGGAACTCAGTCTAGGTCTCCCATGTGGGTGGCAGGGACACAAGTACTTGAACCATCATTTGCTGCCTCCCAGGGTGCTCATTTGCAGGACTATGGAATTGGAAGAAAAGCCAGAAGAAGACACTTTGATATGGGATGTGGCCATCCCAAGCAGTGATTTAAACACTGTGTCAAGTGGTCACTCCTGAAGAATGTTATTAAATAAAAATAAAATTAACAACATATATGTATTCACAAGTGCTTTCAGTGCTTGCCATAGAATATACCCTTTAAACCTAGGGACACCCTGAGGGTTCACCGACCAGTTCCAGGGGTTGATATTCCCAGTCTTAGGACCTCCTTGGGGGAACGCAATGCTTTTAACCTGGGACCACAGAGAAACAAGGCAGCTTGTTCCTGAACTTAGAGAAAAGGAAAGTACCTACAATCTGACTCCAGAAGTTGGTACACTCCTTATCTTGATTGCTCAGGAATGTTCTGAGCTCTGTTTTCAAGGCCCATGGAAGACAAGGCAGAGAAAACCCATCTCATTTTGGCTTACTCTCCTTGACAGTAAAGACACATTTCTGCTTCTGATGTCCCAGCAGAGATCAATCAGCTTCTTGTCCTCCCTCCCCACAGATTGTTCACCCTCTGAATGTTGGATGTGATGTGTTTCCATGTGAATACACGTCTATGCCATGTGATTGTAAATGCTGCTGCTCTTTGAAGTCATTAAAGCTCTACTTTCATAGTTTAAAAAAATGAAGAAAAAGGTTATTATCTGAATCATATTCTTCTCTAAGTTTTCTCTCTCACTGATCTCCTCCTCCTCCTGTTAATGCTATGTTTTTAGAGACCATTTTGTCTTAGAACCCTTAAAGGAATCCGGAACCTATTTTTCTTCCAATATGTATTTCTGACACCACCACTGTATTCTCGAGGTCTGGTTGGGGATTGGCCCAGCTGCAGCCACTGCCACCATTTGGAGAGTAAAGCAGCAGATGCAAGACCTCTCTCTCTCTCTCTCTCTCTCTCTCTCTCTCTCTCTCTCTGTAACATGCCAAAGATTTTGTGATATTTGAAGCAAAAAGGGAAATTTTGTTCTGTCAAACAAGATAGATACAAGGAGAATCTATCAAATGGTTTGCAATCTACTAAGCAATTATCTTTTATTCCTTATGGAAAAGTTTTTAAAATATTGCTATACTCATTTACAAATGAGGAAACTGAGACCCATAGAATTTAAATGACTTTTTCCAGAGCTATTTAACTACAGACCCACAAGAATTCCAACTTAGGCAACCTCTAATTTAATTATGGTTCACGATTTCCCTTTCTCTTCCAGCTTAAACTAATATGCCTCTCTGCCTTTTAGTCTCAATTCTTTTTTTTAAAGATTTATTTATTTATTTGAAAGTCAGCATTACACAGAGAGAGGAGAGGCAGAGAGAGAGAGAGAGAGAGAGAGAGAGAGAGAGAGGTCTTCCATCCAATGGTTCACTCCTCAGATGGCCGCAACAGCCGGAGCTGCGCCGATCCGAAGCCAGGAGCCGGGAGCTTCTTCCAGGTCTCCCACACGAGTGCAGGGGCCCAAGGACTTGGGCCATCTTCTACTGCTTTCCTAGGCCATAGCAGAGAGCTGGATTGGAAGAGGAACAGCCAAGACTCGAACCAGCGCCCATATGGGATGCCGGTGCTTCAGGCCAGGGCATTAACTCACTGCGCCACAGCGTCAGCCCCTTAATCTCATTTCTTAATATTTTCTCACCAGTTCCTCTTCCCAGATGTATACCTGAAGCTCTGGAAACACAATACTAAGTCTCAAAAAATAATAAATACTTAAATACACATACATTCAACTAAATTTTACCTACAGATGCCCCCTGTACTTTGAGTCCTTATGCAATGAACTGCAACCTAGCCTAATATGTAAACTGACAGAAAGCCTAACTTTAGAGTATACATTTGCAAAAAAAAAAAAAAAAAAAAAAAGACAGTTGGCAGAGTCTAGCCAATTGTAGCAGCCATGCTTCTTTCAATCATGCATGACCAACTGATCAGACTGCTTCAAATAAGGCGAAGGCTAGGCTCTAACCAATCAAACTGTTTCTTTACCTCACTTCCATTTTCTGTCCATAAATTCTGCTTGGCCACATTGCAGACTGGAGGTCTCTGAATCTCTTCTGCTTAGGTGGGCTGCCTAATTCTTTGCTCAAACTCCGTTAAATTTTTAAAAAAGATTGATTTATTTATTTGAAAGTCAGAATTACACAGAGAGAGAGGCAGAGAGAGAGAGGTCTTCCGTCCGCTGGTTCACTCCCCAAATGGCCGCAACGGCTGGAGCTATGCCGATCTGAAGCCAGGAGCCAGGAGCTTCCTCCTGGTCTCCCATGCAGGTGCAGGGGCCCGAGGACTTGGGCCATCTTCCACTGCTTTCTCAGGCCATAGCAGAGAGCTGGACTGGAAGTGGAGCAGCCAGAACTCAAACTGGCACCCATATGGGATGCCGGCACTTCAGGCCAGGGTGTTAACCCACTGTGCCACAGCGCCAGCCCCTCAAACTCTGTTAAATTTAATCTGTCTTAAGATTTCTTTTTTTTTTAATTTAACAGATAAAGTTAGACAGTGAGAGAGAGAGAGAGAAAGGTCTTCCTTCTGTTGGTTCACCCCTCAAATGGCCGCTATGGCTGGAGCTAAGCTGATCCAAAGCCAGGAGCCAGGTGCTTCCTCCTGGTCTCCCATGGGGTGCAGGGCCCAAGCAGTTGGGCCATCCTCCACTGCCTTCCCGGGCCACAGCAGAGAGCTGGACTGGAAGAGGAGCAACCGGGACTAGAATCGGGCACCCATATAGGATGCTGGCGCTGCAGGCGGAGGATTAGCCAAGTGAGCCACGGCACCGGCCCTCATTTTTTTTTTTTATAATAGCATGCTCCAAACTTCAAGAGAGTGGTGGCTGTCCCATTTTTATTCACTGGGATATTCCCAGCAACATGACTGTATGTGTAGCTCTGACCAAATGTTCCAGACAACAAAGATCTTCTGCCTGACTCAAAATAGCATCAACACTGGTCAAAGCAAGTTTGATGGGAAGCCCAGAATCCAAAGAGATTGATGTCACCAAGACTCTGACAAAACTAGAATAGGATTCTCCCTCTATAACTTAACGCTTGTGAGACTATGGACATCTTTTGAAACCCTCTGAACCTCAGATTTGATCTCTGGGAAGCGAGTAAATAACATGTGCCCTGTCCTGAAAGAGATCGAGTGAGCCAGTGAAACATGGTGCTAGCTGGCATTCCCCCTTCCACACTGGCATTGTGTGAGTGCAGCCTAGGACGCGGTTGAACTACCACCCCGATTTGGCAGTAAGGAGGCAGAATGCGGTGGGGCTGGTTGGCACTGTACATTCCCAGACTCTCAGCCTTGTCATGTTACTAGCTTCTCCTGGCTCACAACAACAGTTGGAAGTAGGTGATGCTAGTGTGCTCTTCACCCCTTCACCCCACATGTGTGCTGCTCAGCAGGAAGATAGGTTTTTTTTTTTTAAAGATTTATTTATTTATTTGAAAGTCAGAGTTACAGAGAGAGAGGTCTTCCACCTGATGGTTCACTCCCCAGTTGGCAGTAACAGCTGGAGCTGCGCTGATCTGAAGTCAGGAACCAGGAGCTTCTTCCGGGTCTCCCACGTGGCTGCAGGGGCGCAAGGACTTGGGCCATCTTCTACTGCTTTCCCAGGCCATAGCAGAGAGCTGGATCAGAAGTGGAGCAGCCGGGTCTCGAACTGGTGCCCATTTGGGATGCTGGTGCTTCAGGCTAGGGCGTTAACTTGCTGCTCCACAGCACCGCCCCAGGAAGGGAGTTTCTGCCCTTGCATCCTGGCAATGCAGAAGGACTAGGCAATGTGAGACAGAATGAATCAACATTCGGCTTCCCTCACACATACTAGTGTCAGTGGGGTCAAGCAGGAAACTGAACATGCACTCCCCAGCAACAGGGATGAGGAATGCGATGTAATAAAGCGGTACAGCTTTCCATGCTGCTTTCCTCCCTGCATCCACCTGCCCCTCTGTCACAGAAGTCCAGAGAGGAGTAGAGGAGCCAGCTTTGTGGCACAGTGGATGAAGCTCTTGTCTGTGATGGATGCCAGTCACAGCCCTGGCTGCTCCACTTCCAATCCAGCTCCCTGCTAATGAGCCTGAGAAGGAAGCAGAGGAAAATGGTCTAAGTCCTTGAGCCCCTGCACCCACGTGGAAGACCCAGAAGAAGCTCCTGGCTCCTGTTTTAGCCCAGCCCTGGCCACTACAGTCATTTGGGGAGTGAACTAGAAGATGGATGATCTCTATCTATTTCTGTCTCTGTCTCTCTCTCTCTCTCTGTACCTCTACCTTTCAAATAAATAAAAATAAAATCAATGAAGATGAAAAAATAGAAAAAGGTAAGTATTTGAATAAATAATAAGTGGAAGTTTTCCAAATTTGCCAAAAGGCATTATTAACATACAGCATTGAAAACCTGAGAAAACTCCTAACAGGATAAACTGAAATAAATCAATGCCAAGATGCATCATAATCAAGTTTCAGAGCTGTAAACCAAAAAAATCTTGAAGATAGCTAGCGAGAAATGAAACTTAGTCTATGAAGGGCAAACAGATTGCTGAGAATCCATGAAGACAAGTGCTGAAAGCAAAGAATTGTGGACTCAGAATTTTATATGTTGCAAAAACATATTTGTGAGATAAAGGTGGAAACAATACATTTTCTGATGAAGGTAAAGAAAGATAACTCATTTGTTGCCAGCAAGCCCTACTTCTAACACAATGGTTAAAAGAAGTCCTTCAAACAGAAAATAAAAGATAAAATAATAAAAGTTGAAGCTTCATCAAAAAAAGTTAAAATATCATCATAGAAAAAGTTAAAATATGTATAAAATATCTTCCTGGTAAAATGCTGACACTGAAGATTGTAGAAGTTATATATTTGTGATGTTGTATCTGGAATGACTGCACCTGCACACATAGATAAAATACACTCACAATCTCTATAAATCAAAATGGAACTTAAAATTTACTGCAGTAGCCCACAAAAAAATCCAGAAAAAATAAAGAGAGGAATGAGAAACAAAGGAACAAACTCCAACTTTTTAAAGGCTAAATCATGAAATGGTGGAATTAGGCTCTAACAAACGTATTACTTTCCTTAGGTAGCCACAACAACCTCAAAACCATACTTGGTTACTTAAACAGATACTTATAGTCTCTCAGACTGGAGGAACCCAGTGAAAAATCAAGGTCTTGTCAGTTTCAGGGCCAACACTGTGGCTTAGTGAGTAAAGCCACCACCCGCAATGCCAGCATCCCTTATGGGCGCTGGTTTGAGTCCCATCTGCTCCACTTCTGATCCAGCTCTCTGCTATGGCCTGGGAAAGCAGTAGAAGATGGCCAAGTGCTTGCGCCCCTGCACCCATGTGGGAGACCTGGAAGAAGCTCCTGGCTTCGGATTGGCCCAGCTGCAGCCACTGCCACCATTTGGAGAGTAAAGCAGCAGATGCAAGACCTCTCTCTCTCTCTCTCTGCCTCTTGAATAAGTAAATCTTTTTTTTTAAGTCTTGTCAGTTTGTGGTGAGGCCTGTCTTCCTATCTTGTGCAGACAGCCATCTTCTTTCCATGGAAGTGCATAGCCTTTCATCTGTGCATACAGGGGCAGAAAGAGGGAGAGGGAGAGGGAGGGGGAGGGGGAGTAAGCGAGGGAGGGGGAGGGAGAGCGAGCGAGAATATGTTGTCTATTCCTCTTCTCATTAGAACACCAATCATTGGAATAGGGCCCACGATTTTGACCTTATTTAACCAGAATTACTTTGTTAAAAGACCCTATCTCCGAAGATATATGAAAGCCATCACATTGGGAGTTATGGCTTCAACTTGCAAATCTGGGAATAGGACATTATTCAGTCCATAGCACATGTCAAGTCAATACTCTTAACATGCAGATTGTCTAAATATGCCAGTTAAAGGACAAAGAGGCAGAATGGATTTTAAAAAATGGCCCAATCATATGCTGTCTCCTTGAGATACAGCTATATGTTACTCAGGTTAAATAAAATGATGACAGTAAAAGTTCGGAAAACATATACCATGAAGATATTAATCAAAAGAATGTAGGAGTGACTGTGTTGATGTTAGAAAATGTAAGCATAATATTAAAAAATTATTGAGGCTAGCAAGCGACACTACATAATGACAAAGATAGTTTATGAAGAAGACATAATGCCCCCAAATGTATATGTATAAAAGACTAGAACATCAGAATATATGAAGCAAAACTGATAGACACCAACATCACTCTCAATAGTTAGAACAATTAGATGAAAAGCCAATAAAGATATAAAAGTAGGCAGCACTATTAAGCCAAGAACTTATAATTTAAATTTACATACTATATCCAACCAAATCAGAATATATGTTTCAAGAACTCATGGAATATCCATCAAGGTATATATTTTGGGCCATAAGACTTCCACAGACTTAAAATTATTAAAATCATACAGAGTCTTTCCTTCCTAATATGCTACCTCCCCATCAACAGGGCTTTGTATAATAGCAATGGATCACAACTGAGAAGAATGCCGGCATGCCCTTGGAAGGCAGGGGCAGGAGGATGCCCCTCAGATCTCTGGAGCCAGGCATCATGTCTCAAAGCGCACTAGTGTGATGCAGTGAGGCAGCAACCAGCCACTTCCCAGTTCCCATGCCTGGATGCACTAGTTGGCAGGGAGAGCCAATGCTCAGCCTCCTAACTTGGCTGGGGGCAGGGTGGGTGGTGAGGTTCTTGGTTGTTGGTTGTCCGCACTGAGCAGCTTACCAGAATGTACAGGCACAGACAGGCTTCCTGGAGGTAATTTGGCTTGCCTAATGGAGCTACTGTCAGATCCCAACATGGGCCTGTGGGTCCTACACTAAACCTGCAGATAACTCTTTTTCTTCTGGGAGAACAGGATGCTGGCATTTCCCATACTTTTCCCAGTGATTTTTTTTTTTTTTTTTTTGCTGAGGCTGATGTTCCAGGTGAGTAGGTTTGTGAGAAAGGCACTGCTCTGCCCAGCCCCCCACCTCCAAACCCCTCATGGAATAGAGATTTACCTTAAGCACAGCAGTGCTGTGACACCTGGATCATAATAGCCCTGGCTAGTTCAAAGGACCACAGACATTTGCATCTCCCACCCCCACCACTGAGAACTCTGAGCCTAAAGCAGAGATGTATTTCAGGGGCCAGCGCCGTGGCTCACTTGGTTAATCCTCTGCCTGTGGTGCCAGCATCCCATATGGGCATCAGGTTCTTTTTTTTTGACAGGCAGAGTGGACAGTGAGAGAGAGAGACAGAGAGAAAGGTCTTCCTTTGCCGTTGGTTCACCCTCCAATGGCCGCCGCGGTAGGTGCGCTGCGGCCGGCGCACCGCGCTGATCCGATGGCAGGAGCCAGGTGCTTCTCCTGGTCTCCCATGGGGTGCAGGGCCCAAGCACTTGGGCCATCCTCCACTGCACTCCCGGGCCACAGCAGAGAGCTGGCCTGGAAGAGGGGCAACCGGGACAGGATGGGTGCCTCGACCGGGACTAGAACCCGGTGTGCTGGCGCCGCAAGGCGGAGGATTAGCCTAGTGAGCCACGGCGCCAGCTGGCATCAGGTTCTAGTCCCAGCTGCTCCTCTTCCAGTCCAGCTCTCTGCTGTGGCCCAGGAAGGCAGTGGATGATGGCCCAAGTGCTTGGGCCCTGCACTCGCATGGGAGACCAGGAAGAAGCACCTGGCTCCTGGCTTCAGATTGGTGTAGCTCTGGCCGTAGCGGCCATTTGGGGGGTGAACCAATGGAAGGAAGACCTTTCTCTGTCTCTCTCTCTCACTGTCTAACTCTATCTTTCAAACAAATTTAAAAAAAGTGATGTCTTTCAGAAGTGTGCCTTTGATCCCAGCTCCAGAACACGGACTCAGAGATTTTGCCAGGGGGGAAGAAGTCATCTATAAAACAGATAGTTTCAGGTCTTATATCATTTGTAACAGAGTGTGGAAAATTTCAAGCCTGAGGGAACCCTCATAAACACAAGAGATTGCAGTAATAGTAAATCAGCAGATCTGTAGGTTCAATGAAGATACGAGTTCAACTGTAGGCTGTGTATTTTACATGTGAGATTTGGGGAAAAAAAATAAGTGGGTCAAACACTGGCTTCCAAAACTATTCCTTTCAAGGAATATAATAGATTAGCCTACAGAGCAATTTGGTCCCCAAGGCATTGTGGAAAACAATAGCACAATCATTGAAGGAGTTACAGAGTATTATAACAGATGGATGTGTTGTCAGGGAAAGAGACTACGAGAATCTTGCCAAAACTACTATCACTGCATTCACAGCTGGTCCTCCTTGGGGAGCAATATCAGCAACTTAACACTGTAGGGTATAAATATTATTTACTAAATTAATCCAGTCAGTCACTAAACAAACAGCAATGCCCTATACCAGAGGAACTAGCACCCAGAGTTGCTATACTGTATTATATAAGATAGTACATTCTGGAGCCAGTATTGTGGCGTACTGAGTTAAGCCAAAACCTGTGACATTGGCATCCCATATGGGCACCAGATTGAGTCCCAGCTGTTCCACTTCTAATCAGTCTCCCTGCCACTACACCTGGAAAAGCAGTGGAAGATGGTCCAAGTGGGCTCTGCACCTATGTGGGAGACCTGGAAGCAGCTCTGGGCTCCTGGCTTCAGTGTGGCCAACTTCAGCCATTGCAGCCATTTGGGAAGTGGACCAGAGGATGGAAAATCCATCTCTCTCTCTCCCTCTCTCTCTCTCCATCTCTGTCTTTCCCTCTCTCTCTGTAATGCTGCCTTCCAAATAAATAAAAAATAAATCTTTAAAAAAATAGAACTTTCCAACAAAGTTATAAGACATGAAAAAATAAAGGAAAATATTTTTAAAATAGGAACACAATAGGAAAGTATAAACATATACTGGGGTATTAACATATATTGAGAGTGCTCTAATGCCAGATTTACCAGAAAAATAATCTAGCCATAATATATATTTTCAAAGAAATAAGGGACACTCGGCGCTGTGGCACAGCGGTTAAAGCCACCGGCATCCCATATGGACGCTGGTTTGAGTTCCAGCTGCTCCTCTTCCCATCCGGCTCTCTGCTATGGCCTGAGATAGCAGTGGATGATGACCCAAGTCCTTGGGCCCCTGCACCTGCGTGGGAGACCTGGAAGAAGCTCCTGGCTCCTGCCTTTGGATTGGCGCAGCTCCGGCCGTTGCAGCCATCTGGGGAGTGAACCAGCAGATGGAAGGCTTCTCTCTCTCTACCTATCTCTGTAACTGTCTTTCAAATAAATAAAATAAGGCCGGCACCGCGGCTTAATAGGCTAATCCTCCACCTGCGGTGCCGGCACACCGGGTTCCAGTCCTGGTCGGGGCGCCGGATTCTGTCCCAGTTGCCCCTCTTCCAGGCCAGCTCTCTGCTATGGCCTGAGAAAGCAGTATGGACCCCTGCACCCGCATGGGAGATCCTGAAGAAGCTCCTGGCTCCTGGCTTCCGATCGGCCCAGCTCTAGCCATGAACCGGTGGATTGGAAGTGAACCAGTAGATGGAAGACTGACTCTCTCTCTCTCTCTCTCTCTCACTCTCTGCCTCTCCTTCTCTCTCTGTGTAACTCTTTCAAATAAATAAATAAATAAATAAATAAATAAATAAATATTTTTAAAAAGATAGCTTTACTGTAGATAAGATTTTAGACTGAGAGGGTTTTGTTTGTTTAGTTTGGTGTTATTCTATTGCCTTCTTCATTTGTTGCTACTGAGAAGTCAGTGGTAAATCTTATTGGGAATCAGAAGTGGAGCAGCTGGGACTCAAACCGGTACCCATCTGGGATGCTGGCACTGCAGGTGGTGGCTTTACCTGCTACCCCACAGTGCTGTCCCCAGTAAAGCTATCTTTCAAAAATTCATTCGAAATGAAGACATTCCCAGATGACGGAACTTGTTAGCAGACTCATAGGAAACACTAAAGAAAGTTACCAGGTTAATAGCAACTGAAGGTAGACAGTAATTCACATCTGTACAAAGAGTACCTGGACGATGGTTAAAATGCAATGTGTCATATCAATGGGGAAAGTAGGTGCCGAGATGAGGAGTGTTTCTGGGCAAGATTAGCATTTGAAATGGCAGACTAGGTACAGCAGATTGCCTATCCCAGTGTGAGTGGACATCACCCAATCAGTTTAGGGTCTGAATAGAACAAAAAGGTGGAGGAAGGGGGAATTGGTCGTGCCTGCAGAGTGGCTGAGCTGGAATATGATTGGGACTTTCATCATCTGCCCTCCAGTTCTCAGGATGACACCAGCAGATTTCCTGGACACCCAATTTGCACATGACAGATTGTGGGATTTCTCAGCCTCCATGATAACATCAGCTAATTCCTTATAGTGAACCATACATATCTCCTATTGATTCCACTTCATAGGAGAACACTGACTAATATAGATTTGGATACTGAAAGGGCTTCTAAACAATGTTAAAGATAACTTTTCTGAATTGGTTCTCGGACTTTTCCAATCTGATTAGATTAAAATAAGCTGATATCTATTTCCAGTAAAGGGAACATTGAGAGTCTATGGAATGATATGGCAATAGAATATGCAAATTGTCTGCATTAAATACTACTAATATATCACTTCTAAGATGCAAGGAGATAGGCTTCTTTTATTTTAAGATTTATTTATTTATTTGAAGGATTTACACACAGAGAGGAGAGGCAGAGAGAGGACTTCCATCCAATGGCTTACTCTCCAGATGGCTGCAATGGCCAGAGCTGTGCCAATCTGAAGCCAGGAGCCTCCTCCGGGTCTCCCATGCGGGTTCAGGGGCCCAAGGACTTGGGCCATCCTCTACTGCTTTCCCAGGCCACAGCAGAGAGCTGGATTGAAAGTGGAGCAGCTGGGTCTCGAACCAGTGCCCATATGGGATGCCAGCGCTTCAGGCCAGGGCATCAACCCACTGCGCCACAGCGCCGGCCCCAGGAGATAAGTTTCTTTTGAACATTTCTGAAAATAATTGATATTAGCTCATTATTCCCAATTTCACTGAACAAGTTGGTGCAAGAACAAAATGAATGCCACAATTCAAATTTCCAGCTTAAACACTGCACCAAAGACCCAAGAACTTTGATATGTGCCCTGAAGGAGACCCTTATTTCCTCTGGCCGTAAGGCAGAAATTGCTGACAATCAAACACAAAATGTCATCCTGAAACCAGGTGAATGACAAGTTGAATTTGCACCCTCATGGGGTTATCTATTGTTAAAGTGAAAGCATGTGTTGAAAAAAAATGAGATCCTCTAAGGTGAAATTGCAATATGTGGGGAGATTGTGGTGAGGTTGGAGACCAGCCCCTAAATTCTCATGGGTCTGCTTTGCCAGTAGATAGTTTTCCTACATCAGCTTAAGCTGCCTCTCCACCTCCAGTGACATTTGTCTTTATACCCTTAACAGAGGGGACTCACCGTGCATTGCCTGAGGAAACTGTGATGCCTTCTCTCCAGGCAGCTCACATACAATACAAGGCTGATTCTCCATAGGACCAACCAATTGGTAGCAAGGAGATTTCATCAGCAAATTAAAAGAAATATACTCTTTGACCAAGTGGGATTTTTTTCCCCTTGGAATGCAAATACAAACATGGTTCAACACATGAAAATCAATTAAAATAATATATAACTTTAACAGACTGGAAGAACATCATCTCAACTGATGTAGAAAAAGCATTTAACAAAATTTAACACCCTCTCATGACCAAAAAAAAAAAAAAAAAACCCTCATCAAACTAGGAATAGAAAGAAATTCTCTAACATAATAAAGGCGATAGTTTCTTTCAGTCCTGCTCCCACATCCCTACTTTCTTCCTGTGTCCTGATAGAAAAGCACCGAATGCCTTGACCATGCTGTGACCTGGTCAGCTACCAGATTTTCCCAGCACATTTCAGTCAAAGCTGGGACTTTGAACACTCCCAGGCACTGATAAAGGTATCTAAATTGTTGCCCAGAACATGGAAAGAAATTAGCTCCAGCCCTCGGCCAAATCCCTGACCTCCTTTCTGTTGATGGATCTCTTTTCTCTCACTGTCCCTCATGAGGATACACTACAGCCATCTGTACATTTTCCTAATAAATGGTTTGGACTGAACATCCTGGCATTTGGTATTTCTTTCTTTGGAATCCCAACTGGTCCCATCTCAGGATAGTTTGAGTCACTCTCTTACAGGAACTCTCCTGCCACTGCTTTAGGGGTGACCCTAGCTTTGTGTTCAGGGCGATGAAACAAAGGACATTTATGAAAAACCTACAGTTAACATCAAACTCAATGATGGAGCATTGGAATCTTTTCCTCTAATAGGAACAAAGCAATGTTTCTTGATTTCATCACTTTTACTATATAATACGCAAAGTCCTAGCCAGAGCAATTAAGTAAGAAAATGAAATAAAAGGCATACAAATTGGAAAGGGACAAGTAAGCTTATGTTCTTCATTCACACACAGCGTGATAATATATTTAGAAAACCCCTGGGGCCAGCGCTGTGGTGTAGTGTGTAAAACTGCCGCCTGCAGTGCCGGCATCCCATAAGGGTGCCGGTTTGAGACCCAGCTGCTCCACTTCCGATCCAGCTCTCTGCTATGGCCTGGGAAAGCAATAAAAGATGGCCCAAGTCCTTGGGCCCCTGCACCCGTGTGGGAGACCTGGAAGAGGCTCCTGGCTCCTGGCTTCAGATTGGCGCAGCTCTGGCCATTGTGGCCAACTGGGGAGTGAACCAATGATGGAAGACATCTCCCTTCCTCCCTCCCACCTTCCCTCCCTCCCTCCCTCTCTCTCTCTCTCTGCCTCTCCTTCTCTGTGTAACTCTTTCAAATAAATAAATAAATATTTAAAAATAAAAAAGAAAACCCTAAAGATTCCACAAGAAACTGTTATAACAAATCTAGCAAATCTGCAGCATATAAAATCAACATGCAAAATTCAGTTCTACCTCTATGTACTAATTAATAATTCAAAAGGAAATTAAGAAAATAATTTTTGCTTTTGCTTTAATAGTATCAAAACTAAAATAAAATAAAATAAAATATTCAATACATTTGTGCCTTCAACACATGTTGTTTGAACAACTAGATATCCAAATGCTAGTGAACACAGGTATATCCTTACCTTATACTATATATAAAAATTAGCTGCAAATGGATCAAATCATGTAGGAGTAAAAACTATAAAGTTTCTCTAAGAAGACATTGGGTAAAGTTTCATGATGCTATATTTTGAAATTATTACTTGGGTATGACATAAAAATAGGCACAAGAGTAAAATAACATATATCAAAGTATATAAAATTAAAAACTGGGGCCAGCATTGTGGTGTAATGGGTTAAGCTACCACCTATGATGCTGGCATCCCATTTAGAAACCAGTTTGAGTCCCAGCTGCTCCATTTCCAATCCAGCTCCCTGTTAATGCACCTAGGAAAGTGTCAGAAGATGGCCCAAGTCTATGGGACTTTGCATCCATGTGAGAGAGTCAGAAGAAGCTCCTGGCTCCTGGCTTCATCTTGGCCTAACCCTGGCTTTTTCAGTCTTTGGGGAGTGAACCAAAAGTTGGGAGATCTCTCTCTATGTCACTCTGTTTTGAAATAAATAAAATAAATTTTAAAACATTAAAAACTTCTGGGACCAGCACTGTGGCATAGTAGGTTAAACATCTGCCTGCGGTGCTGGCATCCCATATGGGTGCCAATTCGAGTCCTGGCCGCTCCACTTCTGATCTAGCTCTCTGCTAATGGCCTGGGGAAGGAGTAGAAGATGGCCCAAGTGCTCCGGCCCTTGCACCTGCATGGGAGACCTGGAAGAAGTTCCTGGCTCCTGGCTTTGGATAGGTCAGCTCCGGCTGTTGTGGCGATTTGGGGAGTGAACCAGCAGACAGAAGACCTTTCTCTCTGTCTCTCCCTCTCTCTGTCTGTAACTCTGCCTCTCAATAAATAAATAAATCTTTTAAAAAAATCTTAAAAAAATAAAAAAACTTCTATGCATCTAAGGACACAATCAACAGAAGTAAAATTCAGTCTGCAGAATGGGAGATTCCCGCAAATCATATATCTGATGGGGTTACTATCCTGAATGTATATTTTAAAAACTCCTACTAGTTAACAACCACAAGAAATAACACAAAAAAATAGACAAAGTGCCTGAATAGACATTTTTCAATTATATACAGATAGGTAACAAACCCATGAAAAGATGTCCAACATCTTTTTCTATTAGGGACACAAAATATAAAAAATACCATAATAGTGAGATAACCTCTCACACTCATTAGAATGTCTACTAGAAAAAATCCCAGAAAAACACAGAAAGTAATACATGTTCATGAGAATGAGGAGAAATATGAAATCTTGTGCACTTCTCATGGGAATTCAAAATGATAGAGATGCTATGGGAAACAGTAAGGCAGCTAGTTCATTTAAAAAAATAGAAATCAAATTATCTATGATCCTGTAATTCCACATCTGGGTATTTACCTAAAAGAATTTAAAGCAGGTGATCTCAAAAAAAAAAAAAAAGAAAAAGAGAAAGGTAGGTCACATATATGAAGAGTCTTCAGAAAGTTTATGATAAATGTGTGTTATGAAAAACTATCTATGGATTTAAAAATAGTTTGCATCATCATAAGCTTATATTTTAATTCCATTTTCCACATACTTTTTGGAGCACCTTCGTACATAAAAACACAGAGTAGAAAGGTGTTTACCAGAGGTGGAGGAGGGTGGAGAGATGTTATTCAAAGGATGCAAAGTTGCAGTTCTATAGGATGGATAAATTAGAGATTTAATGTGCAGCACGATGGCTACAGCTAACAATGCCATATTAAATACTAAAATTTTGCTAGCAGAGTAGATTTAGGTATTTTATCCTCATCCCACACATACATAATTATGATGGATAAACTGATCGGCTTGACTGCATAACAAAATGGCTATCAAAACATCATGCAGAATACCTTAAATACATACAATTTTTTAAAAAGTATTTAAAACAGGGCTCTCAAGAGGTATTGGTACACCCATGTTTATAGTAGTATTACTCACAATAGCCAAGAGGTGAAAGCAACCCAACTGTCCTTGACAGATGAATAGATTAAAAAAAAAAAAAAAACGTGGTAGGGGCTTGCGCTGTGGCATAGCGGGTACAGCCACAGCCTACAGTGCTGGCATCCCATACGGGCACCGGTTCAAGTCCTAGCTGCTCTACTTCCGATCCAGCTCTTTCCTATGGCTTGGGATAGCAGTAGAAGATGGCCCAAGTCCTTGGGCCCCTGCATCCACATGGGAGACCTGGAGAAAGTTCCTGGCTCCTGGCTTCAGATCAGATCAGCCCAGCTCTGGCTGTTGTAGCCATTTGGAGAGTAAGCCAATGGATGGAAGACTCTCTCTCTCTCTCTCTCTTTCTCTCCTGCCCCTGTGTAACTTTGCCTTTCAAATAAATAAAATAAATCTTTAAAAAAGAAACTGGTAGATGAGAAGGTGCCTCAAAAAGCTCATGGAAAATGGAATTAAAAGATAATGAACATTTTCTATGAATCGTCTAGTTTCCTTCTACATCCCTAAGACAGTTCATCTTATGTTACAACATGGATGACCCTTGGAGACATTACGCTAATTGAGACAAGCCACTCAAAAAAGACAAATACTATATGATTCCATTTGTATGAACTATCTATAGTGGCAATAAATGTAGAATGGTGTTTGTCAGGGATAGGGGTGGAAGGGAGAAAGGAATAGCTTTGCTTAATGGGTACAGAGCTTCTATTCTGCAAGACAAAAATTGTCTGGAGATTGGTTACCCAAAGAGGGGCATATATTTAACACTATTGAACTGTGCACTTAAAAATGTTGACAATTTTATCGTTATATGTATTTTACCACTATTATTTTTTTCAATCAACTCTTTATTCAGTGTCTGTCATATGTCAGACACATGGTTCTGCACTTTTAGGACATTATAGTTTTATTTTTTTAAAAAAACTTCCACATGTGAGAGGTCCTATATTTATTCTTATATTATGAATATTGAAATTGAGCCTGTGAGAAATTTTGCAATTTTTGTAGTCTCATAGCTAGTAGAGCTTGGCTCCAGAGTCAGCCACCTTGGGTTGCAATTCATGTTTTCCAAGAATTGCTATGTGACTTATTGAGGGGTCCTAATTTTTATCATCTGTCAATCAGGCCCAATAAGAGTACACCTCCCCTACATTTTTGTAGAGATAAAAATAGATGGTGTAATGAATCTTAATGAAGAATGGGATGGGAGAAGGAGTAGGAGATGGGATAGTTTGTGGGTGGGAGGGTGGTTACGGGGGAAAAAAACCGCTATAATCTAAAAGTTGTACTTTTGAAATTTATATTTATTAAATAAAAGTTATCTAAAAGAAAAGAAAATAGATGGTGTATTTTAAATGTTTACAATAGTCCCTGACACATAGTGAGTGCCCAAAAAAGATGCAATCTTTTATGATTAGGATTGTTGGGGCCAGATATTTCTGAACTCAGTGACCTAAAACACTTAAACTTCCATGTGATGGCAGACTGTGTGCGTCTTGGCGGCAAGATTATCATCATATCTTCAGATAAAGACCCAATAGGTATTAATCCCACTGGAGGGGCCAGCGCTGTGGCGTAGCAGGTAAAGCTACCACTTGCCATGCTGGCATCCTATATGGGCACTAGTTTGAATCCCAGTTGTTCCACTTCCGATCCAGCTCTCTGCTATGGCCTGGGAAAGCAGTGGAAGATGGCCCAAGTCCTTGAGCCCTGCACCCATGTGGGAGACCCATAAGAAGCTTCTGGCTCCTGGCTTCAGATTGGTGCAGCTCTGGCCATTACAGCCTTCTGGGGAGTGAACCAGCAGATAGAAGACCATTCTCTCTCTCTCTCTCTCTCTCTCTCTCTCTCTGTCTCTGCCTCTCTGTAATTCAGCCTTTCAAATAAATAAATCTTTTTAAAAAATCCCACTGGAATGCTATATATTCTGACTGTACTGGCAGCATTTATTATTTAACATAGTTCCTTATCAATAGCAAAACACGGAAAAACTATCATGCCTTCCATTTATTTGTGGAATACCATGAACCTGGACTAAGATGATCCCTGATGCCCAAATGATGTATAACAGACGTAGTAGCTAACATTACTGGAAACCTACTGGCATACAAACTGATAGAGTTGGCTAGCAACAACAAGCCCAGATAGATTCAGACAGCTTACGACTTATATCAGGTGGAGGCTTTACCTGCTACACCATAACACCGGCCCTCAGGCAATTTTCTAAACCTCTCTCTAAAATGTGGGAAAAACTTATCTCATGCACATTTAGAATTAAATTTTTACATTTGTGTATGTATATGCCTGCATGTGTGTGTGTGTGTACATATAAACAATGGCCATTACAAAATAAGTGCTCAGTAAATCTAATTATCCTGGCCATATTTTATTGTGTCTCAAAAACTATTATTTGAAAAAAATTATCCTTGGCGCTGGTATTGTGGTATAGCAGGTGAAGCCATCGCCTGGCATATCAGCATCCCTCATGAGAGCCACTTTGATTCTGGCTGCTCTACTTCCAATCCACCTCCCTGCTGATGAACCCAGGAAAGCAGCAGAAGATAACTTAAGTGCTTAGGCCCCTGCCACCCACATGGGAGACCCATATGGAGTTCTGGGATTCTGAGTTTAGCCTGGCCCATCCTTGACTATTGAAGCCATTTGGGGAATGAACCAATGGATGGAGGTTCTCTCTCTTTCCCTCTCTCTCTGTAACTCTGCCTTCAAATAAATATTAAAAAAAAAATTAAAAATAACCAAAGTTGTAGCAGCATCTTCAGAATTACTGAAGTGTGGCTTCTGAAAGTCTGTTTACTCAGCCCATCCTCCTTCAGACCTAAAGCAAACCTAGCCTTAGGAAAAGAGTATTTCTTAAAACTCTGTTTACATAGGGAATGGGCTGAATTGTTACCCTAAATTCATTGACTCCTTAACCCCTAGCATCTCAAAATGTGACTGTCTTTGGAGATAGAGGCTTTGAAATGGTGATTAAGTTAAAATGAGGCTGTTACAGCAGGACCTAATCCAACCTGACTGGTAGGAGGTTTGGACAAACTAACAGATACAAAGAGGGAATGTGAGGACACAGCAAGAAGCCTGCAAGCCAAGGAGAGCAGCCTCAGGAGAAACTAAACCTATGGACACTCTGATCTTGAACTTCCAGCCTCCAGACCTGTGAGAAAATAATTTTTTAAAGATTTTATTTTTTTATTTCACAGGTAGAATTAGACAATAAGAGGGAGGGACAGAGAGAAAGGTCTTTCATCCACTGGTTCACTCCCCAGATGGCCACAATGGCTGGAGCTGAGCCAATCCGAAGCCAGGAGCCAGGAGCTTCCTCCAAGTCTCACAAGGGTGCAGGGGCCCAAGCACCTGGGCCATCCTTTACTGCTGTCCCAGGACATAGCAGAGAGCTGGATCAGAAGAGGAGCAGCCAGGACTAGAACCGGCACCCATATGGGATGCCAGCACTGCAGGCAGAGGATTAAGCTACTATGCACAGTGCCAGCCCCTAAATGTGTTGTTTAAGCCAGCAAGACTATGGCATTCTGTTGTGATACTCCTAGCAAACTAATATTTTTTGTGTCTTTAGACCTAGAGCTGGGAATGTGCCCATTGAGTTCTCTTAGCGAGTCTGGTACATAGTAAATTCATAATATGTGTCTGCTCTCTGTATAGTATCAATGAAATAGGATAGGAAAATGGGTAATCATTTATTGAGCTCCAAGTATGGCAGAAAAAAATAGGAGGGTAGAAAGTAGGTTCGAAGTAGGGAGTTTGGGGGGCTGGCGCTCTGGCCTGAAGCACCAGCATCCCATATGGGTGTCAGTTCTAGTCCTGGCTGATCCTCTTCCAATCCAGCTCTATGCTATGTCCTGGGATAGAAGTGGAAGATGGATCAAGTGCTTGGGCCCCCGCACCCACGTGGGAGATCTGGAGGAAGCTCCTGGCTCCTAGCTTCGGATCGGCGCAGCTCCGGCCATTGCGGCCATCTGGGGGGGTGAATCAGCAGACGGAAGATAAACCGCTCTGTCTCTACCTCTCTCTCTAACTCTGCTTTCAAATAAATAAAATAGATCTTTAAAAAAAAGTAGGGGATTTGAAGTCATACAAACCTAGATTTGAATTTGTGCCTCCAGCTGAAGGCTTTGGCCAAACTGCTGCACCCTCTGCCATATGCCTGGCTGATTCACAGGGCAGACTTCATGACTGGCAGCCTGGTTCATGTCAGCTTCATCACCGCTTTCCAGTGTGACCAGAGGAAACTCTCTGAACCTCTCTGGGACTGATTCTCTTCATCTGCAAATGAGATAATAATTGCCGTACCTTGGGGCTGCTGTGAGAATTAAATGAAATGATGACATGTTTAAGTGATTAGACCCACGCCTGGCTCAGCAGAAGCAGTCAATAAAATTGAGCTCTTAAAATAAAAACACCTCAGGACTACTGTTAAATAATTCTAGAAACTCAATACATGTTGGTCATTCATCTTAATTTATGGTAATGGCTATGCACATTATTTCATTTAATCTAACAATGCTGCAGTGCAGGTGATAATGTCTGCCTCCTGTAGAAATTGAGCTGTACTAGTTGGGTGTCCAAAGCAAGCAGCCCCCAAGAGGTAGTACTGGTCAACAGAAAAAGATTACTCATCTGCAGGTGGTGTTACTACTATGTATACCTCGCTTGTTTCCTAAAATTTGATCTCAGACAAAAGTTCCCTCCAATTCTGATGAGTTTTCAGCTTCACTGTAAAGAAAAATATGTGAACGAGGACTGTGAATTACACATCCATGGAGGAGGTGGCACTCGCAATGGCATTAGAGTATTGTCAGGGTTTCATTCCCAGCCACAAAGACATGGTTTCCTTATTAGGAAAATGAAGGTGACTGTGCCTATTTGGAATGTGTGCTGGGAGTTGTAAATTGATTGGATAATGTACATAAACATCCTAACTGAAGTGTTGAGTACAGTTTTGATTTCCAATTATTATGTCACACAACCTGATATCTGCCAAGTGATGCTCTCATTAATTTCTTTAAAGATTTATTTTTTTGGCCAGCGCCGCGGCTCACTAGGCTAATCCTCTGCCTGCGGCGCCGGCACCCCAGGTTCTAGTCCTGGTTGGGGCGCTGGGTACTAGTCCCGGTTGCTCCTCTTCCAGTCCAGCTCTCTCTGCTGTGGCCCGGGAAGGCAGTGGAGGATGGCCCAAGTGCTTGGGCCCTGCACCCGCATGGGAGACCAGGAGGAGGCACCTGGCTCCTGGCTCAGATCGGCGTAGTGTGCTGGCCGTGACAGCCATTTGTGGGGGGTGAACCAATGGAAGGAAGACCTTTCTCTCTGTCTCTCTCTCTCTCTCTCTCTCTCTCTCTCTCACTGTCTAACTCTGCCTGTCAAAAAAAAAGATTTTTTTATTTGAGAAGGAGAGTTACAGAGAATCTTCCATCTGATGGTTCATTTGGCAAATGGCCACAATAGCAAGAGCCATTTTTAATTTTTTTTTTTTTTTACAAAACAGGAATGTTTACTGTGACAAATGACGACATCATCAGTACCCCTGTGCCACATGGTTACAACCATTGTGTTTCCGCCCTAGGAGCCAGATGGGACACCCAGGCAGGAATGATTGTGGAAGCCTGCCTGCCTCAAGGACCTGACGTCCACTATGCCAGTCATCTTTGCCAGCAGCTTCCTTTGGGTCTCCCATGTGGGTGCAGGGGCCCAAGCACTGGGATCATCTTCCACTGCTTTCCCAGGCACATTAGCAGGGAGCTAGATGAGAAGTGGAGCAGCTGGGACTCAAACTGGTGCCCATATGAGATGCTAGCATTACAGGTGAGGCTTAACCTACTATGCCATAGCACCGGCCTCTCTCATTACTTTTTATAATCAGCATATTTTATTTCAAAGTTCAGATATTATCTAATGAAAAGATAAAAATAAAGAGTTTATTTAAAAAACAGAACTAGTCTCATTGAGAAGTGGTCCATATGCTGATTTACCAAAATTTAAAACCCAAGAGCCCTCGTGGGTGACAAGGCTTGTGGGTTGTTACCACCTGCGACACAGGCATCCCATATAAGCTCCTGTTCGAGTCCTGGCTGCTCCACTTCTGATTCAGCTTTCTGCTAATGCTCCTGGGAAGGCAACAGATGGTCTTTGGACCCCACTACCCATACGGGACAACCAGATGGAGTTCTAGGCTCCTGGCTTTAGCCTGGTCCAGCCTCAGCCATGGCAGCCATTTGGGGGAGTGAACAAGTGCATGGAAGCTTGTACTCTTTCTCCTCTTACCCTCTCACTCCCCCTCCCTCTCCCCCTCTCCCTCTGTAATCTGCCTTTCAAGTAAAATAAATATTTTAAAGAAGATAAAAAACAAGAGGCCTGATTCAAGAAATACATTGTTTCTTCAATGTTAAAATTAAGTATATTATCACTTGAGTGAACCAGTGGCTTGGACATCCATTCTCTCTCTCTCTCTCCCCCTCCTACCCTCCCTCCCTCCCTCCCTCTGCAACTTTCCTTTCAAATAAATAAATCTTTAAAAATATATTTATTCAACTAGGATGATAACAAAAAAAAATTAAGTATGTGAGAGAGAGTGCAGAAGAAGGAGTAATGGTCTTTGATCTGGCCCCCAACTAACTAGCAGTACTCTTCTTTATCACCCTCAAATAGCTGTAACTTAATGTTGTCTGTGCTTTGAGCATATAATTGTCCACCTAGATTAAGACATGCAAGATTTTCCAATGCACATAAATTCAGAGATAATTTGATAAACCAATTGAACAAGGCATTAGACAATGAATATACAAAAGCATCCTAGTTGTGATTTTGAGAATCTTGGGGATATACATAAATCATTTAGGGGATAAGTGGGTTAAAATTAATGTCTAAAAAGTTTAAATTTAATTTCTTAAGATGAAGCCTGTAATTTCTTTCTTAAGATGATGCCTGAACAGGGCTAGCATTGTAGTGCAGGATATTAAGCCATATCTGTGATGCTCACATTCCACATGAGTGCTGCTTTGAGTCCTAGCTGCTCTATTTCTCCTCCAGCTCCCCACTAATGTGCTTGGGAAAGCAGAGGAAGATGTCATGAGTTCTTGGGCTCCTACCACCCATGTGGGATACTCAGAGAGACTTCTGGGTTCCTGGCTTTGGCTTGGTCCAGCCCTGGTCATTGTGCCATTTAGGGGGTGAACCAGCTGACAGAAGATCTCTGTCTATTTGTCTATAACTGCCTTTCAAATAAATCCATAATGATGCTTCTTAAAAAAGAAAATTTACCTATTAACATTTCAATTACTAAATTGTAAGTGATTCTCCTTTTTAAGTGAGCATTAATATTTCTATTTGTTCAGGTTACACCGAATATCAACCACATGAGGCTTTTAAAAAATATGTTCTTTGGTGCTGGTGTGGCACAGCAGGTTAAGCTGACATCCTATATGACCAGTGGTTCGAGTCCCAGCTGCTCTTCTTCCAATCCCGCTCCCTGCTAAGGCATCTGGGAAAGCAGTAGAAGACAGCCCAAGTGCTTGGGCCCCTGCACCCACGTGGGAGACCTGGAAGAAGCTCCTGGCTCCTGGCTTTGTGGAAGACCTGGAAGAAGCTCCTGGCTCCTGGCTTTGGCCTGGCTCAGTGCTGGCCGAGTAAACAAGAGGATGGAAGATCTCTTTTTCTGTGTCTCCCTCCGTCTGTGTAACTCTAACTTTCAAATAAAGAAATAAATATTTTATAAAATATTTGTTTAAAAGGCCATGGTCCATAGTTTTATGTGAGACTCAAGATAAACTCTGTTAACTGTGGAGCTGTATAATCAAAAACAAATTACCCAATTCCAAGATACAGTGGGCAGACAGGCAAAAGGGTATACATCTCCGTTCCAAACAGTGAAGACAAAAGAGAAAGGACTCATCAGGGTAAAGCAAGATTAAAAACCCACAGAGCAAATATACAGTTCAAAGTTTCACGTCTTGCATCCTGGCCATACTGTGTTGGGGGTGGGGCTCCCAACAGCTTAGGCAGCCCTGCCCCTACAGCTTTGCTGCCCACAGCCCCTGGTTCAGTTCCACAGATGGGAGTGTCATCTCTGTAGCTCCACCAGTCAATGGAGTAGAGATAATAAGTGGAAGCTTCCCGTAGTGGCTCTGCCCCTAGAACTGAACTTGTCTGTGCTTCCTATTTGTCTAAAAGGCCCTTTGGAATTTCACAGGAAGCCTCCATGCCTCCATATCCCTATTGGTGTCTACTCACATTGGCTGTTCTTGGAGGCTGCATGCAGATGTCTGCAGCTTTGCCAGGTTGGCTTGCCACATTGCTTATAGTTTTTCTCAGCAAGTGTCTCATCTTACCGATACCTGTACTGTTTCAGGATATCCTGTGTAGCTCCATGCTCACAGTTTCACCATGCATTGCTCAACCTGGGGCTCCCACCTCACAATACCATGCTGCCTGACCTTGCAGACTCAAATCTCTGTGGGAGTTGTCATTGATATGAGTTAGGTTCACAGCTAGTTAGCAAACAAAGGAGCTAAGAGGCTGCCAACTGTCTCCTTGCCATGGCCCTACCAAAATTCCATCTTCTTCTATGCTGATTCAGCACACCCACTTTCCCACAATGCACCCAGTCCTCCTCCAAAGATGCCACAATGAACAAGTTTATGTTGAGCTCCAGATGGAGAGGCCAAGAATCCTTCCCAGAGATCATGTAAACTAAACCCCTCCCAGACTCAACCTCATTTGTATGTTCAATTAGGGCACCACCTCTGACCGAATAAAGGGGGCAGCCAAACTAGGGTGGGAGTGATTCTCCCTCATGAAGTTGCCTGCACTTCTGTTTGCATGTGTAGTATCTCTTCAAACTCTTCAAATAAATCCTGCTCTTTATCTATGTCTCTGCTTTGAATTCTTCTCTCATGTTGAAAGAACTTGGGATAAATCTATTTGGGGAAACACACACAACCATACCCTAAAACATTGTGAGCCTTGTATTCTGTACACCTGCAAACTGGTACCACATGGTCAACAACAAAATCTACCATTAGCAAGAAGTGTACCTGGACCCAGAAAATCAGAATCTGAAGTGCTTTGACATAAATTTACACTGCTATCTCTCTGATGCACCTGTGATGGGCAGGGGAGCCTCAAAAATCTCTGCAATAAATTCAGGGTTTTTCTCCCACTGTCTTGCTTATTAACATTGGGACTGCTTTTTGCCTGAACCTCTCTCTTTCTGCTCTATTGTCTTCTGTTTGTGATGCTCACTGTTAAGCTTGCTAAGAGCAGCCATTAATACCCATGCTAAAGCCTGAACACTTGGCTGCTTTGGAATTTCTCCTACCTAACAAACCAGTCCACAATTTTTAAATTCAGCCTCACAAACTCTCAGGATAGGGAAACAATATGGCCAGGTTCCTGGCCAAAAATGTAGCAAGGGTGGCCTTCAGCCCAATTCCCAACAGGAGTTTCACTTGCATCTGAAACCTCACCAGCATAGACTCTTCTGTCCATATTTCTACCAGCACTCTTGTCTTTAGATAGAGCCCTCATCAGCATTGCTCAGAGTGCTTGGCTTACAACACTCTAGACTTTCTCTAGACTGATCTTCCAAACTCTTCCAAACTGTCCCAACAAATCAATTCCAAAGGAATTCCAAAGGAATCCTAATGGTTACTAGTAACAACCCCACATCTTGATACCAATTTTCTGCATTAGTCTGTTTTTCATTACTTTAACTAAAATACCTCATAGGAACTTTTTTGAAAAAGAAAAAGTTAATTTTGGTTTACAGTTTAGGAGACTCAGGTTTGGATGGCATCTGATGGAGGCTGGTCATGATCAGTGCAGAGGCACAAAAACATTGTGATCCGGGAAGCAGAGAGAAAGAATGGAAGCCAAACTCAAACTGAAATAATCACACCTCTTTTAAGGACTGCCTCCAGAAACCCACTGACAAAATCAAGAACGAGAATATGGGGCCGGCGTTGTGGCGTAGCAGGTAAAAGCCACTGCCTACAGTGCCGGCATCCCATATGAGCGTCGGTTCAAGTCCCAGCTGCTCCACTTCCAACCCAGCTCTCTGCTATGGCCTGGGAAAGCAGTAGAAGATGTCTCAAGTCTTTGGGCCTCTGCACCCGCAGGGAAGAACCTGGAAGAAGCTCCTGGCTCCTGGCTTTGGATTGGCACAGCTCCAGCCATTGCAGTCATCTGGGGAGTGAACCAGCAGATGGAAGACCTCTCTCTCTGTCTCTACCTCTCTGCCTTTCAAGTAAATAAATAAATAAATATTTTTTTAAATGAGAATCTAGGAGAATCCAAGATGGCTGAATAGAGAGAAGGCATGCTCATCTCAGCGCCAACCCCCCCCCCCCCCCAAAATACCAGAACAACAAAGGAAGGACCCACATTTCCTGGGGAATGATTGAGAGAAATTCTAAGCAAAGAAGTGAAGGAACAGAGCTGGTGTTGTGGCTCAGCAGGTTAAGCCACTGCCCATGATGCTGGATCCCTTATCAGAGCTCTGGTTTGAGTCCCAGCTGCTCTACTTTAGATCCAGCTCCCTGCTGATGTACCTGGGAAAGCAGTGGAAGAAAGCCCAAGTACTAGATGCCTGTCATCCACATGGGAGACCTGGATGGAGCTCCTGACTCCATCCTGGACCAGCCCTCACCATCACAGTCATTTGGGGAGTGAACCAGCAGATGGAAAAACACTCTCTCTCCCTCTCTGCCTCCCCCTCTCCCTCTATAACTCTTCCTTTCAAATAAATATTTAAAAAAGAAGTGAAGGAACAGCACAGATACTCTGTAAGCCAGTTGAGAGGTCAGATACTCTGCTGTCACTGGCCACTACAACTTCTAGCACACTGGCTCCTGGCTAGGGGATACTATTTGGTTGAGAAAAGGTAAGAGGGTATTATGACCCCTGCCACAATTAGAGACCAGCAGCCCAACTATGGGAAAAATCCCACAGTCCTCAATGACTTCAAGTTGAACCTAGAGAGTTGATTGAGGACTGAGAAATTACTTTGCTCTGAAAAGGAAACCCACATTGCCTCCCTCTTCCCAAAATCTCAGACTCTGACATGCTGTTAGAGCAGCTACTCAACTGTGTTCTGACTCAGGGGACAGCACGTAGCCACACTGCTATCAGAAGACACAAGATCCAGAGATGGGGCATATTTCAAAGCAGAGAGTAAACACCTTGTGCCCTGCAGCTGTGGGAGTTCTGGAACCACACTTACTCAATCTGTATGACTTATGGGTTTCCCTTTGGCTTCCTGGGGCTAGCACTAGCAGCAGCACATGAAAATTTCAGACTACCAGACCTGAAGAAGTTCCCTCTGTACCTCCTAGTTCATGGCACTGGGAGACCCAGGCATAGGCCCCAGCATCAATCTTGCATGCCCCATGGGAACTGGGGCAGTTTGTCTCTGCCTTATAGATCTGGGACTATTGATGTTGGTGTTAATATCCATGGAGTAACTTGCGCTCGTGGTACATGGAGAGCTCTGTTTGCATTCCTCTGCTTCAGGCTGGTAACAACCACCATTCCCAACATAACCAATTCTCACATTATGAGCCCTGGATAATAATCCTGCTGCATTCTATAGCACCAGGACTGTGTCCATTGGTACCATTATCCTCAGACTCACTGCAATATACCCTGGGGGATCTAGAAAAGGACCTGCATACATTCCACCTCTCCAGACCAATACCTGCTGTGCAAAATCCCCAACATATCTTATAGCCACCCAGTAGGACTGAATCAGAGTCCCCTTTGCACCCCCGAGTTCTGGGACTAAGAATTTTGGTGATGTAAGCCCCAGCACCAGTCACACTCTCCCAGCAGGACCTGGATTAGTTCCCATCCATATCACACAGTCGTAGAGCCACAGCAATTGGAGCCACAAGCCCAAACATCATGCAGGCCATTTTCAGTGAAAGCAGAGTACAGTACCCTCTGTGTCCCTCAGCACCAAAAACAAGTCTCCAATTATCACAAAGCCTAGAGTGATTGACACCCAACTCTGAGGACTCAAGATACACACCCTAGGAAGCCCATATCAACTTCAAAGTCATACTTCTTTCTCAATGAGCTGCTGCGGACAAGACAACTGTGGCACTCATAGAAATTGCTGATACTGATTAAAGCTAAAGAAATCACTCAGAGGTTACACTTCTGGGCTCACCTAGAACTAAAACCAAAGCAACAAGCTAGGTGATAGCCTATATTCCACCTAAAACAAACAAAACAAACAAAAAAACACCTCTTTTCCAATAAAACTCTCTTTAAAGAAGAAGGAATTATTACACCAGATGCACAGATGTCAACATAGGGACACAGGAGACATGAAGAAGCAAGGAAGCATGACACTTCCAAAAGAACAAAATAGTTCTCCACAATTAGCTCCTGATCTGAGGGAAATCTATGAAATGCCTGAAACAGAATTCAAAATAATGATCCTATGAAACCTCAATGCGATGCAAGACAATACAAATAGACAGGTTGAATAAATAAGGAAAACAGTAGATGACGTGAATGAGAGATTCATGAAATCACTAAGAACCAAAGGTTGGGGCCGGCGCTATGGTGCAGCAGGTTAAAGCTGCAGCCTGCAGTGCTAGCATCCCATATGGGCACGGGTTCGAGTCCTGGCTGCTCCACTTCTGATCCAGCTCTCTGCTATGGCCTGGGAAAGCAGTGGAGGATGGTCCAAGTGCGTGGGCCCCTGCACCTGTGTGAGAGACCTGGAGGAAGCTCCTGGCTCCTGGCTTCAGATCAGCTCAGTTCTGGCTGTTGCGGGTCATTTGGGGAGTGAACCAGCAGAATGGAAGACCTCTCTCTCTCTCTCTCTCTCTCTCTCTGCCTCTCCTTCTCTCTCTGTGTAACTCTTTCAAATAAATAAAATAATTCTTAAAAAAAAAAGAACCGAAGGAAATTTTGTACCTGAAAACTTCAGGTAATGAAATAGAAAAAAATGCAATTTAGAGCGTTAACAGAAGAACAGACCAAGCAGAGGAAAGGATTTCTGATCTGGAGGGAAAATTTCTTGAAATAACCCAGTCAGAGAAAAATAAAGAGAAAATAATTAAAAAGGATGAAGAAACTCTCTGCAAAATATGAGATACTATGAAGAAAACAAATGTTCATATTATAGGGACTTCTGAAAGAAAAGACAAGGATGAACAGGTATTGAGAACTTCCTAAATGGAATAATAGTTGAAACATTCCCAAGTCCTGAAAGAGATATGGACATCCTGATACAGGAAGTTCAAAGGGCCCCAAATAGACTCAACCAAAAAAGATCTTCTCCAAGGCATATAGTCAAATTGTCAAAAGTTAAAGACAAGGCGAGAATCCTAAAAACAGTAGGAGAAAAGAGTCAAGTTAGATATAAAGGAAAACCCATTAAATTAACACCAGACTTCTCAACAGAAATTGTGGATAATATATTCAAGGTCTTGAAATTTAAAAAAAAAAAAACAACACCTTCCAACTGAGAATGTTATAGCCAGAGAAGCTATCATTTAGAAGTGAAGGAGAAATAAAACATTTCCCAGACAAGCAAAACCTGAGAGAATTCATCATCACTGGATCAGCCTTACTGGGAACTCTGAAGGGAGTCCTACATTAGAAGTAAATACCATGAGAACATGGGACAGTACCAAATTCACTAACAGAGCAGACACAATCAGTAACCAGTCAACAAAATGACAGGGGTTATTTACTATCTATCAATCGGTGCCCATATGGGATGCCGGCACTGGAGGCAGTGGCTTTACCCACTGTGCCACTGCGCTGGCCCTTGCATTTTTTAAAAATGAAACAAGACCTAACTATATGTTGTCTATAAGAAATTCACTTCATACGTAAATATGCACATAGACTGAAAATGAAGGTCTGGAAAAAGATATACCAGCCAAATGGAAACCAAAAGTGAGCAGGAAGAGCTATACTCAAACAGGTGTTAAATCAAAAACTATAAAAAGAGAAAGATGTTATATATTGATAAAAGCATCCATTCAGTAAGTAGATATAACAATCATAAATATATACACATACAATACAAAATACCCAGATATATACAGCAAATACTATTAGACCTGAAGAGAGAGATAGACTCCAATACAATAATAATGGGGGAATTCAGCACCCCAATGTCATTAGTGGACAGATCATCCAGACAGAAAATCAACAAGGATACTTCAGATTTAAACCATAATATTGAGTTAATGGACCTAGCAAACTTTTACAGAACATTTTAACCAACAGCTACAGAATACATATCTTCTCATCAACACAAGGAACATTTTCTAGCACAGACCATGTATTTGGCCACGAATCAAGCCTCAGTCAATTAAAAAACATTGAGATCATGTCATGTATCTTCTCAGAATGCAAAAGATAAAACTAGAAATCAATAAGGAGAACATAATACTCATAAATAAGTGGAAACTTTTATTTTTTAAAGATTTGATTTATTTGAGAGGTAGTCATAGACAGCGAGGGAAAAACAGAGAGAGGTCTTCCATCCGCTGGCTCACTCTCCAAATGCCTGTAATGGTGGAGCTGTGCTGATATGAAGCCAGGAGCCAGGAACTTCCTCTGGGTCTCCCACATGGGTGCTGGGCCCAAGCACTTGGGCCATCCTCTACTGCTTTCTCAGGCCACAGCAGAGAGGTGGATCATAAGAGGAGCAGCCAAAACGCCAATTGGCACCCATATGGGATGTTGGCACTGCACGCAGAGGATTTAACCTACTGTGCCACTGTGCCAGCCTTCATAAATGGAAATTAAATAAGATACTACTGAATGAAAAATGTCATTGAAGAAATTAAAAATGAAATAAAAATATTTCTTGAAACAAATGAAAGTAAAAACCCAGCATAACAAAATCTGTGACATACAGTAAAAGCAGTATTAAGTGGGAAGTTTATAGCAATAAATGCTTACATTAAAAAACATCTTAAATAAATTATCTAGTAATGCATCTCAAAGACTCAGAAAAACAAGAACAAACCTAGCCTCAAATCAGCAGGAGGCAAGAAATTATGAGGATCAGAAAAGAAATGAAATTGAAAGTAAAAAATGCAAAAGGTCAACCAAAAAAAACTATTTTTGAGAAGATACACAAAATAGACAAACCTTTAGCATTACAAAGAAAAAAAACACTCAAATAAATAAAATTAGGATGAAGAATGAGTCACTGTCGAAACAAAAAGGATCACATGAAACTACTATGAATACCTATATGCTAACAAATTGGAAATTTCTAATAAATGGATAAATTCCTAGATACGCATAACCTACCAAGATTAAATCAATAAAATACAGAAAATCTAAACATACCATAATAAACAGTAAGCAGTTGTAAAAGCAGTAATTAAAAGAATCCCTTCAAAGAAAAGTACAAGACCTGATGGTTTTGCTACTACTGAATTCTACAAAACATTTAAAGAGGAACTAACTCCAATACTTTTCAAACTATTCCAAAGTACTGAACAGGATGGAAGTCTGTAAAAATATTTTGATGATGCCAGCATCACTGTGATATCAAAACTGAACAAAGACACAAGAAGAAAACTACATACCAATAGCCTTATGAACATAGTTGCAAAAATTTTCAGCAAAATGATAGCAAACTGAATATAAAAACCACACTTAAAAAGATCACACATCATTATCAAGTGGGATTTATCCCAGGGATGCAAGGGTAGTTCAACATTCACAAATCAATAAACGTTATAAATCACATCAACAGAATGAAGAACATAAGCCATAGGGTCATCACAACAGACATGGAGAAAGCATTTGATAAGATTCAACATCTCCTCATGATAAAATCTTCCACAAATTAGCTACAGAAGGAATATATCTCAGCCAATATTAGACTGACAGGGGAAAAGCTGAAAGCATTCCCGCTCAGATCTAGAACAAGACAAGGATGTTCATTTCACCACTCTTATTTGATATAATATTGTAAGTACTAGCAAATGCAATTAGGGAGGAGAAAGAAATTAAGAGCATCAAATTGGAAAGGAGGAAGTCAAAATATTCTTGTTTGCAGATGACACAATATCGTATGTGGAAAACTCTGAACACTTCACAAAAAAGGTGTTAGAACTGATAAACCAATTCAGTCAAATTACAGGATACAAAATCAACATACAAAAACAGTAGGCTTTTTAAACACCAGTAATGAACTTGCTAAGAAAGAAATCCCATTCACAATAGCCACACACACACAAAAATCAAATATTTAGGAATAAATTTAACCAAAGAAGTGAAAGATCTCTACAATGAAATTTGTAAAACATTGAGGAAAGAAATCATCAAGGACACAAAAAATAGAAAGGTATTCCTTGCTCATGGATTGGAGGAATTAATATTAAAATATCTATACTATCTAAAGCAATCTACAGATTCAATTCATTCCCTATCAAAATACCAATGATAGGGCCAGAACTATGGTACAGAGGGTTAAATAGAAGACTTCAGCAACAGCATGCCATATGGTTGCGTATCCAGCTCTCTGCTACGGCCTGAGGAAGCAGTGGAGGATGGCCCAAGTGCTTGGGCCCCTGCACCCACGTGGGAGACCTGGAAGAAGCTCCTGGCTCCTGGCTTCATCCTGGCCCCAGCCTGGCCCAGCCCCAGCTGATGTGGCCACTTGGAGAGTATATCTGTGGATGGAAGATATCTTTCTCTGTCTCTCCCTCTCTATAATCTGCCTTCCAAATAAGTAAATCTTTTTAAAGAAAAAAAAAATCCAAAAATTCATATGGGATCACAAAAAACCCAGAATAGCCAAAGTGGTTCTGAGGGGGGAAAAAATCAAGCTGGGGGCATCACAATACCTGATTTCAAAGCATAGCACAAAACTATCATAATTAAAACAGCAAGGTATTGGCATAAAAGCTGGCAGAAAAACAAATTAAACAGAATAGAGAGCCCAGAATTTAATTCAGATACATACAGCCAACTGACTTTTGACAAAAATCTCCAGAACATATGATGGAGAAAGGAGAGTGTTTTTAATAAATGGTGCTGGCAAAACTGGACATATAAATGAAGAATGAAATTAGTTCCTTACCTCTCACCATATGGATGATGGACTAAAGACCTAAATTTAAAAGCCAGACTGTGAAATTTCTAGATTAAAATTTTTATTGTTAATAGCCCTTGCCTATTCTCCTGCTGGACTATGGTCTTTTTATTTTTTAATTGTTAAACTATTTAGTAGAGCCATTAAAGATTTGACTATAATGTAAATTAAAAATATGGTATCTCAAAAATATTAACTTGAAAAAAAATTTAAAAATGTTATAAAAAGAAGAATGTTAACCTAAACTTTAGTTGAGTTGTCAAATATGGATGAGTTTTTACCCATGCAGCATCCAGAATAGTTCCTGAATCTTGGCAAAAATGAAAATTAAAATAAAGCCAACAAAAAATTAAGCTCATGAAATTACTGGAAAATGTAGAAAGTATAAATATATATACATATAAATCATATACAATAAATCCAGTTCCTTTCTGCTGTATTACATATTTCAAAAATGTTCTTGTATTTACTTTACACTGCATTCAAAATATGACATTTTATTTCCTATTTTTCATATGAGATTACTGAGAACTTAACAAATTACAGGACTGTTTCTGTGGTCATGGGGCAGTATGTAACAGAATGAATGTGGAAATGCTGGCTGTGTGATGCCAACTCCAGGAAGGAAGTCTTCAGTGGTCATCTGCAGATGTGTGTGCCGAATGTTAAAACCTCTTAGGAGAAGGAGGTGCAGATAGAGTTAAACAACATGGTACACCAAAAAAAAAAAAAAAAAAAAACCAAAGAAACAAAACTGTCACTTTAAGATCAAGGGAAGAGTCTCAGCATCATTTTCAACAAATAGTAAATCTTGGGGACAGTTTTGGTGCAGCCTGTTAAGCCAGTCTGCCAGGCTGGTGTTCGAGTCCCAACTGCTCCACTTCTGATCCAGCTCTCTGCTGTGGCCTGGGAAAACAGTAGAAGATGGCCCAAGTGCTTGGGCCCCAGCATCTGCATGGGAGACCCTGGCTTCAGCCTGGTTCAGCCCTGAACATTGTAGTCATTTGAGGAGTGAACCAGCAGATGGAAGACCTCTCCGCTCCACACAACTCTTTCTTTCAACTATATAAATATCTAAGAACAAAAACAAGAACTAAACATCCTCCTCCCGACCTTGCCCCCCGGAAACCCACTTGAAACAGGTGCAGGACCACCACTAAGACAGATTTGCCTTTCTGGCTGAAAGCCAGCCGGGGCAGGGAAAAAGAGATCCGCAGCCCAGGAATCCTGGCTGCCCTGGTTCCCTGACCCCAACAGCTCAGCACCTTGATCACTGACTCCAGCCCCACGCTGCACCCTACTGTCCAAACCCGGATCAGGAGGCTCCCGGCCGCAAAGGACACCCCCAAAGGGAAAAATGCTCATGTGGGCGGGCTCCAAACAATCACAGCCACACGCGCCGCCCTGAACTCATGGTTACCCGCTGTGTCCACTAATAAGACTGACCTGGGCGGTCAGCGGGAGCGCCGAGAGGCGTTCCACAAGCTGCGAGACCTCGGCTGCCCAGGCGCCACCAAGTTGCTGCTGGACAACTTCGAATTCCCGGGTCTGGTGTCCCACACCGAGGGGCTGCCGCTGCGGCGCGACTGAAGCGGAGTTCTGAGCCTCCACAAACGCGCGAATCCTGGATTACAACTGCAGGCTGTGCAGGACAAAGTAGCAACTGCACTTGCAATTAATGCTCTGCAGCCTCACGCTCCTGCAGGGCACAGACGGCATCATCAGGTACCTACCCAACACTCGCTGGGGGGTAAACAGCTTCTGCAGCAGGTGCGGAGCACACAGTTGCCCCCGCCGGCGTCTCCGACCTCCCGTGCACCGCGTGACCTCGCACTGCCTTGGTGAGGGATGATTTTCCTGAAGGTAATTCCCACGAATATGTACAAACCCCCTCACGCGCATGCTAGCCCACACAGCCCCAAGTAATTGATCACATTTAGCGCTTAATTGTTCTGGAAAGCTACTTTAAAAAGTTGGTGGAAGAGTGCAATTAAAAGATGCGTTCAATCTGGTGCAAAAAACACGTTTGCAATTCCTACGTAGTTTTTTTTTTATTTTATCATGATATGCAATTTTTTTCATGAGCTTTTTGAAAAACCCTCACATGCATGGGTTGCAAATTTTTTTGCACCAAAATAAAGTTCTCTTTTAATTCGTTGTTCCAAGAACTTTTTCAAGTCGCAGCGTAAGTACGTTTGTAGCTCTAGAAGCATCTGTTTCCGGAAAGAAATTGATTGTTTTTCTTGATGTAAAAAGTGTGGGGGAGGGGGCGAGTGACCATTTCCAGCTTTTTTAGGCAAGGCAGCTAAAACCAGAAGTCTCTCTTGTGGCCATTTTTGCAATATGCCACAATTACTGTTAACTCTGTTAATTAGAAACATCATAGTAAATGCCTGAGAAACAGAGGGGAAAAAAAGTTGTCTCAGGCAGCCAGAGCAGTAGTAGGGGACAGGTGTGGATTTAAAATTAAATGAGTTTTGGTTTCATTAAAAACTGGTGTTGCTGTTTAACTTGTTAAATCATGTATGTGTGTTATTTTGAGAAAAATAATAGGTGAAGCATTTTATGTGGAAATAATCTGTAAAACTTCTATATAGAAAAATAGATCCAAATACTAACTCAAATTTCAAGAAGATTCAATGCTCAAACATACACAATTTCTAAATCTAAAGTACCTCTCAATTGTTGGTGTCAATTGTGACTCTGTATAAATTAGCATGCATGTTTTAGTCTTGACTCCAAGCAGATCTGCACATTAATTGGCATAGGTAATGTGAAAATTTCACTTTGCTAAATTTGAGGAAAACAGTGCGAATACGGAAGTTATTTTCCACATGAAGAAACTAAGGCTGGAAAGATTAAATAATTTGCTGCAAGTCATATAATCAGTAAGTGGTGGAACTGGGACAGTTTCCCAAGTTCTTATGACTTCTGCACCTATATTATTTACGGTGGTAGTCTATCTCTCTCCCTTTTTCTGTACATATTTTTGAATAGCCATACCTTTTTCAGAAAATGATGTTGTTCTTCTACGAGGATCGGGAACCAAATTACTGATAAAAGTATTGGGAGCTCTGAATATGGTCACCCAGTTTATATAAGGAATAGCTAATACTGAAGCCAATAAAAAAAAAAGATTTAGAAGCTAGGAGCAAAGATAGAAATCTTCCAAATCTATTTAATGAAGAGAGTCTAAACCCTGATTCCAGATAGTATGCCACCAACACACAAATATATATATGGATCTATCTCATTTATTAATATAGATTTTATTTTTATCCATAAAGTTTAAATAAAACTTAACAGCATATAAAAATCTACCACATTCTGGTAGTTTCCTAGTTATGAGAACACAGTGTAATATTAGGAAATATTTATTTTTTTTTTAAATTTACTTATTTGAAAGGCAGAGTTACAGAGAGAAAGAGACAAAGCGAGATCATCCATCCTCCAGTTCAATCCCCAAGTGGCCGCAAAGGCAGGGGATATGCCAAGCTGAAGTCAGGAGTTGGAAGCTTCATCTGGGTCTCCTACATACGTGGGAGGGGCCCAACCACTTAGGCCATCCTCCACTGCCTTCCCAGGCTCATTTAGCAGGAAGTTGGATTGGAGGTGGAGCAGCTGAAACTTGAACTAGTGTTCATATGGGATGCCAGCATTGCAGGTGGCTGCTTTTCCTGCTGTTCCACAACAATACATCAAGCAGGAGCTTCAAAAATTTGTGGAAACTGAATTAAAAGATAATGTGAATTTTCCATGAATTTTTTGAAGTCCCCCCCCATATGACTACCTGAAGAGCTAAAAAAAAAAAAAATCCAAATAATCTGATAAATTCTCTGCAGTCTTTCTTAGTTTTTGTATACTCGATCTGTTTTCAGCTAACACAATTATATTAAAATCCTCCACTACTACACTGCCACAATCTCTTATCTGAAACTCTTGGGACTGAATGTTTCAGAATTCACAAAGCATACATTACGCAAAATCCAAAGCGAGGTCTGCAATAATACTGCTGAATCAAATACAACAATACTTCCGCAGTGAAACCAGAATATAAATATTTACTCTAAGATCTAAAAATTACAAATAGCTTCATGTCAGTGCAGGTCAGATTTTGTAGATGAATAAACCAGGAAAATTCATTTTTCAAAGCATTTTGGATTTGAGACTTCCTTATAAAGGATTGTGCATCTGAAATATATTTTTGTCAATTCTTGCCTTTTATAAGATGTTTTTTCTTTTTAGCATTTTTTGTTGAAGTACAACATTGAAATAGAAGAGTGTACAATAATAAGAGCCAACACACTGATGACATTTTATAAAGCAAACACATGCATGTAACAACCACAAAGAGAGATATAGAAAACCATTGGTACCCCCAGATACCCATTTTATATCTCTACTTTAGCCCTCACCCCTGAAAGTTACACAATTCTGATTCATTTTGCCTGTGATAATACATTATACAAACAGAATTATAAATCATGTACATTTCTACTCTTTTTTGCTCAATACAAATGCTTTTGAGATCTGTCCATTTTTATGGCATGTGGGAATTTTTCTGATTTCATTGTTGTATAATATTCCATTGCATGAATATACTACAATTTATTCAATTTACCATTGATAGACATTTGGGTTGTTTCTGGTTTGAGGCTGTGTCCAATAATGCTACTGTGCATTATTCATGTCTTCTGGATGATATCCTTGTGCATCTCTATAGCACACAAAACAATTTATGTCATATGCATAATCCTATGAGATCCCCAGTGACTCTTGTCCTTGTTTAATCTCCTCCCATTGGATGTGGGTGGAACATGTGAATATGAGGAGCTATCACTTCCAAGTTTTATTACTTTATATGAAAAAAAAAGGATTTTTGTGGCTGTAGGTAAGGTTACAAGTCAGTTGCCTTTAAGATTGGTGGGTCAGACCTAATCAAGTGAGTACTTTGAAGGGAGTAGGTTATTGCTGAGATAGTTGAGGTATGATGGAACATTTGGAGGGAGTCATGTGACAAGGAACCACAGGTGGCCCCTAGCAGAAAAATACTGCCCTGGCTGCCACCCAGCAGAAGAATAGAGGCTCAGATCCTCCTGCTGCTGGGGACTGAGTTCAGCTGACAGCATGGGTGGGTATAGAAGTGCTTCTTTCCCCGAGCCCACCAGAAAGGAACACAGCAACTCCAACAGCCTGTAAGATCCTGAGCAGGGGAAGACAGTCATGCTGTACACTTAAGCTAGTAAGAGTGTGAAAATTTATTTGAAACAAATGAAAAACCCATCTAGATTTTGGTGCTTGGATGTGGGGTGCTGCCACTTGCAAACACCTAAATCTGTCAATATGGCTTGGCCAAGATAGTGGGCAGAGACTGAAAGTATTCTGAAGTATACAATAGAGAAGGCTTAAATTGCCTTGAGCAGACTGTTAATACAAATCAACTAGATTTTTAACCTTGTTTTTCTTGTTCATTTTCTCCCACATTAAGCTGGAATGTTTATCGCTATTATCTTACACCTGTCCCATCAATTGTTTGTTGAAATATTAGGGGGAAATAAATTTTCCCTGGTCCAAAACCAGAGAGGAAAAATGCTCCAGAAGTTGTGCTAGATGGATCAGACCTTGGAATCTGATCCATGCCTGATGTGGATGATGAGATTCAGATGAGATTTCAGAATTGCACTAAAGCTATAATACTATTAAAAATTTGGGGACTGTGGTATGGGGTTAATTTATTTTGTATGCAGGAAAGATGGATCTCTGGGAGCCAGAGGACTGATGGTGGTAGGAAGAATTCTAGGATGATGCCTAATAACCCTCCCTTATCCTTCGGTGACCCCTATTGAGTATGAGAAGAGACTGTGAATATGATGAAAGAGTACTCCTGTGATTAGTTTACACTGTATAGGAAAAGAGATTTCGCAGATGTATTAAGGTTAAGGTTATCCTAGGAGGGCCATACCTAATCAGGTGAAACCTTGATTTATATATTGTGGGCCCTGATAGGTTGATGTGACAAGGAAGTACATGAAGTCTCTAGGAACTAAAAGTGGGCCCCAAAAATAAACAGCCTGGTTGACTGATATCACAAGCTGATTTCACTCTGTTAAGATACTGAGCAGAGATCTCGGATAAGCCATGCAGAAAGTTCAGAAGTGTGAACAAATAAGTAGATATTGTTTAAAGCCATTACATTTGTGGTACTCTGTTATTCAGGAACTGAAAACTAACAGATAGAATTGGTGACTGAGAGAAAATACATAAATTCACCTCTAATAGGTACTGCTAAACAATTTTCCAAAGTGGTAGTACCAATTTATACTCCCACCATCTTTTAGAGTTCCTCTATGCCATCTCCAACTCTTGATACTGGTAGATTTTGTTTGGTTATTCTGGTAGATGTTTGGTGATATATCATTGTGATTTTACCTTGCATATCCTTGATGACTGAGTTTGAGTAGTATTATATTTGTTTACTGGTCATCTGAGTATCTTATTTTGTGAAGTATCTGTTGAAATAGTATGTGTTGTAACTGCGTTTACTTTTTCTTTTCTTGATTTTATTCTGTAAATAAGGTTTATGAGTCTGTGTGTATGTATGCATAATCAATGATTTCTTTTATCATTAGTTGGCTGTGTCCTTTTGCAGATATATCATCAATATATACTTATACATTATTTCCTGGAGGCTTTACCATCTGGAATTAGTTTTTGTGTATGGTGTAAGTTAGGGCCCAAAATTAATATTTCGCATATGGCTGGATGTCAAATTTGTCCAGTTCCACTTCCTTAAATGATTATAAACCTGGACCACTGTATTAGTACCTTTGTTATAAATTAGGTGACAAAATATGCATATGTTTGTTTGTAGAATCTATGTCCTTATTGTATTGGTTTACTACCTTCATGTATTTATCTATACCTGTATAAAACTATTCTTGCAAGGAAATCCACACTATTTTAATTATTATGGCTTTATGGTTGGTCTTGCTATCTGGCTATACAAGTCCTTACAATTTTTTTGGATGGCTTTGGCTGTTCTCAGATATTTGCTTTCCATACATATTTTCAAATCTGTTTGCCAATTTGCGCTTAAAATTTGAAATTTGAATTGGGATTGCATTGAATCTATGGATCATTTTTTTTTGACAGGCAGAGTGGACAGTGAGAGAGAGAGAGAGACACAGAGAAAAGTCCTCCTATTCCGTTGGTTCACCCCCCAATGGCCGCTGCAGCTGGTGCGCTGCAGCCGGCGCACCGCATTGATCCGAAGCCAGGAGCCAGGTGCCTCTCCCGGTCTCCCATGTGGGTGCAGGACCCAAGGACTTGGGCCATCCTCCACTGCACTCCTAGGCCACAGCAGAGAGCTGGACAGGAAGAGGAGCAACAGGGACAGAATCCAGCGCCCCGTTCAGGACTAGAACCTGGTGTGCCGGCGCTGCAGGCAGAGGATTAGCCTATTGAGGCGCGGCGCCGGGTCATTTGACAAAGATTCTCTCTTCAATTTAATTTTCAAAATATTGCCTTCTAACCCATAAACATGGCATATCCAGATTATTGTAAGTTTTCTTAAATTTCTTTCAGATGTTTTATGAGGTCTTGTGAATCTTTATTAGATGCTCCTAGGTGTTTAATTATTTCTGATGCTATAAGAAATAGGATTTTAAAAAATTTCTCCTTATGGGAGCCAGTGTTGTGGTACAGCAGGTTAAGCTACCCCATACAATACTGGCTTCCCATATCAGAGCCCCAGTTTGAGTCCTCGTTGTTCTGCGTCCAATCCAGCTCCCTGCAGGTGTACCTGCTGAGACAGCTGAGAACAGCCCAAGTGCTTGAACCCCTGCCACCCATGTGGGAGACCCAGATAGAGTTCCAGGCTCCCAGCTTTGGCCTGGACCATCCCTGGCAGTTGTGGCTATTTGAGGAGTGAATTAAGAAATGGAAGGTCTCTCTTCCTCTGTCACTCTGGCTTACAAATAAATAAATTTTTAAAAGTAAGAAAAAAATTTGCTTATAATTTTTCATGCTAATTAGAGAAATTTAACTCAATTCTGTAATATTGACATTATAGCCAGTGATCATACTAAATTTGTTTACTAATTCTCACATTTCATATATGCATTCTTTTATGTAGACAATCTATTTCATGTCCTTAATTTTTAAGAGCTTCAAAACATTTTCCCATAGCTCTTAAAGGCTGTGCATCTATATCTCATTGTATATCACTGAGAAATACCTGTTTCTAAGCCAATCCTTGGAGTGGTAGTGAGATTATAATGATCCATCACACTCCTTTTTTTTTTTTTTTTTGGCCAGGCAGAGTTAGAGAGAGAGAGAGAGAGAGAGAGTTATAGACAGTGAGAGAGTGACAGAGAGAAAGGTCTTCCTTCTGTTGGTTCACTCCCCTAATGGCTGCTATGGCCGGTGCTGTGCAGATCTGAAGCCAGGAGCTGGGTACTTCCTCCTGGTCTCCTATGCGGGTGCAGGGCCCAAGCACTTGGGCCATCCTCCGCTGCCCTCCTGGGCCACAGCAGAGAGCTGGACTGGAAGAGGAGCAACTGGGACTAGAACCCGGCGCCCCAACTGGGATTAGAACCCGGGGTGCCGGCACAGCAGGTGGAGGATTAGCCAAGTGAGCCGCAGCGCCGGCCCATCACACTCCGTTTTACACATCAGAAACATGTTATCAAAAATGTTTTCTTTATATATTAATCCAATATAAATATTTGGAAACTAATGCTTTGATCATAGGTCTGAAAATCAGGAGATACATGATCATGAACAAATATATATGTAGAATATTCCTCCATTTAAATGAGGTGAAATTTAATTCTTTTATTAAAAAAAGATTTTTGGGCCAGTGCTGTGGCATAATGGGTTAAGCTTCCGCCTGCAGTGCCAGCATCCCATATGGGTAATTGGTCGAGTCCTGGCTGCTCCACTTCCAGTCCAGCTCCCCTGTTAATGTCCCTGGGAAAGCAATGGAAGATTGTCCTTTGGCCCCTGTACCCATGTGGGAGGCCTAGAAGAAGTTTCAGGCTCCTGGCTTTGGATAGGCCCAGCTCTAGCCATTGCAGCCATTTGGGGAGTGAACCATAAATGGAAGACCTCTCTCTCTCTCTCTCTCTCTCTCTCTCTCTCTCTCTCTTACTCTGCTTCTGCAACTCTGCCTTTCAAATAAATAAATAAATCTTAAAATATATATATTTATCTAGTTAGTTTTAAAGGCAGAAAAAGAGAAATAGGGATCTCCCATCTGCTGGTTCATTCCCCCCAAATGCCTGTAAAACTTTGGCTGGGCCAGTCTGAAGCCAGGAGTTGGGAACTCAGTCTGTGTCTCCCACAAGGGTGACAGGATCTCAAATACTCTATCTTCCAGGGTACACATTAGCAGGAAGATGGAATCAGAAAAATATCCAGGGCTTGAACCGAGGCACTACAATATGGGATGTCCACATACTAAGCTATATCTTAACGAGTGCACCTTATACTCACCTCTAAATTCTCTTCAAGTTTTTGAAACTGTCTATACGATGTAATGTAAGATTTATCAACCTTGACACTATCAGCATTTGGGGGTCAGGTAATTCAGTTGTCAGAGGTTCCCTTGTGCATTGTGCATTGAAGAGGTTAAGCAGCATCCCTGGTCCCCACACACTAGATGCCAATAGCATCACCCTCTGCCTAATTGTGGCAGTTTACAAACATTTTTACATTTCCCCTTGGGTGGGGGCAGAATTCCCCTGCCTGAGAAAAGCTACACTAGGGAGAATAAAATGCTAATGTATGTAGAAATCTAGGTAAATATAAAAATAAATAGGTGGGGCTGGCATTGTGGCATAGCAGGTAAAGCTGCAGTGTCGGTATCCCATATGGGTACCAGTTTGAGTCCTGCCTGCTCCACTTATGAGCAAGCTCCCTACTAATGCACCTGGGAAAGCAGAAGAATCTGGCCCAAGTGCTTGGGCCCCTGCACCCTTGTGGGAGACCTAGAAGAATCTCCTGGCTCCTGATTTTGGCCTGGCTTAGCCTAGCCCCAGCCATTTGGGGAGATTCTCTCTCTCTCTCACTCTCTCTCTCTCTCTCTCTCTCTCTCTCTAACTCTGCCTATCAAATAAATAAAATAAATCTTAAAAAAGAAAAAAAAGTATAAGAATATCAGTAGATAGTACATCAGGTATTTGGGAGGGCATAATATAACAACCATTTTCCCATGGCATTAAAAGTTTTTCAAAAGCATCCTATAAAGGCTACATGTTTACTCTATGAACACTGAATATTCTATGGGAAATTTATGCTGTTTCAGATTTTTAAAAATAAAGGATACTATATGGATCATTTGCCCATATTTTAATTTGATTTATTTTGTTGCGGCTATTGCAATCATTATAGATTCTGGATATTAATCTCTTGTCAGATGAATAGTTTACAAATATTTTCTCCCATTTGGCAGGTTGTCTCTTCACTCTGCTGGATGTTTGCTGTGCAGAAGCTTTGTATTTTGATGTAATCCCATTTTTCTCCTTTTGCTTTTGTTTCTTATACTTTTGAGGTCATAGCCAAAAAAATAACAACAGCAGCAAAAACTTTGCCAAACTAATATCCTAGTGCATTTCCCTTATGTGTTCTTCTCACAGTTGCATATCTTACATTTAAATCTTTATCCAATTTTGAGTTGATTCTTGTATATGTGAGAGTTACAGGTCAAAATTCATCTGTTTGTAGATATACAATTTCTCCAGGACTATTTGTAGCAAAGATTGTCCCTTTCTTTTTATTTATTTATTTATTTATTTTATTTTATTTTTTGGACAGGCAAAGTGGACAGTGAGAGAGAGAGAGACAGTGAGAAAGGTCTTCCTTTTCCGTTGGTTCACCCCCCAATGGCCGCCACAGCCGCCGCACTGCGCTGATCCAAAGCCAGGAGCCAGGTGCTTCTCCTGGTCTCCCATGGGGTACAGGGCCCAAGCACTTGGGCCATCCTCCACTGTACTCCCTGGCCACAGCAGAGAGCTGGCCTGGAAGAGGGGCAACTGGGACAGAATCCGGTGCCCCGACCGGGACTAGAACCTGGTGTGCCAGCGCCGCAGGCAGAGGATTAGCCTAGTGAGCCGTGGCGCCGGCCATGTCCCTTTCCCATTATGTATTCCTGCTACCCTGAAAATCAGTTGACTATAAATATGTGCATTTATTTTATTTTTTAAAAACGATTTATTTATTTGGAAGAGTTTTGGAGAGAGAAAGGGAGGTACAGGGAGAACTTCCATCTACTGGTTCACTCCCCAAATGGCCGCAACAGCCAGGGCTGGGCCAGATGTAACAGGAGTCAGAAGCTTCTTCTGGGTCTCCCACATGACTGCAGGGGCCCAAGCTCTTGGGCCATATTCTGATGCTTTCCCAGGTACATTAGCAGGGAGCTGGATCAGAGTGGAGTAGCCAGGACTCAAACCAGCACCCATTTGGATGCTAGCATCACAGGCGGCGGCTTTACCCACTACGCCACAATGCTGGCCCCAAATATGTGCGTTTATTTCTAGGTTCTTTATTCTGTTGCTTTGGTCTATGTGTTTGTTAATATGCCAGTACCATTCTGTTTTGGTTACTATAGTTTTGAGGTATATTCTGAAGTCTGGTAGTATGCTGCTTTCAGCTTTGTTCTGTGTGCTCAGGATTGTTTTGGATCTTTGAGATCTTTTGTGGTTTCATATGAATTTTAGGATTGTCTGTGAAGAATATCATTGACATGTCAAAATGGGTTGCATATTCCTCAAAAGAGGACATATAGATAGCCAGTGAGCATGTGAAAAAAATGCACATCACTATAGTCATCACACAAATACAAATGAAAATGATGAGATACCATCTCATCCCAGTTAAAGTGGATATTATCAAAATACAGATGATAAGTTCTGGCAAGTATGTGGAGAAAATGGAAGTCCTATACATCGTTGGTAGGAATGTAATTTAATGCAGTCATTATGGAAAAACAGTATAGAGGTTTATCAAAGTGCAAAAAATGGAAATACCATTTGATCCAGCAATCCCACAACTGGGCATATATCCAAAGGAAAGGAAATCAGTATATCAAAGAGACATCTATACTCCCATATTTCTTGTAGCACTATAGCGAAGAAAGGAAAATAACCATCAGTGGATTAAAGGATTGAAAAAAAAAATGTGTGTTCTGTGTGCACAATTACTCAGCCATAAAAACTTAAATCCTGTCATTTGTGTCGACGTGGATATAACTGAAAGACGTTATGTTAAATGAAATATGCCAGGCACAGAAAGAGAAATACCACATGTTCTCACTAATATGTCAAAGCTGCAGAAGATGGTGTCATAGCCATTGAGAGTAGAATTGTGGTTACCAGAGGCTGGGATGAGTAGGGCCGAAAGAAGAATGAGGAGAGTTTGGTTTACAGAAATACAATTATAGTTCAATAGGAGGAGTAAGTTCTAATTATCACAGTAGGGTGCCTACAGATAACCATAGTTTACTGTATATTTCAAAATAGCTAAAAATTTTTTTCTCAATATAATGATTCTTTGAAGTGATAGATATGGTAAGTACCCTGATTTTATGATTACACAGTATTTGTATGGCGAAATATATTATCCCCCACATATAAAATTATTAAATATAAATTTAAATAAATAAAAGATAAATGACACTGTAATTATCACCTTATAACACTGTGAGTATATATGAGCATTTCATATGCCCAGAATATGAATTATGGCATCACATGGATTACATGTGAGATTTTTACATATGCATTATCATATCATCAAATTTTCATCTGTAAAAGGTGCTGTGAATTTATAAAGCCCTCTAGTAGTACAAGGGGTCTCTTTGTGTTAGAACTACTTAAAATCTGAGTATTTTTATGTTTATTGTTTTAATTGTACATAGTTGTTTTCAAAAATGCAAATAGGCATTTTATTCCAGAGTACAAAAGCAATACAGACTCACTGAAAACATTCAGAAAGTAAAGTATGGAAAGAATGAAAATCATCCTTCTTTCCCTCATGACTTCGGAAGCCATTTAAATTTCCCAGCTGAGGTCTCAGACACGGTAGAGCACAGACAAACCATCCCTACTATATCCTGTCTGACTCAAACCCAGGTGCTCTGATCCGGGTCATGGGCATCCCAAGAGGCATTTAACCACCTCACCAAATGCCCACCTCCCAGCTTTACTTTTTACAAGGTATTTAAAAAGTATTTATTTAATTTGAAAAGCAAAGCAACTGCCAGAGAGAGAGGTCCCATTGATAATTCATAAGATTGATGTCCCAACTGCCGGCCACAGCCAGGGCTGGGACAGACTGAAGCCAGTTGCTCCATCTGAGTCCTGTCTGAATTCTAGCTCTACAAAAGCCATGAGGATAAAATAGATGTTGTTTCACAACACAAAATACTCCACCCTGTATTTTTAATATTTCATTTTCCATATTCCATTCATATTCAATTCCTATTCTCATTATGAATTTTTATTATATATTTCATTCCATGCTTTTCTGCTATTTTAAAATCTGTTGTGCATATGTCATAGTTCTATTATTTCAGGTCATTTGTATATCCCATCCCATTCTATGTTATTTATTTTGGTTTCCTTCTATTTCCTTTAATATTTTTCACACTATACTCCATTTCTTCTTTGCCTCATACTTTTGTTTTATTCCATATAATATTATTTATTTCAATTGTGTTTCATTCCCTTTTCCAGTGATATTCTATTCAATTTCCATCCCATTCAATTTTCCTTTGCATGTCCTGTTCAAACCCATATTCTATTACTCCATTTTATTCGTTTCCACTTGCTGTCAGTATCGATTTCATCCCATTCTGCATTCCATTTCAAATCCATTTTCCATTCCACACTATTGTACACTCCAAATACCATTCCATTCTATTTTTGAGTTGTGTTTCAGTCCAGTTGCTCACCCTTTCCCTTAAATACCTTTCTATTCTGCTCAAATTTTAACAGCAATTTTCAGGAGAGCAGTTTGCCAATATTTTTATCGAAGAATTATAATTGTGCATGGACTTGTACTGAGAATTTCCTCTTCTGAGAATTTAGCTACAAGTATTTATTTGAGGGTATGAACAATTTTTGGTGACAATGTGCCTCACGGTGTGAAAAGATGTGTAAGGGTTTGACAATATAGGAAAACTCGAAAATACAAGCCTCCTCCCTAAGAGGTGTATTTTTTAGGTGCAAAATGCCTTAGGGAAATGTATTTATTGACATAAAAAGTGTGTGTTCTGGACCCCAAAAAAGCAAGTTAAAATATGTGTGCATAAATAAGTCCATTTCCTTAAAATGATGAAATGTGTATGAATGCTGTTCTGGAGTGACGTGAGTAAAAATCCCAGGTATTTGCCGATTGGTACATGGGTATTTGGGGCTAGTTTTCACACATTTGCTTTTCTGTTTTGGGTACTGAACGCACAACTCTTTTGTAATGATGACTAGAAATGAGTGTACAAGTATTAACCATCCAGTCTGTGGTCACATATTTATATGAACAGAAACTAGAGATTAGTCCAGATAAATTATGTTCATCTGTGAATTACTATACAGACTGTACAAATGTTGATGCATATTTAAGGGCAGTATCACCTTTAATCCTAGGCATCCCGCTGCCTGTGCCCCAGGGGACAAAGCAGGGAGAAGCCTTTTACTGGAAAATTCTAAACACCTCTCCAGTGTGCAGAACCTGAGGGAAACGGCAGAACTGTACATCTGGAGTCAAGACACTATAGAACCGATTCTTTTTGTTTCCCTCTGGCCTTTTGCCAAGCTGAAAACCCTCGAGGCCCTGTGTGGAACCATCCAGCTGCCTGGAGGAGCTACGGGACCATCCCCCCAGAAGGCACACATGGGTTCACTGTCCTGACTAGATACCAGGAGGGACATCTGGCCAGGGGATATAGCCCGTTGTCCAGTGTGGTACTGCTCTCAACGGATCGTTTGAGATTGAGCCACCAAAATGGTGCCCACAAGCTGATCTGGAGGTGCCGAAACTCGTTCAAGACGTCTTGCCGCAGACATCTTGCCGCAGCCTTGTTTTTGAAATGCGGCCCTGTTTCTGAAACACACTGTCTTGAGGGCCCACAAACTCAACACTAGCGACCAGGCTAAGGTAGACCCCATAGAAGTGGAATATATCTGTTTGAGCTAGTCCCTGGAAAAAGGGCGCACACCACCCTCCCATCCCCCATCCTCCGTGACCCCCCCATCCTCCTTTCTGCCCCTCCCCCCGTTCCCCGCCTGCCGCCTGAGGCCTCCCGCCTCCCAGAGCGTCAGACGCCTGGCGGCTGTGGGGGTTGGGAAGCTTCGAAAAGCCGAGAAGTGTCACGTGATGCCCAGCTCACCAATCAGAGACAAAGATTTGGCCGGCCACACCCATCCTCGGGGCTATACCAGTCTTTGTTACACTCAGCCACGAGAGCAGCCGCCGCCACCGCCAGAGCCAGAGCCAGAGCCGCAGCCGCAGCCGCAGCCGCACTCGCACTCCTCCATCTCTGAGCCAGTCTCTCAGCGAGAATTGGGCAATATGGCCACCCAGTCGCGCTTTGAGAATGAGAAGGAGCACCAGCCCAATGCGGTGCCGGGAGGGCGGAAGGAGGCCGACTTTGCCTCCGGCGATGCCTGCAGGCCCAGCAACCGCTATCCGCTGGCCTTGGCTGCCCCTGCCTCAGGCGATCTGTTGGATGGCGTGCTGCTCGGTGGAGCTGGCGATACTGGTGCAGCAGCCGCCGCTGCCGCCGCCATTTCCTACGTGCAGGAAGACTCGGGGCTGCCCACCAGTGTGCAGGCAGAGAATTGCGACCTGCAGGGCAGCCCTGGTCTCCACACGTCTGTTAAGGAGCCTGCGACCGGCACTGCGGTCACTATGGGGCAATCCCTGGAGGGCACCGAGCAGCTCGAAGGCCACGCGTCCCTGACGAAGAGCCCTGAGACCAAGCGTCGCAGGAAGCAGTCCAGCGGTAAGCAGGCCGCTCAGCCTCCAGAGCGCCCCATGATTCCTGCGGCTGCCGACCCTGAGCGCGCTGAGCCTGAGCCGCCATCTTCCGGGTCTCAGCGCAGCCGAAGCCTCCGCATTCAAGCGGTCGGGCCAGGCCCTGCCCTCCGAAGCCAGGCCAAGCCACCAGGCCCTGCCGCTGGCAGCAGTGCACCAGCACCAGTTCCTGCTCTTCCAGCCCAGGCACCTGCTGCTGTCGGAGGCCGCACATCTGCTCCAGGCCCTTCTGTCCGACGCCGCGCAGCTTCACCGAGTCCTGTTGACGGAGGCCGCGCCACCCAGCCGGGTCCTGCTGTTCGAGTCCGCGGCACCCAGACGGGCCCTGCTTGCCGAAGCCGTGGCACCCAGACGGGTGTTGCTTGCCGAAGCCGCGCCACCCAGACGGGTCCGGTTCCACGCCGCCGCGCCACGACGCCGAGCCCTGCTGCACGCCGCCGCGCCGCGACGCTGAGCCCTTCTTCTCGAGGCCGCGCCACTCTGCGGGATCCTGCTCCCCGAAGCCGCGCCACTCTGCCGGTCCTCCCTATCCGAAGGCGCACCACCCCTTCGGGCTCCGCGGCTCGGCGCTCTGCCTCTGCGCCGGGTCCCGTTTGCAACAGCGGGGCATCCGGTCCAGGCCGTGGCGGTGGCGGTGGCGCCGAGATGCCAGATCATATCCCCCGGAGACGCCCAGCTCCGAGAAGGTCGGCCACTGTCACCTGCAGATCTATGCCCGGGCCTGGGCCGGATCCCGCTGCGGAGAATCATTATTCTCCTCGTGGGTGCCCCTTACGAAAGCTGGTCTTTGATAGCAGCCCTGAGTCTCCCGAACGTGAAGTGGTGAGCCGGCCTCCGCCGCCTGTCTGGCACGCAGTCCGTATGCGTGCCTCCTCGCCCTCACCTCCGGGAAGGTTTTATTGTCCCCCTGGCAAGTGTGGTGGGAGCAGCCCCTCCTCCTCCTCTGGATCTAACTCTTCCTCCCCCTCCTCTTCCTCCTCCACCCCCACCCCCACCGCGGCCCCTGGCCCCGTCCCTATCTCCATCCCTATCCCCATCCCCTCTTCCTCCTCTGCATCTTCCGACGGTGGTTCCTCTTCCTCCTCTCCTGTGTTTCTGGGTCTGAGCTCCATCCGTACTCCCAGCCCTGCTAGCCTTCGGCGCGCTCTTATGCCTGAGGTTGAGGCTCTGAGTTCTATATCTCAGGAGGAGGAGGAGGAGGAGGAGACTTAGGTCAGCAACCCCAGTATTGTGCTGTGCCCCTCTGTTAGCTTCCCCAAGGTTTGTGAAAGGAGCCAGTAGCCACCCACTGGGTGAACGGGCTCCCCTTTATTTAGGTGTGTAAGTTTTTGCTGTTAATCCTGTTGTGGGCAGATGTGAAGCCTCCTTTCCAGCTCACTGCAGCACTTACCTACTGTTGGCCCTAGATTCCAGGCCCCCTGGTTCTTGAAAGTGGCTTGCCTTTGCCCCTAAGTTGAGAGTTATATTTTCCAAGTTGACTTTCTGTATGAAATGTTTTTACCAATAAAATTTAGATGCTGTTTTCATCAAAACTCTCTCTTTTTTTAAATCGCAGTCCTATCATATTTGGGGGATTAAAAGAAGTTGGTAGCATGCTAGCTGACACTTTGCAGGGAAAAGGAATCAAAGGGGGGAGGAGGTTTTTAACCCAAGGTATCTGGAGAAAAGGAAGGGTGGGGGGATACCTAGGGTCAGGAAACACTGCCTGATCCAGTATGGGGGAGGGAGGAAGGCCCAAAGTGGGAATGGGGTGGGGGAGGAAGACCCAAGATCAGGAAGCATAGAACAGTAGGAATAGAGGACCTGAGCCAGGAGGGTCTCAGTTTCTAGAAGAAAAATTTTAGGTGTTGGGAACAGGGACTTCTAAACTCGGGAGGGAGGGAGGGAGCAAGGGAGGTGTGGGGGTAATCTTGTGAGGGTGCTTCAGGGTTGATGACTAATAGGAAAACTGTCAGATATTCAGTGCAATTAATGCTGTAATGAATGATGCCATTTTTAACAGCAGTGACTGTGTGAGCAATGTGAGACGATAAGTGTGTATGTGTGGAGAGAAATGAATGGGCATAGACCATCAGGATACTTATCTCATTTTTGAAATGAGTGATGATATAGTCTTAGTCTATATTCTATATTTTCAGTCGTGACCATGTCACTGCTTTTGTGATAAAACTCAATTCAGGTTTTTTGTTTGTTTTTTCCCAAAAAGTAAAGTAGGTGAAGGCTAAAGTACTTGGGTCACTGCCACATACCCAGAAGATCCAGACTGAGTTCTTAGTTTGTGCCTTCATCATGTCCCAGGCCTAGCTGTTGGGGAATTGGGGAAGTGAACCAGCAATGGGAGATAATTCTTTGTCTCCCATTCTGTTTCTCTCTGACATTAAATAAATATAATTTATTTTTTATTTTTATTTGTTAAAGATTTACTCACTTAAAAGGCAGTTATAGAGAGGAGGGTGGGGAGAGACAAAGCTTCCAGCCTCTGGTTCACTCCCCAAATGGCCACAATCGCTGGGGCTGGGCCAGGCAGAAGCCATGAGCCAGAGGCATCATCTGAGTCTCCTACTGTGGGTGCAGAGGCCTGAGTTCATGGGCCACCTGCTGCTTTCCGAGGGCATTGCCAGGGAGCTGGAAAGGAAGTGGAGCAGCTGGAACTCGGAACTGCCACTCATATGAGATGCTAACATTGAAGACCGGGGCTGTACCAGCTACGCCACAGTGCAGACCCCAATAAAATTTATTTTAGAAGTATAAAAATTGGGGTGGGCACTTTGATGCAGTGGTTGAGATTTTTCTTTGGGATGCCATATTCAATTTTTTAAAAATATATGGATTTACTTACATTAAAATAATGATATGCATGCCTTCCATAAATAATTGGTAATCAGTAGTGCTCAGGCCATTGCCTCACTTCTGGGACAGTGGCTCAGAACCCATATAGCTTTGGCCCTGGGTGACACAATGGTATCAATTGGGGGTGTACTGCACAGAGCAGTTCATTGCTTTCTCCAGCTCTGGACAAAGAAACCTGATTTATATATCTATGTTATTTTCAAAAGATTACAAAAATAGACAGTTAAAAGGAATAAAGATATCTAATTTTACTTTATTGTAGTTCAGTCAGAATGAAGATCAAACTTTTTTGACAGTGTTAAGACACCTATCTGCAGACCTAACTCACTAAATCAAAAATTGGAAATATTTATAAGGTTAATAACTAAGAAATCAAGTACTTCACTGAGCAATTAAATATTTTCTGGGGTTAGCATTGTAGCTGAGCAGGTTAAGCCATGGCCTGAAACACCAGCATTCCATATGAACAAGGGTTTGAGTTCTAGCTGCTCTACTGCCCATTTAGCTTCCCGCTAATGGCCTGGGAAAACACTGGAAGATGGCTTGAGAGCTTGGGCCCCTGCACCCACTTGGAAGACCCAGATGGAGCTCTTGGCTTCTGCCCGGCCCAGCCCTGGGCATGGTGACCATTTGGAGAGTGAACCAGTGGATGGAAGAGCTCTCTTGTCCTTTCTCTTTGTCATTCTTTCAAATAAATAAAATAATAAATCTTTTAAAAAGAAAAATAATAATTATAAAAATCGGCTAAAAATTCATAGTTCTATTTTTTAAGGATTTCTCGCCCACATCAACAGACTGGCATCAGCCACATCAGGTCCTTGAACAGTCATATTGTCCATAGATTTTTGTCGAACAGATTAGGTAGCCCAACCATGATGTGTTAGTCCATATGCAAGCTCATACCCATCATTCTTATCAGTGATGTAACTACTCATCTATATGTTCTTTAAAGATAAAGGGACAGAGCAAGCCAAGTTTCCCTCCTATGCACCAAAACGCTCAGTATCTGAATTATTTTCAACCACAATATCTAGCAGAGAATCACTGACTTTTCCTTTTGTTGGTAAAGGTTTCACCATCAGGGTTTATAAACTGGACAGTTATTTTATCTTCAGAGCCGCTTTGAACCAGCTGGCTCAAGGCCCTTCGTGCTCCGGTGCTGTGGTGCTTTGGCCCAGGCCCCAGGCCCAGCTCCCTGGCAAGGGGAGTCAGGCACGCGGCAGCCACCCGTGGGCGGGCCACGCCCTGAAAGGCCGCGGGGGCCATGCGCAGGCGCAAAGCACACCCTGGCAGACCATATCTCGCAAGCCAGTAATCGCCGGTTGTGACGCAGGTAGGGGGCACATGCAGCAGCCTTGAGAGGCTCTTCAAGGGCTGGCAGACCGTGGCTGAGGGGCGGGAGAGGGTCCAAAGGGCCAGGGCATACGAGCTCCTGCTCCTAGCAGCACACTTTGAGGGCCACTATACAATTGTTATAGTGCCGGAGTTTGAAGTGGAGCAGCCAGGGCTCGAACCCGGCACCCATATGGGATGCCGGTGCTGAAGGCTGGGGCTTTAACCCACTAAACCGCAGCGCTGCCCCCCGGAGTTCAAATCCAGACTCTATTCACAATTCCCGTTTTAATACAATTTACACTGTGGGCGGAGGGGCAGCGGGTTCAAATACTTGGGTCCCTGCTACCCATGGGGGAGCCCTGGATTATGCCCTTAGCTCCTGGCTTTAGCCTGGGCCAGCATTAGACAATTCAGAAATTTGGGGTGGTAAAGAGCAGACAGGAAGTATCACTCTGTCTGCGTCTGTCTTTTCTTTCTTGATTTTAAAGATTTAATTATTTATTTAAAAGGCAGAATGATAGAGAGACAGAGAGACAAAGAGGTCTTCCATCCACTGGGTCAGTCCCCAAATGACCGCAACTGCTGAGGCTGGGCCATGCCGAACCCAGGAGGCCAGAACACCATCCTGGTCTCTCCTGGTGGCGGGGTGGGAGTCCAGGTACAATGACTGTCTTCAGCTGGCTCCTCAGGTATATTAGCGGGGAGCTGCATGGGAAGCAGAACAGCAGGGAATGGAACGCTGGCTCCCATAGAGCAGGCTGGGATTGAAAGCTAAGTCTCAACACCCCATGTCCCAGGGCTAGTTCCCTCACAGCCTTTTGTATTAATTAATTAATTTTACTTAATATATGCTTTAAAGTCGAGTTTTATCTCGATATGTATAGCAGTGGATGTTGTTGGCACTCTCTGTCTGCCTTTAAAATTAATAACATTTTGCTTACAAAAAGTAAAGCTGTGATTTGGGCATTTAGTTTAATAGGTATGATATTTCCATAGATGCACACATCCTATGTTGGGGTGCCTGCATTCTTTTTTTTTTTTTAAGATTTATTTATTTGAAAGGCAGCATGACAGAGAGAGAAAGAGAGAGGGGTCTTCCATCCACTGGTTCACTCCCCAGATGGCCACAATGGCCAGGGCTGGGCCAGGCCGAAGTCAGAAGCCAGGAGCTTCTCCCGGGTCTCCTATGTGGGTACAGGGGCCCAAGTACTTGGGCCATCTTCTACTGCTTTCCCAGGCGTATTAGCAGAGAGCTGGATTGGAAGTGAAACAGCCAGGACACAAACTGTTGCCCTTATGTGATGCTGGCCGTGCAAGCTGGGGCGTTAATCCTCTGCACGCTGGCGTTGGCCCCAGAGTGCCTGCACTCTAAAGTCCAGGCTCTGTTCCAGCTTCCTGCCAGTATAGACTGTGGAGGGCAGCAGGTGATGTGTCAAGCTCTTGGGTCCCCACCACCCACGTGGAAGACCTGGATAAAACTACTGACTCCAAATCTCAACCCCACCCAGCATTAGCTATTTCAGAAATTTTTAGAAGAAAGCAGCAGATGGAAGATATATGTATGTCCATCTCCCTGTGTTTCTCTACCTTTTAGTTATTGTTTTAAAAGATCTATTTATTGAAATTCAGAATGACAGAGATGGACAAAGAGATCTTCCATCTGCTGCTTCGCTCCTCACATGGTGACAAGGCTGTGGCTGAGCCAGGCCTAAGTCAGGATCCCAGAACACCATCTGGGTCTCCCACAGGGCTGGAAGGGTCCTAACGAATTCAACCATCTTCCAGTGACTTCCCAGGCACATAAGCAGGGAGCAGGATCAGAACCAGAGCAGCAGAGAGTCAAACACTGGCTCTCAATGGATTGCTGGAGATGCAAGCTGCAGCTAAGCTCCCTGTTAAACAATGCTCCTCTCATCTCTGTATTTTTAATCAATTAATGCATATATGTTTTAAAGTTCAGCTGTAACAGGATAGGGATAACCGTGAATATTGCAGGCATTTGGTAACTGAACTAGCTGATGGGGAATTTCTCTGACTGTATTTCTCTGTCTCTCCCTCCCTCTCCCTCTTTAAAATAAATCAAATTTAAAATAAACTTGTGGCCATTTGGGGAGTGAACTAGTGGGTAGAAGATCTTTTTGTCTCCCCTCCTTTCGCTTTTGCTCTGTCTTTAAAATAAATTTTATCTTTAAATCAAATTGTGTTTTAAAAACTTAATGTGTTCGGCTGGTGCCGCGGCTCAATAGGCTAATCCTCCACCTTATGGTGCCGGCACACCAGGTTCTAGTCCTGGTTGGGGCACTGGATTCTGTCCCGGTTGCCCCTCTTCCAGGCCAGCTCTCTGCTATGGCCAGGGAGTGCAGTGGAGGATGGCCCAAGTGCTTGGGCCCTGCACCCCATGGGAGACCAGGAGAAGCACCTGGCTCCTGGCTTTGGATCAGCGCAATGCGCCAGCCACAGTGGCCATTGGAGGGTGAACCAATGGTAAAGGAAGACCTTTCTCTCTGTCTCTCTCTCACTGTCCACTCTGCCCGTCAAAAAAAAAAAAAAAACTTAATGTGCTGGGATGATCATGTGTGCAGTAAGTCAGGTATTTGTTGAGATGTTCCCATCCACAACGCAGAGCCTGATTGACACCCAGGCTCCGTTCCCAACTCCAGCTTCCTGCAGATACACACTGAGGCAGGAAGCAGATGATGGTTCAAACACTTGGAGCCTGGAACAGACCTGGGAGATCTTGTTTAAGTTCCTGGAACCTGGCTACAGCCTGTGTTAGCACTAGCTATTTCAGAAACTTTGGGAAAGAAACAGTAGGTGAGAGATACCTGTCTGTCTATCTCACTCTGTCTCTCTGCTTTTTGTTTATTGTTCTTAAGGGTTTATTTTATTTGGTTGAAAGGCAGAGTAAAGAGAGAAAGGGATGGGCTGGTGCCCTGGTGCAGTAGGTTAATCCTCGGCCTGTGGTGCTGGCATCCCACATGGGCACCGGGTTCTAGTCCTGGCTGCTATTCTTCCAATCCAGCTCTCTGCTGTGGCCTGGGAAATCAGTGGAAGATGGCCCAAGTGCTTGGGCCCCTGCGCCTGATGGGAGACCAGGAAGAAGAACCTGGCTCCTGGCTTCAGATTGGCACAGCTCCGGCTATTGCAGCCATTTAGGAAGTGAACCAAAGGAAGGAAGACCTCTCTCTCTGTCTCTACCTCTCACTGACTGTAACTCTATTAAAAAATAGAAAGAGAGAGACAGAGAGAAGGAGATCTTCTACCTGCCAGTTCACTCCCAAAATGGCCACAAAAGCTGGAACTAGTACAGGCCGAAACAAGGAGACCAGAATTTCATATTCTGGGTTGCAGGGGCTCAAATACTTTGGGCTATCTTCCTGTGTCTTCCCAGGAACATTTGCAGGAGCTGGACCCAAAGAGGAGAGCCAGGAATTGAACTCTGGGTCACAAAAGGAATGCTGGAGTTGCATGCTGAGGCTTAATACACTGTGCACAGGCTAGGTGTCTCTCGGCATTTTAAATTAATTAATTTTACATAATCCATGTTTTAAAGTTAAACTTTAACATGATGGGGACAGCAGTGGATATTGCAGGCAATTGGGGACTGAACTGGTAGACAGGAGATGTCCTCGATTTATGCTTCTCTCTGAATGTCTGCCCTTCAGACAGACAAAATTATATTCTAAATTGAAAAGCTGTAGAATGGGCATTTCATGCAGCAGTTCACGTATTAGTCTGCGCACAGTCTGCATGGTAGAGGATGGGTTTCAGTCAAGGATATGTTCCCAATTCCACCTTCCTGCTGATATACACTGGGCGAGGCAGCCTGTAGGTGATATTTCAAACACTTGGGACCCTGCTACACACCTGGGAGACCTGGATTCAGCTTCTGGCACCTAACTTCAGCCTGACCCATCACTGCTGCTCCAAAAATTTGGGCAGGGAACCAGCAGATGGGAAACTTCTGCCTGACCGACTGACTGTCTCCTTCTGTCACTCTGTGTTTATATGTAAGGTTTACTTTATTTACTTGAAAAGCAGGATGACAGAGCAAAAGGAAGAGAAGAAGAAACAAAAAGATCTTCTGTCCACTAGTTCACTCCCCCAAATGGCCACAACAGCCAGGAACATGCCAGGATGAAGGTGGTAGCACAAAAATCCATCCTGGACTCCTATGTGGGTAGAAGGGATCCAGCTGCATAGGCTATTGTTACCTGCTTTCTCAGGGGCTCCATCATGGATGCAGGGGCCAAGCCCTTGGGCCATCTTCTGCTTTTCAAGGTGCCTTACGATTTTAAATTATAATTAAATAAATGTTATAATTAAATATATATAGTTAAATAATGTATATAATATATAATATATTAATATATTAACATATTAATATATAATATATAAATAATATATAATAGTTAAATGTTATAATTAAACATATGTTTAAAAGTTCAGCTTTAACATGATACAGATGGCAGTGGTGATCACTGGCATTTGGGGACTGTAATAGCACATAGTAGAACTCCTCCAGTTCGTTTCTCAATGTCTGGCCACATTTAAAAAAATTATATATATATTAATTTTTGCCATTGTATTTATTTTCCTTTATGTTGTTTCATTTAGAGATTTCTTCAATTATTTGAAAGGCAGAGCTATTGAGAGACAGAGGGGCACAAAGAGAGAAAGATATCTCCCATAACCACAGCACTCCGAGAGGCCAAGAGTTGCTAGGGCTAGGTCAGGCTGAAGCCAGGAGCCTGCAAGACCACACGGGTGTCCCAGGAGGGTAGCTGGGGCCCAAGGGCACAAGCCATCTTCCACTGCTCTCCCAAGTCAAGAAGTTGGGACTCGAACCTGTGCTCCTATGGGATGCCTGGCCAGAGCACCGGCTGCTGCTTAACCCACCTTGCCACAACTCCGGCCCCCAGAAGTAGGACTGAGAAACATGCAGCTGGGGGAGGGGCATGTGGTCTAGAGGGTCTGATACTTCCTGTGATGCTCACACCGACATGGGGGACCTGCCTTCCAGTCCAGGCTCTGCTCCAATTCCGGCTTTCCAGCCACACACTGTGGGAGGCAGCGGGTGAAAGCAGGAAGAATTGGATCCCTGACACTCATGTGGGAGACCCGGATTCTGCTCCTAGGAGGCATGGCTTCAACCTGGCCCGGAACTCAGTGTTTCTGAAATTTGGGGCAGGAAAGAGCAGATGGGAGGCTTCTGCTTGTCTCTGTCTCCATCTATGTGTCACCCTTTGTCTCTCTGCCTTTTGTTGGTTGTACCGAAATATATTTTCTTTCTGTGAATGGCAGAGTGATACTGATAGAAACAGACACAGAGACAGAAAGAGAGCTTGCATCAACTGATTCACACTCCGTACATCCTCAGAGGCTGGGGGTGGGGTGGGGGGAATGGGCAACAGGAAGCCAGGAGACAGGAACTGCACGGTAGTCTTACTCACATGGGTGTTGGGGGCCAAGGATTGGGTGGCCTTCCATTGCCTTCCCAGGCATGTTAGCAGAGAGCTTCATCAGAATCTGAGCAGCTGGGAATCCACAAATCAACCCCTGGCCCAGATAAGGATCGTGGGAGTTGCAAGATGCATCATCACTTTCGGTGGAAGTTCGACAGCACTCTTTCTGATTTGGCAGGTAACTAACCTATTCATTAATTACTATAGATCATAAAGTTTCGATTACCATGACAGGAGCAGATGTGGGTACTGCAGACATTTGAAGACTGAACTAGCTGATGGAAGGTCTCTCTTCTCTCTCACTTCCTCACTGCCTAGGTCCATCTATAGCTGTCTGCATATGCTTTTCAAGCACAGTTTTGATCCTGGAAGGTTAACTTGTGCAATGTGCATTTGTTGCAACAGGCGCAACATTCCCTAGGGTTCCTGTGTCCCACCTTGCAGAGTCTGGGTTGAGGTGCAGGCCCCACTGGCCATTCCAGCTTGCTGGGGACATATACTGCAGGAGGCAGCAGGTGAGGGTGGAAGCACTTGGGATCCTGACCCAGACCCTGAAGGCCCGGAGTCAGCTCCTTGATGCTGGGCAGCACCCTGGCACAACAGCAGTGTCAGAAATGTGGGGACAGAAACAGCATATGGGAAATTTTTATGTCACTCCCCTGCTGACATACTGCTCTTAAAGATGTATTTCCTTATTTGGAAAGGCAGACTGACAAACAGAGGGAGAGACCGAGCAGGAGATGGTCCATCCTGGTCTCCCTGGGGTGGGCATGGGCCTGAGTTCTCAGGCTGTCTTACTCTGGCTTCCCAGGCACCTTAGCAGGGAGCTGCATGAGAAGCAGAGCAGCTGGCAGTGGAACCCTGGCGGCCAGGGCACCTGCCCAGGATGGAAGTGGAGGCTGAACACCCTGACCATGGGGCTAGCCTGCTCCCAGCCCTTTATGTGAATTAATGGATTAGTGTGTTAATTCATTAATTATATGTAATGCATGACTTCTAGGGAAGCTTTCACATGGTAGTGATGGCAGTGCATATTGCTGGCATTTGATGACTGAAACAGCACATAGACAATTCTTCCATTCTTCTTTCTTTCTGTCTGTCTCACCGTCTGCCTTGCAAATCAACAAAATTACGCATTTTTAAAAAAATTTTGACCATTATAATTGTTTATTTGAATTTATTCTTGGATTCCTACATTTATTTGAAAGGCAGGGCTATTGAGAGCAAGAGGATCCGAGAGAAAGATCTTCTATACACTGGAGCACTCATGAGATGCCTGCAGTTTCCTGTTCTCGCTCAGGCCAAAGCTAGGAGCTTGCAAGGCAATGCAAGTGTCCCACCGATGATGGGGGTGGGGCATGGTCCAGGTCACCCTCCTCTGCTTTCCCAGTCCAGTTATCTGGGCTCTGTATGATGAGTCCAATAGCCAGGTCTCTAACCCGTGTTCATATGGAAGGCCTTGCCATAGCGTTCCCTGCTGCTTAACCTGCTTGGCCACAGCTCTGGCCCCCCAAAGCAAACTGAGGAACCTGTGGCTGGGGGTAGACATAGGGACTGGTGGGTGTGACGCTTCCTGTGATGCTCACACCCCATGTGGGAGGGCCTGGCATCCAGTGCAGGCTCTGCTCCAGTTCTGACTCCTCCCAGACACACTGTGGGAGGCAGCAGGTGAAGGACAGGGGGACTCAGTCCCTGCTGTCCACGTGGGAGACCTGGGATCAGAGAAGCAGACACAGAGAGAGAAAGGATACCTCTCATCCCAAGTTTGCCAGCACTTGCTCTGATTTAGCAGGTAAATACCCTGTGAATTAATTAATTAAGTAATTATTTACTATAGATCTTAAAGTTTTGCCTTAGTATATATCAGGAGCAGGGAGAACTTTTGGGCCTGAAGTAACTGATGCAAGATCTCTCTTGTCTCTCTCTTCGTCGCTGTCTCAGTCCATCTGTAGCTGTCTGTGGGATGCTGCCCCAGAACCTGGTGACCTGGATTCAGATCTGAGGCCTGGCTTCTACCTGGCCAAGAACTAGGTATTTCTGAAATTTGGGGAGTGAAAGGGCAGATGGGGGTTTCTGTCTGTCACCCTGTGACTCTCTACATATTATTGATTCTGTTGAAAGATATTTTTTAAAGATTTCTTTACTTATTTGAGAGGCAGAGTTACAGAGAGAGAGAGGGAGACCTGGATTCAGATCCTGTGGGTCGTTGTGTCAGTCTCACCCATAATTGGGGTTTCTGAAATCTGGGGAAGGAAAGAGCAGATGGGAGGTTTCCTTCTGTCTGTGTGTCCATTTCTGTGTCACCTTTGGTCTTGCTGCCTTTTACTGGTTGTGTCGAAAGATATATTCTTTCTTTGAACAGAGGAAAACAGAAATCAGACACAGAGAGAGAAGATATACCTCCCCACTGAAGTTCTCCAGCACCCTCTCTGTTTTTGCAGGTAAATTATCTACTAATTAATTAATTAACTACTAAGGAACCATGAGAATTGCGTCATTTGGGGGACAGCACTAGCAAATGGAAGAGCTCTTCTCTCTTGCACACTGTCAGAGTCCATTTATAGCTGCCCGTGTGGGATCCCGCCAGAGAACCTGCAGACCAGGATTCAGATACTGAGGCGTGGCTTCCGCCTGGCTCAGAACTAGGTTTACCTAACAACTGCGGAGGGAAAGAGCAGATGGCAGTTTTTGTCGGTCCATCTGTCCATCATCCTTAGTTTCTCTGACGTTTATTGATTGTGTTGAGAGATCTTTTCTTTCTGTGAAAGGCAGAGTGTCACAGAGAAGCAGAGATAGAGATAGAGACGTCTCATCCGCTGGTTCATTCCCCAAATGATCTCAGAGGCTGGGTGTGGGCCAAGCGGGAAACCAGGAGACGGGAACTGCACTGAGGTCTCTCCCTCCCTGTGGTGTGGGCCCGTGGACTTGGACCACCTTCCTCTGCCTTCTCAGGCATGGGAGCAGGGAGCTGTATCCAGAACCTGATCTCCCGGGGAATCCTCCCCTGCTCAGATACGCGTTGTGGGAGTTGCAAGCTGCACCAAATCTTTCTGCTGAAGTTTTCCTGCACTCTGTGCACTATCACAGGTAACCAAGCTATTAGCTGATAAATAAATTGCTATAGATCTTAAGGTTTTGCATTTCCATGACAGGAGTGCCATGAGGTATTGCAGAAATTGGAGACTGTACTAGCTAAGGAAGAATTCATTTCTCTCTCACTTGCTTGCTCTCTCAGTCCACCTGGGGCTAGCTGTGTCTGCTTTTATATTCTCCTTACCTTTTTTAAAAGATTTTATTTATTTAACTATTTGAGATGTAGAGTTACAGACATTGAAAGGGAGAGACAGAAAGGTCTTCCTTCCGTTGGTTCATTCCCCAAATGGCCACAATGGCTGGAGATGCACTGATCCAAAGCCAGGAGCCAGGAGATTCTTCTGGGTCTCCCATGCAGATGCAGGAGCCCAAGGACTTGAGCCATCTTCTACACTTTCCCAGGCCATAGCAGAGAGCTGGATTGGAAGAGGGGCACCTGGGACTAGAACTGGCGCCCATAAGGGATGCCAGCAACGCAGGTGGAGAATTAACCTACTGCACCAAGGCACCGGCCCATCTCCTTATCTTTTTAAAGATTTATTCAGGGGCCAGTGCAGTGGCACAATGTGTTAAAGCCCTGGCCTGCAGTGCCAGCATCCCATATAGCATCGGTTCAAGTCCCAGGTGCTCCACTTCTGACCCCCATCCTGCATATGGACCTGGTAAAACAGCACAGGATGGCACAATTCCATGGCCCACTGTATGCATGTGGGAGACCCGGAAGAAGCTTTGGCTTCTGGTTTTGGATCTACTTAGCTCCGGCAGTTGCGGCCACTGGGGAGTGAACCAACAGATGGAAGACCTCTCTCTCTCTCTCTTCCTCTTTGTGCAAATATTTAAGATAAATCTTTAAAAAATTATTTATTTATGTGAAGCAGAGAATTACAGACAGAAAATGAGAGATAGAGAAAGATCTTCCATCCACTGGATGACTCTGCCAATGGTGGTAATGAATGGGACTGCGGGGCATAACCTGGAGCCAGGAGTTTCTTCTGGGTCTCCCACATGTGTGCAGGGGCCCACGCAGACTGATAGAGAAAGACACAGAGCAGGAGATGATCCAGACTGGTACTTCCTGGGGTTGGCAAGGACCTGATTACTCAGGCTGTCTTCCTCTACCATCCCAGGCATGTTAGCAGGGAGCTGCATGAGAATCAGAGCAGGTAGCATTGGAATCCTGGCTGCCAGGGCACATACCCAGGGTAGAAGTGGAGTCTGAACACCCTGAGCCTTGGGGCCAGCCAACGCCCAGCCTTTTATGTCTATTAATGAGTTAACGAGTTAATTCATTAATTATACGCAATGTGTGACTTCTAGGGAAGCTTTTCCATGATATTGAGGGGAGTGGATATGGCTGGGATTTGGGCACTGACATAGCAGATAGAGACATCCTCTGTTCCATTCTTTACCTTTGTGTGCGTTGATGTCTGCCTTTCAAATCAGCAAAGATAAACATTTCATTGTAATTTTTGACCAGTATATTTGCTTATTTTGGGATTCCTACATTTATTTGAAATGCAGGGTTATGGAGGGCTAGAGGTCACAAACTGAAAGGAGAGAGAGCGAGAGCGAGAGAGAGAGAGAGAGAATGTTAATTGTGCCAGAGTACTCCCCAGATGGCTGCAGTAGCCTCATTGGGCCAGACTGAAGCCAGGATTCTGCAGGAGCTACCGGTTGACCCACGAGTTTGAGGGCTGGAGTCTGAGGGGACCAAGAAATCTGCCTCTGCTTTCCCAGGCAGGTAATCTTGGGGTTGGATGAAAATTGGAGCAGCCAGGACTTGAACCCATGCTTATTTGGGACACCTGTCCATAAGTGCTGCCTGCTGCTTACCCTACTTAGTCACAGCTCTACACTGCCCCCCAGAAGCAGAACTAAGGAACATGTGGCTGGGGGGTGGACATGGGGACTGGCGGGTGTGACACTTCCTGTGATGCTCACACCCCACATTGGAGGGCCTGGCATCCAGTGCAGGCTCTGCTCCAGTTCTGACTCCTCCCAGACACACTGTGGGAGGCAGCAGGTGAAGGACAGGGGAACTCAGTCCCTGCCGTCCACGTGGGAGACCTGGGATCAGAGAAGCAGACACAGGGAGAGAAAGGACACCTCTCATCCCAAGTTTGCCAGCACTCATTCTCATTTTGCAGGTAACTAGCCTGTGAATTAGTTAATTAATTAACGACTTATTTACTATGGATATTAAAGTTTGCTCTATCATGTCAGGAGGAGCAGTGGGTCCTGTGGGCATTTTGGGACCAAACTAGCTGATGCAAGATCTCTCTTCTCTCTTCATCGCTGTCTCAGTCCATCGGTAGCTGTCCTTGAGACGCTGCCACAGAACCTGGTGACCTGGATTCAGATCTGGGGCCTGGCTTCCTCCTTCCCAGTAGGTAGGTATTTCTGAAATCTGGGAGGGAAAGAGCAGGTGGGGGTTTTCTGTCTGTTTGTCAACCTGTGTCTCTTTGCGTTTTTCTTATTGTATTGAAAAATATTTTCTTTCTGTGAATGGCAGAGTGACGCAGAGAGAAGCAGAGACAGAGAAAGAGACTGCTCATCTGCCGGTTCACTCCTGAAAGCATCTCAGAGACTGAGTGGTGCCCCAGTGGGAAACCAGGAGATGGGAATGCCCTGGGGTCTCTCCCACGAGAGTGGCGTAGAAGCCAGTACTGTGACCACCTTCCTCTGCCTTCCCAGGCACGATTTAAGGAGTTGAATCAGAACCGAATCAGCTGGGACCCATCCTGCCTCAGATATGGATTTTGGGAGTTGCAAGCTGTGTAATCGCTTTCTGCCAAAGTTTGCCACTGTTCTCCTGGCTTCAGCAGGTGACAAACATATTGATTGATTGATTACTATAGGTGTTAATATTTCAAGTTACCATAACAGGGACAGTAATGCATATTGTAGGCTGTTAGGGACCAAGCTAGCTGATGAAAGTTCCCTTTTCTTTTTTTTGACAGGCATAGTGGACAGTGAGAGAGAGAGAAAGAGAGAGAGAGAGAGAGAGAGAGAGAGAGAGAGAGAGAGAGAAACGTCTTCCTTTGCCATTGGTTCACCCTCCAAAGGCCGCCACGGCCGGCGCACTGCGCTGATCTGAAGGCAGGAGCCAGGTGCTTCTCCTGGTCTCCCATGGGGTGCAAGGCCCAAGCATTTGGGCCATCCTCCACTGCACTCCCGGGCCACAGCAGAGAGCTGGCCTGGAAGAGGGGCAACCGGGACAGGATCGGTGCCCCGACCGGGACTAGAACCCGGTGTGCCGACGCTGCAAGGCGGAGGATTAGCCTACTGAGCTGCAGCGCCAGCCCAAAAGTTCCCTTTTCTCTCCCTCTTCCTTGCAGTCTCATGTATCTGTAGCTCTCTATGTGTGCCTTTCCAACACAGATAATTTTTAAGGTTTTATTTATTTATTTAAGAGGTAGAGTTACAGACAGTGAGAGGGAGGGACAGAGAGAAAGGTCTTCCATCTGCTGGTTCACTCCCCAAAAGCCAAAGAGCCAGGAGCTTCTTCCAGATGTTCCACGCAGGCAGGACCCACCAGGAAGAAGGGCGGGGCGATATGGGCAATAATTTCGATCCTCGAAGATCAAGTTGTGCGATATGCATTTGTGGAAATAGGTTGGACGTTTCTTGTGGTGGCACATCCTCCTTTTCAGAGCCTGGGGAGGTGTCCAGGCACCAGTAGCAGTGCCAGCTTGCTGGACATCTACACTGTGGGAGGTAGCAAGCAAGGTCTGGAAGCACTTGGGATCGTGATACAGATGCTGGGGTCTTGGAGTCGGTCCCTGGCACCTGGCGTAAACCAGGGCCCGAATTAGATGTTTCCGAAGTTTGGGAGATTTCTGTCAGCCTGTCTGGCACTCACAGTCTTTTTGCTTTTCTTGATTGTGTAAAAAGATATTTTCTTTCTTTGAAAGGTAGAGTGACAGAGAGAAGGAGAGAGAGAGAGAGAGAGAGCGAGCGCTCACATCCACTAGTTCATATTCCAACTGAGCAGAGATTGTTTGGTGTCGCACTGGGAAGCCAGGAGACAGGAAGTGTACCGGGGTCTCTCCAACATGAGTGGTGGTGTCCCTAGGCTTGGGCCTCCAACCTCTGCCTTCCCAGGAACGTTAGCAGGGTGCTACATGGGAACAGGAGCACCAGGAATCCTAGCTGCCTCAGATATGGAGTGCGGGAGTTGCGAGCTGCATCATTGCTTTCTGCCGAAGTTGGCCAGCACCCTCTATGCTTTGTAAGTAATTAACCTTTTATCTATTTATTCATTACTGCAGATCTTTACTGTCGCTGTACTTTGTCAAGAGCAGCAGTAGGTATTGTGGGCATTTGCAGACTGAACTAGCTAATGAAAGTTCTGTTTTCTCTCTCTATTCCTTGCTATCTACGACAATCCATAGCTACCTGTCCGTGTCTTTCAGTTACAGATAATTTGGCTCATAGAAGCTCAAGTTGTGCGATGTGCATCTTCCCACAGGTGTAACATTCCCCAGGGTGCCCGTGTCCCAACTTGCAGAACCTGGGTTGAGGTGCAGGCCCCACTGGGCATTCCAGCTTGCTGGGAACACAGACTGCAGCAGGCAGCAGGTGAAGGTGGAAGCACTTGGGATCCTGCCACAGGCCCTGGAGGTCTGCACTCAGCTCCTGGTGTCCGGCTACAGCCTAGTCTAGCACTAGTGTTTTGTGAAATGTGGGGAGGGAAATAGTGGATGGGAGGTCTCAGTCTGCCTGTTTGGTCTTTCTGTCTCAGTGTCCCTCTCCTGCTGACACAGTGCTATTAAGATTCCTTTAGTTAATTGCAAAGGCAGAGTGACAGACAGAGGGAGACAGAGCAGGACATGGTCCAAGCTGGCATTCCCTGTGGTTGGCAGGGGGCCGGAGTACCCAGGCAGTCTTCCTCTGCCTCCCAGGCGTGTTAGCAGGGAGCTGCATGAGAGGTAGAGCATCGGCAGTGGAACCCTAGCTCCTACGGCTCAAGCCCGGGATGGAAGCAGAGAGTTAACACCCTTAGCCACAAAGCTAGCCGGCTCCCAGCCTTATGTCACTTAGTAACTGAATAAATTCATTGATTGTGGGTAAAATCTGCTTCTAGTGAAGCTGTCACGTACAGGGAGGGAGTATATAGTGCTGGGATTTGGGCACTGAAACAGCACATGGGACCTCCTCCTGGTTCTCCTTGTCTGTCTCTCAGTCTGCCATTCTAACCAACAAAATTACACACTGTATTTTATTTTGACCATTAGATTTGTCTGTTTGCTCTTCCGCTGAGATTCCTGCATCCGTTTGAAGGGGAGGGTTTTTGAGAGCCAGAGGGTACAAGGTGGGAGAGGAATTGAAGCAGGACTGAGGAACGTGTGGCTGGGGGGTGGACATGGGGACTGGTGGGTGTGACGCTTCCTGTGATGCTCACACCCCGCGTGGGAGGGCCTGGCGTCCAGTGCAGGCTCTGCTCCAGTTCTGACTCCTACAAGGCACACTCTGGGAGGCAGCAGGTGAAGGACAGGGGGACTCAGTCCCTGCCGTCCACGTGGGAGACCTGGGATCAGAGAAGCAGACACAGAGAGAAAGGACACCTCTCATCCCAAGTTTGCCAGCACTTGCTCTGATGCAGGTAACTCATTAATTACTTTAGATTTTAAGTTTCACTATATCATGTCTGCCTTTTGCTTACAGTGTTGAAAAACATTTTCTTTCTGTGAATGGCAGAGTGATACAGAGAGAAGCAGAGACAGAGAGAGACAGAGGACGCTCATCTGCTGGTTCAGGCCTGAAAGGGTCTCAGAGGCTAAGTGGTGCCCCATGGGAAGCCAGGAGTGGTGAACTGCACTGGGGTCTCTCTCAAGAGAGACATAGTCACCCAGACAGGGGCCACCTTCATCAGTCTTCACAGGCACATGAGCAGGGAGCTGCATCAGAACCTGAGCCACAGGTAATCGAACCTCTCTCAGGTATGGATTGTTCCAGTTACAAGCCATATCATCGCTTTCTGCTAAATTTTGCCAGCACTGTCTCTACCTCTCCCTGGTAACTCTCCTATAAATTAATCAGCTACTATAGATCAAAAAGAGTTGTGTTACCATGACAGTATCAGCCCTGGATGTTGTGGGCATAGGGACCAAAGTTGTTGACGAAGTTCTCTTTGTCTCTGGCTCATGGTCTCATCCCATCTGTAGGTCTCTCTGTGTGTGTCTTGCAATTACAGACAGTTTTGGTCTTGGAAGCTGTAGAATGCACATTTCATGCGACAGATCTGACATTTCTAGGGATGCCCCGGACAGCCTTGCAGAGCCTAGGTTGAGGTCCATGCTCCACTGGCAATGCCAGGGTGCTGGGGATACACACTGAGGGAGGCAGCAGGTGACAGTGGGAGCACCTGGGATCCTGCCAGAGAACCTAGAGGCCTGGAGTCTGCTCCCCGAGCATGGTTCCCAGCTGGCCTGAACTAGGTGTTTCTGTATTTTAGCAGGGAAGAGCAGATGGGAGTGTTCGGTCTGTCTGTCTGTCCTTGCATCTGTCACTCTCTGCCTCTTTGCCTCTTACTGAAAGTGCTGGAAGATCTTTGCTTCCTTTGAAAGGCAGAGTGACACTAGAGAAGCAGAGACAGAAAGAAATATCTCACCCATGGGCCACTCCAAAACGGCATCAGAGTCTGGGATTGGTTCCAGTGGGAAGCAAGAGGGGAAACTGCTCTGCGGCCTCTCTCATGGGGGAGGCGGTGCAAAGGAACTTGGGCAATCCACATGGGAGACCTGGGTTCAGCTCCTGGGGACCATGACCTCAGTGTCACCCAGAACAAAGGCTTTCTGAAATCTGGGGAGGGAAAGAGCAGATGGGAGGTTTCCTTCTGTGTCCATCTCTGTGCCACCTTTGGTCTCTCTGCCTTTTACTGATTGTGTTGCAAGATATATTCTTTCTTGAACCGAGGAAAACAGAAAAATCGCACAGAGAGAAGATACACCTCCCCTATGAAGTTTTCCAGCACTCTCTCTGCTTTTGCAGGTAAGTACCTACTAATTAATTAATTAATTACTATTCATGATAACGTTTCAGTTTACCATGATGAGAGCAACCATAAGAATTGTGTCATCTGGGGACAGCACTAGCTGTGGGTACTGCTCTTCTTTCCTGCTCACTGTGCAGCCCATCTGTAGCTGTCTGTTCAGGACCCCGGAGTTCCCACAGAACCTGGAAATCAGGATTCAGATCTGGACGTGAAACAGAACCCAAATGGTATGTCTTAGCAATAGACCCTCTGGTCCTTAACCAACACAGACATTTTGATCCTGGATGGTCACGTTGTGTGATGCCCATTTGTCGTAACAAGTGCCAAATCTCCTGGGACGCCGATGCCCACTATGCAGGGCCTGGGTTGGGGTCCAGGCCCCACTGGCCATTGCAGCTTGCTGGGGACACACTGTGGAAGGCAGCAGGTGCTGCCTGAAGCACTTGGGATCCTGACCCAGAACCTGGAGGCCTGGATTCAGCTCCTGGTGCCCAGATACAGCCTGGCCCAGCACTGGGGTTTTATAAATGTGGGGAGGGAAACAGCACATGGAGATTTTCGTCTGTCAGTCTGTTTATCTCTCTGTGTCACTCTCCTGCTGACATACTGCCCTCAAAGATTTCTTTGTTTATTGGGAAGGCAGACAGAGAGGGAGACACAGAGCGGGAGGTGGTCCATCCTGGTCTCCCTGGGGTTAGCAGGGGCCCACGTACTCCCAACTGTCTTCCTCTGCTTTCCCAGGCACATTAGCAGGGAGCTGCATGAGTAGCAGAGCAGCCTGCGGTGGAACCCTAGCTGCCAGGGCACCTGCCCAGGATGGAAGTGGAGGCTGAACACCCTGACCATGGGGCTAGCCTGCTCCCTGCCCTGTAAGTCAGGTTAAGAGTCAACAAGTTAATTCATTAATTGTATATAATGTGTGACTTCTAGTAAAGCATTCACTTGATATTGAGGGGAGTGGATATGGCTGGGATTTGGGCACTGACATAGCAGACAGAGACAGCCTCTGTTCCATTCTTTATCTCTGTGTGCGTTGGTGTCTGCCTTTAAAATCAACAAAGTTATTCATTTTATTGTAATTTTTGACCAGTATATTTGCTTATTTTGGGATTCCTACATTTATTTGAAATGCAGGGTTATGGAGGGCCAGAGGTCACAGGGAGAAGGCGGGGTGGGGTGGGGGGAGACAGAGTATGTTCTTTGTGCCAGAGAACTCCCCAGATGGGCACAGTTGGTGGGCCTGGGGAAGACCGAAGCCAGGATCCTGAAGGAGCTTCCAGGTGTCCCATGAGTCTGAGGGGTGCAGACCGAGCAGACCAGGAAATCTGCTGCTGCTTTCCCAAGAAGGTAATCTGGGAGTTGGATGAAAATTTCAGCAGTCAGGTCTTGAACCCGTGCTCAGTGGGGACGCCTGGCCATAGTGCTGCCTGCTGCTTACCCTGCTTGGCCACAGCTCTGGCCCCCAGAAGCAGGACTGAGGAACGTGTGGCTGGGGGGTGGACATGAGGACTGGCAGGTGTGACGCTTCCTGTGATGCTCACACCCCACGTGGGAGGGCCTGGCGTCCAGTGCAGACTCTGCTCAAGTTCTGACTCCTCCCAGACACACTGTGGGAGGCAGCAGGTGAAGGACAGGGGGACTCAGTCCCTGCCGTCCACGTGGGAGACCTGGGATCAGAGAAGCAGACACAGGGAGAGAAAGGACACCTCTCATCCCAAGTTTGCCAGCACTCACTCTGATGCAGGTAAGTAACCTATGAATTAATTAATCAACTAATTAATTACTATGGATATTGAAGTTTGCTCTATCATGTCAGGAGAAGCAGTGGGTCCTGTGGGCATTTTGGGACCAAACTAGCTGATGCAAGATCTCTCTTGTCTCTCTCTCTCTCGTCCTCGCTATCTCAGGCCATCTGCAGCAGTCTGTGGGATGTTGCCACAGAACCTGATGACCTGGATTCAGATCTGAGGTCTTCCTTCCGATGGTTCACTCCCTAAATGGCCACAGTGACTAGAGGTGCAGTACAATGCTGGAGCTGCAGTGATCAAAGCCAGGAACCAGGAACTGCTTCTGGGTGTTTTACGTGGGTGCAGGGGCCCAAGGATGGAGGCCATCTCCTACTGCTTTCCCAGGCCATAACAGAGAGCTGGATTGGAAGTGGAGCAGCCGGGACTTGAACCGGCAGCCATATGAGATGCCCCACTGCAGGCGGCAGCTTCAGCTCCTATGCCACGGTGCCAGCCCCTGTGTGTGCCTTTTAAATGCAGACAGTTTTGGTACTGAAAGGTCAAGTTGTGTGAAGCACATTTGTAGCAACAGTTCTGCTATTTCATGGGATGCCCCTGTCCCACCTTGCAGAGCCTGGGTTGGGGTCCAGGCCCCACTGGCCATTCCAGCTTGCTGGGGATACACACTGAGGGAGGCAGCAGGTGACAGCTGAAGCACTTGGGATCCTGCCACAGACCCTGGAGGCCTGGAGTCAGCTCCTGAGGCCTGGCTTCAACCTGGCCCAGAGCTAAGTGTTCCTGAAATTGGGCTGGGACCGAGGAGGTGGGAGGTTTCTGTCTGTTGACCTGTCTGTCTCCCTCTGTCGCTCTGCCTTTTATTGATTGTGTTGAGAAATTTTCTTTCTGTGAAAGACAGAGGGACACAGAGAGAAGGAGAGACAGAGAGAGAAAGAGAGGTCTCATCTGCTGATTCATTCACTGAATGATCAGAGGTTGGGGGGCGGGGTGTCCAGTGGGAAGCCAGGAACAGAAACTGTACCACGGACTCTCCCATGTGAATGGCAATGTCCCACGTGGGCCGCCTTCCTCTTTCTTCCCAGGTAACTTGGCATGGAGTTGCAAGGGAACTGGTGCCCCAGGAATGCACCCCCATCTCAGTTAAGGATTGTGGGAGTTGTAAGCTGCGTCATCGCTTTCTGAGGAAGATCGCCAGCACGCTCTCTGCTTTTGCAGGTAACTAACCACCTAATTAATTAATTAATTACTATAGATCCTAAAGTTTCACGTTACTCTGACAGGAGCAGCAGTAGCTTTTGTGGGCATTGGGGACTGAAACAGCTGATGGAAGATCTGTTTTTTCTCTCTCTTCCTCACTGTCTCAGTCCTTCTGTAGCTTGGTGTCTGTGTGTGCCTTTCAAGTACAATTTTGATCCTGAAAGGTGAAATTGGGCGATATGCGTTTGTTTCAATAGTTCTGCTGCTTCTTAGCGTACCAGCGCCCCACCTTATAGAGGCTGGATTGAGGTCCAGACCCTACTGGCCATTCCAGCTTGTTGGGACACACCCTGCCTGCAGGAGGCAGCAGGTGATGGGTGAAGCCCTTGGGATCCTGACACAGACCTGGAGGCCTGGTGTCAGCTCCTGGCACCGGGCAACACCCTGGCCCAGCACGAGTGGTCTCAGCGATGTGGGGAGAAACACAGACCATGGGAGATTCCGGTCTGTTGGTGTGTCTCCCTGTGTCCCCCTTGGTGACATATTGTGCTTTGAGATTTCTATCCTTATTTGGAAAGGCATAGTGACAGAAGGAGTGCCAAGGGGAGCAGGAGATGGTGCATCCTGGTCTCCCCTTGGGGTGACAGGGGCCTGAGCACTCCAGCAACCTTCTGCTGCCTTTTCAGGCATGTTAGCAGAGTGATACATGGGACGCAGTGCAGCCAGCAGTGGAACCCCGGATACCAGGGCAGCCAGGGTTGGAAGTGGAGGCTTAGCACCCTGAGCTATGGGGCTAGCCATCTCCCCACTTTTTATGTCACTTAATGAATAAATGATTTAATTCTTTATTTACAGGGAAAACATGACTTCTAGGGAAGCTTACACCTGACAAGGGTGGCAGTACATATTCCTGGCATTTGTGGACATAAATAGCACAGAGAGAATTTTTCTGTTCTGTTCCCCTTTCTCTCTGTCTTGTTGTCTGCTTTTCAAATCAACAGGCTCATGCATTTTATTTTAGTTTTGAACATACATTTGCTTATGTGATCTTCCTTGGAGATTCTACAGTTAGTTGAAAGTCAAGTTTATTGAGAGCCAGAGGGTGACACAGAGAGAGAGATAGAGAGAGAGAGAGAGAGAGAGCGAGCAATCTTCAATGTGCCTGAGCAGTCCCCAGATGGCTGCAGGTGCATGGGGTAGGCAAGTCGAAGCCAGGAGCCTGGAAACTATCCTGGTGTCCAGTGAGCTTAGTGTGGGGGTGGCAGAGGCCCCTGAACATCCTCTGCTGCTCTTCCAGGTGCATTATCTGGGAGCCGGATGACGAGTCCAGCAGCCGGAACTCAAACTCGTGCTCACAGTGGTTGCCTGGCCCCAGGCCCGGCTACTCCTTATCCTGCCTGGTTCATCCCGGGCCCCAGAAGCAGGACTGAGAAACATGCAGGTGATGTATGGGCATGTGGTCTAGGGGTCTGATACTTCCTGTGAGGCCCACAGCCCACACCGGAGGGCCTGACTTCCTGTCCTGGCTCTGTTCCAATCCCAGTATCCCAGCCAGACACACAGTGGGAGGCAGCAGGTGAGGGGCAATGCAACTGGGTCCCTGCCACCCACATGGGAGACCTGGATTCAGCCTCTGGTAGGGTGGTGGGGTATGGCATCAATGTCGCCCAGAACAAGGGGTTTCTGCTAAATGAGGAGGGAAGGAAAAGCTGGGAGGTTTCGTTTTTGTCTGTCCAACTGTATTTCACTCTAGTTCCCTCTAACTTTTATATATTGTGTTGAAAGATATTTTCTTTCTACGAAAGACAGAGAGAGAGAATTAGACAGAGGAAGAGACCTGTCATCTGTTGGATCACACTACAGGGGCTTTCAGAGGCTGTATGGGGTCCCAGTAGGAAGCCAGGAGACAAGAACTGCAACAGGGTGTCTCCCATGTGGGTGTCTGGCGTCCATGGACATGGACCACCTTCCTCTGCCTCCCCAGGCACGTTAACATGGAGCTGCAAAGGGAACTGGGGCTGCTGGGAATCCACTCCTGCTCAGATAAGGATTGCAGGAGGTGCAAGCTGCATCATGGCTTTCTGCCCATGTTCACCACTACTCTTCTGGCTTCAGCAGGTGGCAGAAATCTTGATTGATGAATTAATTGAATGACTGATTGATTAGTAAAGGCCATAATGTTTCCCACTAGCATAACAGGAGGGTTAGTGGGTATTTCAGTCTGGGGACCAAGCCAGCTGATGAAACTTCCCTTTTCTCTCTCTCTTCCTTGCAGTCTCAGTGCATCGGTAGCTCTCTAGGTGTGCCTTTCCTACACAGATAATTTTCATCCTTGATGATCAAGATGTGCGATGTGCACTTGTGGAAACAGATCCAACATTGCCTGTGCTGACACGTCCTACCTTGCAGAGCCTGGGGAGGGGTCCAGTCTCCACTGACAATGCCAGCTAGCTGGGGGTACACACTGCGGGAGGCAGGAGGTGACAGTTGAAGCACTTGGGATCCTGACACAGACCCTGAGGCCTGGAGTAAGCTCCTGTGGCCTGGCTTCCACCGGGCCGCAAATCAGATGTCTCTGAAGTTTGGGAGATTTCTGTCTGCCAGGCTGTTTGTTTTTACTGATTGTATTGGAAGATGTTTTCTTTCTTTGAAAGGCAGAGTGACAGAGAGAATCAAAGAGAGAGAGAGAGAGAGAGAGACAGAGAGAGTGAGACAGAGAGAGAAATAGACTTTGCATCTGCTGGTTCACATCCCAAATGGGCAGAGATAGGCTGGGTTTCCAGTGGGATGCCAGGAGACTGCAGCTGTACTGGGGTCTCTCCAACATGAGTGGTGGTATCGCAAGACTTTGGCCTCCTTCCTCTGCCTTACCAGGCACGTTAGCAGGCAGCTCCATGGGAACAGGAGAACTGAAATCCAACCTGCCTCAGATATGGACTGTGGGAGATTCAGGCTGCACATCACTTTCTGCGGAAGTTGGCCATCACCCTCTTTGTTTTGTAAGTAATTAACCTATTAATTAATTAATTCCTGTCTATCAGAAAATCTTGTCTTAATTCGAAAAGATCTTTTGTAGGAATTGCAGGCATTTGGGGACTGAACTAGCCGGCGGAAGTTCTATTTTTTCTCTTTCTGGCTCTCTCTGACAATCCATGGCTACTTCTTTGTGTCTTTCAGTTACAGATAATTTGGATCCTAGAAGGTCAAGTTGTGCAGTGTGCATCTATTCCAACAGGTGAAACATGTCTTGGATGCCCGTGTCCCAACTTGCAGAGCCTGGGTTGAGGTGCAGGCCCCAGTGGCCATTCCAACATGCTGGAGACACACACTGCAGGAGGCACAGGTGTGGGCAGAAGCACTTGGGATCCTGCCACAGAGCCTGGAGGCCTGGAGTCAGCTCCTGGTGCCCTGGTGCATGGCTAGAGCCCAGCCCAGCACTAGTGTTTTGAGAAATGTGGGGAGGAAAATTGCAGATGGGAATTTCGGTCTCCATGTAGGTCTTTCTGTCTCAGTGCCCCTCTCCTGGTGACAACCCTTCCTTAATATGTCTTTCCTCAATTGAAAAGGCAGAGCGATAGACAGAGGGAGACAGGCATGACATGGTCCAAAGCGGTATTCCCTGTGGTTGGCAGGGGACAGAAGTACCCGGGCTGTCTTCCTCTGGCTCCCCAGGCACGTTAGCAGGGAGCTGCATGAGAGGCAGAGCATCAGCTGTGGAACCCCAGCTCCTACGGCTCATGCACGGGTCGGAAGCAGAGAGTTAACACCCTCAGCCACGGAGCTAGCCGGCTCCCAGCCTTACATCACTTCATTGCTGAATAAATTCATTAATTGTGAGTAAAAAGTGCATTCCAGTGGAGCTGTCACATACAGGGAGGGAGTGCGTACTGCCGGGATTTGGGGACTGAACCAGCACATAGGACTGCCTCTGTTTTGGTTTTCCTTGTCTGTCTGTCTGTCTCCCAGTCTATCCAACAAAATCATGCACCGTATTGAAATTTTGACCATTATATTTGTCTGTTTGCTCCTCCTCTGAGATTCCTGCATCCATTTGAAAGGCAGGGTTGTTGAGAGCCAGAAGGTCCCAAAGTGGGAGAGGGACAGCTGTCTTCGATGTGCCAGAGCCCTCCCCAGCTGCCTGCAGTTGCCTGGGCTTCATCTGGCTGAAGCCAGGAGCCCACAAGACCATTCAGAACTCCCAGGACGGTGTTGGGCAGCCCACGGATCAAGCCATCCTCCGCTGACTTCCAAGCGCATTCTCTGTGAGCTGTATGCCAAGTGGTGCAGCCGTTACTCAAACTCACGCTCAAATGGGCTGCCTGGCCACAGCGCCAGTTTCTCATTAACTTGCCTCACCAGGACTCTGGGCACAAGAAGCAGAACGGAGGAACATGCAGCTCGGGGTGTTCCTGACCTCTGGCCAGTGTGACACTTCCTGTGATGCTCACACCCCACGTGGGAGGGCCTGGCTTCCAGTGCAGGCTCTGCTCCAGTTCTGACTCCTGCCCAGACACACTGTGGGAGATCGCAGGTGACAGTCAGAGGAATTGGGTCCCTGCCACCACGTGGGAGACCTAGATTCAGCTCCTGGGGGCCATGACATCATTGTGCCCAGAACGAGGGGTTTCTGAAATCTGGGGAGGGAAAGAGCAGGTGGGGAGTTTCCTTCTGTCTTTCCATCTCTGTGTCACCTTTGGTCTCTCTGATTTTACTGACTGTGTTGAAAGATATTTTCGTTCTTTGAACAGCAGAGGAAAACAGAGAAATCCAACACAGAGAGAGAAGATATACCTCCCCTGCGAAGTTTACCTGCACTCTCTCTGCTTTTGAGGCAACTAAGCTATTTATTGATAAATACATTACTATAGATCTTAACGTTTTGCATCTCCATGACAGGGACAGCATTGGGTATTGAGGACATTTGGAGGCTGAACTAGCTAATGAAGATCTCTTTTCTCTCTCTCTTCCTTGCTCTCTCAGTCTATCTGGAACTAGCTCTGGGTTTCTATTCTCCTTTTCTTTTTAAAGATTTATTCAGGGGCCAAGGCTGTGGCACAGTGGGTTACAGCCCTGACCTGAAGTGCTGGCATCGCATATATGTGCTGGTTCAACTACTGGATGCTCTACTTCTAACCAGCACCCTGCTAATGCACCTGGGAAAGCAGCATGGGATGGCTCAAAGCATTGCCCACTGTACACTCATCAGAGACCCTCATGAAACTCTTGGTTTCTGGCTTCAGATAGCCTTAGCTCCAGGCACTGCGGCCACTGGGGACTGAACAAATGGATAGAAGACCTCTCTCTCTCTCTCTCTCTCTCTCTCTCTCTCTCTACCTCTATCTCTCTCTCTGTCTTTATCACACTCTGCAACTCTTTCAAATAAATAAAATAAAGCTTTAATAAATTATTCATTTATATGAAAGAGTTACAGACAGAAAAGGGGGGACAGAGAGAGAGGGAGATCTTCCATCCACTGGATGACTCTGCAAATGATGGTAATGAATGGGACTGTCAGGCCAAGCCAGGTGTTTCTTCCGGGTCTGCCATGTCGGTGTGGTGACCCAGGGGCTTTGACTGTGTTCCAGTGCTTTACCAGGCTCATTAGCAGGCACCTGGATCAGAAATGGAGCAGTCTGGACTCGAACCAGAACCCAAATGGTATGCCTTGGCTGTGATCCACAGCTTCCCCTTCTGTGCCACAGCAGCAGACCCTCTGTGTGCTTTTAAAATACAAACACTTTTGATCTGGAAGGTCAAGTTGCGTGATGCTCATTTGTGGTAACAAGTCCCATATTTCTTGGGACACCCATATCCTAGCTTGCAGAGCCTGGGTTGGGGTCAAGGCCTCACTCATAAATCCAGCTTGCTAGGGACACACACACTGTGGGAAGCAGCAGGTGCTGCTTGAAGCACTTGGGATCCTGACCCAGATCCCAGAGACCTGGATTCAGCTCCTGGTGCCCGGCTACAGCCTGGCCCAGCACTGGGGTTTTATAAATGTGGGGAGGGAAACAGCACATGGAGATTTTCGTCTGTCAGTCTGTTTATCTCTCTGTGCCACTCTTCTGCTGACATACTGCCCTCAAAGATGTCTTTCTTTAATTGGAAAGGCAGACTGAGAGACAAAGGGAGAGTAGAGCAGGAGATGGTCCATCCTGGTCGCCCTGAGGTTGGCAGGGGTCCTAGTACTGGGGTCTTTTCCTCTGGCTTACCCAGGCACGTTAGCTGGGAGCTGCATGAGTAGCAGAGCAGCCTGCGGTGGAACCCTGGCTGCCAAGGCACCTGCCCAGGATGGAATTGGAGGCTGAACATCCTGACCATGGGGCTAGCCTGCTCCCTGCCTTTTACGTGTGTTAATGAGTTCATTATATGTAATGCACAACTTTAGTAAAGATTTTACATGGTAGGATGGCAGTGGATACTGCTGGATTTGGGGACAGAAATAGCAGATAGAGGCATCCTCTGTTCTGTTCCTCTTCCTCTTTGTCTGACTCACTGTCTGCTTTTAACAGCAACAAATCAGCCCTCTCTTAAGTTTTGGCCATTACATTTGCTTATTTTTGGATCCTACATTTATTGAAAGGCAGGGTTATGGAAGGCCAGAAAGAAAGTGAGTGAGAGACAGAGAGATAGAGATAGAGAGAGAGAGAGAGAGAAAGATAGATAGATAGATAGATAGATAGATAGATAGATAGATATAGAGAGATCTTATTTGTGCCAGAGCATGCCCCAGATGACTGCAATAGCCTGGTCATGGCCAGAATGAAGCCAGGATCCTGCAAGAGCATCGGGTTTCCCAAAGTTTGAGGGCTAGAGTTGAATGGACCAGGAAATCTGCTGATTTCCCGAGCACATAATCTGGTAATTGGATGACAAGTTGAGCAGCCAGGACTTGAACCTGTGCTCAGTGGGGATGCCTGGCCATAGTGTTGCCTACTGCTTACCCTGCTTAGCCACAGCTCTGGCCCCCAGAAGCAGGACTGAGAAAGGCGTGGCTGGGGATGGACTTGTGGACTGGTCAGTGTGACACTTCCTGTGATGCTCACACTCCACGTGGGAGGGCCTGGAGTCCAGTGCAGGCTCTGCTCCAGTTCTGACTCCTCCCAGACACACTGTGGGAGGCAGCAGGTGAAGGACAGGGGGACTCAGTCCCTGCCGTCCACGTGGGAGACCTGGGATCAGAGAAGCAGACACAGAGAGAGAAAGGACACCTCTCATCCTAAATTTGCCAGCACTCACTCCGATGCAGGTAAGTAACCTGTGAATTAATTAATCAACTATTTAATTACTTTATATTTTAAGTTTTGCTATATCACATCAGGAGCAGCAGCGGGTCTGTGGGCATTTTGGGCCTGAACTAGCTGATGCAAGATCTCATCTCTCTTGTCTCTCTCTTCCTTGCTGTTCAGTCCATCGGTAGCTGTCCTTGGGATGCTGCCACAGAACCTGGTGACCTGGATTCATATCTGGGGCCTGGCTTCCTCTGGCCCAGTAGGTAGGTATTTCTGAAATTTGGGGAGGGGAAGAGCAGATGGGAATCATTTTTCTGTCTGTCACTCCATGTCTCTGCATATTATTGATTCTGTTGAAAGTCATTTTTTAAAGATTTATTTGCTAATGGGAATGGTAGAGTTAGAGTGAGAGGTTGGGACAGAAAAAGCTTCCATCTGCTTGTTCACTCCTCAGATGTCCACAGCTGCTGTTGCTGCATCGATGTGAAGCCAGCACAGAGGAGCTCCCACCAGGTCTCCCACATGGGTGCAGGGACCCAAGCACGTGGGCCATGTTCCTCTGGGTTGCCATGCCATAAGCAGAGAGCTGGATCAGAAGAGGAGCAGCCAGGACATGAACTGGCACCCATGTGGGAGGCTGGCTCCTCAGGCAGAGGGTTAACCCACCATGTCACAGCACCGGCCCCAGAAGATACTTTCATTGGAAGGCCAAGTGACACAGAGAGAAGCATACACAGAGAGAGAAAGAGACCTCTCAACTGCTGGTTCACTCCCTCAATGTCAAGTGAGAAGCCAGGAGTCGGGAATTGCGCTGGGTCTCTCCCAAGTGAGTGGCCTAGACCCAAGGACTGGGGCCACTTTCCTCTGCCTTTCCAGGCACATTAGCAGGTGGCTGCATCAGAACCTGAGTCACAGGTAATTGAACCCTGTCCCAGGTATGTATTGTCCAAGTTACAAGCCAGATCATCACAATCCGATGATGTTTGCCAGCACTCTGTCTGCTTTCCCAGGTAACTATCCCATCAATTTTATTAATTACTATTGATCAGAAAGTTTTGTTTTACCATGACTGGAACAGAATATTACAGGCATTTGGGGACTGAACCTGCTGATGGAAGGCCTTTTTTCTTTCTTGCTCACTGTCTCAGTGTATCTGTAGCTGTTTTCAATGTGTGTTTCTCTTTATTTAAGATTTATTTATTTATTTGAAAGGTGGAGCTACAGGGAGGCATGTGCAGAGAGAGACAGAGAAGTCTTCCACCCAATGGTTCACTCCCCAAGCTGCCACAATGGCCAGAGCTGTGGTGCAATGGCTGGAGCTGCATTGATCCAAAGCCAGGAGCCAGGAAATTCTTCTGGGTGTCCCACATGGGTGCTAGTGCCCAAGGACTTGGGCCATCTTCTACTGCTTTCTCAGGCCATAGCAGAGAGCTAGGGGGAAGTGCAGGAGCTGTAACTTGAACGGGCAGCCCTATGGAATGCCCCAATGCAAGAGGTGCCTTTATCTGCTATGCCACGGTGCCAGCCCCTGCATGTGCCTTTCAATACAGACAGTTTTGATACTGAAAGGTAAAGTTGTGTGATGCATATAAACTTGGGCAGGGAAAGAGCAGGTGGGAGGTTTCTGTCTGTTGATCTGTCTCCCTCTGTCGCTCTGCCTTTTATTGATTGTGTTGAGAAATTTTCTTTCTGTGAAAGACAGAGGGACACAGAGAGAAGCAGAGACAAGGAGAGAAAGAGGTCTCATCTGCTGATTCATTCACTGAAATGTCAGAGGTTGGGTGTGGTGCTAGTGGGAAGCTCGCAAACAGAAACTGTACCACGGACTCTCCCATGTGAATGGCAATGTCCCAGGGATTTGGGCAACCTTCCTCTTTCTTCCCAGGCACGTTAGCTGGGAGCTGCATAGGATCCAGAGCACCAGGAATGCACCCCCATCTCAGTTAAGGATTGTGGGAGTTGTAAGCTGCGTCATCGCTTTCTGAGGAAGATCGCCAGCACCCTCTCTGCTTTTGCAGGTAACTAACCACCTAATTAATTAATTAATTACTATAGATCCTAAAGTTTCACTTTACTCTAACAGGAGCAGCAGTACCTTTTTGGGCATTGGGGACTGAAACAGCTGATGGAAGATCTGTTTTTTCTCTCTCTTCCTCACTGTCTCAGTCCTTCTGTAGCTTGGTGTCTGTGTGTGCCTTTCAAGTACAATTTTGATCCTGAAAGGTGAAATTGGGCGATATGCGTTTGTTTCAATAGTTCTGCTGCTTCTTAGGGTACCAGCGCCCCACCTTATAGAGCCTGGGTTGAGGTCCAGACCCTACTGGCCATTTCAGCTTGTTGGGACACACCCTGCCTGCAGGAGGCAGCAGGTGATGGGTGAAGCCCTTGGGATCCTGACATAGACCTGGAGGCCTGAATTCAGCTCATGGTGCAGGGCTACAGCGTGGCCCAGTCCTGGGGGTTTTACAAATGTGGGGCAGGAAACAGCAAATGGAGATTTTCATCTATCTGTCAGTCTGTTTATCTCATTGTGTCACCCTCCTGCTGACACACTGCCCGCAAAGGTTTCTTTCCTTAATTGGAAAGGCAGACTGACATACAAGGGAGACACAAAGCAGGAGATGGTTCATCCCGGTCTCGCCAGGGTTGGTAAGAGCCTGATTACTAGGGCTTTCCTCCTCTAGCTTCCTAGGCACGTTATCAAGGAGCTGTATGAGGAGCAGAGCAGCCGGCAGTGGAACCCTGGCGGCCAGGGCACCTGCCCAGGATGGAAGTAGATGCTGAACACTCTGAGCCTTAGGGCTAGCCTGCTCCCAGACCTTTATGTCACTTAATGAGTACATTATATGTAATGTACAGCCTCTAGTGAAGATATTACATGATAGGTGTGGCAGTGGATATCGCTAGGATTTGGGGATTGAAATAGCAGATAGACATCTTCTGTACCGGTCCTCTGCCTCTTTGTCTGACTCACTGTCTCCTTTCACATCTAAAGATTAGATTTTTCTTAAGTTTTGTTCATTATATTTGCTTATTTTTGGATACTACATTTATGGAAAGGCAGGTTTATGGAGGGCCAGAAAGTCCCAAAGTAAGTGAGAGACAGAGACAGAGACAGACAGACAGACACACACACACACACACACACAGAGGGAGAGAGGGAGAGAAGGAGAGAGGGAGAGAGAGAGAAAATCTTCTTTGTGCCAGAGCACTCCCCAGATGACTGCAGTTGCCTGGGCTGAAGCCAGGATCCTGCAGGAGCACCCGGGTGACCCGAGAGTTTGAGGGCTGGAGTCCGAGTGGACCAAGAAATCTGCCTCTGCTTTCCCAGGCAGGTAATCTGGGACTTGGATGACAAGTTGAGCAGCCAGGACTTGAACCCATGCTCATTTCGGATGCATAAGCCAGGCCCCAGGATCTGAATCCTGGTCTGCAGGTTCTGTGGCAGGATCCCACTCAGACAGCTGCAGATGGACTGTGACTGTGAGAGGAGTGAAGAACCTTCCACCAGCTAGTGCTGTCCCCAGATCCGCAATCCTCATGGTTGCTTAGTAATTAATTAATTAATTAATTAGTAGGTAATTTACCTGCAAAAGCAGAGAGAGTGCTGGGGATAGTTGCAGGGGGAGGAATATCTTTTCTCTCTGTCTGATTTCTCTGCTTTCCTCTGCTGTTCAAAGAAAGAAAATACCTTTCAACACAGTCAGTAAAAGGCAGCAAGAACAAAGGTGACGCAGAGACGGACAGACAGACAGAAGAAAAACTCCCATCTGCTCTTTCCCTCTCTAGATTTTGGAAACCCCTAGTTCTGGCCGAGAATATAGTCATGGCCCCCAGGAGCAGAAACCAGGTCTCCCACATGGTAGCAGGGACCAAATTCCTCTGACTGTCACCTGCGACCTTCCATAGTGTGTCTGGGCAGGAGTCAGAACTGGAGGATACTGGACTGGAAGCCAGGCCCTCCCATGTATGGTCTGAGCATCACAGGAAGTATCAGAGCCTCCAGAGCCACATCCACCCCCCAGCTCATGGTCCCCCGTCCTGCTTCTGGTGCCCGAGTCATGGTGAGGCAGGTAAATGAGAAACTGGCACCGTGGCCAGGCAGCCCATTTGAGCATGGGTTTGAATAACGGCTGCTCCACTGGCATACAGCTCACAGAGAATGCACCTGGAAATCAGCAGAGGACAACCAGGATCCATGGACTCCGTGACACCCTCAGTCGACACCCGATGGCCCTGTGGGCTCCTGGCTTCAGCCAAACTCAGCCCAGGCAACTGCAGGCAGCTGGGGAGGGCTCTGGCACATCGAAGACAGCTGTCCCTCTCCCACTTTGGGACCATCTGGCTCTCATACCCTGCCTTTTGAATGGATGCAGGAATCTCAGAGGAAGAGCAAATAGATAAATATAATGGTCAAAATTAAAATACAGTATGCAATTTTGTTGGTTTGGATGGCAGAGAGAAAAGAAGAACTAGAAAGGGAGGCGGTCCTATGTGCTGGTTCAGTCCCCAAATCCCAACAGTATGCACTCCCTCCCTATATGTAACAGCGTCACTGAAAGACAGATTTTACCCACAATCAATGAATTTATTCAGCAATTAAATGACATAAGGCTGGGAGCCGGCTAGCTCCGTGGTTGAGGGTGTTAACTCTCTGCTTCTGACCCGTGCATGAGCCGTAGGAGCTGGGGTTCCATTGCTGATGCTCTGCCTCTCATGCAGCTCCCTGCTAACATGCCTGGGAAGCCAGAGGAAGACAGCCCGGGTACTCCTGCCCCCTGCCAACCACAGGGAATACCACTTTGGACCATGTCATGCCTGTCTCCCTCTGTCTGTCACTCTGCCTTTGCAATTAACAAAAGAAATCTTAATGAATACAATCAGTAAAAACAAACAGCCTGACAGACAGAAATGTCCCAAACTTCAGAGACATCTGATTTGCAGCCCGGTGGAAGCCAGGCCACAGGAGCTTACTCCAGGCCTCAGGGTCTGTGTCAGGATCCCAAGTGCTTCAACTGCCACCTCCTGCCTCCCGCAGTGTGTACCCCCAGCTAGCTGGCATTGTCAGTGGAGACTGGACCCCTCCCCAGGCTCTGCAAGGTAGGACGTGTCAGCACAGGCAATGTTGGATCTGTTTCCACAAGTGCACATCGCACATCTTGATCATCAAGGATGAAAATTATCTGTGTAGGAAAGGCACACCTAGAGAGCTACCGATGCACTGAGACTGCAAGGAAGAGAGAGAGAAAAGGGAAGTTTCATCAGCTGGCTTGGTCCCCAGACTGAAATACCCACTAACCCTCCTGTTATGCTAGTGGGAAACATTATGGCCTTTACTAATCAATCAGTCATTCAATTAATTCATCAATCAAGATTTCTGCCACCTGCTGAAGCCAGAAGAGTAGTGGTGAACATGGGCAGAAAGCCATGATGCAGCTTGCACCTCCTGCAATCCTTATCTGAGCAGGAGTGGATTCCCAGCAGCCCCAGTTCCCTTTGCAGCTCCATGTTAATGTGCCTGGGAAGGCAGAGGAAGGTGGTCCATGTCCATGGACGCCTGACACCCACATGGGAGACACCCTGTTGCAGTTCTTGTCTCCTGGCTTCCTACTGGGACCCCATACAGCCTCTGAAAGCCCCTGTAGTGTGATCCAACAGATGACAGGTCTCTTCCTCTGTCTGATTCTCTCTCTCTGTCTTTCGTAGAAAGAAAATATCTTTCAACACAATATATAAAAGTTAGAGGGAACTAGAGTGAAATACAGTTGGACAGACAAAAACGAAACCTCCCAGCTTTTCCTTCCCTCCTCAATTAGCAGAAACCCCTTGTTCTGGGCGACATTGATGCCATACCCCACCACCCTACCAGAGGCTGAATCCAGGTCTCCAACGTGGGTGGCAGGGACCCAGTTGCATTGCCCCTCACCTGCTGCCTCCCACTGTGTGTCTGGCTGGGATACTGGGATTGGAACAGAGCCAGGACAGGAAGTCAGGCCCCCCGGTGTGGGCTGTGGGCCTCACAGGAAGTATCAGACCCCTAGACCACATGCCCATACATCACCTGCATGTTTCTCAGTCCTGCTTCTGGGGCCCGGGGTGAACCAGGCAGGATAAGGAGTAGCCGGGCCTGGGGCCAGGCAACCACTGTGAGCACGAGTTTGAGTTCCGGCTGCTGGACTCGTCATCCGGCTCCCAGATAATGCACCTGGAAGAGCAGCAGAGGATGTTCAGGGGCCTCTGCCACCCCCACACTAAGCTCACTGGACACCAGGATAGTTTCCAGGCTCCTGGCTTCGACTTGCCTACCCCATGCACCTGCAGCCATCTGGGGACTGCTCAGGCACATTGAAGATTGCTCGCTCTCTCTCTCTCTCTCTCTCTATCTCTCTCTCTGTGTCACCCTCTGGCTCTCAATAAACTTGACTTTCAACTAACTGTAGAATCTCCAAGGAAGATCACATAAGCAAATGTATGTTCAAAACTAAAATAAAATGCATGAGCCTGTTGATTTGAAAAGCAGACAACAAGACAGAGAGAAAGGGGAACAGAACAGAAAAATTCTCTCTGTGCTATTTATGTCCACAAATGCCAGGAATATGTACTGCCACCCTTGTCAGGTGTAAGCTTCCCTAGAAGTCATGTTTTCCCTGTAAATAAAGAATTAAATCATTTATTCATTAAGTGACATAAAAAGTGGGGAGATGGCTAGCCCCATAGCTCAGGGTGCTAAGCCTCCACTTCCAACCCTGGCTGCCCTGGTATCCGGGGTTCCACTGCTGGCTGCACTGCGTCCCATGTATCACTCTGCTAACATGCCTGAAAAGGCAGCAGAAGGTTGCTGGAGTGCTCAGGCCCCTGTCACCCCAAGGGGAGACCAGGATGCACCATCTCCTGCTCCCCTTGGCACTCCTTCTGTCACTATGCCTTTCCAAATAAGGATAGAAATCTCAAAGCACAATATGTCACCAAGGGGGACACAGGGAGACACACCAACAGACCGGAATCTCCCATGGTCTGTGTTTCTCCCTACATCGCTGAGACCACTCGTGCTGGGCCAGGGTGTTGCCGGTGCCAGGAGCTGACACCAGGCCTCCAGGTCTGTGTCAGGATCCCAAGGGCTTCACCCATCACCTGCTGCGTTGTGTCCCAACAAGCTGGAATGGCCAGTAGGGTCTGGACCTCAATCCAGCCTCTATAAGGTGGGGCGCTGGTACCCTAAGAAGCAGCAGAACTATTGAAACAAACGCATATCGCCCAATTTCACCTTTCAGGATCAAAATTGTACTTGAAAGGCACACACAGACACCAAGCTACAGAAGGACTGAGACAGTGAGGAAGAGAGAGAAAAAAACAGATCTTCCATCAGCTGTTTCAGTCCCCAATGCCCACAAAAGCTACTGCTGCTCCTGTCAGAGTAACGTGAAACTTTAGGATCTATAGTAATTAATTAATTAATTAGGTGGTAAGTTACCTGCAAAAGCAGAGAGGGTGCTGGCGATCTTCCTCAGAAAGCGATGACGCAGCTTACAACTCCCACAATCCTTAACTGAGATGGGGGTGCATTCCTGGGGCACCAGTTCCCTTGCAACTCCATGCCAAGTTACCTGGGAAGAAAGAGGAAGGCGGCCCACGTGGGACATTGCCATTTACATGGGAGAGTCCGTGGTACAGTTTCTGTTCCTGGCTTCCCACTGGACACCCCCCCCCCAACCTCTGATCATTCAGTGAATGAATCAGCAGATGAGACCTCTCTTTCTCTCTCTGTCTCTGCTTCTCTCTGTGTCCCTCTGTCTTTCACAGAAAGAAAATTTCTCAACACAATCAATAAAAGGCAGAGCGACAGAGGGAGACAGACAGATCAACAGACAGAAACCTCCCACCTCCTCGGTCCCAGCCCAATTTCAGGAACACTTAGCTCTGGGCCAGGTTGAAGCCAGGCCTCAGGAGCTGACTCCAGGCCTCCAGGGTCTGTGGCAGGATCCCAAGTGCTTCAGCTGTCACCTGCTGCCTCCCTCAGTGTGTATCCCCAGCAAGCTGGAATGGCCAGTGGGGCCTGGACCCCAACCCAGGCTCTGCAAGGTGGGACAGGGGCATCCCATGAAATAGCAGAACTGTTGCTACAAATGTGCTTCACACAACTTGACCTTTCAGTACCAAAACTGTCTGCATTTAAAAGGCACACACAGGGGCTGGCACCGTGGCATAGGAGCTGAAGCTGCCGCCTGCAGTGGGGCATCTCATATGGCTGCCGGTTCAAGTCCCGGCTGCTCCACTTCCAATCCAGCTCTCTGTTATGGCCAGGGAAAGCAGTAGGAGATGGCCTCCATTGCTGGGCCCCTGCACCCACGTAAAACACCCAGAAGCAGTTCCTGGTTCCTGGCTTTGATCACTGCAGCTCCAGCCATTGTACTGCACCGCTAGTCATTGTGGCCATTTAGGGAGTGAACCATCGGAAGGCAGACCTCAGATCTGAATCCAGGTCATCAGGTTCTGTGGCAACATCCCACAGACTGCTGCAGATGGCCTGAGATAGCGAGGACGAGAGAGAGAGAGACAAGAGAGATCTTGCATCAGCTAGTTTGGTCCCAAAATGCACACAGGACCCACTGCTTCTCCTGACATGATAGAGCAAACTTCAATATCCATAGTAATTAATTAGTTGATTAATTAATTCATAGGTTACTTACCTGCATCGGAGTGAGTGCTGGCAAACTTGGGATGAGAGGTGTCCTTTCTCTCCCTGTGTCTGCTTCTCTGATCCCAGGTCTCCCACGTGGACGGCAGGGACTGAGTCCCCCTGTCCTTCACCTGCTGCCTCCCACAGTGTGTCTGGGAGGAGTCAGAACTGGAGCAGAGCCTGAACTGGATGCCAGGCCCTCCCACGTGGAGTGTGAGCATCACAGGAAGCGTCACATCCGCCATTCCCCATGTCCACCCCCCAGCCACACGTTCCTCAGTCCTGCTTCTGGGGGCCAGAGCTGTGGCCAAGCAGGGTAAGCAGCAGGCAGCACTATCGACAGGTGTCCCCACTGAGCACGGGTTCAAGATCTGACTGCTGAAATTTTCATCCAACTCCCAGATTACCTTCTTGGGAAAGCAGCAGCAGATTTCCTGGTCTGCTCGGTCTGCACCCCTCAGACTCATGGGACACCTGGAAGCTCCTTCAGGATCCTGGCTTCGGTCTTCCCCAGCCCCACCAACTGTGCCCATCTGGGGAGTTCTCTGGCACAAAGAACATATTCTGTCTCCCCCCACCCCACCCCGCCTTCTCCCTGTGACCTCTGGCCCTCCATAACCCTGCATTTCAAATAAATGTAGGAATCCCAAAATAAGCAAATATACTGGTCAAAAATTACAATAAAATGAATAACTTTGTTGATTTGAAAGGCAGACACCAACGCACACAGAGATAAAGAATGGAACAGAGGCTGTCTCTGTCTGCTATGTCAGTGCCCAAATCCCAGCCATATCCACTCTCCTCAATACCAAGTGAACGCTTCACTAGAAGTCACACATTATATACAATTAATGAATTAACTTGTTGACTCTTAACCTGACATACAGGGCTGGGAGCAGGCTAGCCCCATGGTCAGGGTGTTCAGCCTCCACTTCCATCCTGGGCAGGTGCCCTGGCCGCCAGGGTTCCACCGCAGGCTGCTCTGCTACTCGTGCAGCTCCCTGCTAATGTGCCTGGGAAAGCAGAGGAAGACAGTTGGGAGTCCGTGGGCCCCTGCCAACCCCAGGGAGACCAGGATGGACCACCTCCTGCTCTGTGTCTCCCTCTCTGTCTGCCTTCCCAATAAACAAAGAAATCTTTGAGGGCAGTATGTCAGCAGGAGAGTGACACAGAGAGATAAACAGACTGACAGACGAAAATCTCCATGTGCTATTTCCCTCCCCACATTTATAAAACCCCAGTGCTGGGCCAGGCTGTATCTGGGCACCAGGAGCTGAATCCAGGCCTCCAGGTTCTGGGTCAGGATCCCAAGTGCTTCAGGCAGCACCTGCTGCCTTCCACAGTGTGTCCCCAGCAAGCTGCAATGGCCAGTGGGGCCTGGACCCCAACCCAGGCCCTGCATAGTGGGCATCGGCGTCCCAGGAGATTTGGCACTTGTTACGACAAATGGGCATCACACAACGTGACCATCCAGGATCAAAATGTCTGTGTTTGTTAAGGACCAGAGGGTCTATTGCTAAGACATACCATTTGGGTTCTGTTTCATGTCCAGATCTGAATCCTGATTTCCAGGTTCTGTGGGAACTCCGGGGTCCTGAACAGACAGCTACAGATGGGCTGCACAGTGAGCAGGAAAGAAGAGCAGTACCCACGGCTAGTGCTGTCCCCAGATGACACAATTCTTATGGTTGCTCTCATCATGGTAAACTGAAACGTTATCATGAATAGTAATTAATTAATTAATTAGTAGGTACTTTACCTGCAGAAGCAGAGAGAGTGCTGGAAAACTTCATAGGGGAGGTGTATCTTCTCTCTGTGCGATTTTTCTGTTTTCCTCGGTTCAAGAAAGAAAATATCTTGCAACACAATCAGTAAAAGGCAGAGAGACCAAAGGTGGCACAGAGATGGACACAGAAGGAAACCTCCCATCTGCTCTTTCCCTCCCCAGATTTCAGAAAGCCTTTGTTCTGGGCGACACTGAGGTCATGGTCCCCAGGAGCTGAACCCAGGTCTCCCATGTGGATTGCCCAAGTTCCTTTGCACCGCCTCCCCCATGAGGCCGCAGAGCAGTTTCCCCTCTTGCTTCCCACTGGAACCAATCCCAGACTCTGATGCCGTTTTGGAGTGGCCCATGGGTGAGATATTTCTTTCTGTCTCTGCTTCTCTAGTGTCACTCTGCCTTTCAAAGGAAGAAAAGATCTTCCAGCACTTTCAGTAAAAGGCAAAGAGGCAAGAGAGTGACAGACGCAAGGACAGACAGACAGACCGAACACTCCCATCTGGTCTTCCCTGCTAAAATACAGAAACACCTAGTTCAGGCCAGCTGGGAACCATGCTCGCGGAGCAGACTCCAGGCCTCTAGGTTCTCTGGCAGGATCCCAGGTGCTCCCACTGTCACCTGCTGCCTCCCTCAGTGTGTATCCCCAGCACCCTGGCATTGCCAGTGCAGCATGGACCTCAACCTAGGCTCTGCAAGGCTGTCCGGGGCATCCCTAGAAATGTCAGATCTGTCGCATGAAATGTGCATTCTACAGCTTCCAAGACCAAAACTGTCTGTAATTGCAAGACACACACAGAGAGACCTACAGATGGGATGAGACCATGAGCCAGAGACAAAGAGAACTTCGTCAACAACTTTGGTTCCTATGCCCACAACATCCAGGGCTGATACTGTCATGGTAACACAACTCTTTTTGATCTATAGTAGCTGATTAATTTATAGGAGAGTTACCAGGGAGAGGTAGAGACAGTGCTGGCAAAATTTAGCAGAAAGCGATGATATGGCTTGTAACTGGAACAATCCATACCTGAGAGAGGTTCGATTACCTGTGGCTCAGGTTCTGATGCAGCTCCCTGCACATGTGCCTGCGAAGACTGATGAAGGTGGCCCCAGTCTGGGCGACTATGTCTCTCTTGAGAGAGACCCCAGTGCAGTTCACCACTCCTGGCTTCCCATGGGGCACCACTCAGCCTCTGAGATGCTTTCAGGAGTGAACCAGCAGATGAGCGTTCTCTGTCTCTCTCTGTCTCTGCTTCTCTCTGTATCACTCTGCCATTCACAGAAAGAAAATATCTTTTAACACTGTAAGCAAAAGGCAGAGACACACAGGGTGACTGACAGAAAGAAAACCCCCATCTGCTCGTTATGCCCCTGAAATTCAGATCTGAATCCAGGTCACCAGGTTCTGGGGCAGCGTCCCACAGACAGCTACAATGGACTGATACAGCGAGGAAGAGAGACAAGAGATCTTGCATCAACTAGTTCAGTCCCAAAATGCCTACAGGTCTCTGAAGGGAGGAGAGAACTTCCACTTTGACTATGACCTTGTCTAAATATGATCAAAGTCGGCGAACTCAAAAGGCCTCCATAGCCTTGGCAACTCATGACAACAGCCTAGGGGGATTACTGATGCCATAAACAAGAGTGTCAATTTGTTAAGTCAACAACAGGAGTCACTGTGCACTTACTCCTCATGTAGGATCTCTGTCCTTAATGTGCTGTACATTGTGATTTAATGCTATATTTGGTACTCAAACGCTATTTTTCACTTTGTGTTTCTGTGTGGGTGCAAACTGTTGAAAGCTTTACTTAATATATACTAAATTGATCTTCTCTATATAAAGAGAATTGAAAATAAATCTTGATGTGAATGGAAGGGGAGAGGGGAGGGTTGCGGGTGGAGGGAAGTTATGGGGGGGAAAAAGCCATTGTAATCCATAAGCAGTACTTTGGAAACTTATATTCATTTAATAAATGTTAAAAAAAAAATGCCCACAGGACCCACTGCTGCTACTGACCTGGTAATGCAAAACTTCACGATCTATAGTAATTAGAGTTAATTAATTATAATTAATTATAATATAATATAATTAATATATTAATTATATACTATGTGTAATATAGTATATAATATATAATTATATTTTATATTATATAATTACATATATTATATTACATATAATTATATATAATTACTAAATAATATTATATTCATATTATATTATTTTTATATATAAATATTTTATACATAAATATTCTTATATATAAATATTTCATATAAATATTATATTTATATTATAATTATTACATATAATTTTTAATTAACATATAATTATATATAATCACATATATAATTATATTATATTACATATTATATATCATATACATTATATATTATATAATATATAATCATATATTATTTAATATATCATATTAAATAATATATATTTATAATATATATAATGTATATATTATATTATATATAATATATTATGTATAATATCTTATATATTTTATATGTATAATATATTATACATAATATATAAAATATATATTATGTATAATATATATAAATATAATATATAATATATTACATATTACATATAATATAATATATAATATATAAAAAATTATATACATTATATTATATATTATATATATTTAATAAAATATAATGTACTATATAATAAAATATATGATGCATAATTATTTATCATATATTATAGATAATATTTAATATAATATATATATTCTATATTATATATATACAATTATATATATTCTATATAATATATATAATATAGAATATATAATATAAAAATATATAATATATATTCTATATAGAATTATATATAATTATATTATATATAATTATATTTAATATAATATATATAATATATTATATATTTTATATAATAAACAATATATTATATTTAATATAATATATAATAATTATGTAATATTGTATATGTAATTATATAATATATAATATATAATATAATGTAATATATAATATATATTATATAATATGTATTGTATATTATATTATATAATATATATTTTATATTTATGTAATTATATTTTATATTTATATTATATATTATATATTTATATATATTATATATAATGTATATTATGTTATATTATATATAGTATATATATTATATGAATTATATATTTATATATTATATATTATACATAATATATTAATTATATATATTATTATATATAGTATAATTAATATATTATATATTAATTATATTAACTATAATTTATTAGTTATAATTAATTATAGTTAATTAATTAATAAATTAATTCACAGGTTGGTTACCTATAAAATCAGAGCGAGTTCTGGCTTAGGATGAGAGGTATCTTTTCTTTCTCTGTGTCTGCTTCTCTGATTCCAGGTCTCCCACGAGGATGGTAGGAACTTGGGCCACCTTCCTCTGCCTTCCCAGGCATGCTAGCAGGGAGCTGCATCAGAACCTGGCCCCCGGGAATGCACCCCTGATCAGATATGCTTTGTGGGAGTTACAAGCTGCACCTTCTCTTTCTGCTGAAGGTTGCCAACACTCTGTCCGTTTTCATAGGTACCTAAGCTATTAATTAATAAATAAATTTTTGTTGATCTTCAAGTTTTGCATTTCCATGAAATGAGCAGCACTGGCTATCTCAGGCTTTTGGAGGCCGAATTAGCTAATGAAGATCTCTTTTCTCCTTTTTACTTTCTCTCTTAGTCCATCTGGAGCTAGCCATTAGTGCTTTCTATTCTCCTTTTCTTTTTAAAGATATATTCAGGCGCAAGCACTGTGACACAGTGGGTTCAAACCCTGGACTGCAGTGCTAGCATCCAATATGGGCACTGGTTTAGTCCCCGGTGCTCCACTCTGATCCACTCCCTGCTAATGCATCTGGGAAAGCAGCACTGGATGGGGAAATCCATGGCACCTGTACCCTGGTGGGAGACCCAGAAGAAGCTCTTGGCTCCTATCTTCAGATTGACTTAGATCTGGCCACTGGGCTGTGAACCAAAAGATGGACGACCTCTCTCTCTCTCTGTACATATATATATATATATATATATGTGTGTGTGTGTGTGTGTGTAGTTGTATATATATATATATATATATATATATATACCTATTTATATGTGATGCAAGTCTTTCAAATAAATGAAATCAATCTTTAAAAATTATTCATTTATATGAAAGAGAGTTACAGAGTTACAGACAGAAAAGGGGAGATAGAGAGGGAGATCTTCCATCCACTGGATGACTCTGCAAGTGATGATAACAAATCAGAGTGTCAGGCCAAGCCAGGAGCCAGAAATTTCTTCCAGGTCTGCCACGTGTGTGCAGGGGCACAGGGACTTTGCCCGTCTTCCAGTGCTTTACCAGGCACATTAGCAGGCACCTGAATCAGAACTGGAGCAGGCTAAACTCAAATCTGAACCCAAATGGTATGTCTTAGCTAGAGTCCACGGCTTAACCTTCTGTACCACAGCACCAGTCCCTCTGTGTGCTTTTCAAATACAGTTTTGATCCTGAAAGGTCAAGTTGCATGATGCCCATCTGTCATAATGAGTCCCATATTTCCTGGGACGTCTGGATCCCAGCTTGCAGAGCCTGGGTTGGGGTCAAGGCCCCACTGGCCATTCCAGCTTGCTGAACACACACTGTGGGAGCCAGCTGGTGTTGCTTAAAGCACTTGGGATTCTGCCCCAGAACTTGGAGACCTGGATTCAGCTCCTGGTGCCGGGCTACAGCCTCTCCCAGCACTGGGGTTTTATAAATGTGGAGCGGAACACAGCAGATGGAGATTTTCATCTGTCTGTCAATCTGTTCATCTCACTGTGTCACTCTCCTGATGACATACACCCCAAAGGGTCAGAGGCTTGGTAGGGTCCCAGTGGGAAGCCAGGATACAGGAACTGTACCAGGGTCTCTCCAATATATGTGACGGTATCTCAAGGACTTAGGTCACCTTCTTCTGCCTTCCCAGGATGTTAGCAGGGAGCTGCATGGGAACTGGAGCACCGGGAAGGTACTGCTGTCTCAATTAAGGATTGGGGGAGTTGGAAGCTGCATCATCACTTCTGCTGAAGTTTGCCAGCACTCTCTGTGCTTGGCAGGAAACTATCTTTTTAATCAATTATAGAGCTTAATGTTTCATGTTACCATGACAGGAGCAGCAATCGGTATTGCAGGCATTTTGAGCCCGATGTTGCTGATGAAGGTTTCCTTTCTCTATCTCTTCCTCACTGTCTCTGTCCATCTGTAGCTAGCTGTCTGTGGGACCCTTTCAAATTCAGACAATTTTGTTTAAGTTGTGCAATGTGCATTTTTTTTTGCAATAGATCCGATGTATCTTTGATTGCCTGTGTCCCACCTTGCAGAGCCTGTGTTGAGGTGCAGGCCCCACTGGCCATTCCAATGTGCTAGGGACACACACTGCAGGAGACAGCAGGTGAGGGTTGAAGCACTTGGGATCCTGACACAGACCCTGGAGGCCTGGAGTCAGCTCCTAGTGCTGGGCAACACCCTCGCCCAGCAGCAGTGTTTTGAGCAATGTGGGGAAGGAAATATAGGATGGGAGAAATCCATCTGTCTATCGATCTGTCTATCTCCCTGGGTCACTCTCCTGCTGACATACTGCTCTCAAAGATTTCTTTCCTTATTTGGAAAAGCAGAGTGAGAGACACAGGGAGAGACAGTGCAGTGGATGGTCCATCCTGGTCTCCCCTGTGGGTATAGCTGTCTGAGTACTTTGGCTGTCTTCTGTTGCCTTCCCACTCCTGTAGCAGGCAGCTGCATGGGAAGCAGAGCAGCTGGCAATGGAACCCCGGCTGCCAAGGCACATGCCCAGGTTGGTAGCAGGTGCTTAGACCCTGAACCATGGAGCTAGCCTGCTCCCAGCCTTTTACGTCAATTAATGAGTTAATCAGTTAATTCACTAATTATACATAATACGTGACTTCTAGGGAAGCTGTCACATGGCAGGGACGGCAGTGCATAATGCTGGCATTTGGGGACTGAAACAGCACATAGGCAATTCTTCCATTCTACTCTTCTTTCTCTCTGTCTTGCTGTCTGCCTTTCAAATCAACAAAATTATGCATTTGATTTTAATTTTTGACCATTGTATTTGTTTATCTGATCCTCCTTTGAGATTCTTACATTTATATGAAAGGCAGATTTATTGAGAATCAGACGGTCACAGAGTGAGAGAGCGAACAAGTGAGCAATCTTGGTGCTGGGGCACTCCCCAGATGACTTCAGTTACCTGGCCTGGGCAAGTCGAAGCCAGGAGCCTGCAAGACCATCTGGGTTTCTCGTGAGGTTGGTGGGCAGCCCAGGGAGCATGTGGTCAAGGAGATCTGATACATCCTGTGATAACCACACCCCACAGGGGAAGGTCTGGCTTCCTGTCCAGACCCTATTCCAATTCCAGCTTCCTACCCAGTCACCCTCTGGGAGGCAGCAGGTGACGGCCAGAGGAATTGGGTCCCTGCCACCCACATGAGAGACCTGGATTTAGCTTCTGGGGACAGGCCTCAACCTGGATCAAAACCAGGTGTTTCAGAAATTAAGAGCAGATGGGAGGTGTCTGCCTGTCTGTCACTCTCTGTCCCTGTGTCTTTTACTGATGGTGTTGAAAGATATTTTCTTTCCTTGAAAGGTAGAGTAACACAGAGAGAAGCAGAGATAGAGAGAGAAAGAGACCTCACATCCACTGGTTCACTCCCTAAATGGCCTTGGAGGCTGAGTTTGGTCCCAGTGGGAAGCCAGGAGACAGGAACTGTACTGGGTTCTCTCTCACGTGGGTGGCAGGAGCCCAAAGACGTGGGCCACCTTTCTCTGCCTTCCCAAGCATGTTAGCAGGGAGCTGGACCAGAGGCGGAGCCTCCAGAAATCCACCCTGCCTCAGATATGGGTTGCAGTAGTTGCAAGCTGTATGATCAGTCTCTGCCAAAGTTCGTCAACACCTTCTCCACTTTAACAGATAACTAACCTATTTGTTTATAAATTAGTTACTGTACATCTCAAAGCTTCGCTTTACCATGCCAGGAACAGCAGTAACTAAGTTTTGCGGGTATTTGAGGACCGAACCAGCTGATGGAAGTTCCCTTTTCTCTCTGTCTTCCTCACTGTCTCAGTCCATCTGTAGTTTTCTTTTTGTGCCTTTCAAATAGACAGTGTTGATCCTGGATGGTCAATGTGTGCGATGCACATTTGTTGCAACAGATCCAATGTATCTTTGGATGCTCGTGTCCCAGAGCTTCCAAAGAGCTCGTATGCAGAGCCTAGGGTGGGGTCCAGGCCCCACTGGCCATTGCAGCTTGCTGAGGATAAATACTGGGTGAGGCAGCAGGTGACATTTGCAGCACTTGGGATCCTGTCACAGACCCTGGAGGCCTGGAGTTAGCTCCTGGGGCCTGGTTTAAAGCTGGCCCCAAATCAGTTGTTTACAAAATTTGGGGAGGGAAAGAGCAATGGGAGGTTTCTGTCTGTCTGTCTGTCTGTTACCTTCTGTCCCTCTGCCTTTTATTGATTGTGTGGAAAGATCTTTTCTTTCTGGAAAGGCAGAGTGCCACAGAGAGAAGCAGAGACAGAGAGACCTCTCATCCCCTGGTTCACATTCCCAAAGGGTCTCAAAGGCTGGGTTGGGTCCCAGTGGGAAGCCAGTTGACAGAAACTGCATCCAGATCTCTGCCTCATGGGTGATGGGTGCCCGTGGACTTGGGCCACCTTCCTCTGCCTTTCCAGGCATGTTAACAGGGAGCTGTGTTAGAACCTGATCCACCGGGAATCCACCCTGCTCAGATATGCATTATGGGAGTTGCAAGCTGCACCTTTTTCTGCTGAAGGCCGCCAGTACCCTCTCTGTTTTACAGGTAACTAACCTATTTAATTAATTAATTAACTGCTATATATATTAAAGTTTTGCTTTACCATGACAGGAGCAGCAGTGAGTTTTTCATGCCTTTGGGGACCAAACTAGCTGTTGGAAGATCTCTTTTATCTGTTTCTTCTCCCTCCCTATCTCAGTCCATCTGTGTGTGCCTCTCAAATACAGACAGTTTTGAACCTGGAAGGGCAACTTGTGCAATGTGCATTTGTGGCAACAGGTGCAACATTCCTGAGGGTGACCATGTCCCACCTTGCAGAGCCTGGGTTGGGGTCCAGGCCCCACTGACCATTCCAGCTTCCTGGGGATACACACTGCGGGAGGCAGCAGGTGATGGTTGAAGTACTTGGGATCCTGCCACAGACCGTGGAGGCCTGGAGTCAGCTCCTCAGGCATGGTTTTAACCTGGCCCTGAACTAGGTGTTTCTGAGATTTGGACATGGAAAGAACAGATGGGAGATTTTTGCCTGCCTGTCTGTCAATCTGGTGTCACCCTCTCTCTCTCTACCTTTTGTTGGTTGTGTTGAAAGATATTTTCAGGGCTGGTGCTTTGGCTATGGTGTAGCAGGTTAAGCTGCCACCTGCAGTGTTGGCATCCTATATGGGCACCACTTTGAGTCCTGACTGCTCCACTTCCAATCCAGCTCCATGCTAATGCACCTGAGAAAGCAGTGGAAGATGGCCCAAGTGCTTGGACCCCTGCACCCGCATGGGAGACCCAGAATTCCTGGCTCCTGGCTTTGGACTGGCCCAGCTCCAACCATTGCAGCCATTTGGGGAGTGAACCAGCATATGGAGAATTCCCTCTCTGCCTGTGCCTCTTATTCTAACTCTGCCTTTCAAATAAATAAATATATCTTTAAAAAAAGATATTTTCTTTCTTTGAAAGGCAGAGTGACACGAAGAGAAGCAGAGACAGAAAAACAAAACAAACTCTCATGTGCTGGTTCACACTCCAAATGGTCTCAGAGGCTGGGTGTGGTCCCAGTGGGAAGCCAGGAGACAAAAACTGCACCGGGGTCTCTCCCACATGAGTGATGATGTACAAGAACTTGGGCCTCCTTCCTCTTCCTTCCCAGACATGTTAGCAAGGAACTGCATGGGAACTGGAGCACCAGGAACGCACCCCTGTCTCAGTTAAGGATTGCGGGAAGTGCAAGCTGCGTCATCGCTTTCTGATGAAGTTCACCAGCACCCCCTCTACTTTTGCAGGTAACTGACTTATTAATTAATTAATTACTATAGATCTTAAAGTTTCACTTTACTATGACAGGGGCAGCGGTAGGTATTGTGGGCATTTGGGTACTGAACTAGCTGATGGAAGCTCCCTTTTCTCTCTCTTCCTCGCTGTCTCAGTCCATCTGTAGCTGTCTGCGTGTGCTTTTCAACCACAATTTTGATCCTTGTAGGTCATTATGGTGCCATGTGCCTTTTTTTGCAACAGGTTTGATATTTCTTAGGATGCCCGTGTCCCACCTTACGGAGCCTGAGTTGAGGTCCAGGCCCCACTGGCAATTCCAGCTTGCTGAGGATACACACTGCAGGAGGCAGTAGGCCTGGAGTCAGCTCCTTGCTCTGATATTTAGCCTGGCCTAGCACTAGGGATTTTATAAATGTGGGGAGGGACATAGCAGATGGGCCATTTCTGAATGTCTGTTGATCTCCCTGTGTCCCTTATCTTTCTTACTTTATTGTTTTTAACATTTTTTTCTTTCTTAGAAAGGCAGTGTGACACAGAGAGAAGCAGAGACAGAGTGAAATAGATCTCCTTTCTGCTTGTTTAAGCCCCAGATAGCCTAGAGGCTGAGTCCTGGCCACATTGAAGTCAGGGTCTCCTGTACATTTGTGGTAGGGCCCCAAGTACTTGAATAACCTTCCTCTGCCTTCCTAGGGACTTTTGCTTAGAGCTTGATTTGAACGAGAGCAGCCTATATTTGAACTCTGGCTCTCAGATGAACTGGTAGAAATCTGTGGTTTACCTCCTTGTGATACAATGTCTGCCCCTCTCTTCCTTCTTAATTATTTAATTAATTAATTTATTACAATTAAACTATTTACATGGTAGATAGGTCCGTATATTGTGGAGATTTATGGACTGAAGTAGCAGATGGGAGATGTCTCTCCCTTTCAGTCTTTCTTTCTCATTCTTTGAATTTAAAACAAACCAAAGTTTCTTTTAAAAAAAGTAAATCTGTAAAATGTTCATTTGGTCCAACAGGTCATATATTTACTAGGTTTCCCACTTCCAATATTGGATTCAAGTCCATGGTCTGTTCCCAATTCCAGCTTGCTGGCATCACTCAGTCATATTAAGCCCGTGATCGCTTAAGTAATTGGGTCCCTGCCAGTCACCTGGGAGCCCATGACTGCGATTTCAACTCTTAGCCTTAGTCTAGCCCAGTGCTAACTGTTGCAAGCATCTGGTAAGTGAAGCAGCAGATTGGAGATTCTCATTTCTCTCTCTCTCCCTCCTTCCCTCCCTCCCTCCCTCCCTCCCTCCCTCTCTTTCTCTTTCTCTCCCTCTCTTTATTTCTCTGCCTTTCAAATGATTTTTTTAAAAAGCTTTTAAAAAGCAAATTCGTTTGGTATGGTGTTTTACACAGCAGTTACAACATCCACCTCTCACTTTGGAGTGCCTGGAGTCTTGGCTCTGCTCTCAACTCCTACTTCCTGCTAATATGCTCTCTGGGAAGCAGTGGGTACTAGCTCAAGTACTTGAGTTCCTGCCATCAGCTTCAGAGACTTGTATTGGGTTTCGGGCTCCTGACTTTGGCCTTTCTCTTTTTTTTTCTTTTTTTTTAACTTTTATTTAATGAATATAAATTTCCAGTATACAGCTTATGGATTACAATGGCTTCCCCTTCCCATAATTTCCCTCCCACCCGCAACCCTCCCCTCTCCCGCTCCCTCTCCCCTTCCATTCACATTAAGATTCATTTTCAATTCTCTTTATATACAGAAGATCAATTTAGTATAAAGATTTCAACAGCTTACACCCACATAGAAACACAAAGTGAAACATACTGTTTGAGTACTAGTTATAGCATTAAATCAAAATGTACAGCACATTAAGGACAGAGATCCCACATCAGGAGCAAGCGCACAGTGGCTCCTGTTGTTGACCCAACAAATTGACACTCTAGTTTATGGCGCCAGTAACCACCCTAGGCTGTCGTCATGAGTTGCCAAGGCTATGGAAGCCTTCCAAGTTTAACGACTCTGATCATATTTAGACAAGGTCATAAAAGACAGGGTGAGGATAGTAACCAATGATCCTAAGAGTGGCATTAACCAGGTAGGAACAATTATACAGCATTAAGTGGGGAAGAGGACCATCGGTACACACAGGTTGGGAATAGAGCCATTGGTGGTAGAGTAGAGGTTATGATTACAAAGAAATGAGGCCCAAGTGCACTAGACAGGGTCTAGAACAAAGGACAGAGTCATTATTAGAGGAGCTAAGAAAGGTGCTGTCTAAGCTATAATTAAGTTTTCTGATTGAGAGGCAAATAGAACCTGATAGAAGGGGCTTGATAATAATCTGGTGGGCTTTAGGCCTTGTAAGTTAAGAGGCCCAGACCTACCTATCTCTTCACATGGGGTATATCCTAAGGGAGGTGTGAACCTCCTAGGGGAAGGCACTCTGTTGACTTTCATTACTTGGCTGGCCTGGGAGGAGAGCTGGCCAGGTAAAGGCAGGGGGCATCTCTAACAAGAAATTTACAGTTCTGCCTGCAATGTTGCTGACCCTACTTGACCATCCCCTCAGCTACAGTGGTCACTTTGGAAGTTGGGCTGAGTGAAGGGCTTTTCAGCTTAGAGCCAATAAGATCTGTGGCTCTGACCTGGGCATCCTTCGACTCCAGGGCAGGTCCATTTCCAGTGATTCAACTCTTGGCAGAGCTGCCAGGGCTCTTCACAAGCTGACTTCTGCTGAAGCCCAGGCTTACCACATTGAAAGCCACTGCAGTGGACTGGCCTGTTGGGTCTCCTTGAGGGCAGATCACTGTACAGATCAGCCATTAATAGGCCTGCCACCCATTGCTTCTGATGCCTAGCTTTCATTTCTTTCTGGTTTGTGTTAAAGCAGACCAGAGGATGCAAGTCAAGGGAGTGCCCGTATCCCATCTCTAATCTTCTGTGGCCTGAACTACAAGTCTATAGTCACAGGCACGTTCTGTAGTAGTTTTTCTAAGGTAGACAATGCCCATGAGGAAAATTATATTCTCACTTTAAAAATTTCTTTCCCTTTGGTCTGAAACGGAGGTTTTTTCTACTTACTGTATACTTCGCTGATGGCGAAGTAAATCTAGCTATGAGATTATAATTTAAGCTCTTATTTTGGCTATGCTATTACAGAAAAATGTTAGCCATCTCTTTTATAAGGTCTAAAGATTAAATTGTGCGCCCTACAGATTCCTTCATAATAGAATTAGTTTCCTACCTTGAAGAGAATAGAGAAATGAAAGAAGAAGTTGGGCTTAGAATAGAGAAATGAGGGAGCAAGTCCTAGATCGCTTGCTGACAATAACATTATCACATGAATACTTAGCAAACAGTTTCAACCATTAGATAACAACTTAAGAAAAAATTTACCAGAAGATCCGATGCCTTCTATAAATTTTAAGAATCATATATTTGAAAACACCTCTTAAATATCTAACATGGTGTAGTTTGTTTAACCAGTAAACTTAAGCACAACCCAAAAAAATGTTTTTAGTTTCTTTCTACCAACAAGTTTAAAACATATGATACACAGATTCAGGTCATACAAATTAAAATGTATCTTTGATTGATTTTAGCAGCTTAAATTTATGGACAATCTTATCTATAAGCCATTTAAAATAAAACTCTTAATAAAATTTCCCCATGTGGACATACAATATGTACACACATATAACATAGCATAATAGACCAATATAGCAATTTTAATAATAGCTTTTAAAATCTTTAACTCTTTTTGTAGATTGCCAATTGATTTGAATTGCTTTTTGTTTTTAGTAACCTCAGTTAACCATACTTTCTCTCAGTTGGTACTGTTAATACATTATTGGCTTCATCTGTTTACAGAGCCATCCCAAAGTACTGAATACAATAAAAGTGGCTGGAAAAAGTCCATAGGAACCTATAGGAGGACAGCTAAACACAGAACCAACAACACTTTAGTTTTATGAGCAGCAAATCATATATAACTGTGGATGACAAAAGACTTTAAGTAGCCATGTTTAAAATTATAAACTCATCAACCAACAAGAGGCACTTGCTTACTTCACAGTATTTTTGAAAGCACCTGTAGGATGTTACAATTATTTAACCCTTTTATTTAAGCCCCCTCTGGGGCTTTCTCATTAAGATAACTATCATGATTAGTAACACGAGATCATTAGACTTTTTAATTCTCAAACGTTTGTATTAATAGCATTTTCCATTATAGAAACTTAAAGTTTGGTACCACATCACATCTTGACAGTACTTCTAATATAATCCAAATAGCCTGATTAGTTGGTGTCTCTATAAGATGAGAGACATAGGTCCTTCGATTTTTTCAGTTGGGCCCAAACTGGAAAAACCAAAGTCCAGGATTTACTGGAAATTTTAGAGACCAGATTGTTTGAAACTTTGATTTTTTGAATGCCTGTCAAGAATGCCAAGAAGGCTCAAAATCCAAAATATCTGGTTGAAATAAGATTCCTTAAAATCATGACATAACATAGACCAAATTTGATCATTGTTACAGGTGATTATTCAAATCTTTGAAAATAAGCACATATTTAAATAACCCATAGCTCTTAATAAAAATTCAGCTGTTTTTGAACAATTAGAATTTAACAGACATCAAGAGAACATAATAGATTACTTTAACACGTTGCTTTAAGAGAGCATCAGAGTTTAATTCTATGTCAAAGAGAAATTGAGCTTCCTGTGATCTTTTGCTGTGAGGTTTCCTTCCTTTACCTTCTTTCATATTGGTGACCATGTTTCTGTGTTTCTGTGTGTAACATATCTTTAAGCATCTTTTGCAGGGCAGGATGAGTGGCAACAAATTCTTTCAGTTTCTGTTTGCTATGAAAAGTCTTAATTTCACCTTCATTCACAAATGAGAGCTTTGCAGGATATAATATTCTGGGCTGGCAGTTTTTCTCTCTTAGTACCTGGGCTATGTCTCGCCATTCCCTTCTAGCTTGTAGGGTTTCTGATGAGAAGTCTGCTGTGAGTCTAATTGGAGATCCTCTAAGTAATCTGACGTTTCTCTCTTGCACCTTTTAGAATCTTTTCTTTATGTTTCACTGTGGTGAGTTTGATTACAACGTGTCGTGGTGAGGATCTCTTTTGTTCATGTTTATTAGGGGTTCTATAAGCTTCCTGTACTAAGGTGCCTCTGTCCTTCTCCAAACCTGGGACATTTTCTGCTAGTATCTCACTGAAAATGCCTTCTAATCCTTTCTCCCTCTCCATGCCTTCAGGAACTCCTAGAACCCCAATGTTGGGTTTTTTAATAGTATCCTGTAGATTCCCAACAATATTTTTTAGATTTCTAATTTCTTCTTCTCTTCTTTGGTTTGCCTGTTTCCTTTCCTGTTCTCTGTCTTCTAAGTCTGATATTCTCTCTTCTGCTTCGCCCATTCTGTTTTTAAGGCTCTCTAATGTGTTTGTCATTTGATCTATTGAATTCTTCATTTCATTATGATTTCTCATCACTATCACAGTTTCTTGTTCTACTAGTTGTTTCATTTCATTTTGATTCCTCCGTAATAAAAATTTTTACGAGAGAGATTTTCTATCTTGTCCATTAAGGATTTCTGTAGTTCAAGAATTTGTTTTTGAGAACTTCTTAATGTTCTTATCAATTTTTTGAGATCCACTTCTTGCATTTCTACTATCTCATCATCTTCATAATCTTGAATTGGGGTGTCTTTTTCATTTGGGGGCGTCATAGTGTCTTCCTTGTTCTTGTTGCCTCGGTTTTTGCGTTTGTTGTTTGGCATGTTGGAGATATTTGGTTTCTTCACTGTGGTGTTTTTTCTTGTTACACTATGGCTCTATATTAAGTGGACTGTCTGCTTTCGGTGGAGCCTTAGAGGCTTGAGATGAGTGTGGCCTGAGAGCTGTGTTTGCTTCCTCAGGGTTGAGGGTGTGTCAAAGATGACACTCCCAGGTTAGGCGTGGTAAATCTCTCTCTCTCTCTCTTTTTTTTTTTTTGATTCAAAAGGGAAGTAATTCCGCACAGCTGAACGTAATTGGAGGTAGTTAGGCAAATGATATACCCACAGGAGCCAGAGATCGGAAGCTCTTTCCCAAGGACCACACAGGGAATCTGTGCTGCCCTCAGTGTGGGCTCCAATTCTCCTGCAGTCTCCCACTGGGTTGCCAAGTTAGATGCTAATCTCCTGTTATTTCACCCCTCCCCCCAGAGTCAGGTTTTTCTGCTAGGCTCAGGGCCGGTGCAGACCTGAGGTCGCCCTGCTTATGACGTATGTCCAAAATGGCGCCTGCTCTTCATCTTGCTCGCCTTTGAGAGGTGAGCGGAGAGAGAGAAACTTGTGTCCGTATCGGTCACTTTTTTTTTTCCTCTCTCTCTTCTAGTTAGCCTGGTGAACTTTTCCCCACGGAGTTTCAAGCCTCGTTCCCTCTAGCCTCCTCTTTCCACTTGCCCGCTGGTGTCTCAGGCTATTGAGGTTCGGCTCACCTCGCGTTCCAGCACTGGTGTGTTGATTCTGCCGCTGGTGTCCCGAACTTGGGCTCCCACGCTCTCCACGCAGGTCCACTGTGAATCACTAGTTCCGGAAGAGTTTCCTCTGCTGTTTCTTCCCCTACTCTTCCTTGACCCTGCAGTATCTCCACTTTTATTAACCTGTGTCTTGCCGAAGAATATCAATGTGCTCCCTTCCTATTCCGCCATCTTGCCACTCTCCTGACTTTGGCCTTTCTCAGTTCCAGCTATTGCAGGCATTTAAGGAGTGAAACAATGGTTGGGTGCTCTTGCTCTCTCTCTCTCTCTCTCTCTCTCTCTCTCTGCCTTTCAAATAAAAAAGTAAAAACTTAAAGTATTTCTACACTGTCTTCAAAAAAAGAAGGAGTTAGAGTGAAGAATGATGGGAATGAAACCAGTAAAGAAATTCCATCTGCCTCCTTTCTCCTATTTCTCCCATATTCTGATGTGCTTCTCTGGTATGTGATCAGTACACACTTAACCTCTGACCTACTGCTGGGGTGTACTATTTACAGAGTCTTTCTTGGACCAAAGAGCTAACAGTCCACTGTAACACAAGGATATACCCTCCCTATGTCCCCATACCCCAGTACTTTTGTAGAGAATGTTTCTGGCATCCTCATTCCCCAAAGATGCATGCAGGGCTTATCAGGCAGTGTTCTCCGGGATTTCCTAAGGTACACGTTCTCTTAGACCCAACTGATGTGCAAGCGGCCACTTTTTGTGATAGTAAAGGATGGACATAACCTGGAGGTACAGGCTAAGGCATTCTTAGGACTGTTGTGTGAGATGCCCCATGGTATAGGCCATAGCTGGCAATAGGAAGAGGAGATTAAAGACATGAGCCCAGGGCCTTCATTTGTACTTTTGCTCCCCAGACAGTGCAAAGTTTAGTGGCTGGTCTGCATGTATAATAACCTGTCTAGCCCAGTTGCAGAGTTTTCCAGATATGTATAGAAGCCACACCTTGTCCCTGCAGGTGATCCTGCTCACACAATACTCCGTCACATCACAGAGGTTGGGGGAAGCAATATGTGCTTAAGACCCTAGGTCAAGGTGCTTCTGGCAGTGAGCCAGCATTATAAGCCACATCAGAGATGCCAAAACACCCTGCTCTATTCTAGTATAGGCATTTACCTCCTGGGCTTTTGATCCACTTAGAAATGTACTCGAATCCAATGTCTTTAACTCAAGCACTTCATATTGAAATTGAGTGCCAGCTTGTCTTCCTTCTTTTGACCTCGAATCTTTCCCATATTCCCTCCTTATGGAAGTACCAGATACCATCATACAGCTGCCCTCCACACTGCAGAATGCAACGGGGACTTTTTAGGCATCATGTACTTGACCTTTTGGCAGCACTTGACACTATTGATCACTCCCCAACCTGAGTCTTTAGAGACTGCTGTATGTTCACCTACATCCTCCTAGACCTTTCTCACTTTCCACACCTTGGAGTATTGCAGTGCTCAGACCTCGGTTACTTATTCTTTTTTTACTGCACATATTTACTTCCTAGGAAATTCTAGCTAGTCTCATGTCTTTGAGTACTTCTTAAGTTGGTCACTCTAAATATTGTGTATCCAACTCTGCTCATTCCTCCATGCTTCTGTCATATACATCCAGCTGTCAAGTTGACTTTGCCACTTGAGATGTTTAGAAGACATCTCAAACTTCAGTAATATGGAATGCTGAGTAGTAGAAATATAATGTTAGCCATATATAATTTATAATTTTCTTTAAAAAGATTTATTTATTTGGAAGGCAGTGTTATACAGAGAAAGAGACAGAGAATGCTCTTCCATTCCCTGGTTCACTCAACAAGTGGCCACCATGGCTAGAGTTGGGCCAAGCCAAAGCTGGGAGCCCGAGACTCCATTTGGGCCTCCCACATGAGTGAAAGGGCCCAAGTATTTGGACCATCTTCTGCTGCCCTCCCAGGCACATTAGCAGAGACCTGTATGGGAAGCAGAGCAGCTGGGAATGGAACCCATGCTCATGTGGATGCCGACATTGTAGGCTGCTGCTTAACCTGGTGCACCACAATTCCAGCCCCAATTGATATTTTTCTAGTAACTACATTTTTTAAAAAAATTTTTTGGACAGGCAGAGTGGACAGTGGGAAAGAGAGACAAAGAGAAAGCTGTTCCTTTTTGCCATTGGTTCACCCTCCAATGGCCACCCTGGCCAGCGCACCGCACTGATCTGAAGCCAGGAGCCAGGTGCTTCTCCTGGTCTCCCATGCAGGTGCAGGGCCCAAGGACTTGGGCCATCCTCCACTGCACTCCCAGGCCACAGCAGAGAGCTGGACTGGAAGAGGACCAACCGGGACAGAATCCGGCACCCCGACTGGGATTAGAACCAGGTGTGCCGGCGCCGCAGGCAGAGGATTAGCCTAGTGAGCCGTGGCGCCGGCCCAGTAACTACATTTTAAAATGTATAAACTGATGGTAGTTTTAATAATATAACTCCATTTACCAAAAATATTATCATTTTAACATGTAAGTAATATAAACTTATTAATTAATGAGGTATTTGGTATTCCTATAAGATCTTCAAAATCTGGTGTTCTGTGCTAGAGCACCCCTCTGTTCTGACTAGACACATTACAGATCCTCAATAGTCACATGTGTGAGCATGTATGATCAGCACGTTTGGACCTTCTCATTTTTTTAGTGGCTTTTGTTCATTCCCTATGGAATTGTCATTCCATCTGCAGTGATTTCTCATCATCGTGAGCTCCTGTCCTGGAAAGGAGCTCCGGGGTGTCAGTTGGGTTATGCTGCTCCTGCACTTCAGCTGGAGCAACCTTGAACTCACTTGAGGTTGAAAAATTTTCAGCTGTTCTTGCCAATGAGTTGACTATTTGTGATTCTCTCATTATCAACTTTGACAGAAGCTGTGCCATTGTGACAGTCAACCCTCAGTATCCATGGGGGATTGGTGGCAAGATATCATAGGTAGCAACATCTGCAGACTGTCATAACCCTTAAAGAAATGGTGTAGTGGGGCCAGCGTTGGGGCATAAAGGGTAAAGCCACCACCTGCAACACCAGCATCCCATATGGGCATTGGTTTGTGTCCTGGCTGCTCCACTTCCAATCCAGCTCCCTGCTAACAGCCTGGGAAAAAGCAGCAGAAGATGGCCCACATGCTTGGGCCCCTAAACTCACATGGGAGACCCAGAGGAAGCTCATGGCTCCTGGCTTCAGCTTGGCTTGGTCCTGGTCATTGTAACCATTTGAGGAGGGAACCAGCAGATGGACGACCTCTTTCTCTCTCTGTAACTCTGACATTCAAATAAGTAACTAAATCTTTTTAAAAATGGTATAGTATTTGCATAAACCCTGTGTACATCCTCCAAGATACTTTAAAACATCCCTAGATCACTGACAGTATCTAATCCAGTCGAAGTGCTGTGCAAATAATTGCTTGACCAGGTTGTTTGGAGAACAATGACAACAAAAATGTCTTTACACTTTTAGTACATGAACAACTATTGCCAGATATTTTCTATCTGGTTGGTTGCTTCTGAGGATGTGGCATCTGTGTAAGTGGGAAGCACCCTGTATTTTTCCCCCTCATACACAGATATTGCTATCAAGTAGGTAATGTGATTGTTGGTGGTCTGTCCTTATCTACCTGAATTTGGAAGTATTGGTCAATACCTTGTAATCTAGACTTGTTAAAATGCTATCCATGCATTTTGCTTTTGCTCTCTGGCTGCCCTGAGAGGTTAAAATACTGTATAGACGTAGCTGTCACACCATCTTCCAAGAATCTGTACCCCCAAATATCCTTAATCCTTCAAAAATGTGCTACCTCTTCCTTGAGTATTTTCCCAATGTCTGGTGCTAACAACAATGTGCATACTCAGACCTCTGGCAACTATAAGACAACAAAAAATAATCTGTCATTTGTATGGGATGTCTTTGAAAAGTTCATGGAAAAAATGCATATTATGAAAAGTCTAGGCCTGCATTTAAAATATTTTGCACCAAAATAAACTTACCTTTTCATTATATTTTCACATGCACTTTTTGTAGAACCCTCATCCTAGTGGAGTGAAAAATGGAAAAAAATTAATTTAGGAATGAGAACAAAAATCTATGGGGTATGCCACTAAATATCTTTGGACAATTTTTTGGAGAAAAGATTTGAGAACATGTATTCTAAAAGCTTTCACTTAGTTATACTTCTTTTTCTTGACTAATTCTGTAGATATCCAAAGACTAAGATAAGAAGTTGACTATTTTAATGCAGCAAGTCTCACTACTTCCCAGAACTAGAGGACCTACATCATTCCCATTTTACAGATGGGTACATTGAGGCCCAGAGCATTTTTTAAAAATTATGATGCTTTAACTAGTACTGAAACAGTATTTTTACACTTTGTGTTTCTGCGTGGGTACAAACTGATGTGATCTTTACTAATTATATACTGAATCGATCTTCTGTATATAAAGATAATTGGAAATGAAAAAAAAAAAAAACCCTGGTGCTAAATTGGAAATGGCATAGAAAATTAATTAATTTTTTAAAAAAAATATTATGTAGGATCTCTGTCTTTAATGTGCTGTACACTCTTATTTAATCCTATAACTAGTACTCCAACAGTATTTTTTTTTCACTATGTGTTGCTATATGGGGGCAAACTGTTGAAATCGTTACCTAATATATACTAAACTGATCTTCTGTATATAAAGAGAATTGAAAAGAATCATGATGTGATTGGAAGGGGAGAGGGAGCGGGAAAGGGGAGGGTTGCGGGTGGGAGGGAAGTTTTGAGAGGGGGAAGCCATTGTAACCCATAAGCTGTACTTTGGAAATTTATATTCATTAAATAAAAGTTTAATTTAAAAAAAATAAACAAGCTTTAGAAACAGCAAAAAAAAATATTTTCAAGCTCTTACAGCTTTTGAGCTTGATTTTGGAGTCATAATTCCTGGGTTTTGATTCTGGTTTCCACATTGCCTCACTGTCTTTTTCTAACCAAGGTAGTTAATCTGAGAGCCTATGTTCCCTCATTTGTCAGCTGGGCACAGTAAGAGTGCATGCCTTCTAGATTCATGTAAGAATTAAAGTGTACATTAGGTGCTTCCAACAGTGTCTGGCTGATCATGAGTGCCTGTCTCATTCTCATTAGGATTCTGCCCAGGATTCTGATCGTGTACTCAGATATTTCTCACTGCTGCAGCTAGAATCTTAATATTTTACTGGTCTATCCTAGGTAATAGTATTTTCAAATCAAATTGGCTTTTTTCGGTACTAATTTTAAAATATGAAGACATTTCCACAGATGACTTTGAGCAAAATTTTTGCCAATATCATTGGCCATTGTACAGAAATATGAAAACAGAGTTGCGTTTCAAAGGTGTGGGCCTTTATGTATGTTAGGAATTTAGCAAATATGTGCTGGAAGTAGTTATGTGAATGCTTCTGGAATGTTGTTCTCTTCCAGGTGTTATTTGCATCTTTTTTCAAATTAATATTTTATTTTTCTCATTTTTTATATACCATACTTGCATCTTAAGTCATGTAAATTGTTCATTTTAATGAATGCATGGAATGTACCTGGGACTGACATTATGGATTGCAAGTTGCCTTTTTTTGGCATGCAGATATAAGAGGTAAAGAGCAAGGTATGCATATTCAAGGGGACTTCAAACTTTTCATGGAAAAATGGAACTAAAAGTTAAAAATTAGAAATGTAAAAATACAAAAATAAACTTTATTGCTCAACATACACTCCATCAGATTCAAGACAGTTTTGTAAGCAATGATGCCAGCCATTTAGTCCATTCCTGAAGAACTAGATCCTGGGGATTTAGCCATGTCAGTGCAATCTTTTTTACATTATTAACAAGACAAAAGGATGCTGCTTTTTAAGATTAGCAAACAAGACGTCAGAAGGAACCAAATCAGGACTGCAAGGTGGACACTTAATGATTTTCCTGGAGAGAATTTTTCATTGGATTAATGGTGATAGTACAAGCTACACACTTAATAAAGAATAACAGTTATATACTCAAACAGGTTTTTTTGGGTGTGTGTGTGTGTGTGTGCAAATTGTTAAACTTTTTACTTAGTGTAGAGTTGGACTTTTGTATACAAAGTTAATTGAAAATGAATCTTAATGAAGAATGGGACTAGGAAGGGGAGAGGGAGGAGGAGGAGGAGTGGGAATGTGGGTGGGAGGGCAGGTATTGTGGGAAGACTAATTATATTCCTAAAGTTGTACTTACAAAGTTTGTATTCCTTAAAAAATAAAATAATTAATTAATTAAAAAAACAGTTAATTTATAAAATACTTATAAACAATGTATAGGAAATGTATATATATTTTTAAAGACTTTATTTATTGAGAGGCAGAGTTACAGGCAGAGAGAAGGTCTTCCATCTGCTGGTTCACTCCCCAAATGGCTGCAACAGCCAGAGCCAGGCCAATCTGAAGCCAGGAGCCAGGAGCTTTTTCCAGGTCTCCCACACAGGTGCAGGGGCCCAAGGACTTGGGCTATCTTCTACCGCTTTCCCAGGCCACAGCAGAGAGCTGGATCAGAAGAGGAGCAGCAGGGACACAAACCAGAACCCATATGAAATGCCAGCACCACAGATAGAAGCTTAGCTCACTACACCACAGATCCAGCCTCAAGAAATATATATTTACATATATATTAATAAGGGTCCAGTGGTGTTTCCCAAACTGCAAATATTCAAAAGAAACACATAAGAAATTAGTGAACTCAGGATATTTTTTTTTTGACAGGCAGAGTGGATAGTGAGAGAGAGAGAGAGACAGAGAGAAAGGTCTTCCTTTTGCCATTGGTTCACCCTCCAATGGCCGCTGTGGCCGGCGCATCTCGCTGATCCGAAGCCAGGAGCCAGGTGCTTCTCCTGGTCTCCCATGCGGGTGCAGGGCCCAAGCACTTGGGCCATCCTCCACTGCACTCCCTGGCCATAGCAGAGAGCTGGCCTGGAAGAGGGGCAACCGGGATAGAATCTGGTGCCCCAACCGGGACTAGAACCCGGTGTGCCGGCGCCGCAAGGCAGAGGATTAGCCTGTTAAGCCACGGCGCCGGCCCAGGATATTTCTGTACTTAAATTTCCTTCACTCAGGGCCAGCTTGTGTCTTTAATCCTTTTCCTTTTTCAGAACATCAATAGCCAGTATATTCCCGATATCTTCATTTCATAATGCATTGAGGAACTTTTGCTGCTCCCTCAGCCTTGGATCTGGGCTCAAGGTAAGACTGCATTGGATATAGCACTGAGGGCTTCCCAAACATAGTGTTATGGATACCTATCAGGCCCTTGAGAAATATTTGTTGAATGAATGCCTTGTTGGATTCATAGAAGCCAGCAAAGTACATTATTTTATTTTATTTTATCGGTAAAATGCTTAAGTATAATTTTGTCTTTATTGGCAAAATCAAGGACTTGAACTAACAAATCAGTGGAATTGTTAACCACAGAAGGTGGTATCACTCAGAATGAACCAGGGGCATGCTTTAAAAGGGTAGTCCATCCTTCAAGCCTAGGATCAGAGGAGGCCTAGATGCCTTATTCACAGTCACTGGCCTGTGGTCAGGCACCACAGGGTTCACCTTGCTCTGGGTCTGACCTTGGTATGGTCAGCGCCAGGTTCCTATGCAGTGGCTTTCCACCTGTCTCTATTTGCTTACTCCATGTACACAATTACTCTCTCCATTGTGTGCTGCCTGCAGTTAGGGAAAGAATGGAGTTGATAGTTCCATGTCCTTCCATGCCACAATGCTAGATCACAGCCAGAGACCAAAGCCTTCCATGGAACACAGGGGATAGGTCCAAGTCCACACTGCTATGGAGTACTTGTTATATTGAGTTGGACTCATGGCCTGAGCTTGCTACAATCAACAACTGGTGATGATGGGCCTTCAGGTCTCGAATTGCACTGAGCCTCCATCCACACTGACCAGGAAATAAGGATCATTAGAATCTGGGACCATTAGAATCTGCCCAGTATTGGGCTTTGCCAGGCTAACACTAAGTTCCATGGCACAATCCTGTGTTGACTTTCCTGTCCTACTCCCTAGTTATTAGAATCTTGTCCCTCACTGTCTGCCTTAAGATTGAGGGAGGAGGGCCGGCGCTGTGGCTCAATAGGCTAATCCTCCGCCTGCGGCACCAGCACCCCAGGGTTCTAGTCCCAGTTGGGGCGCCAGATTCTGTCCCGGTTGCCCCTCTTCCAGGCCAGCTCTCTGCTGTGGCCTGGGAGTGCAGTGGAGGATGGCCCAAGTCCTTGGGCCCTGCACCAGTGTGGGAGACCAGGAGAAGCACCTGGCTCCTGGCTTCGGATCAGCGCGGTGCACCGGCCGCAGTGCACCGGCTGTGGCGGCCATTGGAGGGTGAACCAACGGCAAAGGAAGACCTTCCTCTCTGTCTCTCTCTCTCACTGTCCACTCTGCCTGTCAAAAAAAAAAGATTGAGGGAGGGGTGATATAGGCAGTTCCTTGGCCAGCCAGGGTGACACTAAGCTGGGTAAGCTGGGTCATACCTGATTCTCACAGGGCCCTGCACAGTCTTATGGATGAACATCAGGATTCTGCAAACCTGGCAGTGATTCGGGCCAAAACACTAGTCCAACCCACTGGGGCACAGATCTCTGTCTGTGTCAGGTCTGTCTGTGAGCTCTAGACTGAGAATGAAAGCCTTGGGACTCTATCTGGTGCTGGGTCTCAGGTCTCACGACAGCAGGCCCAACATTGAGTTCCTGTGTATACATTGCCACTCTGTTCCCAAGCAACTGGAATCCTGCTCCTTGCTCTCTGCATGAGGTTGGGTGAGGTAACCACTTGGCAACCTGTCTAAGGAGGGTCTAGAGGCTCAGTACTACCCTGGGGGCAAAGGCTGTGGGGCCCTGTCTGGAACTGAGTTTCACTATGGTGAGCCTGGTACTGAGTTGCAAGTCCAAGGCTTGGACTTAATTCCCTCTCCCTTCCCCAAGTGGGAGGCATCTCTTTCTATACTGTGCTGCCTGGGGTTGAAGGAGAGGAGATGTGGGCAACTCTCTCCATTCTGCCTTCTTCAATGCGTAGTTTCTTCTTATTACACTAAAACCAGGCTCTGTGGTCCCTCTCCTATCTTCTGCAGTTCCTGTGAAGGTGACTGGTGCATGAATAGCTCTCCAAACTGGTTCTGAGGATTGGGAGGTGGCTATTGCTGGAGCACCTGATATGCTTGCCATCCTGCTCTGCCCCTCAAATTGTTCTCATTATTTTCTATCACCACTTTATTTTTATGGAATTTATTAACACATTAGATTCTCAGAGCCACAGCAAATATATGATGATCACTACAACACAATTCTAATGTGATATTAATACAAAAAGAACAGATTCAATGCACTTCATAGACTCAATTCTAAAAATATAATACTTCCCTTCCCATCCCCCCTCTCTCTCCTCCTTTTTTAGTTTTTAAGATAACATATTTTTAATTTATATTATAGCAAAGGTTTAATGCTCCACTAAATAAAGGAGTTCAACAAGTAAAAAGTTAAAAGACCCTAGTTCAGCAAGAATATAGGCAAGGGCAATAAACAAAAATCAAATGAAAAGGCATCTATTTCATTCGTGTACAGTAAATTTTAAAATAATCAAAGACCATTAAAATCATAATAGTATCATTCTTAACCATTTAATCTGTCGAATCTTTGACGATGTTTCTTCTCATTCCTGATACTAACAATTTGTTTTCCTTCTCTTTCCTGATAGTAAAAAGTTGAACTCATGGGAACAGAGTAGAATGGCGTTACCAGGGACTGGGGAAGTAAGTTTAGAATATGTTTTTTTTTAAAGATATTTGATTTATTTATTTGACAGGTAGAGTTACAGACAGCGAGAGGGAGAGACCGAAAGAAAGGTTTACCATCCGTTGGTTCACTCCCCAATGGCCGCAACAGCCACAGCTGCGCCAGTCCGAAGCCAGGAGCCAGAAACTTATTCCAGGTCTCCCATGTGGGTGCAGAGGCCCAAGGACTTGAGACATCTTCCATTGATTTCCCAGGCCATAGCAGAGAGCTGGATTGGAAGAGGAGCAGCCAGGACTAGAACTGGTGCCCATATCGGATGCTGGCGCCGCAGGTGGAGGATTATCCTACTGTGTCACAGCGCTGGCCCCCTAGAATATGTTAATCAAAGGGTATAAAATGTCAATTAGATAGGAATAATTAGTTCAAGAGACCTATTGTATAACAGGTGACTATAGTTAATAGCAATGTGTTGTTATTATATTCTTTGTGTGTGTGTATGTGTGTGTGTGTGTGTGTGTGTAGTAAAGAGCACAGTTTGTAGGAAAGTAGAGTGCAGCAATTACCAAAGGGTACCTCATACGCCGAATGATACACAATATGTTTCCTAATATAAATCAACTGGAACGTGATTTCCTCCAGGCAGCTTTCCCATTGGCACCTCCATTTGGTGTAGGGGAAACTCCAGCCATTATCCTGAACACAGCTGTGATCCGCTAAAGATAGAGCCCTCCAGGGGTACATTCTTTTTTTAAAAAAATATTTTATTTATTTGAAAGGCAGAATTAGAGGGAGAGATAGAGAAAGAGAGGTCTTCCATCCACTGGTTCACTCTCCAAATGGCTGCAGTGGCCGGGGCCAGGAGCTTCATTTGGGTCTCCCACGTGGGTACAGGAGCCATAGTACTTGGGCCATCTTCCACTGCTTTCCCAAGCACATTAGCAGTGAGCTGGATCAGAAGTGGAACAGCTGAGACTTGAACTGGTGCCCATATGGGATGCCAGCATTGCAGGCAGAGGCTTAATCCGCTAAGCTACAATGCTGGCCCCTATTGTTTTCCATAAAGAACATGCTCTTTAGATTTTTTGAAGTCTTTATCTGTTACTTTCATTCTGTGATCTCTCAAGGGCATCAGACCAGCTTCTGTACATACTGCCTTGACGTCAGCACTAGATAGGTCGTCTTTAGCCTTGATCACGTTGTCCAGGGTTACCTCACTGGCCAGCATCATCCTGCTCATGTGTGAATCTGAAAGATGTGCTTCCTAGTCTTTTCATCAGGCAAGGGGAGCCTCATCTTCCTGTTGATGTGGCCTGGTCTCCTAAATGCTGGATCCAAAGTTGCTATTCAGTTTGTGGTGATAACAACTTTCACATCTCCTCTTGAATTCAATCCAATCCAGCTGGTTCAAAAGTTCCAGCATTATTCGCTGAATTTCTCTCTCACTGCCAGAATTTGAGTCATATCTTTTTGTGCCAATAGAGTCAAATTCATCAATAAGCACCATGGATGGTGCATGTTCTTCAGCAACAAGAAACGCTTCCCATACAAGCTTGGGCCCATCGCCTAGGTAATGAATTCTTCCTGCGTGAGAAGATAGTCTTTAATTCTCTCTAATGTCAATAATTTTAGCTAGCACTGAGTGTGGGTGTCACCAGCAGTGGTTTGCTGGCAGCATCTGGTTCCTTTGTTTTCTCCTTCTTTTTCCCCACTCTGGTTGGTACAGGAGGTCCATTCCTTTTTCTTGTCCTTGTCATCCTTCTCGCCACCTCCAGGACCGTGATCACGACTCTGACTTTGGCCCATCTTGATTTGACCTCTTTCAATATATTGTATTCTTGAAAATTGTTATGAGAATAGATTTAAATGTTCATCTCACAAAAAGTATAGGTGATAATGTATAGGTAAATTCATTCAGTTTAGCCATTTTACAACATATGCTTCTTTCAAAATATCATATTGCATACAATAAATATATACATTTTTGTTTATGAATTAATAATAAATAGGGGCCGACATTGTGGCATAGTAGGTAAAACCACCACCTGCGAAGCCAGCGTCCCATATGGACACAAGCTTCATGTCCCAGCTGCTCCACTTCTGATCCAGCTCCCTGCTAATGCACCTGGGAAAGTAGCAGAAGACGGCCCAATTGCTTGTGCCCCTGTTACCCATTTGGGAGACCTGGAAGAATCTCCTGGCACCTGGCTTCAGCCTGGCCCACCCCAGCCATTGCAGCCATCTAGAGTGTGAACCAGCAGGTGGAAGATCTCTCTCTCTCTCTCTCTCTCTCTCTCTCTCTCTCTCTCTCTCTCTCTCTCCCTCCCTCCCTCCCTCCTTCTCTCTGTAACTCTGACTTTTAAATAAATAGATAAACAAAATAAATAAATAAATAGATAAAACAAAAACAGAAGGAACAGGCCATCAAGGAGAGAGGCGCCTTTTTCTGAAGGGAGGAAGGAACCTCCACTGTGACACAGCCTTGACTAAACAAGTTCAGAGTCGGTGAACTCAAGGGGCTTCCATAGCCTAGACAGCTCATAGCAAGAGTCTCGGGTGATTGCTGATGTCATAAATAAGAGTGCCAATTGTTAAATCAACAATGGGAGTCACTGGGTACATGCTCCCCACGTAGGATCTCTGTCTTCAATGTGTTTTACTATGAAACGTAAAATCACTACTAGTCGAACAGTACCCTATACCTTGTGCGGTTGTGTGAGTGCAGCCTGTTGAAATCCTTGCTTAGTATATACTAAGTTGATCTTCAGTATATGAAGGCAATTGAAAATGAAACTCGATAAAGGGCGGGATGGGAGAGGGAGAGGGAGAGGGGAGAGCCACGGGAGGGAGGTTGGGGGGGGGGAGCCACAACAATACAAAAGTTGCACTTTGTAAATTCACATTTATGAAATAAAAAAAAGAAAGTGTAATGGTAGTTTCCTGGGGCTGGGGGGAGGGTGAAAATCAGGAGCTATTATCTAATGAGTACATCATTTCATTTGGGGGAAGATGAGAATGTTGTGGAGTTAGATGGTGACCATGATTGCACAACTGTGTGAATGTACATATTGCCAGATATTTATACTTGAAAATGGCTAAAATGGTAAATTTAGTTTATTCATTTTAACACAATAAGAAAATTATGCAAGTGTCAGACTTTCCCATACCAACTATCAACATCAAATAAAATATGTGAGATTCTGAGGTAGGGCAAGACCTTCAAGTATAAAAGGTGTATGTATTTCTGAAGTATGCAATAATATCTAAAAGACTTTCTACAAAACCTAGTGGATTTTTATTTATTTAAAAGGCAGAGTTGCAGAGAGGCAGGGGCAGAGAGAGAGAGAGGCCTTCCATCTGCTGGTTTGCTCACCAAATGGCGACAACAGGTGGAGCTGGGCCAATCCAAAGCCAGGAGCCAGGAGCTTCTTTCAGGTCTCCCACGCGGGTGAAGGGGTCCAAGGACTTGGGCCATCTTCTACTGCTTTCCCAGGCCATAGCAGAGAGCTAGATTGGAAATTGAGCAGCCGGACTTGAACCAGCACCCATATGGATGCCAGCACCACAGGCGGTGGCTTTACCTACTACGCCGCAGTGCTGGTCCCAAAAAACTAGTGGATTATTAAATACAATTAATAGGTAAATAAAATTAACTTTGAAATGATCAAATCTGGTGAGCAGCTTTGAATCCTTTACAATCTATGGATAGGAGCAAAGGGCTATGAAAATTACGGTCTCAGTGTTTTGATATACTCCAAAATTCCTACATTGAAGACCTAACCACCAATGTGATGGTGTTGCTAAGCAACAGGTTGACTCCACCACACTCCTAACATTAAAAATAAAAAATAAAAGAACTGAATCTTTTTTTTTTTCTTTTTGAGATAGAGAGAGAAACTTTATTTACAAGGCAACAAAGTAAGGAGATTGGGGGAGGTTACCCAAATCGACCTTCCTGTTCAAAAAGGATTTGAGAATTTATAAAGTTAGGGTAAATGGAGCATACATAGACAAAACTGAGTAATGGTACAGTATAGATGAAGGAGAAAGGGGTGTGGAACATCCCCTGAGCATGTGACAAGTATCCTTTGTTCAAATCTGGCTACCACAATGTCATTTAGCATGATAATGACTCATAAGGTAGCTCTCTGGTAAACTTGAGTCAGTCTGCTCAGATTCCAGTTTTATCTTGGCTGTAGCTTGTTTCCTTGGCTTTATCAGAGACCCTCCTAAAGACAGTTCACAAGAAGTTTGGCAAAAACAATGGGTTTTTGATAGCAAGTTACTATGCACCAGGCTGGCAAATGACTAATATAGGGTGCTGGTATGCTAGGCGACTCAGGGAAGCTTGCTATAGAGTAAGGGGCAGGGAATCCTTTCTTGCCCATGGCGTTGATAGTATTAGGCGGTTAGACATTTGGGAGATAATTTGGCAGTGAGGTCAGAGCCCTAATGAATGGGATTGGTGCCCTCATAAAAATATCCCAAGAGAGCTGCCTTGCCCTTCCTCAGTTTATGGTGTTATGTTATAGCTGACCAAATGGACTAAGACCAAAGCTGGTACCAAGACGTGCAGGTGCTGCTCTAAGAAATACCCAAAGGGTAAAATTGGCTTTGAAATTGCATAATGAACAGAATCTGAAAAAAACATGTTGAGATTGATACTAGAGAAAGTTTATGTTGCCATGCATGGATCTCAAAGGATGACTCTGGTGAGGCCTCATCAAAACAGGAATGCTGTAGCGAAAGCCTCAGTTTTCTTAGAGAGTACCTCTGTGGTCACAAGCAGAATATTGGTGGAAATGTGGATGGTAAAGGCTGTTTGGAAACTGGGGGAAAGGCAGTCCTTGTTATAAAGAACATGGCTGGATTCTGTTTCTATCCTGGTGTTTGGTGGAAAATAGATCTTGTAAGCAATGAAATAAAATACTATGCTAGAAAAAATTTCTAAACCAGATGTTGATGATGGAGCATATCTCCGCAAGAATACTTGATTTGTAAAATTTGAAAAGACAAAAAAGATTTAAAGATGGAATTTTTCATCAAAATGCAAATAGAACTTAAGGATTTGGAAAATTCTGGGCCCATTTTATGAGAAAGCATATTGGGGAGAGAGCAGCAAGGGTGTGGTCAAGCGACTGGTAAGGAGAGTAGTATGAAACAGCCAGGTGTTATTCATCAAGATAACACAAAAACAACCACACAAGCATTTCATATATCACCCAGTGATGCCCAGAGTGCAACGGCAGGTAGAGTATTTCAAAAGAAGAACAGGGCACGCGTAGAGCCCCGGTGCTTGTTGCTCAGCACTGCTTCAAGGTTCTCCTCTCTGAATTCTGGCTCAGAGTCCATTGACCATCCCAAGTATTCCCTCTGTGGGTCCAGGTGTGCATGGGCTATAATGGTCACCTCTCCAGAGAGTACCAACAGTAAACCCTAGTGGCACCCACATGTTACCATCTCCACTGGTATACAGAGTACAAAAGGGTGGGATGGTGGCTACTTCTACCTACATTTTGATGGATGGAACCACATGAAAGCACTTGGTTGGACGTGCAACGCAGATAAAGGGCTGCCCTGAAGCCAGGGCCACTACAGAGAGTACCCATTAGAACAATGCTTTAGAGGACTTGAGAGACTGGGGACACCACTGCGATCCCAGACCAGTAAAAGCACCAGAATGTGCTTCCAGCCTGGGAGAGCTGCAGGCACTTGATTCTAACCCTTAAGGGCTGCCTTTGAGTTGCACCCAGCAAAGCCGTGGGGGCAGGGCTGCTCTGAACCTTGGAGGCCAAACCAATGCTGGGAAATCTACAGAGGTGGGAGATCCTACCCAATAAGCCTGGAGGACAGACCCTCAAGTCAAAGATTATTCTTGAGCATTAAGATGTTAGACTTTTTGGGACCTGTTCTTTCTTTCTTCTTTCCTATTTCTCCCTTTTTCAGTGGGAGTATCTATCCTTTGCCTGTCCCATCATTGTGCTTTGGGCGCATATAACTTGCGTGATTTCACAGGCTCATCAGTGGAGAGCAACTTGTCCCAGGATAAAACATACCTTGAATCTGGCTCATGTCTGATTTATATGACATTTAGGTGATATTTTGGGCTTTTTGAATTGATGCTTGAATTAAGACTTTGGTGGTTATTTGGATGTAATGAAAGTATTTTACATGTGAGAAGGACATGAATTTTAGGGGTCCAAGGGAGGAGTGCTATGGCTATGGTCTACATGTTTTGTCTGCCTACGATGCATATGTTGAAAACCTAATCACCAGTGGGAGGTGATTAGCCATCAGAAGGCTGCTTTACTCCTTACACTATGTGTGGACACAGTGAGAAGGCTGTGACTGCGAACCAGGGGAGGGCCCTTACCAACAATTTAATCTGGCAGAAACTAGACTTTCTAGCCTCCAGAGCTCTAAGACAAAAGTTTCTTTTGTTATTAATCTACTCAGTTTATGATATTTTGTTATAACACCCTGAATAGACTAAGACAATTACTAAAATATATGCAAGTGTTTTGTGCTTTGATAAAAGAAATGAGAATAATATACCAACAAAATCATAACTTGGCAGGAAGAAGAAAGCATTAAACATGTAACATTTTTGACATTTTATTTGTGTATTTAGAGTTTATACATATACCATAACTCAAGCCCTTAACATTTATTTCTTTTAAAGATTTATTTATTTATTTGAAAGAGTTACACAGAGAGAAGGAGAGGCAGAGAGAAGTCCTCCATCAGTTGGTTCACTCCCCAAATGGCCACAACAGCCAGAGCTGCGCCTATCTGAAGCTGAGAGCCAGGAGCTTCTTCCGGGTCTCCCACATGGGTGCAGGGGTCCAAGCACTTGGGCCATCTTCCACTGCTTTCCCAGGCCATAGCAGAGAGCTGGATCAGAAGTGGAGCAGCTGAAACTCAAACCGGTGCCCATATGGGATGCTGGCACTGAAGGTGGCGGCTTTATCTGCTATGCCACAGTGCCGGCCCCAGCCATTAATATTTAAAACAGCTCCAAGACACTTGTTTTTTTCTGTGTCCCAAGCATGTCCTGAGATAGAATAAGAGCATGTGTTCCCACTTACAAGGTGACTGAGGACCAGAAATCCAGTCAGGCTGAGTGGCATTGACAGACATGGAGAGCACTGAGGAGATGCCACAGGAGAAAATCTTCAAGTCTACCTGAAAATCTTTATTTTAAAATTTAAAAGAAATCACATACTCATTCTAACAGCTTTAGCGGGCTTGGCCACCCAATAAGGTACATGTACACTCAGGTACTTGCAAGACTCCTGTGCACCCATGTAGCTGATTAAGTCAGGGCAAGTGGTCACCTGCCCACAAGCAAACGCCAAATTTGTCTCCCACAGGGAGATAACTATCTTTCAGAAGGAGTATATGAATATCGTCAAAAGTTGAAATGTATCTTTAAAACACTGGGATCCACATTTTGGTGTAGCTGATGCTTGCAACATTGGCATCCCTTATAGGTGCTGGTTCAAGTCCTGGTATTCTGCTTCTGATACAGCTCTCTCTTAATATGCATGAGAAGGCAGCAGAAGATGGCCCAAGTGCTTGAGCCACTGTCACCCACCTAAGAAACTTGGTGAAGTTCTGGGCTTCTGGCTTCTGCCTGGTTCAGCCTTGGCCATTGCAGCCATTTGGGGAGTGAAACATTGGATGGAAGATCTCTCTCTCTCTGTCTCTCTCTCTCTCTCTCTCTCTCTCTCTCTCCTCACTCCTTCACTATCTATCTCTCTGTGTCACTTTGACTTTCAAATAAATAATTTTTTAAAGATTTATTTATTTACTTATTGGAAAGTCAGAGTGATAGAGAGACAGAGAGAGATAGTACATATTTACTTTTTTTTTTCTGACAGGCAGAGTGGACAGTGAGAGAGAGAGACAGAGAGAAAGGTCTTCCTTTTACCGTTTGTTCACCCTCCAATGGCTGCCGTGGCAGGCGCGATGCCAGGAGCCAGGTGTTTCTCCTGATCTCCCACGTGGGTGCAGGGCCCAAGGACTTGGGCCATCCTCCACTGCCCTCCCAGGCCACAGCAGAGAGCTGGCCTGGAAGAGGAGCAACTGGGACAGAATCCGGCACCCCAACCGGGACTAGAACCTGGTGTGCCGGTGCCGCAGGCGGAGGATTAGCCTATTGAGCCACGGCGCCGGCCGTACATATTTACTTTTAAAAAGTTACTCATTTTCTACTCTGTCCTTTTTAATCTTTTGTAAGTATAATTCTGTCTCACTAATGATTAGAAATGATCTTTTTTTATATAGAAATGATCTTTTGATCCCAATATCTCTTCAAAAAGTAGCCTTTCCCTTTACCTAATTTGTGACCTGGCTAAGGCAAGGGGAGTTCCAGAAAAAGACCTGTGAATTTCAGATGAAAATCCTGATTTCAAGCAAGTATTATGACTAATTTTTTTTTGTTCTTAAACTGACACCCAAAGAAGCTTCTTATAGGAAACAAAACATGTATCCCAAATCTTTTAAAGACATTGGTCAGGTGTTCTTACAGCCTGAGAAGTCTCACTTAATTGGAATGTCAGACGAAATAGATATCTATATATTGAATTTGTACTTAAAACTCTTTGTAAATTTCTATACGGAGATGATTTCACCTAAAAATTCAACCAAATCTTTGAAGAAATGAATTTTCTAGGTAGTCAAGTCAAGAAAATAAAAGTAGAGTGAACACTCTCAACCTCATTTTAACCTGATGCCAAACTAAGACACACACATTACAAGTAAGAAAACCGTGAGTCATTTTTGTCATGAATATAGATGCAGATTTCCTAAAAAAATATTAGCAAATAGAATCTGTCAATCAATAGAAATAATAATGCACTAAAACTAACTGGGCTGTATTCCAAATATGCAAGGTAGGTTCAGTATTAGAAACCCAAGCAAGGGGGCTGGCATTGTAACACAGCAGGTTAAGCCACGACCTGTGATGCTGGCATCCCATGTGGGTGCCAGTTCAAGTCCTGCTGCTCCATTTCCAATCCAGCTCCCTGCTAATATGCCTGGGAAAGCAGCAGAGGGTGGTTTGAGTGTTTCAGCCCAGGCCACGCTTTGGGAAACCTGGATGGAGTTCCAGACTCCTGGCTTCAGCCTGGTCCAGCCTGCAGCCATTTAGGGAGTGAACCACTGGATGGAAGATTCTCTCTCTCTCTCTCTCTCTCTCAACTCTTCCTTTCAAATAAATAAATGAATCTTTAAAAAAAGAAAAGGAATAAAGAAATCTAGTCAAGATAATCCATCATAATAACAGGATAAAAAATTGCATGATCAGTTAATGGAGACAAACATTATGACAAAATCCAACACGTATTCATCATGAAAAATGCCAGCAAACAATAAATAGAACCTCAACCTGTTGAACAGAATTTACAAATACGAAAAACTATAGTTAACCCCATAGTTAATAAAGAACCACTGAATACTTTTCTTCCAAAAAGGATGACAAGGAAATTATATCCTCACTTACCATTCCTATTCAAAATAGTACTGGAAGTCCTACACAGAGTGATAAAGCAAGAAAGGGAAATGAAAGACATACAGAATGGAAAAGAAAACAATAAAATTGTCCATAGTGGAAGATGAGAAATTATTTACTGAAAAATATAGTAGACACTTTTTTAAAAATAAAATACACTATAACTAATAAATGAATTTAGTAACATCATAGGGTACAAAATCAGTAAAGTGTGATGTCAATAAAAGGAGGCCTCCTCTCCTTTGGGAAATGAATATAAGAAAGTCAAAACTTTACAAAAATTGTAATTTTTCCAAAATAAATAGGGAGAAATATAACAAACCTGTGTCTGAATCTGTATGCTTACAATTAATACATTCTTATGAAATAAATAAAAGAAAAAACAAGTTGGAAGAGATACCATGTTGAAACATTGGGAGATTTGATCCGAATTTTTATGTAATTCTTATAAAAAATCAGCAGTTGATTCCAAAATGTGGAAAGGTAAAGTAACTAGAATATAAAAATAGTTTTGAAGAGGAAGAAAAAAGAGGAATCGTAATACTTTTTAAAAGACTCTCCATATATCTACAATCAAGACACTGCGGTACAGGATAAAGGACATGGAATAAAATAAAGAATATAGAAAGAAACCCCCCAAAATTATGCCTATGTATTATTGAAAAAGTCGTTAAAGTCATTTAATGGAGAATAAATAGTCTCTTCACCAAATGGTCTTCAAACAATTGCATTTCCATAGGCAAAAAAGGAGAAAAGAATCTTGACCTTAATTTCACATTATATTAAAAATTAAATGGAGAAAGTATTTAAATGTAAAATGAAAGATTATGGAACTTTTGGAGTTAAGCATAGTGGAGCATATTCACGACTTGGGTTATGATGCCACACATGGCGCCAAAAAGATCCACAACAGAAAACAAATATTTAGATTTCATAAGAATAAAAAATGCTCACAAAAAAACCTTTATTAAAATGAGGAAAATACAAGCTTCCAACCAGGAGACAATATTTGCAGAGTACGTATCTGCTGAGGGACTCATATTTAGAATATACAAGTAGGGACCAGTGCTGTGGCACAGCGGGTTAACGCCCTAGCTTGAAGTGCCAGCATCTTGTATGGGCACCGTTTCTAGTCCCGGCTGTTCCTCTTATGATACAGCTCTCTGCTATGGCCTGGGAAAGCAGTAGAAGATGACCCAAGTTCTTGGGCCCCTGCACCTGCATGGGAGACCTGGAAGAAGCTCCTGGCTCCTGGCTTCGGATTGGCACAGCTCCGGCCATTGTGGCCAACTGGAGAGTGAACAAGCAGATATAAGACACCTCTCTCTCTCTCTCTGCCTCTCTTCTCTCTGTGTAACTCTGACTTTCAAATAAAAAATAAATAAATCTTTAAAAAATAGAATATACAAGTAACAAAACAACTGTGAATAAACATTTTATCAAAGAGGATTCACAGATGGAGGCAACAGAAGCACAAAAATAGGTTTAACATCATCAGACACTAAGGAAAAATAAACAAAAGCCACACTAAGACACCACTGTACACAACAGAATGACTAGAATTTATATATAAATTTCTCGCTCTGTCTCTCTGTCTCTCTCTGTCTCTCTCGCTCACTTGCACGCGCGCACGCACACACACACACATAGTACTAAGTGCTCTTGAGGATAATGAACAACTGAATCTCACATATTTCCATTGGAAACGCAAAGTGGTATAACCACTCTGCAGATTACTTACAAGGCTTGGCAGGTTCTTTTACAGTTAAACATAAACTTACCATACAGTCTAGCAATCATAATACTAAGTATTTATCCAAGGGAAACAAAGCTATATATCTACAGAAAAACCAGTATATGAATGTTCATATCAATTTTACTTTTTAAAATAAACCCATCTTTGGGGCCGGTGCTGTGGCGTAGTGGGTAGAGCCGCCGCCTGTGGTGCCGGCATTCCATGTGGGCACCTGTTTGAGACCTGGTTGCTCCACTTCTGATCCAGCTCTCTGCTGTGGCCTGGGAAAGCAGAAGACGGCCCAAGTCCTTGGGCCCCTGCACACATGTGGGAGACCCAGAAGAAGCTTCTGGCTCCTGGCTTCTGAGTAGCGAAGCTCTGGGCGTTGTGGCCATTGGGGAGTGAACCAACAGATGGAAAACCTTTGCAGAGAGACAGAGAAATACAGACACACAGAAGGAAGGAGCTCCCATCAACTGGTTCACTCTCCAAATGCCCACAATAGCAGGAGTTTGGCTTAGGCCAAAGCCAAAAGCCAGGAACTAAATGAAGGCCTCTTCTATGGGTGGTAGGAACCCAGTCATCTGAGCCACCAGCATTGCCTCTCAGGGTCTACATTAGCAGGAAGTTGGAATTAGGAGCCAGATCTGGAGATTGAGCACAGGTACTTTGTTAGGGGTTTGGGGTTTCCTGACCAGCATCTTAGCTGTTGGACCAATTTTATTTTTATTAACCCTAAACTGGAAAAAAAAAATCCAGATGTGCTTCAGTGAGTGAAGAGATAAACTTTGGTATACATACAATAAAATACTTATTAATGGAAAAGAATGAACAATTATACAACTATCTTGACTGGACTTCAGAGGTGTTAAGCGAAGTGACTAAAGCCAGTTTTATAAGGTTGCATGCTATATGACTTCATTTATATAATATTCTCCAAAAACCAAAATTATAAGTATATATAAATATAGTTATATATTATATGTGTATATAAATAAATATAATGATAAAAATATGGTACTTTTTAAAAAAAAATTGGGGAACCGGCGCTGTGGCAAAGCAGGTAAAGCTGCCACCTACAGTACCAGCATCCTATATGGGCTCCAGTCTGAGTCCCAACTGCTCCACTTCAGATCCAGCTCTCTGCTATGGCCTGAGCAGCAATAGAGGATGGCCCAGGTCCTTAGGCCCCTGCACCCCTGTGGGAGACCTGGAGGAATGGCTCCTGGCTTCGGATCAGCCCAGTTCCAGCTGTTGCAGCCATTTGGGGAGTGAACCAGTGGATGGAAGACATCTCTCTATGCCTCAGCCTTTCTATAACTCTGCCTTTCAAATAAATAAAAACATCTTTAAAAATGTATTATGAATATGGAAAATGTTATCATTGGGGAGACCTGAATTAAAGTACCTGCGAATTCTTTAATACTTTTTTCAGTAGCTTATTGAGATACAATTTACATACTATAAAATTACCTACTCAAGATATATAATTTAAAGGTTTTTAGTGTGCTGACAGGGTTGTGCAATCATCACCATAATCTAATTTTAGAATGTTTTATACCCATCAAAAAGGAAACTCATGCCTATTGACAGTCACGCATTTCTTCACTCCAGACCCAGGGACCATTTAATCTACATTCTGTTTCTATAGAATTGAGTGTTATTGACATTCATATAAATTGAATAATACAATTATGTGATCTTTGATGATTGGCTTCACTTTATAGGTGAAAAGTTCATCCTTGTTGTGTTAATTATCAATAATCAATCTCTTTTATTAATGAATAGTAACTTATTGTAAGGATGTGCCACATTTTGCTTATCCATGCACCAATGATGAGCATTTCCTATGAATAATGCTTCTTTGAATACTTATGTACTTTATGTGTACTGTGTTTTCATTTCTCTTGGATAGATACCCAGAAAGTAGAATTGCTGAGTCATATGAGGTTACTTTTAAAAGTTCATGGAAAGTGCGATTAAAAGATAAGTTTATTTTGGTGTAAAATTTTGAAATGCATGCATAGGTTTTTTCAAAATATGCATTGTCCATGAGCTTTTTTAAAAGATATATTTACTGACTTGAGAGGCAGAGTTACAGACAGAGGGAGAGACAGAGAGAGAGGTCTTCCATCCGCTGGTTCACTCCATAAATGGCCACACTGGCTGGAGCTGGGTGGATCTGAAGCCAGGAGCTAGGAGCTTTCTCTGGGTCTCATACGCGGGTGCAAGGTCCCGAGCACCTGGACCATCTTCTACTGCTTTCCCAGGCCATAGCAGAGAGCTGGATTGGAAGAGGGGCAGCCAGGATGTAAACAGGTGCTGACATGGGATGTCAGTGCCACAGATGAAAGCCACAGTGCCAGCCCCCATGAAATTTTGAATACCCATTTTGTATGCATGCATTTCAAAAACTTGCACCAAAATAAATATATCTTTTAATTAATTTTCAAAGATACACCTTGTATAGTAACTGTTTATTTAACATTTTAAGGAAATACTGGTTTTCCAAAGTGGCTGCACGATTTTTTACCTTCTCACTAGCAGTGTATGAGAGTTTTTATTTCTCCTAATCCTCCAAAACCTAACATGTTTTATTGTCTGTTATTTTTATTATTATTTCTATGATTATCCTAATAAGTCTAAGGTAGCATATCAGTGAACTTCTATTTACATTTCCCAAATTATTAATGATGTTGATCATGCTTCCATAATTTATTAGCCATTTGTATATCTTTTTTTTGAGAAAGTATATCAGATCCTTCGCCCATATAACATCTGGGTTATTTGTCATCTTATTATTGAGGACTTGCAGAATCTTTCATGTATTCTAGATACAAGTCTCTTATCAGATACATGATTTGCAAATATTTAATCAATCCTGAGGAGCATCTTTTCACATTCTTGATAATGTCATTTTATGCAAAAATTTTAAATTTATATGCAGTCAGTTTTTCAATATTTTAAGTTGCGTGTATTTTGGTGTATGTCTGATAAATCCATGACTAACAAAAGACCGGGAATATTTACTCCTGTGTTTCCTTCCGAAAATTATATTTTCTTCTTTTCCTCCACAGAATTCTCTTGCCCACCACCCCCCCTTTTTGACTTTTGCTGCTTTTTTTATTTGCTAAAAGAGTTTGTGAAGAAAAGGCATTCACATTTAAATGATAGTTAGGATTCACCAGTAATCTGTCTGGACCTGGGCACTTTTTGTGGGAACTTTTTAGATTTTATTTATTTGTTTGAGAGGTAGAGTTACAGAGAAAGAGAGAGAGAGAGAGAGGTCTTCAATCCACTAGTTCACTCCCCCAAATGGCTGAAGCGGCAGGAGCTGGGCCAATCCGAAGCCAGGAGCCAGGAAACTCCTCCAGGTCTCCCACATGGTGCAGGGGCCTGAAGACTTGGGCCATCTTCTACTGCTTTCCCAGGCCATTAGCAGAGAGCTGGATTGGAAGTGGAGCACATGGGATGCCAGTGACACAGACAGAAGCTTAACCTACTACTCCACAGCACCAGCCCCTCTGCTATTCATTTCTACTATTTCTACTGTGATGAGAGGATATGTTTGTATAATTTCTAAGTTTTTATATTTATTATGGGTTATTTTATGGCATTTCCTATTGGCTGTCCAAGAGACTGTTCCTTGTACACTTGAAAAGAATATGCATTCTGCTATTTTAGAGTTAGATGCCCTATAGACATCCTTTAAATCTAGTTGGTTTACATTGTTCAAATTTTCTATACCCTTGTTGATCTCTTGCCTACATATTTAAAGTATGACATTTAAGTTATTGACTATTAGTATTAAGTCACCTATTTCTTCCTTCATTTTTGTTATTTTTTGCTTCATGTGTTATATAAAGATATGTTTGTAATTGTTATATCTTCCTGATAGAGTGACACTTTTATCAACTCTAGCAATATTTTTGATCTAAAATATACTTTGTCTGATATTAGTATAGCCCTTCCAGCTCTGTTATGGCTGCTATTGCATGCCATGCCATTTTCCATCTTTTTACTTTCTTTTTTTAATTTTTTTTTACTTGACAGGTAGAGTTAGACAGTAAGAGAGAGAGACAGAGAGAAAGGTCTTCCTTCCATTGGTTCACCCCCCTAATGGCTGCTACGGCAGGCACACTGCGCTGATCCGAAGCCAGGAGCCAGGTACTTCCTCCTGGTCTCCCATGCAGGTGCAGGGCCCAAGCACTTGGGCCATCCTCCACTGCACTCCCAGGCCACAGCAGAGAGCTGGACTGGAAGAGGAGCAACCGGGACAGAATTCGGTGCCCCAACCAGGTCTAGAACCTGGGGTACCAGACTAGAACCCAGCGCCCGTACGGGATTCCGGCACCGCAGACGGAGGATTAACCAAGTGAGCCATGGCGCCGACCCCATCCTTTTACTTTCAACCTCTGTGTATATATAAATGCAGAATCTCTTTTTAAAATTTATTTTGTGTCTTCGAAAGGCAGAGAGACAGAAACAGACCATGGATTCTCCCATCTGCTGGTTCATTCCCCAAATACCTGAAATAGCTGGGGATGTGCCAGGAACCTGGAACTCAATCCAGGCTTCCCATGTAGGTGGCAAGGACCCAACTAAGATATGCATTAGCAGGAAGCTAGAATCAGAAGCAGTGCCAGGACTTAAACCCAGGTACTCTGGATAGGGACTGTGGGCATCCCAAATGGTGTCTTTAATCACTATGCCAAATGCTTGTCCCAGTATGTCTTTTATAGACAGCTTAGGTAGGGTTAGTTCTTATTTTTCTATGCAGACAGTTGCTGCATTTTTATTGAGTAGTTTAATTCATTCACACTTGATGGTAATATTGATACATTTTAAATTATGCTTATAATTGTGCTTTGGGTTTCTATGTACCTGATGTCTTTTTTGTTCCTTTGTTCCTTTTTTTCTGACTTTATATTAAGTAGATATTCTCTAGTGTACCCTTTTAATTCCTCTAATAAGTTCCAATACTTTTTAAACAATACTTATTGATTTATGTATTTGAAAGGCAGAATAATAGAGAGGAAGGGGGGGGCACAACAGCCAGGTTGGACCAGGTTGAAACCACAAGCCAGGAACTCCATCCAGATCTCCCACATGAATGGCAGAGGCCCAAGTACTTGGACTATTTTCTGCTACTTTCCCAGGTATATATATTAGCAGGGAGTTGTATCAGAAGCAGAGCAGCCAGGACTGGAACCAGCACTCCAATATGGGATGTGGGCATTGCAAGCAGCAGCTTAACCCACTGTGCCACAATAGTGGCACCAATTTCCAATAAATTTATGAATAACTTTTAAAATTATAACTTTGACTTACGATGTATGAGGGTAGTTCAAAACCAATGGAATTAAAAGGTTGAAGTCTGCATATAAGGGTTCTTCAAATAGTTCATGGAAAGTGTGCATTACACTAAAACTATGCATGGATTTAAAGAGGTGTTTTTCCAAAATAAACTTGTCTTTTAATTACATTTGTATATGACCTTTTTGAAGTATCCTCATACATGTCAACTTAAACTAGTTTAGGGGCTGGTGCTGTGGTGTAGCTGGTAAAGCTGCCGCCTGCAGTGCCGCCATCCCATTTGGGCGCCAGTTCTAGTTCTGGCTGCCCCCCTTCCAACCCAGCTCTCTGATGTGGCCTGGGAAAGCAGTAGAAGATGGCCCAAGTCCTTGGGCCCCTCCACCCACATGGGAGATCCGGAAGAAGCTCCTGGCTCTTGGCTTTGGACCAGTGCAGCTCTGGCCGTTGTGGCCAATTGGTTAGTGAACCAGCAGATGGAAGACCTCTCTCTCTATTTCTCTGTCTGCCTCTCCTTCTCTCTCTGTGTAATTCTAACTTTTTTTTATTTTTGATAGGCAGAGTGGACAGTGAGAGAGAGAAAGAGACAGAGGGAAAGGTCTTTGCCGTTGGTTCACCCTCCAATGGCCACTGTGGCCGGCACACCGCACTGATCCAAAGGCAGGAGCCAGGTGCTTCTCCTGGTCTCCCATGGGGTGCAGGGCCCAACCACTTGGGCCATCCTCCACTGCACTCCCGGGCCATAGCAGAGAGCTGGCCTGGAAGAAGGGCAACCGGGACAGAATCCGGCGCCCCGACCGGGACTAGAACCCGGTGTGCCGGTGCCACTAGGCAGAGGATTAGCCTGTTGAGCCACGGCGCCAGCCCTAACTTTCAAATAAATAAATAAATCTTAAAAAAATAAGCTAGTTTAGGTTTTTGCTGTTAACTCCAATAAAAGAGAACATTTTAGCTTCATTACCACCCTTTCTTTCCTGTCATAATGTATTTTTTACACAGAAGTACATTACAAATACAGTGCTTCAATTATTGCTTTAAATAATTTGATGTCTTTTAAAGAAGTTAAGATAATAAAAGAGAAAAACATTTTACAGAGTTTTTGATATTAATCTTATTTATCATTTCTCACTCTCTTGATTTATTCTGCTGGATTCAGGTACCATGAGGTATCATTTCTTTACTCTGATGTACTTCGTATCTGACCCCCTTTCTTCATGCTATTGTTACTAAACATACTGTATTTCTATATGTAATAGGCCAAATATATAAGTTAACTAAGAAATGCAGACTTACATGGTCTTTTATAATTATCAACATAATTATTTTACTAGAGTTCTCTGTTTTGATGTGTGGATTTAACGTATCCTATGTTCTCCCTGTTTTCATCCTGAGGATCTGCTAGCATACTAGTTTCCCATGCTTCTCTAACAAATTGCCAAAAACTTAGTGGCTTAAACAGCACAGATTTATCATCTTCCATTTCGGAAAGTCTGAAGTCCATCCCGCAAAGGTGTCAACACTTGGCTGCACTCACTTTGGAGGCTCTACAGGAAAACCTGCTTCCTCATTTTTTTCTAGCTTCTGGAAGTCTGCTGCATTCTTTGAGTTGTGATCCCTTCTTTCCTCTTCAAAGTCATCACTCCATCCCTGTATTCATAGGTTACAGGGATTAAGACAGGAACATCTTTGGTGCGCTATTAATGTGCCAAGCAAAGAACTGTCTCGGGTTTTTTTGTTCGTTTGTTTTTCTGGAAATATATTTTGCCTTCACTTTTGAAAGATAGCTTTGTTAGATATAACATTTTTGGTTGAGATATTTTTAATTCCTTTTAAAAATATTCATGTATTTGAAAGGTAGAGAGAGAGAGAGAGAGAGAGAGAGCGAGCGAGCATCTGCTGGTTTACTCCCCAAAATGCCCACATCAACCAGCCTGGACCAAGCCAAAGCCAGGACCCAGGAGCTTCGTGTAGGTTTCCCACGTGAGTGGCAGGAAGTCAAGTACTTGGGCCATTGTCCCACTGCCTTCCCAGGTGCATTTGTAGGAAGCTGGATCTGAAGTGTGAAGTATCAGGACTTTAGCCAGGCATTCCAATATGGGATGTGGGCATCCCAAAGCAGCGTTTAACCTGCTGTGCTATAACGTCTGGCCCAGCATTTTTATTTCTTTAAGCACTTGTATCTGTCACTGCCTCTGTCCTCTATGGTTTTTGACAGAAAGGCATTATTAGTCATATGGGGAGGAGGTTCCTTGTACATGATGAGCTGTTTGTTGCTGACAGTAGGGTTTTCTCTTTTTCTTTCATTTTCAGTAGGTCGGCTATGGTGTGTGTGTATGTGCACACATGGGTGTGTGTAACTCTCTGCATTTATCCTACTTCAATTTTATTTGGCTTCTTGATTGTATAAATTAGCCTTTCTACAATCTAATTGAGGAAGTTTTCAGTCATTATTTCTACTCATGTATCTTCCCCTTTCTCTTTTCTCTCTCTCTTTTTTTTTTTTTTTGACAGGCAGAGTTAGACAGTGAGAGAGAAAGACAGAGAGAAAGGTCTTCCTTCCATTGGTTCACTCCCCAAATGGCCACTATGGCTGGCGCTGTGCCGATCTGAAGCCAGGAGCCAGGTGCTTCCTCCTGGTCTCCCACGCGGGTGCAGGGGCCCAAGCACCTGGGCCATCCTCCACTGCCTTCCCGAGCCACAGCAGAGAGCTGGACTGGAAGAGGAGCAACTGGGACTAGAACCTGTCACCCATATGGGATGCCGGCGCCGCAGACAGAGGATTAACCAAGTGAGCCATGGCACCAGCCCTTCTTTTCTCTTTCTTTAACTGTTATTTTGTACATATTAGTATGCTTCCTGATGTTCCTCCTTTCTCTAAGACTGCTCATTTATCTGTATTATTTTGTTTATTTATTTATTTATTTGAGAGAGTTACAAAGAGAGAGAGAGAGAGACAGACAGACAGACAGACAGAGACAGAGACAGAAAGAAAGGTCTTCTATCTGCTGGTTCACTCCCCAAATGGCCCAGAGTTGGACCTATCTGAAGCCAGGAGCCAGGAGCTTCTTCTGGGTCTCCCACACAGGTGCAGGGGCCCAAGGAGTTGGGCCATCTTCCACTGCTTTCTCAGGCCATAGCAGAGAGCTGGATGGGAAGTAGAGCAGCAGGAACATGAACTGGCGCCCATATGGGATGCTGGCACTGCAGGCAGAGGCTTAGCCTATGATGCCACAATGCTAGCCCTTATTTGTATTCTTGTTTCTATCTATTCCTTGGGTTAGAAAACCTCTATTGATATATCTTGAAGTTTTCTTATTCTTCCTTCTGAAATCTGAGATCTACTGTTGAGTACCCACTGTGACTTTGCATTTTTTAAAAAAAAGATTTATTTATTTATTTATTTATTTGAAAATTGTAGTTACAGAGAGAGATGGAGAGACAGAGAGAGAGAGAGAGAGAGAGAGAGAGAGAGATCCTCCATTGGCTGGCCGACTCCCCAGATTGCCGAAATGACCAGCACTGATCCAGGCTGAAGCCAAGAGCCAGGAGCTTCATCCAGGTCTCCCACATAGATGGCAGGGGCCCTAGCACTTAGGCTATTTCTACTGCTTTTCCAGGCCATTAGCAGGGAGCTGGATTGGAAGTGGGGAGCCAGGACTTGAACTGGTGCCTATATGGCATGCCAGTGTCGCAGACAGTGGCTTTACCCACTATGCCACAATGTGGGTCCTATCTTTTCAGTTGTTACCATACTTTGTAAAGATTTATTTACTTATTTATTTGAAAGACAGATCATGAGAGAGAGAGTGAAAGAGAGAGAGAAAGAGAGAATATGAGAATATTAATTTGCAATCTGCTATCTTCCACTGCCTTCCCAGACAACTTAGCAGGGAACTACATAGGAAGCAGAGCAGCTGGAACTTGAGCCGGTGCTTCAATATGGGATGCCAGTGTTGCAAGTGACAGCTTAACCCACTTATGCCACAATGCCAGCCCCAAAGTGTACTTTTTGATTCTAGAGTTTTACTTCTGTTCTTTTAAAAATAATTTCTATTTATTGATTTTTTCCATATAATGACTCATTACATCATTCCTGGCTGTAATTATTTAAACACAATCCCCGTGAGTTCCTTAAACATTCATCGTAGACATTTTATAGCCTTTGCCCAGGAACTCATCATCTGCCTCCTCTAAAGCAGTTTCTATTGCCTGTGTTTCCCCTTTGTAAGAGTCACCATTTCTTATTCCTTTTAATATCATTTTTGGTTAAAAAATAGATATTTTATATAACATATGGCAGTAACTTGTGGTTCCGATCCCCCTCTGAGGCTGGTTGCTTTTTTTTTAAGATTTATTTATTTTATTTGAAAGTCAGAGTTACACAGAGAGAAGAGAGGCAGAGAGAGGTCTTCATCCAATGGTTCACTCCCCAGTTGGCTGCAATGGCCAGAGCTGTGCCGATCTGAAGCCAGCAGCCAGGAGCTTCTTCTGGGTCTCCCATGTGGGTGGAGGGGCCCAAGGACTTGAGCCATCTTGTACTGCTTTCCCAGACTATAGCAGAGAGCTGGATCAAAAGTGGAGCAGCCAGGACTCGAACCAGTGCCCATATGGAATGCCAGCACTTCAGGCCAGGGTGTTAACCTGCTGCGCCACAGTGCCAACCCCAAAGCTGGTTCTTTTTAATGTCGTTTGTTTAGTGACTTGGCTTCACTGATTCTCTTTCTTCTGCTTTGTGCAACTTTGACATTCTGGATTCAGGTTATTTTACAATTTTTTGCTGTTGTTCTTGTCTTATTTTAAAATATTTATTTATTTGAAAGACAGAGTTACACAGAGAAAGAAGGAGAGGCAGAGAGAGAGAGAGAGAGAGAGAGAGAGAGAGAGAGAGGTCTTCCATCTGCTGATTCACTCCCCAATTGGCCACAACGGCCAGGAGCTTCCTCAGGGTCCCCCACACAGGTGCAGGGGCCCAAGGACTTGGGCCATCTTCTACTGCTTCCCAGGACATAGCAAAGAGCTGGATTGGAATTGGAGCAGCCGGGACTCGAACCAGCACCCATATGGGATGCCAGCACTGGAGGTGGTGGCTTTATCTGGTATACCACAGCGCCAGCCCCTGTCATTGTTATTTTTTAAGCTTTGCTAACTAGGTTTTCTCCCTGGGTCAGTGTAGCCCAATGATCAGCCACTGATTGGTTGAAAGTTATGCTTAAGGTCCCTGACTCAGCAGGGATGTCTTCCTTTGTGTGGCATAAGGGTGTGGCTTGTAGACTGCCTGCAGGTTATGAATCAGCCCCTCCATCAGCCAAGGGTTGTAGCTTATAGCTCAGAATTTCTCTCAGTAGTTATTCCTGAGAATGTGCTGACTTGAGCAGGTGCACTCTCTTGTATGAGTATGATGTTGGCAGGGCCCTCTTTCACTGTCTCTTTCACTGAACTTATTTTTAGATTTCAGATGCACTCTCACCACTGGCTGATTATTCTGTTGTTTTAGAAAATGTTCTAGGGGCCGGCATTGTGGCGTAATGGGTAAAGCCACCGCCTGCAGTGCCGGCATCCCATATGGGCACCGGTTTGAGACCTGACTGCTCCGCTCCAATCCAGCTCTCTGCTATGGCCTGGGAAAGCAGTAGAAGATGGCCCAAGTCCTTGGGCCCCTGCATCTGCGTGGGAAGCTCCTGGCTCCTGGTTTGGTTCGGTGCAGCTTTGGCTATTGGAGCCAATTTGGGAGTGAACCAGTGAATGGGAGATTCTCTCTCTCTCTCTCTCTCTCTCTCTCTCTCTCTCTCTCCTCTCTCTGTGTAACTCTGACTTTCAAATAAATAGAATAAATCTTTTATAAAAAAAGACTTAAAGCACTCAAGATTACAAAAAAAAAGAAGAAGAAGAAAAAAAAGAAATGAAAATGTTCTAGGCCTTAAATCACTCCATGCATTGGCCCAAATAATGTTAGCCCACTCAGGCTGAGCCACGATGTTACAATACTGGGCTTTCCTCCCTCTTTCTGGGCAGAACATTTTCATTGTGGAGTGGGAGCTGAAGGTGAAAGTATGGGCTGATCTTAAGGCATTCGGATCTGGCTGAAGAGCCCATGAGAGTATAGCAGGCATGGAAAGCCAAGACACCATGGAAAAGAAAAAAAGAAGACCTAAATGAAAGATCTCTGCGAGTGAGATCCCAGTGGAAAGAACGGGGCCATCAAAGATGGAGGTACCTTTCTCTGAAGGGAGGAGAGAACTTCCACTTTGACTATGAACCTATCAGAATAAGATCAAAGTCGGTGAACTCTAAAGGCTTCCATAGCCCTGGCAACTCATGACTAGAGCCTAGGGAGATTACTGACGCCATGAACAGGAGTGTCAAATTGTTAAGACAGCAACAGGAGTCACTGTGTACTTACATCTCATGTGGGATCTGTCCTTAATGTGTTGTCTAATGTGAAGTGATGCTATAACTAGTACTGAAACAGTATTTTTACACTTTGTGTTTCTGTGTGGGTGCAAACTGATGAAATCTTTACTAATTATATACAGAATCGATCTTCTGTATATAAAGATAATGGGAAATGAAAAAAAAAACCTGGTGTTAAATTGGAAATGGCATAGAAAATTAATTAATTTTTAAAAAATATCATGTAGGATCTCTGTCCTTAATGTGCTGTACACTGTTATTTAATGCTATAACTAGTACTCCAACAGTATTTTTTCACTTTGTGTTGCTATATGGGGGCAAACTGTTGAAAACTTTACTTAATATATACTAAACTGATCTTCTGTATATAAAGAGAATTGAAAATGAATCTTTATGTGAATGGAAGGGGAGAGGGAGCGGGAAAGGGGAGGGTTGCGGGTGGGAGGGAAGTTATGGGAGGGGGGAAGCCATTGTAACCCATAAGCTGTACTTTGGAAATTTATATTCATTAAAGTTTAATAAAAAAAAAAGAAAGTATGGGCTGATGTTGCTCCTTGGCTTCCACTGCTTGCTCCCTACAGATTTTCCTCAAGAGGTACAAATGTAATACAGACCAAAAATGGGAGGCCAGCATTGTGTCGCAGCAGGTTAAGCCATCGCTTAGGAAGCCGGCATCCCTTATCAGAGCACCATTTTGAGTCCTTGCTTCTCTTCGGATCCAGATCCCTGCTAATGTGCATGGGAAGGCAATATAAAACACCTCAACTGCTTGGTCCTTTGTAAAATATGTGAGAAATCGAGATGGAGTTTTGGGCTCCTGGCTTCACCCCCAGCCCACTCCTTGCCATTGTCATTGTAGCCATTTGGGGAGTGAGCAGTAGATGAGATCTCTTTCTCTCTCTCTCTCTCTCTGTCTCTCTCCCTCTGCCTTTCAAATACATAAATAATTTTTTAAAAGAAAAGGGACAATATTGGAACTGAAGCTGTGGCGTAATAATTTAAGTCTCTGCCTGCAGAGTCAGCATCCCATATGTACCTCGTTTCAACTCCCAGCTACTTCACCTCCAATCCAGCTCCCTGCTGGGGCCTAGGAAAGCAGCGGAAGATGGCCCACATGCTTGGGCCCCTGCACCCTCGTGGGAGACCCAGAAGAAGCTCCTGGCTCCTGGCTTCAGATTGGCCTGGCTCTGCCATTGTGGCCATTTAGGGAGTGAAGTAACAGATGGAAGACCTCTCTCTCTCATTCTCATTTCCTGTACTCTACCTCTCAAATCTTTTTAAAAAAGAGAATATATTAAGTTTTACATGGCAGAAAAAGGGAAAGAAGCCTATCTTCATCCCTTTTCTTCGAGTATCTACTTCAGATAACTTTTAATTGTGAATTCTTTCTCTAATCCTTTGAGATACTTGTGAATCTTTTTAAAAATTGCTAAGCAAAAATGATGAGAGGTTGTGGTTTCAGACTGAGCTTCTGCACTAGGCTTCAACAGATAAGACCAAGCCAAAATAATCATTGATACTAGGCCGGTGCCATGGCTCAATAGGCTAATCTTCCGCCTGTGGCACCCGCACACTGGGTTCTAGTCCCGGTCGGGGCGCCGGATTCTGTCCTGGTCGCTCCTCTTCCTGTCCAGCTCTCTGCTATGGTCCGGGAAGGCAGTGGAGGATGGCCCAGGTCCTTGGGCCCTGCACCCACATGGGAGACCACGGGAAGCACCTGGCTCCTGGCTTCGGATCAGCGCAGTGCGCTGGCCGCAGCGGCGGCCATTGGAGGGTGAACCAATGGTAAAAGGACGACCCTTCTCTCTGTCTCTACCTCTCTCACTGTCCACTCTGCCTGTCAAAAAATTTAAAAAAAATCATTGATACTAAATGTCACATAATCAAACTGAAACTTTTAAGGAAGCAGAGAGATCCCAAAATAGACTAGTTTTCCTGATAATGGGAGTTACAGGTATACCTGAATCAGTGTAGTGAGTTCTCTCCGCTTTGACCCTTAAAGGAAGGAACCTGATGTTAACCCATCAGCTTTTCTTCCCTATTGTTCTGTTTCCTTTCTTTCACACAAGCCCCACTGGACTGACTGCCATTGTCCAGTGTTATTGCTTGTTCTATTTTGTAGAAAGGAGACTCTCCCAATTCATGAATCCAAAGTTAAAGCCAGTTAGATCTTTAACTGAATTTGTTATAATTTTGCATTTTGACAAAGCTAAAGAGTGCTCCCTTTGAAATATAAATATCATGGAAGATAGCTCCTCTTTCTTTAGGAGTTTAATTCACCTATCTGGCTCCAAATTGTGACTACCCACTTGTCATTAAGAGAGGCTTTCTGATTCCTTTGGACAAGGGAAATTAGCAAAGACAAGTGGTCGCCTCAACGACCAGATAAATTGACTATGAACTATGTATAAACTGATGGTGTTGTAAAATCCTCTTATTTGAGCATTAGTTGTTTGTCTTGAGAATATGTATATAATGAGTTGCCTTTCCCTGGGTCATATAAAAAAGTGACATTTCTTTTTAGTGGATGTTGGATTTAGAAAAATCAGTGAAACCTAGCTGCTTTCATTAAAGGTCTTGTAGTCAGGTGTGGGAGACAGATGGAAAAACAGAGAAGTACGATAGGTGCTGAATTAGAAATCTGGGCTAAGAAGTCAGATGTGAGGAGAGCCAAAAACCCAAAGATGAATGGCCAAGAAATTAAAAGAAAAATCAGAGAAACTATGATATTTTGAGTGTGAGAGCACTCACCTACACATAGCAATTCAACAGAACCCTGGGTTCACATCCTTGTTGGCTCTTTCCATGTAACACTGAATGTAAACCCTCCCCAAAATAATTTGCGCACTTTAATTTATTCAATCATGAATGCAATTAAGTATCATTTTATGGGATTTCTCTCCATCAATTTCTGTTTATCAAAAAAACTTCAGTGCATTATTTAATGAAGTGCTACCGTAGGATAAGATCTGAAGGAAAGGGAGTGATTCTTCATGGAGCCAAGACAAGAACAGAAGTTTCCAAAAATGAGAACATGCAGTAAAGAACAGACAAATAATAATAATAATAAACCTCAAGTGAAGAGAAATGTGAATGCAGGTATTTCCTATGTCAACTCATTTTTCCACATCTATTTTCCAATAAAGACTAAACTAATACAGTGATACCAATACTTTATCAAGTAGGAAGCAAAGTCACAATGATTCATTCAACAAACATTTATACTAGGCACTGTGTTATGTTCTGGAAACAGAGAGATGACTCAAGCTGGATTTCAGCCCTCAAAGACTTCATGTTCTAGTGGACACAAAAACATGTAGGTCAATAATTCAATGAAATTGTGAGGTGTGCAATGACAGGGATAAGCATGGGGAACCTTGGGAAACAGAGGAGTGTTCCTTGACCTATGTGGGCATGGAAGCATTCCCATAAGCTTATGAATTAGGTACTGTTATGATCTTCCGCATAAGATTAGAGAATCACAGATCAGACAGCCGAGATCACATGGATAGTCAGTGATTGAGCCAGTTTTCCTTCTTGGTAATGATGGACTCCCAAACCTCATTTGTTTTCCTTGTGTGTCACCACTAAGATTTTCAGTAGCCCTTCCAGCTTCAAAAAGAATTTTCTTTATCTGCTACACTTTATGAACCACAGAGAAATCATAACTAGAGACTCCATATCTGTTGGTTCAGTTACAACTCTGCATTCTAACTAACAGACTTTGGTGCAATACAGAATTCTGAGCACAATCTAGAACTAAATCTTTTGCTTTTCTGCACATTCTCAAGTGCTAAATGGCTTATGTAAATCTTTAACATTAACTAGTTTTAATCCTGTTTGAACCACTCTTCAAGGCAATTTTAACTTAATGCCTTCCCCCAAAATCCAAGGAAATCACAGTATAATGTGGATTATTATCAAGATCCAAGAATTTCCTGCCCTGGAACACTATCCAGTTGACTGTCCACAACATAAGGTGGACATGGAGTATTAGAAAGATCCTATTCAAAAGCGTATGTTAAGCCATTGCCATTTTCCAGTAAGCACAAATACATTTTTAATTTAAAAGGTCCAGTTAAAAACATGCTTCTCATGGGACTCCAGAAAGGTAGTTTCTAATCACTACTGAAGAATTTTTTTCTTTTTCCTTTTGGACATCTGGACTTCCTGGCCCAGAAGTAGTATCATCCCAGGATGAGAAATAAAACAACCAACTAGCCAAAAAAGACTAAGACTAAAATCCTTCCTTCCTTTCTTCTGTTTTACCTCTAGCATATATTCTGTTCATAGAAACACTGTGATAATCAGGAGTGTGTGTGTGTGTGTGTTTGTATGTATGTGTGTGTGTGTGTGTGTGACTAAATGGTATATGTTCAACCATTTAGGACTTTTGATTGTAGAAAAGTTGCTTAAACTCCTTGGTTCTTGGTTTCCCCTTATGTAAAATGATGGATAGGGGCTGGCATTTTGGTGCAGTGGTTTAAGCAGCCACCTGCAATGCTGGCATCCCACAGGGGACTGGTGAAGTCCTCACTGCTCTGCTTCTGATCTAGCTCCCTGCTAATGCGCCGGGAAAGCGGCAGAAGATGGCTCAAGCACTTGAGTCCCTGCTGCCCACATGGGAATCCTGGATTGGAGTTCCTGGCTCCTGGCTTCAGCCTGGCCCAGTCCCAGCTTTTGTGGCCATTTGGGGAGTGAACTAACATATAGAGAATCTCTCTATCTTAATCTCCCTCTCTCTGTAACTCTGTATTTCAAATAAACAAAATAAATCTTTTAAAAATAAATAAATAATAAAATGATGCATGTACAACTACTTATCAAATATAGTGTGAAGATTATCTTTTGTAGTATCACTAGAAATACTTTCATGAATTACAAATGTTATATACTCCTTGGGAATATTCTGGTATACTACACATATGAATAGCAAAGCAATATTCATAAAATAAAAGAAAATAGTTTCTCTAGACCAGTTTCCAGTGCACAATATTGAATGTTCAATATATTTTATCATAACAATGAGTTTATGTAAATTTAACCCATTCGGAAGTCAAAATAAATAATGCCTGACCCTACACTAGGTACTTGAGATTCAAATGGATGAAACAGGATTCTTCCCCTCAAGGAATTTATGGTTTAGTAGGGAACAACTCTGGAAGCAAATAGCTACAAGGACTGTGGCAGGTACACAGTAGAAATCTATAGCAGGTGCACTGCTGTTATAAGGGGAAGACAGGTACTTCCAAGTCCTTTCCCCTTTCTTATTCCATTGATTACCACATTTTCCTAAGTCTTCATCTTCTCCGTGTCTACTGGATCCTCCCCTTCCACAAATAACTCATGCTGCTTTCTCTGTCATAGTTCAGTGAGTGAGTCAGACAAGTATTCAAGTGATTGCAGAATTCAGTGGGATTTCATTTTCAAATTAAATAAGAAGGAATGACAATAGATGTTGATGTGGTGAGGTGCCTGGCTTTAGTTCCTGAAAACACGCCAGTATCTTTCACCAAGACAAGGAACCCAAGAGGAGCAAAGTATTAGGGAATGGAAGCTTGCAAGGTGGCAGGCTCAGATGGATAAATCATAATGATGTTTATGGCTCCATGCTTGGAGTGAAGTAGGACAAGATAATTGTGGATGAAGATAGTTGGTCAGGTTAAATTCAGCTCAAATTATGGCTCTGCTGTGCAAATGCTCTGTGACCTTGGGGAATTGTTGTTGTTGTTCAAAACTCCATTTACCCAACATTATTGATAAGATTAAAAGCATTACAAGACAAAATGTACCACATTGATTGGGAAAACAGACTCTAGAGTAGAACTGCCTAGATTTGAACCCAATGCTATCCCTTACTTGGTGTGGGAGAGTGAGAAAATTTTAGCTCTCCAGATTTCTCATATGTAAAATGACATAGTAAGTAATAGTGCCAAACTCACTAGGTTCGTAGGAAATTTTAGTGACTTAGTATAGTATAAATAGTATAGAACATTGTCTGGGGCCAGAGATGTGGTGTAGCAGGTTAAGCCATTGCTTACGATGCCAGCATCCTATGTGGGAGATGGTTTGAGTCCTAGCTGCTCCACTTCCAATCCAGCTCCCTGCTAATGGCCCGGGAGAAGCAGTGGAAGATGGCCCAAGTGTGTGGACCCCTGCCACCCATTTGGGAGACCCAGATGAAGCTCTTGGCTCCTGGCTTCAGTCTGGCCAAGTGCAAGTTGTTGCAGCCATCTGGGACAGTGAACCAGCAGATGGAAGATTTCTCTCTCTTCTTTCTCTCTCTCTTCTCTCTGTAACCCTGAATTTCAAATAAATAAATATTTTAAAAAAAACCATTGCCTGGAATGTAGCAACTGCTATATGTGTCTTAAAGATTTATTTATTTGGCAGGCAGAGTGACGGAGAAAAAGAGAGACCTACTGTCTGCTGTTCATTCAGCAAATGGCCACAATAACCACAACTGGGCCAGGCTGAAGCCAGGAGCCAGGATCCTGGAACTCCATTCTGGTGTGGGTGGCAGGGGCCCAAGTACTTGGGCCATACTCTGTTGCCTTCCCAGGGGCATTAGCAGGGAGCTAAATTACAAGTGGAGAAGCTGGGACTTAAACCAGGCACTCTGATATGGGTTACCAGCATCACAAGCAGCGGCTCAACTCAGTGCACCACAACTCAGGCCCCAGCAACTGCAACGTGTTTGATAAACACATTGAAAATACATAATTCAAAGTTCTCTGCAAATTTCACAGGGTATGAAAGCAATAAATAGTTATTATGTCACTATAATCTCTTCCAAAATCTTGATTAAAAAACGCCATGAGGCTTTAGAGGTGGGTTTGTCAGTTAAGACACTTGTTACCATGCCCGCATCTCACATCAGAGTACCTGGGTTTGAGTCCTGGCTCCCCTCCAGATTTTAGCTTCCTTCTATTGAGCATCTTGAGGGACAGCAGATGATGGCTCCAGCAATTGGATCCATTGTCACCTATGTGGGATACCTGGATTGAGTCTCCCGCTCTCAGCAGTAATCCTAGTCCAACCCCAGTTTTTGTTGGCATTTGTGGGGAGTGAACCAGCAAATGGGAACTCTCTCTCTTCCTCTCCCTCTTAAATAAATAAATAAATAAAATAGTTCTTCACAGTTCAGAATGATCTTTAACTTTAAAGTGAAATACCACTGTTGAATCCTACAGTTCCTTGAAGTATTTGTCCAATTTACCCACTAAATTGTGACCATGACAGAGATGGTAGCATGAATTTTTTTTAAGATTTATTTTATTTGTTTGAAAGAGTTACAGAGAGATGAAGAGATGGTGGGGGAAGGGTCTTCCATCCGCTGGTTCACTCTCCAAATGGCTTCGACGGATGGGAGCTGAGCCAATCCGAAGCTAGGAGCCAGGATGTTCTTCTGGGTCTCCCATGTTGGTACAGGGGCCCAGGAACTTGGGCCATCCTCCACTGCCATCCCAGGTGCATTAGCAGGGAGCTGGATTGGAAGTGGAGCAAGCAGGGCTCGAATGGGCGCCCATATGGGATGCTGGTGCTGCAGGTCGGGGCTTTAACCTGCTGCACCATTGGGCCGGCCCTGGTAGCATGGATTATTGAGGACTGCTACACTGTAGGGGTTTGATCTTTCAATGAAGGCTAGTTTCCTGTGGTCAGGGGTGCTCAGCAGCTTCCGAGCACTGGCACCTTCTATTTCCCTGTTGAGGATATGGCCCCCACGTTGAAGGTCATGGGAAGCCCTGAAATCACTAAGTTTACTCTTCTCCTGCACAACTTCCCACACATTCCCTGTGACGTTTGTCTCCAACTCATTGCTGTTGGGCATCAGACACAAACATGCACCATCTGTACCATCTTCTGGCAGAGTGCTATTAGGACTATTAGGCTTTGCATGTGTGCATTTTTGTCTTCCTGAAGTAAGGAAAAAATTCAAATAATGGAAAAAATATATTCAGATAGAAGTGTTGCTTTTGGAGTGGAAGCAATAGTTTTATTTAGCTTGTCATTTGCATGTAAGAAACAGGATAGGGGCCAGCATTGCAGCATAGCAGGTTCTCCCTCTGCTTCTGACTGCACATCCCATATGGGCAGCAGTTTTGAGACCCAGCTGCTCCACTTCTGATCCACCTCTCTGCTATGGTCTGGGAAATCTTCTACTAGAAGATAGCCAAAGTCCTTGGGCCCCTGCACCCAGAAGAAACTCCTGGCTCCTGGCTTTGGCCTGGCCCAGCCCTAGCTGTTGTGGCCATTTGGGGAATGAACCAGTAAACAGAATATCTCTCTCTCCCTCTCCCCCCCCCCCAAGTCTTCCTTTCAAATAAATAAAAAATAAATCTTAAAAATTGGAAATTGGATCATGGGAAGCTGGCATTGTGGTACAGTGGGTTAAGGCACCACCTGCAACACCAGCATCCCATATGAGTGCCCATTTGAGTCCTAGTTACTCCACTTCTGATCCAGCTCCCTACTAAGGAGCCTTGGAAAGCAGCGGAAGATGATCTGAGTACTTGGGCCTCTGCCACCCACATGGGCAACCCATATGGAGTTCTAGGCTTCTGGCTTTGGCCTGGCCCAGTATAGGCAGTTGAGGCCATTTAGGAAGTGAACCAAGAGATTGAAGATCTCTATCTCCCTGTTCCCTCATCCCCTTCTCTTTCTCTCTCTTTCCCTCTCTTTCTCTCTCTCTCTCTCTCTATATATATATATGTATATATATAATATATATATTATATATCTGCTTTTCAAATAAATAAATAAATCTTAAAAAAAAAAAAACGAAAAAAGCATGATCATGAAAAAAGTTGAGCTTCTTTGGGTTCTGTGGGTTGGTAGCCACTTGTCCCCACATGGATGTTTTCCAGCCTCACCTGAAGCCTAGAAATCTTGCTGTTTCCTGCTTCAGCTCTTTCTGAAACCAGGTTGTTGACATCTTAAATGGGTCTCCTCTTGACACCCTAAAACAGAAAAGCCTCCTGCTGTGTTTTCCTGTTCCCCTTCCATATTCTTTAATAACAAGTTCCACACATAAGAGTCAGGTTACTAAATCCATATTTATTAAGTTGTTGCAGATATCCGCACTAGCCTAAACTAACCTTAACTAGGCCTCGGCTGACCAGCCACACTGCACAAGCACAAAAAGGAGGATCATGACCTACAGATGACACTGAGAATCAAAGCCTTATCTTGGCATCGAAATTGGAACCAAAAGTTGAAGAATGAACAGAAACAGAAGAGCTGGACAGACTTAGGAAGCAAAGGGTCCAATAGTCTACAACATCCACTCACTGGAGTCTTCCTCATGTCAATCCATACATGGTCCTGTCACATGCCCCACCAGTCAGAAATTGCCCTGTGGATGTGTCCACATCCTGACGTCTCTTTTCTGACCCCCATAAAGCTTTTCTCAGACCTCCAATCTGGAAATCCAATTCGGGCTTTACCCTTGTCTCCAGGTTGATCAGCCACCCAGATAAAGTCTCTTTTCCCAGTTGGTCTTTGTGCACATGAGGCAGTGATCCTTCCTTGTTCAGTAGTGTTTCCTACTCACCATAGAGCTGTATTAATCCTGCTATGCTTTCTCTTAATCTCTCACCTTACACTTTCTTACTTCCTGCACGGTGGATAATTGATACTTACATCTCCAAGTGAAATGGTTCTCTCAGGCGTAACCTGCTTCAGCTTTACAACAGAAACCTATAACCTCCCTTATGTCTTTTTTTTTATGATCTGCCATATGACCCAGCAATCTCTTATGTCCAAATCTAGTCTTTGCTCCTTCCTACCAAGTACAGTGGAGATTAACCTACCCCCAACTAAGATGAATTCCTTCACTGTGTCCTGCATCCCAAGTCCTTCTGCCCTCTCAGGCTTCTGTTCCATCGATTACTGTGTATATCCTCAGGCTTTTTCTCTGCCCTGACTCCCCCTCATCAAGAAATAGAGGCGTCCAACCCTCTGGCAACTTAAAAACATTAAAACACTCCTTGAATCTGAAATTACCCTTGGGCTACCAACCTGTTTTCCTCCTCCCCTTCGTAGCTAAACAATTTGAATGAATTCAGTTCATGGAATTCAGATCCTTATATTCTGTGTCTTTTTCAGCCCACTGCCAGCTGCCTTACCACTCTTCCACTCTGTTGAGACACCTGTCAGTGATGATCTTTTCTACTATGGCACAACCTCTCTAACGCTCCACATTCTTCACAACTCCTTCTTTGAAATTCTGTACACTTTTCAGTTCTATGATGTTACTTTTTCTTGGTTTCTTCCTTATTTTGGTGACTGTCTTTTTTTTTCAAAGATTTATCTATTTATTTGAAAGGTGGAGCTACAGAGGGAGAGGGAGAGGGAGGGAGGGAGGGAGAAGAGAGAGGGAGAGAGGGAGGGAGAGAAAGTCTTCCATCTGCTGGTTCACCCTCCAGTTGGCTGCAACGGCTGGAGCTGTGCTGATCTGGAGCCAGGAGCTTCTTCTGGGTCTCCCATATGGGTACAAGGGTCCACTGACTTGGGCCATCTTCCACTGTTTTCCCAGGCTCATTAGCAGGAAATTGGATAGGAAGTGGAGTAGCCAGAACTTGGACTGGCATCCATATGGGATGCTGACAGCCCCCATGTATGGCTCCTTTCACTTGGCATAATGTTTTCAAGGTTCATTCACATGATAGAATGCAACACTATTTCAATACCTTTTATTGCTGATTAATATCCCAGTGTATGAATATACTACATTTTGTTTATACAGTAGTCCCTCTTTATCTCAGTTTTTTTTTTCTGTGATTTCAGTTAGCCACAGTCAACCATAGTCCATAAATATTAAATGTAAAGTTCCTTAAATAACTAATTAATAAATTTTAAATAATTGTGTTACAATCTATTGTCATAATTATTCTATTCTATTATTAGTTATTTCTCTTAATCTCTTACAATGCCTAATTTATAAAGTAAACTTCATCATAAGTATCAATGTATTGGAGGAAAAAGTATATATAAGGGCTTGGGGCTATCTGTGGCTTTCAGAATCCACTGGAGGTCATAGAACGTATTTCTCTCAGATAAGAGAGGATCATTGTATATCTATAGATTAGGCATATTTTAGTTATTTCCCTTTATGGGTGTAGTGAATAATGCTACTATAAATATTCATGTGCATGTCTTTTGTGGAGTATGTTTTCATGTCTCCTGAGTAGATAGAAACCTAGCACTAGAATTTGAATTGTTGGGTCAAAAAGTAATTCAGTTTAACATTTTATTTTTTATTAATGATTTATTTTACTTAGTTGAAAGAGAGAGAGAGAGAGAGAGAGAGAGCAGTCTCCCATCCACTGATTCACTCCCAAAAGTCCACAATGGCTAGGGCTGGGCCAAGTTGAAGCCAGGAGCCTAAAACTCAATCTGTGTCTCCCATGTCAGTGGCATGGATCCATGCATTTCGGCCATCTTCCCCTGCTTTGCAAGATGCATTATCAGGGAGCTGAATCAGAAGTGAAGAAGCTGAGAATCGAAATGGTCCTCTGATATGGCGGTGGCTTAACCCGCTGTGCCACAATTCCAGCACCATTTTCACCATTTTAAAGAACTTCCAGCCGGCGCCACGGCTCAATAGGCTAATCCTACGCCTGTGGCGCTGGCACACCGGGTTCTAGTCCCGGTCGGGGAGCTGGATTCTGTCCCGGTTGCCCCTCTTCCAGGCCAGCTCTCTGCTGTGGCCAGGGAGTGCAGTGGAGGATGGCCCAAGTGCTTGGGCCCTGCACCCCATGGGAGACCAGGAGAAGCACCTGGCTCCTGCCATTGGATCAGCGCGGTGCGCCGGCCGCAGCGCACCTACCGCGGCGGCCATTGGAGGGTGAACCAACGGAAAAGGAAGACCTTTCTCTCTGTCTCTCTCTCTCACTGTCCACTCTGCCTGTCAAAAAAAAAAAAAAAAAACTTCCAGACAATTTTTCCAAAATGGTAGGGCTATCTTATATGCCCACTAGTCATGTGTGAGTATTCAATTTATCCACATCCTCACTCACTAACGTTATTTTTTGGTTATAGTAATTCTAATAGAGAAGTGCTTCTCATCATGGTTTTGATTTTTATTTTCATAAAATTAATAGTTTTTATTGTTAGTTGAGCATCTTTTCATGTGCCTTTTGTTCCCTTATATATCCCTTTGGAGAAAATCTATTTAAATCCTTTGTCCATTTTTAAAGATGCACACACACACACACACGCATTTCAAAGTCAGAGCAACAAAAAGAGGGGAGAGAGAGAGAAAGAAAGACAAGGAGAGGGACTGGTGCAATGGCGTAGGGGGTAAAGTCACTGCCTGCCATGACAACATCCTATATGGGTGTTGGTTCAAATCCCAGCTGCTCCACTTCCAATCCAGCTCTTTGCTATGGCCCGGGAAAGTAGTAGAGGATGGCCCAAGTGCTTGGACCCCTGAACCCATGTGGGAGACCCGGAAGAAGATTCTGGCTCCCAGCTTCAGATCGGCGCAGCTCCAGCCATTGCGGTCATTTGAGGAGTGAATCAGCAGATGGAGGACTTCTCTCTGCCTCTGCTTCTGCCTCTCTGTAACTCTGCCTTTCAAATTAAAAAAAATCTTAAAAAAAAGACAAGGAAACACACACACACACACACAAACAGATATGTACTATCCACTGGTTCTCTCCCCAAAAGTCCATAATAGTCAGGCTGAAGCCAGGAGCCAAGGAATTACCCAGATCTCCCTCGTGGGTGACAGGGATCCCAGGGACCCAAGCATTTGAGCTATCTTCCATTGCTTTCCCAGGCACGTTATCAGGTAGCTGGATAAGAAACGGAGCAACTGGGACTCAAACTGGTGCTGCAATACAGGATACCGGCATCACAAGTGGCTGCTTAACCCATTGCACCACAACAAGAGCCCCCTTTGTTCATTTTTAACTCCATAATTTGTGATTTTATTATTTACTTATAAGTATTCTTTAATGTCCTTGATGCAGTGCAGACTGCTGATCATTTTAAAGAGCCAACTTCTGTGTTGTTGGTTTTTTTCTGCTTTTTCTCTGTTCTCTGTTTCATTTCTTTTCTATCTGATCTTTAATATTGGCTTCTTTTTGTTCCTTTGTGTTCAGTTTGCTCTCTGCTGTAGGAATTTACAACTATGATTTCCCAGTAAATACTGCTTTAACTGTATCTCAAGTGATTTTTTTTGTTTTGATTTCATTCATCTCAAAAGAATTTCTAATTTTCACTGTGATTTCTTTGACTCACAGGTTATTTAGGAATATGTTAAGTTTTACATGTGTGTGGGTTTCTCACATTTCTTTCTGTTGTTGATTTCTAATTTCATTCAATTTTGGCTAGAGAACAAAATTTGTATGGTTTGAATATTTTTAAATCTATCGAGGCATGTTTATGACTTAGTATACGAGCTATTTTGGATAGCGTTCCATGTACTTGAATGGAATGTGCAGTTTGCTGTTGTTGGTTGGCAGAGTCTTTAATTAATCTAGTTGTTTTATAGGGTTGTTCCCGACTTTCCACTAGTTGCATGGAATCACCAGGACCCTTTTAATGGCTCGCTGTTATAAGATCCCTGTTGTTTTCAACAAAGCTGTAGGCATGAACATTTCCAGGTTGTGTTCCAAACATATTTGGCCCCTTCAGACAGTGCTGCTATACTTAGTCCTTATGGCCTGCCTGAACAGAAATTCCAGACACATGTCCCTGAGCCGAGGGTGGGTATAGTAGAGCACTTCTCCTTCAGTAATACCCTAGTCTGCTAGTGAGGCTGGAGGGGAAATGGTAGCCCCCAGTCACGTCAGCGTGTTCATCTCTGTATCCATGTAGAAGACTTCACACTACAAAATGAGCTGGGGCAGAGGAGCTTGTCTCACCTGAGGCACAGCTATCATCTTATGATATTGGAAGCTAGTCTTCTATCCCAAATTTGTCTAAAATGGTACTTCTGCAACATAGGGCTATGGGGTGGGGACAAGAAACACTAGTGGCCTTGTCCTCTTGGGATGAAAGCATATATTAGGGACTGGGGTGATGGGGGGATCCACCTTTTTCGTCACATCTGCAGGTAGTAGAGGTCTGGAGCATAGCTTGTCACATGGAGCAGAAGGAGATGAAATAGTTTCAAACACCACAGATTCTCATGATTTGTGCCTAGATTTAGTAGAGTTTCTTAAACAAATGCTTCCCCATTTTCTGTATGGCCTTATGACGATGTGTAAAGACTGTGTGTATACATACAATTGTCATGAATAATTGTGTTTCTCTGGAGAGTGGTTCCATGAGGATCATCTAGAAGTCCTTACATGTTGATGTTACTCAGGGAGATCTTCGCTGTCCCTTCTCCACATCCCTCTCCTGGATAACCTCTTACATATCCACCTCTTCATATACTGCCCATCCACTGATGGCTTCAGAATCTACCTCGCCAGCTCATCTTTCTTTCCTAGGCTGCATGTCTGTGTATTTTTATCCTTTTGGACATCTCTAAGTGAATGTCCGTTGGGTGCTGGCCACTAACATTCATAAATCTAATCTCACTTTCCTCTCAGACCTGCATGACTAATGTTATTCTACTAGATTCCATCAAAAGGAATGAAACCATACACTCAGTTGTTTCAGCCAATATGCTGGATATCTACCTATCATCTCCCACACACATACAGTTCATCAACCCATGCCCCTTTAGACCCTACATATTTCTTAAACATGTTCACTTCCATCAGCATGGTCATAATATAGTTCAGATCACCATCATTTCTCACCTGGACTATGATCATGGCCTTTCCTTAGCCCCTGTTCAAACAATTTTCCACTATTCAGATTGGTATATTATCTCTTCTCAAATCCCTGAACAACTCACATAAGACCCTCTATAATCCAGATTTTTTTTCTTATTCCATCAGTGTTCTAGACATAAAGAACAAGTTCTTATCCATAAAAAAAGCCATAATTATTCTGGCTTCCAGAACCTTACAACTGTTCTTTTTCAAATCAATGTGGGTTTTTTAAAAAAGATTGTGTTTATTTAAAAGGCAGAGTGACAGAGATGATAGAGAGAGATGGAGATGGAGATGGAGAGAGAGAGAGAGAGAGAGAGAGAGAGAGAATCTTCCATCACTGGTTCACTCCCCAAATGGCCACAATGGCCAGAGCTGGGCCAGGCCAAGAGCCAAGTGCTTCATCCAGTTCTCCCATGTGGTTGGTAGGGTTCTAAATACTTGGGCCATCTTCTGCTTCTTTCTCAGGCACATTAGCAGAGAGCTGGATTGGAAGCAGAGCAGCTGAAACTCAAACCAGAGTTCCAATATGGGATGTCAGTGTCACAGGTGGTGGCTTAACCCATTGCACCACAATACTGGCCGTGTTCTGACCTGTCTCTAGAATACCCTTTCACTGCTTCAGGATAAGTCATATTCATTATTAAGGTCCAAAGTTACATGACATTTCTTGTGACAACATTTTTTTCTTCCCCTCTTCACATCAGATGAGTTCCCCTGCTATGAACGGGCAGACCTGACTGAATCCCCAATATCATAGAAAATATTCAGTACAGTTGATTCGAACTTTTTGTTTTAGTATCTGTCTCCTCAATACACTGGAAGGTCCGTGGAGACAGGAGCCATGTCACATTTGCTCAAGGCATATATCCCTAAAGCTGGCAGAATCCTTGGCCTAAAATTCCAAACCCCTGTAGCACAGTAAAAGCTCAGTTGTAAAGATGGAGGCATTGAATCAGTGGACATTCCTATTTACCTACCAGGTTAAAGCTAGATGCTTAAACAACTCAAAATTTTACTGCATAAAGCATGATGGAGAGTTGGGCATTTGGTGTAACAATGAAGATGCCCACTTGGGACTCCTACATCATGTTGATGTGCCTAGGTTCAAGTCCTGGCTTTGCTTCTGATTCCAGCGTCCTATTATTGTGCACCCTGGAAGGTGGCAAGTGATGTTTTAGGTAGACAGGTCCCAGTCACCTATGTGGGAGACCTAGACTGAGTTCCTAGCTCCCAGTTTGGGCCTGGCTTAGTCTTGAATGTTGAAGGTATTTGGGGAATAAGCTAGCAAATGAGATTGTTCTCTTTTTCTTTCCCTCTTCTCTCTCTGCCTGTCAAATAAATAAATCAATAAAATTTAAGAAAAATGTGATAGAGCTCCTTTCTTCATCTATCAATTGTACTAATACTTAATTCAGAATTAGAAAGAGGTATTTGTAAATGTTTCTGGGCAGCACGATGTTCCTGAGAAAGGATTCCTTGCTCTAAATAAAGTACATCAATGTGTTTTTAAAATTTATTTTTTAGAAAAACACATTGCATTGCATGTATTTGATATGTATAATATGATGACAGTAAAGTGGTTACTGTGAATTAAGCAAACTAACATATCCATCACAGCTTCCCATTTTTTTATTTTTGTGCCAAGTGCACCTGTTGTGTGTGTGTCTGTTTGTGTGTGTTAGAATGGCAACAGCATTCTGCATACCTAGCATCTAATCCCAGCTCTGTTCCTTAAATTGTTTTATCTAACTTCACTAAGCCTCAATTTTAACATCTGAAATGGAAATAATTTAATGTTCCCTACCTACCCTGACTTTGAGATTAAGCAATTTACATGAAAGTCTTACAAAAATTAAAACAAAAACAACAACAAAACCAGAAAGGTGGAAAACCCCCTTCTGTGTTGAGATAATTCTTAGAATGTCCACTAGAGAGCGGGATGCCACCGCTAGAACATAGGCTAAGAATGACTTTGCAGTCTATTTGTGTCTTCTTTTTAACATCCAAGAAATGAGATCTATGTTTGAGTCAACAAAAGGAAAAGAGAGAGCTGCTCCCAACCCTGCCCTGAGCCCTCCTATCTCGGCATCCCTGACCCCAAGGAAAGGTGAACTCTCAGAGGTCCTGGCCTACAGAGGGCAGTGTAAATGTGACTTGGACCATGGACAGAATTTCTGGTTCCCTACAGTTGCCATCCCCAAAAAGTAGAGCACTTAGTTCACTGTAAGATATTGTCAGCCGCTTTCTTTTTCATCTTAACCTAAAGGTCATGAGCTTTGGAGTAAGATAAAACTGACTTTCTATTCCCAACTCAGCATTGTAGCTCCATAAACCTTTCAGTGACTTCAGGTCCATATCCTTCTCTCTAAGAAAAGAAATTTGAGACCCTCAAGTGCTACTTGGAGATGGAGGGAGTAGCTTGCCCCTCTCCTCTGGCATGGTCAATGATTTAGAAGTGTAGACTCCCAGTTTTGGGTAGTTATGGAAGTTGAAGGGGGTGAGGTAGATGGACTTCCATTATTTCGAATCAAGTCTGTGTTAGGGAACTAGTCTAGTGATTGGAATTTAGAATTGTTCTGATCCTTTCTAGTATGCACCATGCAGAAGCTGTAAATTTGTGTTGTTTGTATATTCCCCTCACATAATCTGGTAATTTTCAGTAACATCTCATTGAAATTTACAGCCTGATCTTTGCTGTGCTGTAGGAAATTTGGGAACAGTGGTAAAAATGAAGGAGAGCAGGGTTCCCTGAATCCAATGTGTTGGTGATTCGGTTTACCAGTTGGGGATCTGTGCCCAGAGCAGCAACCTCATAAAGCTCACAAGCTGCAGAGGGGCAGGCAGTGTTAAGAGTAGCTTTCTGTGGATCCAAAGAAGATAGAGGAACATTCCTGGAAAACATGTAAGCTAGTAAGAGGTCCGCGTTTAGCCAATACATTGCAACTGTGTGTGATTTATTGTGAGGTGGCTCCCTCTGAAGTGATGCCTCACCCCCAAACCTCAATACTAGGCAAGTAGTGTCAGTGCAAATAAAACAAGGCAGGCCTATTGCACCCTGCAGCAGGACTTGGTGAGCAGAGGTAGGTCTAGACTTCAGACCTAAGTTTCATGCTATGCATTCTGAACTTGTACAGGCCAGAAGCCACACAAATTCCATAAAGGCCCTGAGCAGTAGCCTAAACATCTCTAAAGTAAAGATGCCTGTGTAGTGTCTTCTTAATAAAAAGGTCATCAATTTTTTGGTTACTACTCTGGGAGTTGGGGCTTACCTGTGCCATCCTGGAGTTATATACTATGAATGGAAATTATGTGTCTATATGATTAAATGTTATTAAGTAATGTACTTAAGTCTTACAGAGAAGCAGTCTACAAAATAAGCTCTGAAGAATATTTTCAATTTTTATTATGGAAAATTTCAAACATATACAAAAGTATAGAGAATAGTATAATGACTTATCAAACATTCATCACACAGCATCAATAGCAATTTATAGTCAACCGTGTTTCATTTATGCACTCATTTACCCCACCCTCAGATTACTTTGAAGTAAATATCAGTAGCATATCATCTGTAAATTTTTCAATACATTTCTCTAAAAGATAAGAATTTTCTTAAAAACATAACGATAGTACCATTTTATACCTAATAATAAAGCCAATATAGTGGAAAGATGTGTTTGTATTTCAAGAACTGGGGGCACAGTCAATACTTTGCCCTGGTCCCATGGAAGAAGGGTGTGCCACTGCAATGGGGTCCAAGTTTGCCCTAATGCAATTGCTTTACAATGCCAAAGAAAATGGAAACAGCTACCACGTTAGAGTCACATGGGGCCTCTGTAAGCAGCTGGCAAAGAGTACTTCCATCACTCACCCACAGCAAAACCCCATACAGTTTCCTCTAAACAGCTTGGTCTTTTTCTTGAAAATGCTCTGCAAGAGGCAGATGACCCATGACCTCTCTTTTTAAAATCTTTCATTTTGTGTTCCTCCTTCACGGCAGCCTCTTTGTCCAAGGCATTTTCCAAGTGATAACAATTTAGGATTCAGCCCTCTGCATTCTCTCGAGCAGAGACCAGGTGGACTGAAGGACTGGGTGGACTGCAAAAGGGGTTAAAATGGTGGCCAACCCAATCAGGGAGACAGGAAAAACTAAACAGCATAATTAACTTTGGAAAATGCCTGTATTGCAGTCTTTCTTGGCTCTGGCATCAATGAATCCAGTGTACTGAATCAGTAAATTGAGAAAAACAATGTTTCCCTCAAAGAGATGTTACAATTACATGTAAGAAGTGGTTGGGGGCATTGCAAAAACCTTAAACATGTTATCTGTATATTATTTAAAGTGTATTTTTATAAAAACTCACAATACTCTCTTGTATCCATTGTATTTATTTTTATAATTACCTTTATAGCAAGTGTTAGTTTGTCAGTAAAATTTTAAGCAAATTAACAACAGTACAAAAACACTAAAGTTGTTACATGAAGGGCTGATTCTACAAAACGCTGCCTTAAGTAATGGAGTAACTTTAAAACTGTGCCAGTCACTGTGTGGTATGACAGATATATGACTAATAATTCTTGTCCTCAAACATCTTAGAACTGCCTTGGAAACACCTGATGTACAGAAGCCACACACGTGGTGCCTAGACAGTATCTACTCTACTAGCACCAGATTGGAAAGGGCATGTTTTGCCAGACAGCAATTACAAAATACTAGCTGAATCAAAGAGCCTTCAGTAATGCCAACCATATTTCAAGTAATGTCTCAAATTCAGGATATGCAAATGGTAAATAAAAATAGTCTTTGCTCTTGATACAGTCTAATGCAGAAGGCAGACACATCAAAGAAGCACAACAAAAGGCTATAGGTGCTGGATTAAGAGTCTGTTCACGTACAGTACTACAACAACCAGAGTAAGAGGAGCCAGTGGACTTGACAGCATGGAGTGTTCCAAGACGTAAGAGGAAAAGCAGATGAGCGGTCTCCTTGGGAACACAGACGCGCTCACGTGCACTTGCCAATTCCATTGATCACTAGGTTCATTTCAGTGACTCTTTCAGAGCGATCCTGAACATCTTTGCTGTTCATCTGGAAAAGCAAACCGACATACAATGAGCAGACTTCTATTAACAAGTTTTCCAACTAGCAAATTTACCAAGGGTTTATTACGTGCATCAATCATTTCACATTCAGAAAGCCTTCACAGAGCCATCAGATGCAGATGTACTGTGAGTCTGGTACAGCAGCTGAGAGAGTCACCAGCCAATACACACCATGACACACAAAAAGTCAACAGAGCGGTGATACCAGAAGTTCTGCAAAAAGAGAGTAAGCATTTGGGACATAAAAAAAATCCTAAATTCCACGTATTGTATTCTAGGCTTATGGAAGTAATTCAGGTTGATTCCCACCCACTAAAGAGTTTACAGTCTAGTGGCCACATGCAAATGGTCACATGCAAATAGATGAAGTACAATCAATTGTGACAAGTAGGACATAGAAGAAATAGAAGGGGGGGAGGTTCTTAACCCAGGTGGTCAGGAAAGGATGCTCATGGAAGATGTTTATGAAGTATCTACTTTTATTATCTCCAATGACAGATTTATTTAAAAAAAAAAACCCTGATCATTTGATAATTAGATAACCTAGCTGAAGTTACAGAGTAAGAACTGGAAGTAGGTCTGATTTCAAAGCCTTATCACATCAAGCTGTCTCACATAAAAATGTCATGCTTTATTACAGTCACCATGGTGACTTGCAGTTCTCATAGTGATTTTGCTCAAAAACATTTAAAATATGCTAAATATAGTATAGTAGATTATCAGAAGACACTGACTACGGAAATTGTTAAATTCTTTGTAGTAGTACCTGGGGGCTCCCTGACAAGGGAAGCCTGGAGGTGAAAGCTTTATATCAATTATCCCAAACGAATCTCTGCAAAGTCAAAAATCCACTAAATTACTGTATAACAATTCCCTCCCTTTAGTTTGCTTCTTTAAAAAAAGATTCTTTTGTCTACACACACATACATACCTACAATTCTTGAGAAATCTTCATAGGATATTATAAATAAGGCATTAATTACATTTCCAAGACACAGATGTATCTATCTTAATCTGTTTCCTTTTTATACAGTCATAAGTATAAAACATTTGATCAGCTGAAAATGTAAACTGTTCATAAAACATGCAAAAAATCAATTTCTGATTCATATCCATAAATCACAACTATTTCTGGAAAGTGCTCGTTTTCCATTTTTAGTTGAGGCAAAGCTATAAATTTTAGCTGTACATATTTATGGCATTCACAAATAATGTATAACTAACTTCTAACATTCTTACAAGGAAAAAAGTGGTACAGGTTTTAAAACACTGAGGTGTGAGCAATTTTCTATATACTACATCTGATAACTGGTTTTAGCTTGAAGCTGTTGACTTTGTCTTTAAGAAAAAAAAATGAATCAGTTTGGACCTTTTAATCATTCCAAGGAAGCTGTGTGCCACAAAATGTTTTGCAAAAACTACTTACATGAACCTGACAATAAACCCTAAAAAACAGCAGGACTTATTTCAAATGTTTCTGGAAAAAATATAACAAAACCAGAAAAAAGAAACTCATATTTACAGGCTAGTAAATTTGAGCCTTTTTCAGATACATAAGAACCAAAGATAATGATCTATTATTACCTGTAATAATAGCAGGCTAAAGTTAAGCCTCCAAAGTATTTGTGATAGCACTTGAGGTGGGAGGAGTTTTAATCTACAAAAATACCCATAAAATAGAATACACTTTATGTGCTGTGTCAAGGTTACCATAGAATTCAGGAATCTTCTTGAATAAGTTACTGGGGAAAAAAATCTCTTAGGATAATTTTGAGACTGAACAGCAAGGGTCAATTTTTAATCAAAAATATATCTTCAAAATGTAGATGTAATATGTATTATCTTAAAAAAATCCAGTAACCATACTTGAGCATACCAGAGAATTCAGATAATGAAACTGTCATTGGGTTTAAAAAACCACTCATTTTCTGGTTTACTCTTTCTTCTACTGGAATTAGAAAATGTTTCGGTCACTGAGACTTGCATTTTGTCAGTACTCAAATATGTAGTAAAATGTATTTTCCAAAAAAAAAAAAAAAGTGGAAGCACATTTCTTTAGGAAGTGCAATGGCACTTCTTTTAGCAGCATATGAAAATAATAATTAGTGAAGTTACAATGCAAACCAAATGAGGAAAAATATTGGAATATTTTGAATGGTAACTTAGACAAAACACACAAGGGGGCAGCACAAAGGAGTATAATTGTAGCATTAGCCTATGCTACCATAAGAATGGAAAGCACAGTAGTATTTATCAGGAGGACAGCAGTGGGCTGTTCCTTACAGACATGGTAAAGACCTGTGTCAGTTCATTAAAAGACCAATAAGCTGAACAGTTAACATGTATGTACTCTCTATGTATGCGGCATATCAGTAAGCCATTCAATATTTTGTTTAAAGAGCAACTCCATTAAAATTTTAGCAGCCCTTGGGTTCAAAAAAACAGGTTGTTTTAAAATAATTAGTATATTTCACCTTGCACTCATTATTTATTCATTGGATATTTTTAAATGCTTAAATGCCATACATGGACCTTTCCACCACTAACACTGTCTTCAGAAAGCAGGATTCCCCCATGGCTGCGTTGGACACGGCTGGGGAACAGGTGGGAACGGGGCAGGTTCCGGAAGACAGGCACCTGTCTTTTAGCCGGGATTCCTGAGGACAAGCAAGTAGAAGGCAGGCGAAACAGCTGTGAGGCTGGCACCTGGAAAAGTTTGTCCCGTGAAAGGAGACGTTCAGCGCCCACCTCTAGCAGAAGACGCGCAGGTGCCCTAGCGGAGTGACGAGTGCGAACAGGTGGATCTCCAGGGAGCCACCTCCCTGTGCTCACCAGGGGAGGCCCTTCGCGCGTCCCGGGCAGGCAGGGGAAGGGGAAGGGGAAGCGGACCGCCCTGCCGCCCGGGAAGGCAGCGCACCGGCCCTGCTCGCCGAACCGGGCCGCCAGGGCGAGAACCGCGGCGCGCAGGGGGCGGCCGAGCGGACGGCAGCCGTCTCCCCGCGGGCTGGGGCAGGGTCCCCGGCCAGACGGGTGGGAGGCAAGCCGGGCGGCGGTCCCGCGGGACGGTCCCCGCCGAACCTGGCCACCGGCGGTGCAGACTGCACCTTCAGCAGCTGGGAGAGCATCTAGAGCTCACTGCACAAAGACGCTTCTGGAAAGGGCATGGGAGCCGAGAGCACGGCCAGTGCCACGGCAGAAACCGCGGCGGAGCGCAGAAGCAGCGCCAGAGGCCACATTTCCTACGTCTGTTCGGCTTTCAGTTCCCAGCCGCTCTTCCGAAGCAAGTCCCCGCAGGGCAGGGCAGGGCTGGCTGACGGGGGCGAAGGCTGCGGGAGAGAGCACAGTTTCAGGGGGACACCGCCGCGGCGGCGAGCCAGCGGCACCCCAAGGCCTCGGCCAGGACGCAAAGCCCGGGGCCGGCATCCCCGCCGCTGCGCGCCCATCTCTGCCGAACGGGCCCCACGCGCCCCCGACCCCACCCACGCCCCCGGGCCCGCGGGGCAGGGCGAGCCGCCGAGTCCGGCGCCCGGAGCCCGAGCCCGCGCGCGCCAGGCGCCCCGCGACGCTGCCCGGCGCGGCGAGCCGCGAGCGCGTCCGCCAGCGTCCCAGAGCCGGGCCAGCGGGCCGGGGACGGCGCCCGGCCGGCGAGACCGCCCGCAGGCGCGACTGCCAGGTCCGCCGGGGGAACAAAAGGAGCCGCGCTGCCCCGCGGGAGCGCACATGGCAGCAGAGGTGCCCCCGGCCGCGGGCAGCGCCGCGCAGCGCAGGGGCCGGGCGGGCGGGCGGGCGGCGCGCGGTACCTACTGGGGCTCGCCGGCCGGCGGCGGCGGGGGCGGCGGGGGCGGCGGCGCCGCGGCCACGGGGCTGTCGTGCGTCGGGGAGCCGCCCAGCTTGAGCTTCTCCAGGTACTCGGCGTGCACCGGCTTGTGGCACTGCAGCACCTTGATGGCATCCTCCACTTTGAACCACTCGCGCTTCCTGCCGATGCTCACCGAGTCCTCCCAGTCCTCCAGCAGCTCGGTGACCGTCAGCACATACACGTAGGTTCGGTGCTTGCGGGCCTGGTTCTGCTCGAAGACGCCCAGCAGCCGGCCCAACTTGCCCCTGACGCCCGCCTCCTCGAACACCTCGCGCACGGCCGCGCCGCACGGCTCCTCCTCGGGCTCCATGCCGCCGCCCGGCACGATCCAGCGGTCGGGGTGGCGGCTGCTGCTCACGAGCAGCACCTCGTCCTCGCGCTCGCTGCGGAAGCACAGGCACGCGGCGCGCTGCTTGAAGCCCTCGGGGTCGTAGGTCCGCGTCTGGTTCGGCTTGCACTTCATCCTGCCGCCGCCGGGGAGCCCAGGGGCCGGGAGAGGAGGAGCCGCGGCGAGGGCCTGGCGGAGAGTGGCGTCCGAGCCGCGAGCCCGCAGCTTAAGGCAAGCCGAGGCGGGGGCGGGCGCGGAGGCGGGCGCGGGGCGGGGGCGAGCGGCCGCGTCACTCGGCCGGCCAGCCGGGCGCGCGCCGAGGGTCCCGAGCCCCGCCGCCGGGCTGGGGTGGGGGCGGGGGTGGGCGTGGGCGCGGGGCGGCGCCGCCGCCACTGCCACCACTGCCGCCACTGCCGCCACTGCCGCCACTGCCGCCGCCGCCGCCTGTCTCCCTATGCCCGCCGCGTCCCCGCGCGCCTCGCCCGCTCGCCCGGCCGGCACGGGGTGAGCGAGGGGAAGCGCACTCGCGTGCGCGCTCCGGGCCCCGCTCGCGTGCGCGTTCCCGCCGGCGGGCGAGGGGCGGGGGCGGGGGTCTCCGGGCTCCCGTGGAGCGCGACGCCTCCGGCCCACTGCGCAGGCGCCCCGCACCCCGGGCGCCGGGAACCCGCTTCCCGCACGGCCGAAGCCGGCGCGTGCTGACCGCTCCCCGCTGTCCCCACCTGTGCCGTGGAGCCTGGCGCGGCGCGGCGGGCCGGGCACTTCTCGGCCACACGCCCGGCGCCTGGCACCGGACACGCAAAGCTTTGGCCGCGGGTCGGGGTCGGGGTCGAGGACGTCGTCGTCGCCCTGGGCCCGTGGGCGCCCGCGGCACGGGGCCCGGCGCTGGCTGGCGTGTGGGCAGGCCGGGTGTCGTCCCGCGGACAGCGGGAACCCTGGCAGAGCAGTGTGTGGTCTGTGCTGACTCACGTCATGCAGTTTGCTTTCTTCAACAGGTCCTCCACCTTGCCAGGTGGCGTGGCATGGCCCCCAGCCGAGCGCTCGCCGCCCCCGGGCGTCCTCTCACCTCGCCGCTCTGGTGCGCGGGGGCCCCTCAGTGAGCCCCCGGCCTGCGTGTGTCAGCCCCTGGCTCTTGGGGTCACAGCCACCTGCCCGCTGCAGAACCCGCGCAGCCAGCGCGCCCTGAGCTCCCCGCAGCCCCCTCCCGGCGCTTTCTCCCTGGGGAGCCCGGCTAGGGTCGGGGAGACCCGCGTGCGGGTTCTCCCCCGGGTCCAGGGCTCCTTTTATCAAGCCTCTCCCCGGCACGCAGTCCTGGCTGGCCTCTGCAGGCGCTGGGGTGCTGGCCAAGGAATGGCACCCACACCACGGGTTAGCAACTAGAGCGGGCCCCTCCGCTTTTTCTGTCGTCTAGCTGGTGGCCTGTGGAATGCTCACCCTGGGCAGGAGACCCGTGCTGTCCGCCTCATGTCCGTCACACTGCTCCTAAGCACCCAGGTCCCTTTCAGTGACGCTGAGTCCCTATCAGCCCAGGAGGGGACAGTGAGAAGTGACACCACCCCCACCACCACCACCACCCCCCCCGCCATGACGGGACCCCTGGGCTTAGGGGAAAGGGAAGTGGGAGGTGGTTTCCCAATCCAGGTGCCCTCTGCAGGTAGCGATGGGGTCAGTTTCCCAGGATCGCACGGACCCCATTTATACCGAGTCACTGATAAAGACAGTCGTGTCGCAAGGGTAGCAGGTACCTGAGCATGAGCGGCACCCATGGCAAGAAACGGGACAGAGTAGCAACAAGCCATCCAGATAACGCTGCTAATGACCGCCTTTAAACCTGTGTCAGTGAGCAGAGAGCTCTGGAAGGAAGTCACCCCGGGATTCAAAACCAATTAGGCACGTGCAGCCGGCAGGCTGTGCACCTCAGTGTTCTCATGCTCAGACACAAGCCAAGGATGCCGAACAGTGGGGACAATTCCCTTACTGTCATCCTTGGGGCCGAGATGCCTGTGGTCACCAACAGCAGGAAGCAGCGGCTGAAAGGCACTTCACCAAGGGTCACCGGGCTGGGAAGAGAAGCAGGTCTCTCACAGTGGGAAGGAGACAATACTGCCATTGCTCAAACATAGTTATAGGTCTGTGGGAAGTACCCGAGGAAGAGGTACAAATAAACCCCTGGAAATGGAAGGCTGTTAATTAAACAGCAACAGTGTTCAGGCAAAGCAGCACATGCAGAAGGCCAATGGCACATCTGTCCCATTGAGTTTGTCCGTGTCGTCCACCAGAAAACAAAATACCAAGGGATCCTCAAAATTCTAGTAGCAAGTAGTAGCAGGAATAACTGAACTGCTACGCAGAGCCCCACAGGGTGATGCAGAAACCAAGAGGCACTCTGGCCAAGGCGAAAGACTGGGCGCACGTGTGTGAGTGTGGAGAGTGGTCCAACCGGACCCCAGGCCACCCCAAGTCGGCTTCACTCGGCTGGCTCTATCTCCCCATCTCCCCAGATGGGCCGTCTTCTAGTTCATTCCAGCACAGACACTGCATCATGCCTACCCTGCTCTGCCTGTGCTGGGCTGTGTTTGAGACAGGGAAGCCGAATAGGAGCAGGGCAATACGGACAGAGGCAAGGCCTGGGCCGCTGCAGGCAAAGCCGGAGCAGGTGTCTGGTAGGCAGATCCTGAACCTACGTCATTACTGCAGTCCCAAGGACAGTGTCAGACAGCCATGCCCACAGCCCCGCAGACTTTCCTAAAAATAATTCTGTTCATCGGTGAGAGTCCTGTGACAAGAAAACTACAGCCAGTTTTGATAGTAAAGTCATTGTTTAAAGATTTATTTATTTATTTGAAAGACAGATTTACAGAGAGAGGTGGTGACAGAGAGAGAGGTCTTCCATCTGCTGGTTCACTCCCCAGTTGGCCACATCGGCTAGAGCTGCACCAATCCGAAGCCAGGAGCCAGGAATTTCTTCCGGGTCTCCCACGCAGGTGCAGAGGCCCAAGGACTTGGGCCATCTTCCACTGCTTTCCCAGCCCATAGCAGAGAGCTGGATGGGAAGTGAGCAGCCAGGACTAGAACTGGCACCCATAGGGGATGCCGGCGCTTCAGGCCAGGGCGTTAACCCGCTGCGCCACAGCGCCGACCCCAGCAAAGTTATTTTTGAGAGAAATGGATTATACCCTGTAGTTGTTCATATGTAGCCATAACTCTAGTGGGAAACACAGTACACCCGGCTTCAAAGGGTTCGTGGAGAATGGAATTAAAGACAAGTGGATTTTTCTGCGAAGGCATTGCAAATCCATGCAGATGTTTCATAATTGCCTTTCCATGAACTTTCTGAAGAATCCTCTCACATAGTGCATGAAGCACTGTGCGAAGGGCCCAGGAGACTGCCACTGAAATTCCTCCCTGCCCTCTTGGAGCCCTCCGTGCGTTGGCTCTGGGCCGAGAGGGGGCTGCGTCATGCGGGTATCCGTGGAAGAGGGATCACGCACTGATTTTCTCTCCGTGCCTGGCTGATTTCACCTAGCAGACTGTCCTGCAGGTTCATGCATGTGGACACAGGTGGCAACACACCCGTCTGTTTGAAGGTGGAGTAAGATCTCAGTACACCCCACACAATTCCTTATCCAGCTGCCTGTTGACAGCCAGCTTGTCCCGTCACAACCCCTGTGAATGATGGTGCAGTGAACAGAGGGTGTGGAGTCCATGCGTGGTGCTCACTTCACGCCCTTTGAGTATGTGCACAGGAGAGGAAGGCATTGCTGTGTTCATGGCACTCGTATGTTCACTTTCTCCAGGCACCTCCGTAGGATTATACAGAAGAGCTGCACTGAAAGACGTCCCCACAGTCCCCTCAACACTTCTTACTGCTTGTCAGCCGTCCTTACAGGTGGGAGGTGACATGTCAGTGTCGTACTGATTTGCACTTCTCCGATGATCCGGGATGCTGGGGCTGCCTTGTAGGGCTTGTTCCATTCTTACTGCGCGCCATGGCTTCCCCTGGAGTTGCCAGATCTCGGTCATTCATTCCTAGATAGTTCTTACTCTCTCTGCACAGCACTTATACGATAATTTACATGATCGGTATTGATTGAAGAGCAGTGCCTTTTAGAGTAAAAAAATTGATGATGAACGTGGTGAAAATGGGTTGAACCGCTGCTTGCCACTGGCTTCCCTCGTTGGCACACTGATTCAACTCCCAGCTGCGCTGCTTCTGATGCATCTCCTGCTAATGTGCCTGCGAAAGCGGTGCACAGTGGCCTGGGCCCTTCTACCCACAAGGGAGACCCTAAGGCTCTTGTTTCTTCCAGGCCCAACCACAGCAGCTGCAGCCATTTGGAGACTGAACTGGTACATGAGTGATCTACTTGTTTCCCTGTCTCTCCTGCTCATTCTTGATGAATTGGTGTGTGTGAGTGTGTGTGTGTGTTCCATACACCCAAGGATGCACCCGCTAGGCACGTCACTTCTCTTCTCGCACTGAATGCCGATAACAGCCATTCAGTGGAAGAATTCTCACTGCTGTGTTGCTGAAGGCAGACATTGGGATCGAAGGCTTTATGGGACTTGTGCAGGATGGGACAGCCAGTTGGAGGCCTGGTGAGGTGGAAGCTTCAGGACTCACTGATGAGAGCGTGCCACGAGGCCTGGGACCTAGGCAGACCCTCAAAGCGCCTGCCCCACACGTCTCCGTGCTCCGTCTCTTTTCTCACAGGCACAGCTCTGTCAGGCTTTCGTGCCCTGGGCCAGCACTCCCAGAAGCTCCTCACGCTGCAGATGCGGCCAGAGCCGGTTGGGGCCAAGGCTGCTGCGTTGGCCACTCACTCCCGCTGGGGCAGAGGAACGGGTGTCTGCCCGTCCTTGGGAAGGAAAGAAACAGTTGTCGTGTCCACCCCCCCTCGTGACTCTGCTACGGTGGATCCTGAGGAGGGCCCCTTGTTCCTGTGTGTGGGAATGCTCTGCTTCCCAGCGTGGCTTCCTTCTGAACAGGCCTGGAGGAAACATTGTGTGCTTATCAGTGTCCTGTGTACCCACGGCCTCCAGCTCAGTCTGTCCATTCTTGGGAGCAAGGGCAGCCTTCCCTGGTCCCCACGGTGCCTTGACACATGGCGGGGTGCTTGGCCGAGGACAACAAGGCACGTGCACTCGACTTTGGTGTCTAGCTTGGATGGGGACATGGCTGCCTCCACAGTTGCACACTGAGAGCCTCCAGTGCTGCCAGTGACCTCAGCAGTGCAGAGAGGGGCTCCCCAGACCATGGCAGCATGGGTGAGACCTGGCCTGGGAGCTGGCCGTCGTGCCTGGGAGTTCAAGGCCTTCGTGCCTGGGAGTTCAAGGCTGGCAGGAACAGCTTCTCCTTTTCTTGTTGCCGTCTTTCCCCAGGTTATTTATTTCAAGACCAGAGTGCAAGGCTGTGGCTGCCTTCGCCATTTTCCTGTGACCCAATAGCAGTGTCAGCTGAGAAGAGGACAGCCATCAGCCTCTGGCTTTGGTCACACACCCAGGCTAGGAGCACCCATCTCAGTAGGTCGGGGACTGGGTGGGTCCCTCGGAGGGGTGTGGCATTGTCGGCCGTGCCCAGCATTTCTGCAGTGCAGTCCTGGTTCACTGTTGGCCTCTTCCCCACTCTTAGAAGATGCCCTGCGCCCGGATGCCCACCCCATGTCCATCCCTTCCGGCTCTGGCCATTCTCACACTCTTGCTGACAGAGTCCCTTCCATCCAGTTCACAGCTGAGGCACTGATGGCTCAGAAGGATCCTTAGCCTGCCCCTGGGCACAGAGCCATGAGGCGCAGAGCCGGGACTCCAGAGGCCTGCACTCATACACATGGGCTGTGTGTGCCAGCGTATCCCCAGGTTCAAACATCTGGAATAAGTTCCCTCTGTCTTTGAAAGTGACAAGTGCAAAAATTTGAACTTCCACACCATCATCAGGTCTTCACTCTGTTTACTCTTAGAGTTTCTCTCAGGAAAAAAAAAACTGTTTTTCTTTTCCTTTAAATGCTAAGTGTGTGGCCGTGCTATGTGCTATGGCGTAGTAGGCTAAGCCACTGCCAGCAGTGCCAGCATGCCGTAGGGGTGGTGCCAGTTCCTGTCCCGGGTGCTGCCCTTCCAATGCAGCTCTGTGCTATGGCCTGGAAAAGCAGTAGAAGATGGCCCAATTGCTTGGGCCCCTGCACCCATGTGAGAGACCTGAAGGAAACTCTTGGTCCTTGCCTTCAGATCATCCCAGCTCTGTCCATTGTGGCCATTTAGGGAGTGAACCAGCTGATGGAAGACCTTTCTCTCTGTCTCTCCCTCTCTCTGCCTATAGCTCTATCTTGTAAACATAAATAAGCATTCAGTGTATAACCTTATATGTAACGGAGGCAGATTTCACAGGACGCACGTGTAGGTAATCTGCACTGTCCACGTCACCCATATGGCGTGCTGAGAACTGTGCTGTGGGGGCAGTATTATGGCACAGCGGCCACACTGCCAAGTGCATCATCTCATTCCAGAGCTTTGGTTTGAGTCCTGTCTGCTCAGCTTCTCACCCAGCTCCATGTCAATGCCCCTGGGAAGATGCTACTCCTTTCTGAGACAGCACTTTCCATTACGACAGCTTCATGAGGAATCTTGAAACTCCACGATTTGGCTGATGGTGTGGTGCAGCAGGTTAAGCCATCACTTGCGATTTTGGCATCCCAGGCACATTAGCAGGGAGCAGGATCAGAAGCAGAGCAACTGGGACTCCAACAGGCACTCTGCTATGGGAGGCCATCGCTGTAGCCTGTAGCTCAACCCACTGCACAACACCTGCCCTCCATGCCAGGATACATATCTGAGCTCAGGTTTAAGTCTCGGCTGATCTTCTGGTCCAGGGGATGTTCCTGCCACACGAGCATCTCGTAAGGGCACTGGTTCGAGCCCCGGCTGCTCCACGTCTGATCCGGCTCTCTGCTAATGTGCCTAGGAAGGTAGCTGGGGATGGCCCAAGTGCTTGGGCTCCTGCATCCTTGTGGGAGACCCAGATAAGGCTCCTGGCTTCTGGCTTCTGACCAGTCCAGCTCTGGCCATTGTGGCCATATCAGGATGAAATAGCAGATGGAAGATATATATATCTCTCTCCCTCCCTCTGTCCCCTCTCTCCTTCTTCCTCCCTGCCTCCCTCCCTGCCTCTCTCTCTCTCTCTCTCTCTCTCTGTCACCCTGGCATTCAAACAAATAAATACACTATGTAGGGACACTCGGGCAGATGAATCAACCTTCTACTCCTCCAACCACTACCAGTTTCTAGAAGAGTTTGCTTTAACCCTGATACACATGCCTCACTTGTGGGACCTATGGAGACATTGTCTATACTACCTCCAGTTTGGAGGTAGATTATCCTTTATTAATGTTCCAGTGTAAAATATACTGATTCAGCAAGCCCTCTGTGATGACCACCACGTTTACTGTAGTGGATTTGACACAGGTATTGAAACTCCAAATAAAATATGATGGCATGGGGCATCGGTATAGTGGGTAAAATTCACTGCCTGTTATGCCAGCATCCCATATGGGCTCCAATTTGTATCTCTGTCGCTCAACTTCCAATACGGCTCCCTACTAATGGCCTAGGAAAAGCATCTGAGGGTGGACCAAGTGTTTGAGTGCCTGCCAGCTACATGGGAGACCCAGAAGAACATCCAGACTCCTGGCTTTGCCCTGGTTCAGGCCTGGCTATTGTGGTCATGTGGGGAATGAACCAGCAGATGGAATATCTCACTTTCTCTCTCTCTCTCTCTCTCTCTCTCTCTCTAACTCTGACTTTCAAATAAATAAGTAAATAAATCTTTAAAAAATTAAAAAGTGTTATGGAAGCCCTTAATTAGCTCATAGGAAAAACGAAAAAGGTTTGTGGATTCTGATTTCTATGTCTGCACTGGGCACATCTTCAGTGCATAGGGGGACAAGAGGAAGCAGAGACAAAGGAACAGATGAGCAGGTGTGGAGGAAATAGAAGCGGCAGTGAGTGTGGAGAACTGTGTCCTTGGGATGCTGAATGTACAGGGGTGTGCCTGATAAGTCCATCCTTGTGAGGTTAGAGAATGGATTGTGTATTCCATACTATATTTGCTTTTCGGTAAGCACTAAATAATCATATCAGTAGACTTCTATGCTTCCATTATTTTCTGCAGTTAAATTTTCTACCACTTTCTACTGAGGGGAAAGAGGACATATGTGCAGCTCACTAGCAAACGGTATCAACATAAACATGTATGCTTTTGTGTGCATTTAAGCCTCTGAGTGTGTATGGAGAGAGAGTGAGAGAGAAAGGACAAAGATAGGAAATGCTAAGCAGTCAGGCACTAGTATGAAGTGAGCCAAATGGGAGTCCCTGTGCTCTTCTGGCAACATTTTTGTAAGTGTGAAGATATCTGGAAGAAAACGTACCCTTCCTTGGGACTTTAACAACTTATCACAATAACACCACGTGCCATTGGTGAGAGCCTTCAGTTTAGGGTGCAGACAAGGATGGTGAGTATGTGTTCAATATATCTGTAATGTAGAAATGAATGCTCAGATTCAGATGGAGAAGAGAGACTTTCTCAGAGTCTCAAAGCTCATAAGAGATGGCACAGGGAAACCTCCCGTGAATAGTTTGACCTCACCTAGATCATGCCAATCTTCAACAATTGTTGTCTATCTCTCTTTGTAAGATTCATTTATTTTATTTGAAAGGCAGAATGACAGATGGAGGGAGTGAGGGAGTTGGTGGAGGGGAGGGGAGAGAGAGAGAGAGTGAGAGAGAGAGAGAAATCTTCCATCTGCTGATTAACTTTCTGAATGGCCAGAATTGATGGGCTGGGCCTGGTCAAAACCAAGAATCGGGAACTGCACCTGTGACTCCCACATTGCTGGCAACAACCCAAGATTGTGAACCAACTTCTGCTGCCTCCCTAGGTACATTGCCAGGGAGCTGGATTGGACCAGGTGTACCTGGGAAGCAAAACCTTGATCTAATATAGAATACTGGGATTGCAAGCTGTGATTTAAGGCCTGCATCACAGTGCTGGCCCCCTCTCCACCCTTTGCATATATTAATTCATTGATTTTACTTAATATGAGTTCTAAAATTAAGCTCTAATATAGCAGATGCCATTTGATAGTTTGAGAATTTGGAGGATGAACCAGCGGTTCATTCATTCTCTCTCTCTCTCTCTCTCTCTCTGCCTTTAAAGTAAATAAACTTTTGTATTAAAAAGCCAACCTGTGGAATGGGCATTTAGAGCAGCAGGTGATACGTTTTGGGGAAGCCTACATCCCACACTGGAGAGCCTGGGTTCAAGTCCAGGCTCTATTTTCTGACTTATCTCTTTTTTTAAGTATTTATTTATTTGACAGGTAGAGTTATAGACAGTGAGAGAGAGAGAGAGACAGAGAGAAAGGTCTTCCTTCTGTTGGTTCACCCCCCCCCCCAAATGGCTGCCACATCTGGAGCTGCACCAATCCAAAGCTAGGAGCCAGGTGCTTCTCCTGGTCTCCCATGCGGGTACAGGGCCCAAGGACCTGTGCCATCCTCCACTGCCCTCCTGGGCCACGGCAGAGAGCTGGACTGGAAGAGGAGCAACCGGCACTAGAACCCGGGGCCCATATGGGATGCCGGCGCTGCAGGCGGAGGATTAACCAAGTGAGCCATGGCGCCGGCCAGGCTCTATTTTCAATTCCAGCTTCCTGCAAATACTCAGTTGGAAGGCACCAGCTGATGGCTCAAGCACTTCGCACCTGCCAAAAACCTGGGAGACGGATTAATCCTGGGACCTGCCTTCAGCCTGGCCTTGCATTCGCGGTTTCAGAGATTTGGAGAGAGAAAAGCAGATGTGAGATTTCTGTCTCTCTGTCTCCCTGTCTGCCTTTCACCTATTATCCATAACGTTTTATTTTATTGATTGAAAGGCAGCGTGACAGAGAAACGGAGAGCAGGAGAGTAAAGAAAGTCCTCACTGCCCTGGCTCACTCCCCAAATGTCCTCAAGGGCTGAGGATGGGCCAGGCTGCAGCCAGGAGCCCAGAACTCAAGCCTGGTATCTCCTCTGGGCGGCAGGGGTCCAAGTACCTGGGCTGTTGCCTGCTGCCTTCCCAGGCACATTAGCAGGGAGCTGCATCAGAAGCCTTGAGAACTGAAGCCCTGACTCTGCAATGCATTACTCGAGGTGCGAGCTGCAGCTTAGCTCTGTGTCAGAGGACATATACACTCTCTCGGCTTTTGTCATTCACTGGGTGAGTGAGTGATACATGATTGAAAGTCAGGCTTTGATATGATAGGACCAGCAGTGTGCATGGCGGGCATTTGGGGACTGAACTAGATGGTGCGTGATCCTTTTCTCTCACTGTCTATGTAGCTCTCTCTTTCAAAAGGTAAAGGTGTAGGATGGGCATCTGTTGCAGGAGTTATAATACTGAGAGCCCACAGGCGACCTTACAGAGCCTGGGGTGGGGTCCATGGCCCACTTGCAATTCCAGCTTGCTGGGGACACACCTTGCGGGAGGCAGCAGGTGACGGCTGAAGCACTTGGGATCCTGCCAGAAAACCTGCAGTCAGCTCCCGGGGCCCTGCTTCAACTTGGCTCAGCACTAAGGGTTTCAGAAACGTCAGGCGGGAAAGAGCAGACATGAGAGTCTGTCTGTCTTTCTGGCTGTCTCTGCCTTTCTCTCTGCATCTAATTGATTGTTTAAAAGTTTCATTTTATTTAGGTAAAAGGCAGAGTGACAGAGAGAAAGGGGGAGATGGAGAGACAGGGAGATCTTCCATGCCCTGGATTTCTCTCCCAGTTGCCTCAAAGGCCGGGACTGGGCAGGCTGCTGCCAGAGTCCAAGCACACCTTTCTAGTCTCGCTCGAGGGTGGCTGGCTCCCGAGCTGCCTTCCCAGGCACGCTATTGGGGAGCTACATGGGAAGCAGCGCACGCTGACATGGAGCCCTTTCTCCCATGTGGGGTGATGCTGTGGCGGCTGAGTACTGCACACCCTCTTCCAGGTGCATAGTCCCCCCTCAGAGTTTTACATTTATTCATTAGTTTTCTTAAGAATGAATGTATGATTTAATTTTAATTTACATATGATTTCAAGATTTATTTATTTATTTGAAAGTCAGAATTATAGAAAAGGAGGAGACAAGAGAGAGAGAGAGAGAGAGAGAGAGAGAGAGAGGTCTTTCTTCACGTGGTTCATTCCCCTAGATAGTCAAAATGGCCAGGTCTGGGGCAGACCACAACCAGGAGCTAGGAGCTACTTCCAAATTTCCTACATGCATGGCAGGGGTCCAGACTATTGGGCCATCTTCTGCTGCTTTTCTAGGCCATTAGCAGGGAGCTGGATCATAATTGGAACAGCCAGGATCTGAAACAGTGCCTATATAGGATGCCAGCATCCTAGCAGTGGCTTTGAACCCCTAGGTTACAACACTGGCCCTTTAACATATGATTTAAAGTAAAGCGTTTTAACTTGATAGGGAATGCAGTGAATTTTGTGGGAACTTGGGAAATGAACTAGCACATAGATGACCTCTGTTTCTGTTTTTGTCTGCCTTTCACATGAACACAATTATGCCTTTAAAAAATTTGCATACTGTTACCTTGGTTATTTGATTTTGTAGTTTATTGTTTGAAAGCTAAAGTTATAGAGAGAGTCAGGGGGAGAAAAAGAGAGAGAGGGAGAGGGAGAGGGAGAGGGAGAGGGAGAGGGAGATATTGACTGGAGTCGTTATGCCACCAAAAAATTGTCTCAAAAGACAAGTGCTAGCCAGGCGAAAGCCAGGATGTTGGAATTCCTTCTGGGCATCCCAGGTAAATAACAGGGGACCAAGCCCTCAGGACATTTTTCTCTGATTGCCCAGGCACATTTGTTGGCATCGGATGGGAAGTGGAACAGCCTGGACTGCAACCCCTTCTCATACAGGAGCCCTGCGCTCCAGGCAAGTAACTTAACCCACTGCACTCCAATCCTGGCCTTCAAAAGATATGTACTGGAATTATAAGCTGTGGCATGGCACAGGTGCAGCAGGTCAGATATTCCCAGGTCACCCACATCCCACATCCCACATCGGAGGGCCTGGTTTGGAGTCAGACTCTTTTCCCAGTTCAGCTTCCTCCCACTCTACACTGAGGGAGGCAGCAGGTGGTGGGTTCAGCAGGTGGGACAGAGCCCCAGTTCTCAGACACCTACCTGGTGTGATCTCCTGATGCAGGGCTTCGGTCTAGCCCAGCAAAAGCTAATTTGCACATTTTTGGAAGAAAAAAGCACATGGAAGATTCCCCTCTCTTTGTCTGTCTGTCCATTTGACTCTCTTTGTCTTGTGTTTGAGGTCTTACTTTACTGTAGTTGAAAGAGAGATTAACAGAGATTCTGGGAGAGAAGGAGAGAAAAGGAGACCTTCCATGCCCCGAATCACACCCCAAGCAGTTTCAAAGGATGGGGTTGGACCAAGTCGCTGCCAGGAACCAAACACACCTTTGTGGTCTCCCCTGCAGGTGGCCAAAGACTTTGTGCTGTCTTTCTCTGCCTTCGCAGGCACATTAACAGGGAGCTTCATGGGAAGCAGAGCACCTTGGAATGGAAACTTTCTCCTATGTGGGATGCTGCTGTTGCAACCTGAGGCATAACTCCAAGTTCCACACGTTTAGGCCCTTTGCAGACTTTTACAGTAATTCATTAATTAACTTATTAATTATTTAATTTTATATAACGCATCATTGAAAGTTAAGCTGTAACAGGATACAGAATGCAGTGGATATTGCTGATATGTGATGATAGACATAGCAGATTTGAGAACTCCTCTATTTCTGTTGGTGGTATTAGTTTGACATTCACATAACCATAATTATGCTTTTATAAAAAATGTTGCAGGATGTTACCTTGATGTATTTTATTTAATGTTTTAAAGATTATTTATTTCAGGGGCCAGCACCGTAGTGTAGTGGGTGAAGCCACTGCCTGCAGTGCGGACATCCCATATGGGTGCCAGTTTAAGTCCCGGCTGCTCCATTTCCGATCCAGCTCTCTGCTATGGCCTGGGAAAGCAGCAGAAGTTGGCCCAACTCCTTGGGCTGCTATAACCCCCTGGGAAACCTGGAAGAGGCTCCTGGCTCCTGGCTCCTGGGTTTGGATCAGCCTAGCACCAGTCATTGCCACCATTTGGGGAGTGAACCAGAAAATAGAAGATCTCTTTCTCTCTGTCCCTCCGCCACTCTGTAACTCTGCCTTTCAAAGAAATAAATCTTTTTCAAAAAAAGCAACAGAGAGATGACAGAGAGAAAGGGACAGCAAGAGAAAAATGTGACTTTCCATGTCCTGGATTACCCTACATAAAGTCTTTAAGGTTAAGGCTCTTGCATGCCAATGCCAATGTCTTCTCAGTAGCCAGGCCGTGGAATCACCCTGCGCGCCCTTCTCGGGGCAAGTGGATGAGGACCACCTGGTAGGTGCACACTGTGGAGTACGATGCAGCCTTACAGAGGAGGCGTCCCGCCCTGTGTGACAGCAGGGGTGAGCTGGAGGACACGATGGAAGTGCAGTGACCCAGCACAGAAAGACAGATGCACGTGATCTCGGTCAGAGTGGAGCTCCTAGCTGAGAGTAGAATGTGGTTAGCGGGGGCTGGGGAGGAGTGGTCAGAGGTACAGCATTTCAGGGACAGGAGGAAGAGCTGGCACACACCACGGTGCTTTAGTCAGCAGTGTGTGTGTTGCTGCATGTGCGCGGGACAGGACACTTTGTGTTCTCACCACTAGAGACTCTACATCCTGCAGGGCAGGTCCATGAGCTCCATTTAGCCACTCCACAACGCAGGCGCATTTCCAACACCATGTTGTGGATGATCACTGTATGCAGCTCTATTCACCACTAATCAAAGAAATAAAGTTGTTTTAAGAGTAGAAAATGAAGGAGTGGGAAAGGCATTGCTTGTCAGCTAACATTTATGATTGGATTTGGCAAGAGTCATCAGTGGTGACAGAACAAGACAGGTGCACAGTCTCCAATGACTTCTCAAGGGAGAGTGCACTGATGAAGGAGGACGATGACCTGACTGCAGTAGCCTGCTGAATACCACCTTAACCAAGCGACCCACTCAACATCACCAGTAATGGCACGAATAGATATCGTGTGCCTACTGAGAGATGCACACAAAGGGAACACTGCCATTTTGTTGGTATTCCTGGCCGAAAGCCCCAGCTGAATCTAATCATTACGATAGAAAATCATGGATCTCAAGATAAAGGGCGCTCCTGCAAGCTGGCTGTAGTTGGGAACACTGTTGTGGTTGTGAAAGACAAAGACAATCGGAGGGCTTCTTCTAGACTGAGGAAGAGTAAGGTGAGGCAGGAATTAAATAAGGTGCGTGATGTAGACCGGATCAAGGATGGGAAAATTAGAAACCTCCTATCAATGGCATTGCCTGGACCGTTGGGCACCTTTGAACAATGTTTTCTATTGACGTAGACAGCCGTGTTGCATCAGTGCTATTCTCCTGACTGTGGTCGTTGCACTGTGTTTGCATCACAGAATGGCCTTGTTCTCAGGAAGAAAATACCAACTTATAAGAAAGTTGACATAAGAGTACAAGGAGCTCCCGTACCTCAATTGTCACCATTTAGCATATTGGAGCTTTCTGCTTCTCTGTATCTCCCTGTGTCTTTGAACTATTTAGAGGGAAGTATACATGTCTGCAGCTCCCTGGAAAGTTCTTTAGAAATAAACGTGTATGCTTATGTATACATTTATGTATCTGAGTGTAAGCTGAGGCTGGGGGGACATGAAGATATAAAATGCTAAGCAGTCAGCTACTAGAGTGAAGTCCAATACAAATGGGAGTCTCTTGTGCTCTTCTTGCAACTTTTTTGTAAGTTTGAAGTTATCTGGAAGAAAACTTACCCTTCCTTGGGACACAAACATCATATCACAAGAACACCAGGTGTCGCTGCTGAGAGCCCACAGTTTGTGGTGCAGAGTGACCTGTTCAATATATCTGTAATGTAGAAATGAATGCCCAGATTCAGAAGGAGAAGAGAGACTTTCTCAGAGTCTTGAAACCTGTAAGAAATAGCACAGGGAAACCTCTTATTAATACTTTTGGCCTCAGATTATGCCAATCTTCTGTAATTGTTGTGTATCTCTCTTTTTGTAAAATTTATTTTTATTTGAAAGGATCAAAGACGAGAGAGAGAGAGAGAGAGAGAGAGAGAGAGAGAGAGAGAGAATCTTCCATCTGCTGGTTCACTCCCCAAATGGCCAGACTTGGTGGGCTGGGCCTGGCTAAAAGAAGGAATCAAGAACTGCTCCTGTGACTCCCACATGGGTGGCAGCAGCCCAAGATTGTGAACCAACTTCTGCTGTCTTCATATGTACATTGCTAGGGAGCTATATTGGAATAGGAGCACCTGAGATTCGAAACATGGATCCAATATGGAATACTTAGATTGTAAGCTGGAATTTTATCCCTGTGCTACAGTGCTGGCCCCTTCTCTGCCATTTAAATATGTCAATTCATTGATTTTACTTAACATCACTTTTAAAGTTAAGCTTTATATGAGAGATGTAATTTGATAGTTTGAGAATTTGGAGGATGAACCAGCAGTTGGGATTGCTCGCTCGCTCTCTCTCTCGCTTTCTCTCTCTTTCTGCTTTTAAAGTAAATGAACTTTTGTATTAAAAAGCCAATCTGTGGGATGGGCATTTAGAGCGGCAGGTGATATATTTTGGGGAAGCCTACATCCCACACTGGAGAGCCTGGGTTCAAGTCCAGGATGTATTTCCAATTCCAGCTTCCTGCAAATACTCAGTTGGAAGGCACCAGCTGATGGCTCAAGCACTTCGCACCTGCCAAAAACCTGGGAGACGGATTAATCCTGGGACCTGCCTTTAGCCTGGCCTTGCATTCGCGGTTTCAGAGATTTGGAGAGAGAAAAGCAGATGTGAGATTTCTGTCTCTCTGTCTCCCTGTCTGCCTTTCACCTATTATCCATAACGTTTTATTTTATTGATTGAAAGGCAGCGTGACAGAGAAACGGAGAGCAGGAGAGTAAAGAAAGTCCTCACTGCCCTGGCTCACTCCCCAAATGTCCTCAAGGGCTGAGGATGGGCCAGGCTGCAGCCAGGAGCCCAGAACTCAAGCCTGGTGTCTCCTCTGGGCGGCAGGGGTCCAAGTACCTGGGCTGTTGCCTGCTGCCTTCCCAGGCACATTAGCAGGGAGCTGCATCAGAAGCCTTGAGAACTGAAGCCCTGACTCTGCAATGCATTACTCGAGGTGCGAGCTGCAGCTTAGCTCTGTGTCAGAGGACATATGCACTCTCTCGGCTTTTGTCATTCACTGGGTGAGTGAGTGATACATGATTGAAAGTCAGGCTTTGATATGATAGGACCAGCAGTGTGCATGGCGGGCATTTGGGGACTGAACTAGATGGTGCGTGATCCTTTTCTCTCACTGTCTATGTAGCTCTCTCTTTCAAAAGGTAAAGGTGTAGGATGGGCATCTGTTGCAGGAGTTATAATACTGAGAGCCCACAGGCGACCTTACAGAGCCTGGGGTGGGGTCCATGCCCCACTTGCAATTCCAGCTTGCTGGGGACACACCTTGCGGGAGGCAGCAGGTGACGGCTGAAGCACTTGGGATCCTGCCCAAAAAACCTGGAGGCCCGCAGTCAGCTCCTAGAACTGGGCCTCAATCTGTCCAAGCACTATCTGATTCAGAAATGTGGGGAAGGAAAGAGCACACATGAGATTTCTTTCTTTCTTTCTGTCTCTACTTTTGTGCATCTTATTGATTGTTTCAAAGATTTATTTAGTTAAAAGGGACAGTGACAGAAAGAAAGGGAGAGACGGAGAAATCCATGCTACAGATCTTTTTCCAAATGCCTCAAAGGCTGGGACTGGGCAGGCTGCTGCCAGGATCTAAGTACACCTTCCATTGCTTTTCCGAGTACATTAGCAGGGAGCTGCATAGGAAGCAGAGCATCCTAGCATAGTACCCTTTCTCCCATATTGGATGCTGCTGTGTTGAGCTGAAGCTTAACATGCTGTTCCACATGTATAGCCCCCTCTCAGAGTTATACATTAATTCATTAATTAACTTATGAATGAATATATTATTTAATTTTACTTAACATACGATTAAAGATTTATTTACTTATTTGAAAGCCAGGGGGCGTAGCGGGTTAACATCCTGGCCTGAAGCGCTGGAATCCCATATGGATGCCAGTTCTAGTCCCAGCTGCCCCTCTTCCAATCCAGCTCTCTGCTATTGCCTGGGAAAGCAGTAAAAGATGGCCCAAGTGCTTGGGCCCCTGCACCTGTGTGAGAGACCTGTAGGAAGCTCCTGGCTCCTGGCTTTGGATCGGCGCAGCTCAGCTCCAGCCACTGCCGGTCATTTGGGGAGTGAACTAGTGGATGGAAGTCTCTCTCTGTCTCTACCTCTCTTTGTAACTCTCTCTTTCAAATAAATAAAACAAATCTTTTTTAAAAAGTCAGGGATCCGACACTGTGGTGCAGTGTTTTAAGCCATGGCCTGCAGCACTTGCATCCCATATGGGCCCCAGTTGAAGTCCTGGCTGCTCTACTTACACCCAAGTGCTTGCTAATGTACCTGAGAAGGCAGTGGGAGATGTCCCAGGTGCTTGGGCCCTCCTGCACCCACATAGGCAACCCAGAAGATGCTCCCTGCTTCTGGCTTTGCCCTGCCTCAGCCTCAACCATTGTGGCCATTTGGGAAGTAAACCTGCGATATAATATCTCTCCCTCTATCCTGCCTGCTCTCTCTCTCTCTGTAGCTCTGCCTTTCAAATAAATAAATAAATCTTAAAAACAAAGACTTATAGAAAGGGAGTGGAGAGAGAGAGAGCGAGAAAGAGAGAGAGAGAGAGAGAGATCTTATTTCAAGTGATTCACTTCTTAGAGACCACAATAGCCAGGGTGTGCCAGGCCTAAGCCAGGAGCCAAGAGATTCATCTGGGTCTCCCACGGGGTGGCAGGCACCTAAACTCTTGTGCCATCTTCTGCTGCTTTCCCCAGGCCATTAGCAGAAAGCAGAATCAAAAGCAGAGCCATTGAGATAAAAAAACAGTGCCCATTTGGGATGCCAGCATACCAGCAAAGGCTTTGACTGCCTAGGCCGCAGCACTAGCCCTTTAACATTTGATTTAAAGTAAAGCGTTAACTTGGTAGGGAATGCGGTACATTTTTCTGGCCCTTTGGGAATGAACTAGTACATAGAAGACCTCTTTTTCTGTTTCTGTCTGCCTTTCACATGAACACAATTAAGGTTTTTTGAGTTTCCTTTTTTGAGTTTCAAGAAGAGTACAAGGAACTCCTGTACCTGAATTGTTAGCATTTTGCATATTGGTGATTTCTCCTTCTTGTTTCTGTGTCTGTCTGAAATATTTAGGGGTTAAAGGACATATCTTTACTCTAAATATTTTAGAAATAAATATATATGCACATGTATACATTTATGCATCTGTTTATGGAGAGAGAGTATGCACACAAAGATATCAAATGCTAACAGTTGAGATATGAAGATGAAGTGCATTGCCAATGGGAGTTTCTTGTACTCTTCTTGCAACATTTTTTGTAAGTTTAAAATTATCTTCCTGAGCACTTGCAACTTTTTTTTTTAATTTTGAAACTACTTTCCTGAGACTAAGCACATTCTTTTATGTAAACACATTACAACTTTGAAAATCAAGAAACTAAGATCGATACAATATGACTATCTACATAAATTGTAGACCTTATTCCAAGGTGGCCAACTGCTCAAGCAATGTGTATGACCTAGTCCAATTTCAGATATTGTATTTAGCTCTTATTTTATTTTACTGTAGCTTTCGTCAGTCTGCCATTAGTCTTCACATTCTCTTTGCCTTTCATGACTATAACAGGTTTTGAGAAAACAGGCTGCTTACTAGGATGCCCTTCAATTTGGGTTTGCCCGATTGTCTATCTTCATTATTAGATTCAGCTTAGACATTTTTTTGGGGGGGGGGGACAAGAATTCTACAAATATAATAGTATTCCATTTTCAGTACATTATATATATATATATATATTTTAATTTGACAGGTAGAGTTATAGACAGTGAGAGAGAGAGAGAGACAGAGAGACAGAGACAGAGAGAAAGGTCTTCCTTCCGTTGGTTCACCCCCCAAATGGCCGCTATGGCCAGCGCACTGTGCCAATCCAAAACCAGGAGCCAGGTGCTTCTCCTGGTCTACCATGTGGGTGCAGGGCCCAAGCACTTGGGCCATCCTCCACTGCCTTCCCAGGCCACAGCAGAGAGCTGGACTGGAAGAGGAGCAACCAGGGCAGAATCCAGCGCCCTGACTGGGACTAGAACCCAGGATGCCGGTGCCACAGGTGGAGGATTAGCCTAGTGAGCCGCAGCGCCAGCGTACATTATATCTTTTGGAACATGATATATATTTATTTTGTAACTGATGATGTTGAATTAGATCACTTGGTTAAGGTTGTATCCACCAGGTAACTCCAATGTAAAATTACTATTTTTCACTTGTAATTTTGAGTATCCTGTGGAGATACTTGGAGATACCTGAAGAATGTGATCCTATCCTGTTGTTACCCATTGTTGATTCTTGCCAAGCCCACTAATATATGAGCTCCTGGATATATATTTAATTCACTGAGTAATAGTGTACTGCCATTATTACTTTTTTGATGCTCAAGTTGGTTGATTTGGCCATTGAAAGCCTCTGGAAACTGGTTCCTATATCCTTCTGACAGATCCCCATCTTTCCTTGAACACATTTTTACTTGCTGGTTTGAAAAGATGTGCTTGATTCTTTTTACTCTCCTCACTCAATTTCTGAATCAGACATTAATCCAAGAATTTCTGGTTTCTTTTAGTGTATCATGATGTTTGCATTCAAATCTTCAGTGTAGTAGAAGAAGAGGGAACACTTCCAAACTCATTCTTTGAGGCCAGCATCACCCTGATACCAAAGCCATACAAAGACCCCAGAAGAAAAGAAAATTGCAGACCAATATCCAAGATGAACATAGATACAAAAAGTATCAAAAATACTAACAAACACAATATAAAAGCTCATTCACAGAATCATCTACCATGATCATATAGGAGTAATCCCTGTGATGCAAAAGTGGTTTGACATGTATAAATTTGTCAATGTGATATACCATGTGAATAGGATAAGTGATATAAATCACAGTCATCTCAACAGCTGCAGAGAAAACATTTGACAAAATTCACCAACCCTTCATGATGAGTTATGTCAACAAATTAGGTACAGAAGGAACATACCTCAACATAATAAAGGTCATTTATAAAAATCCCACAGCTAATGTTATACTTAATAGTGGCCAGCTGAAAACTTTTCCTTTAGGATTAGATACAAGACAAGGATGTGTACTCTAAGCTTTCCTAGTTAACATAGTACTGGAAGTCCTGGCCAGAGCAATTACGTGATTAAATAAATAGGCACCTAAATTGGGGAAAAAAGCAGTGAAACTTTGCAGACCACATGGTCTTATATATATAAAACTCTAAGATATTCCTAAAAAATCTATTCCAACTAATAAGTGACTTCAGTAAAGTCGCAAGATATAAAATCAACATAAAAATTAGTTGTATTTATATATACCAACAATCACATATCTGAAAATGAAATTAAGGAAGCAAATCCATCTACAATTGCATAAAATTCTTTGAAACAAACTTAACCAAGAAGATGAAAGGATTGTAAACTGAAAATCATAAAATACTGATGAAACAAATTTTAACATACACAAATGACAACACATCCCATGTTATTACATTTAAAGAGTTAATATTTTTAAAATGTAAATACTACTCAAAGTGATCTATAAATTCAATTTAATCCCTGTCAAAATATCTGTTGTATTTGTTTCACAGAAATAGCAAAAGAAATCCTAAAATTCATATGCAACCACAAAAGACCTCAAATATTCAAAGCAATTGTGAGCAAGATATACAAAGCTAAAAGTATCACACTATGATTTCATATGTGTTTAAACTCTGCAATTATTAAAACAGTGTGATATTAGCATAAAAATGGAGATACAACCCAATGGAACAAAATGGAGATCCCAGAAATAAATTCATTTACACATGGTTAGTTAACTGGGTTACAAGATTACACAATAAGAAAAGGATAGTCTCTTCAATAAGTGATGTTGAGAAAATTGGATAGCCACATGCAAAATTGGACCCTCATCCAACACCACATATTAAAATTAACTGAACTGGGTTTGAGTGTAGAATTAGAAAAACACCAAAATTCTTGGACAAAAACAAGGGGAGTGCTTCCCAACAGTTGACTGGACAATGATTTGTTGGATGAAATATCAAAGCAAAAGTAAATAAGTGGGATAAATCAAAGATTTTGTACATCAAAAGAGACAATTCATAAAATGAAAAATCAGACTATAAAATGGGAGAAAATAATTGCGATCTATATTCCTCATAGAGGTTTACATGTAAAATGTAAAAGGAGCTTTTACAACTCAAATAAAAAAGCTAATATGATTTTTTAAGTGGACAAAGGACCTGAATAGGCATTTCTTCAAATAAGACATACACATGGCCAACAAGTATATGAAAGATATTAAATATCACTCATTATTGGAGAAATCCAAACCAAAATGACAATGACATGTCATTTTATACTGGTTGTAATGGCTATTATCCAAAAAACAAAGATCAGAAGTTTTTGGTGAGGATGTGGAGAAAAGAGAACAGTACTAAACTATTAGTAGCAATGGAAATTGGTGTAGTCACTATAGAGATCAATATGGTGGTTCCTCAAAAAATTAAAAATAAAATTATCATTTGATCCAGAAATTCTATTTATAGGTATTTATCCAAAGGAATTGAAATATGAGTCTCAAAGAGAAACTTGCACTACAGTGTTAATGGTAGTGTTATTCACAATAGCCAAGATATAGAAGCAAACCAAGGGTCCATCCATGAATGAATACTCTTCAACCTTAAGAAATAAGGAAATTCTGGGTTTTTTTTTTGTGACAACATGGATGGATCTGGAAGGCATATGGTACATGAAAGAAATCAGACAGAGAAAGATACTGCATGGTCTCGCATGTGGAGTCTAAAATTGTCAAAAATATAGAAGTAGACAGTGCAACGGTGTTTTCAGGGGCTGAGAAAAGGGGAAAATGAAAAAGTGTTGATCAAAGGGTATGGAATTATAAAGTTTCAGTTATGCAAAATGAATGAGATCTGGAGATCTACTTTACACTATAGGGCTATGGTTTCCAATACTGTATTGTGTACTTAAAAATTTGCAGCAGGAAACTTTTCAAAGTAACAGATAAGTTTATGGCATTTATAGTGGAAATATTGGATGTTTCACATGTGTATACTTATCTCCAAACACATCCAGTTCTATACATAAAATGTGTGCCACTTTTTATTTAAAAATAAACAACAAAACATACAAAAGTAGCATCATTATATCAAGTCCCTGTTAGAATTAGGGTCTTTTTTCTATCTGTGGTCTCCAGAAAATATTAATTTATAAAGACAACACACACTCAGTTATGCCCACTATATTTCTAGAAGTGATCTGTACCCTGAACATGAAAAGATCAGTGAAACATGACCTTTCACAAGGTCGTAGAGGAAGTACATCAGAGAAATGGACAGAGTTGCTCAAGAAGTGAGATAAAAACAGGAGGGCTATCTGTTCTGTGTTAATGTCAGAGTGTTTGTCTGTACATGATAATTACTTTCATCTTTTAATTTACATTGCTGACTCTGTCAGTGTAAGCCTAAAAGAAGTATTTCACACTGGAAAATAAAAGTGATTTAATTATCAGACACATTCATTAAAATGTTTTTCAGGCCAAAAAAAAAAGCAAAAAAAATTGCTTGAGAACCTATATTAAAAATCAATCATTTTGTATTTAATAAATTTTCCAAGAATTGCCAAATGATGTCCAACTGTGAGGTCAGATTAAAGGCTCAGAGAGTAACAGATTGCCCTGGGAACATTATGAAATTGTTCACTTAAAGTCCACAATGTTCTGGTACTAGAAGTTTCTAAAAACAAAGTGATGATTAAGTACAAAAACTTTTTCAAAGTGAATATAATTTGAGTACAGTGGTAGCTAGTATTCATTCATTTATCATGTTTGTTTCCTAATGAACAAATAGCTCATAAAATAATATTTAGATTTCACTGAGTGATTCTCAGATCAAAAGCCATTCACATTAATCCAATGAATGTTTATTGAGCACCTGATGGACACCAGGTTCTTGGCTCTGTGTCAAAATCTGGGACACATATGACGCAGGCTGTGTCAAATATTCCACTGAATTCTCAGATTAATGAATAATTAATGAGTTATCACCTCAATAATTCTGACAAAGCAAATACACTGGGCACTAAACAGAGTAGAGGATGCTAACTGATTTTCACTTTTTATAAGACAGTTATTATTCTAATTTTTCAGATAGGGAAACCCAGAAACAGAGAATGGTGCCAGGAACTTAGCAGGCATGTATAATTTTTGGAACGCATGAATGATTTTTTGACCAACATAAAATATCTCATAGACAGATACTGTAGTAAAGCCAATTGTTTTTAAAATGTAAAAAGTAGTAGATAATTTTAGAACAGGGTTGGGCTTGCAGAAAAATGAGTACAGTAGAGAGAATTCCCATATATTCCCTCACACAGGCCCTTGTCCTATTTTTCTTATTTGACAGGTGAAGTCATAGACAGTGAGAGAGAGAGACAGAGAGAAAGGTCTTCCCTCCATTGGTTCACTCCCCAAATGGCCACCACGGCTGGCTCTGCGCCAATCCAAAGCCAGGAGCCAGGTGCTTCTTCCTGGTTTCCCACGCGGGTACAGGGGCCCAAGCACTTGGGCCATCCTCCACTGCCTTCCTGGGCCACAGCAGAGAGCTGGACTGGAAGAGGAACAACCGGGACTAGAACCCGGCGGCCATATGGGATGCCAGCGCCACAGGCGGAGGATTAATCAAGTGAACCACGGCACCAACCCATGGCCCTTGTCCTATTATTAACATCATTCATTAGTGTGGTATACTTGTTACAATTGACAAGTCAGTATTAATATGCTATAATTAATTTTAGAGTTCATAGATGAAAAGATAGATAAAAAGTTCCTGGAAAGTGGAATCTTTGTTTCTCAATTTAAGTTTCATCAAGTTCAAGACTTTTTTTAAAGTGATGATACCAGCCATTTAGTGCATCCCTAAAGAACTGAGGATCCTGGGAATTTATCCATGTTCATGCAGGGGTTTTGTTGTTGTTGTTTTACATTATTAACTCTGGAAAAACGGATGCCCTTTAAAATTTTTTCAGGATTACGAAACAAAAAGAAGTCAGAAGGAGCCAGACCAGGACTATATGTTTGGATTTGCTATTGAGACTCTCATAAAATTTCCCTTTTTGAAGAGAACAATGAACAGGGGGTTACAGTGTAGAAAGACTCTCTGGTGAAGCTTTCTAGGCATTTTTATGATAAAGCCTTGGCTAACTTTCTCAAAACTCTCTCCTAATAAACAGATGTTATCATTCTTTAGCTCTTTGTAAAGTCAACAACACAAATGCCTTGAGCATCCCCAAAAGTTGTTGCCATGATTTTTGCTCTTGACCAGTACACTTTTGCTTAGACTGAACTATTTCCAACTCTTGGTAGCCATTGCTTTAATTATGCTTTGTCTTCAGGCTCATGCTTAGTAAAGCTATGCTTCACCTACTGTTACAGTTCTAAAAAGAATACTTCACATTCTTGAGCCTACTTGTTTCAAATTTCCATGGAAAGCTCTGCTCTTGTCTGCAACTGATGTGAGCACAACAGTTTTGGCATCCATTGGACAGAAAGTTTGCTCTATTTTCAGTTTTCAGTCTGAATTGTCTAAGCTGAAACTATTTAGATGGTGTTGGCTATTGTTTCTATTGTCAGTTGTAGGTCCTTTTCAAATACGGCATGAACAAGATCAATTTATCCTCGCAAATTGATGTGGATGGTATGTTGCTGTGAGCTTCTGTGACATCATCTTGTCCCTTCTTAAAATGACTTATCTGTTTTTTATTTTTTAATTTTTTATAGAAAGTTTTTATTTAATAAATATAAATTTGACTTAACTATTTGTAAAACACTGATTTCTTTCGTGTATTGCTCCCATAAACTTTTTGTAAAACATCAGTGATTTCACCATTCTTCCATCAAAAGTTCACTATAAATATGTTTGTTCTTACTTCAACTTCAGCAAAAATTCTTATTGCTCTTATAAAGACCCTTTTCAAACTGATGCCTATCTTTCTTAGTGCCTCAAACTAGATCTTACTTGGGCATGTTAGCACAAGTTTAACTTGGTGCAAAAATACAAAAAACATACTTTGAAACCATGCATAGTTTTTTCATAACACCCATTTTCTATGAAATTTTCAAAGATTCCTTGTATTATCACTTTTTGTGTTCTATTCTTCTATAGGTTTTGATAAATGTATTAAATGTATATATCATTACAGTGTCGTGGAAAATATTTTCACAGCCCTAAAAAATCATATTCCACCTATGAATCCCTCCCCCCAAACTCCTCACAATGTGATAGACATATGCTTAGCTTTGTTTTAAATAATTGAAAGCTGTTTTCCAAAAAGATGGTTCTAGTTTACACTTCACCTAGTAGGGTATGAAGGTTCCTCGTGTTCTCACAACAGTTGGTTTATGGTCAGGCTGTTTTTTTTTTTTTCAGTAAAGATTTAGTTATTGATTTCAAAGTCAAAGCTACAGACAGAGAGGAACACACACACACACACATCACATACGCACGAGAGAGAGAGAGAGAGAGAGAGAGAGAGAGAGAGAGAATCTGAGAGAGAATCTGAGAGATTCCACCTACTGGTTCACTCCCACAGAGGGCTACAATAACCAGGACTAGGCCAGACTGAAGCTAGGAGCCAGGAGCTTCCTCCAGGTCTTCCACATGGGTTCAGGGACCCCAACAATTGGGTCATCCTCCACTGCTTTCCCAGGCTACCAGCAGGTCACTGGATCAGAACTGGAGCAACTGATACTGAACTGGCACCCATATGGGATGCTGTTGTCCCAGGCAGCAGCTTAATTCAGGAAGCCACAGAGCTGGCCCTGGTCAGTCTTTTCAATTGCAAACATTACAATATGTATGCAAAGAAATCTCAGTGTGTGCTAATTTGTACTTCCATAATCATTAATAACGTTAAGCAGGTTTCAACTAGCTTGGTTAACAACTGTTCAGATTCTCTGCCCATTTATATCATTGCATTTTGTACTTTTGTAAAAACCCATTTGTCCATTTATGTGTGGTTTATTTTTAGACTTTGAATTCTGTTCCACTGTTCTATTTGTCAATCTATACAACATTACCATGGTGTTTTGAATACTGCAGTTTTGTGAAAACACTTGAAATCAAATATTATTAATGCTTTGGCTTTTTTCTCCCTTTTCAGAGATGTTTTTACTATTTCAATTAATTTACTTTTTCATATGTATTGGCTTGTCAATGTCCACAAAAAAAAGCCTATTGTGATACTTATTGATACTGAGTAGAATTTACAAAACCATTTAGGACAGATTATATTTTATTAATATCACATCTTCAAACCAATTGACAATGTATATAACTTCATTTATTTGGGTCTTCATTAAAATTTCTCAGCAACTTTTTGTTGCTCATAGCGTACAAATGTTTCATGTTTTGTTAAATTTATTCCTTAATTATGTCACATTTCTGTGTCCTTGTAAAATGATATTTTATTTCAAGCTTCAATCTTTTATTGCTACTATATAACAACTTTTGTATCTTGTCTGTAGCCTCCTGTCTTGCTAAAATCACTTATTAGAGCCTGTAAGGTTTTGGTATTCTATCAATTTTTCTGCATAAACAATTATGTCATCTGTAAATGAAAATGGTTTTGCTTCTTCCTTTTTTATGTGCCTTTAATTTTTGGTTTCTTGCATACTTTTCACTGCCCAGAACCAAAAGTACAGCTTGATATACAAGTTGTGAGAGTAGACATTTCTTTTTCCTTATGTTGTGTGGGGGAAAATGGGGGGAAGCATTCAACATTGTCATCATTAAATATGATGGTAGCTGTAAGATTTTTACCCAAACCTGTATCAGAGTGAGGAACTTGTTTTCCAGTACTAGTTTTCTTAAAGTGTTTACCAGGAATGGAGGTTGGGATTTCCCTAGTGCTTTTTCTGCTTCTATGGAGATGTTAAAACTGTTTTGTCTTGGGGCAACAGAGACGAAAAAATTTATTATAAAAAACCATTTTTTTCTCTAAAGTTTGTTATATGGTGCATTACTTCGATTTTTTTATTGTTAAAACAGTCCTCAATTCCTCAGATGCTTCTTAATTAGCTTCATATAAATTTTTTAAACATTCTTGTGACACATTTATAATCACCACTTTAAAATGTTTTGCCTGCCTGTTAACGATACTTGGGCCTACTCGAGTAAGTTTCTGCTGCCTGTGAGGTCTTTTTTTTTCTATTCTAGTTGTTCCATATGTTTGGGTCACAAACTAGGTGTATTACATAATATATCAATTCTTGATTCTAATTTTAGAAGTGTGTTTTTTTTTTCCTAGAGAAATACCTGGCTTTGGTATTGTAATTCGTCACCCTCATTGAGGTCACTGTTTAGTTTTTTTTTTTTTTTTATCTAGTAAATACAAATTTCCAAAGTACAGTTTATGGATTACAATGGCTTCCCCCCCATAATTTTTGTATTTTTTAAATTCTGGATCCCTATAATAATCCCTGTGTCTTCCTAGCTTAGTTATCAGGCAAGGCTCTGGGCAGAGGTTTTGCTCAAATTCCTTGAGCCTATAAAGCTTCCACCCTCAGCCAATTTGTGTGTGAGTTGGGGACCATGATAAAAAAGCTCAGCCAGTTCTCAAGTCTGCCTTCACTTTCTGTTTTCTCTTGGCTCATTTGGCTCGCTCCTCAGCTAGCCAGGATGTACTGGGCAAAATCAGGGTGATCTCATTTTCAAAATCTCTCCGCCCTATTCCTGCCCGGTTTACTGCTTGCCCCACGAGAACTTCAAACTTGGGCTACTAAATGGACAGATTTTTACAATTTGTTTCCTAATGAGTTTACAACTTTTAATTGACAATAACTCAGCTGATCACCATGTCACTCAAATGGCATTCACCCTCTGTTGGAGAAAAACTGCTAATTCTTTGGGCTAGCCATGCCGGCAAACTATCCTTCTCACTTTCAGAGCTGAGGGAGAGTGGGGAAGGGGGGATTAGATGGCAGCTGCCTCCTGCAAGAAGGCCACAAACTTTTATTCTTGCACACAGGTCTAGCAGTTTTTCAAGATTAAACACTTCTTTTCTTATTTTAATTGCACATTTTTGTTGGGTACAGTGTGGCACTTCAGTATGTGTATGAGTATACAGTATATGATGATCAAATCAGAGTAATTAGCATTTCCATCTCCTTAAACGTTTTCAAAAATTTGTTAATATGTAATTATTGTACATATTTCTGGGGTATAGTGTGACATCTTAATGCCTTTACTAGAGTTCCAGAGATCTAAAAATGTTTCATTTGACAATTTTGTCCAATTCCTTTTTTTAAGATTTATTTATTTATTTGAAAGTCAGAGTTACGGCAAGGAGAGGCAGAGAGAGAGAGAGGTCTTCCATCTGCTGTTCACTTCCCAATTGGCTGCAACAGTTGGAGCTGCACTGATCTGAAGCCAGGAGCTTCCTCGGGGTCTTCCCAGGTGGGTGCAGGGGCCCAAGGATTTGGGCCATCTTCTACAGCTTTCCCTGGCCATAGCAGAGAGCTGGATCGGAAGTGGAGCAGCCAGGACTTGAACTGGTGCCCATATGGGATGCTGGCACTGCAGGCGGAGGCTTTACCCACTATGCCACAGCACCAGCCCCAATTTTGCCCAATTCTATGCTTGTTTTGGGCAGAGAGGATTAGCCAAACTCCTTCAGGCACCATAACCAGAATTTCCTCTCCATCAAGTAGAATTTTGCTCATTTTATTACATTGAAACTAAAAAAATTGCTGCATTCACCCTATCAATCAATTATTGTTGCAAAACAAATAACCGCAATATTTACTAGCTTAAAATAATATCCATTTATTTAACTCTTGTTATGCTGGGTGAGAAATTCAGGATTAACACACCTAGCTAATTCTTCTGTGCTTGCTGGACTCACTCATATTCCTGTGGCCAACTGACAGATGGACTGAGGCCCAGACTTTTAAGATGGCCCTAGGAGGGATGGCTCATGTCTGCTTCATGAGGTCTCTTCATCCCGCAGTCGATTCACCCAAAATTATTCCCATGTGGTAGCTGAGCAGGTTTCTTATGACTAAAAGTAGGAGTATGCAAATCTTCTTTAGGACTATGCTCAGAGTTAGTAAAATACCATTGATTACACATGATTAGGTAAACTAAGTCACAACGCCAAGCCCCAAGTCAAGCTGTAAATAAGTAGATTCCACTTCTTGGTGAAAGTAGCTTTAAAGTCACATTGGAATAGGCTATGAGAACATGGAAGTGGGGACAAGTCTCTTTTGAGGTTAATCATAAACATATGCATAGTGTCTTTTTCTCAGTCCAAGATAAATCTCTCCACTTGTATCTTGTATGCCCATTTGTCCCAGCCTTTCACTTTCTTGAGGGAAAGGTTTCCTCCTTAGTAGTCATTCCTTCCGTTCCCAGTCCAAAATTGAGCAATTGGGCAAAAGTAAGATGTTGGTTTTGTTTATGGGTGTTTTCATGAGAAATGAACATAATGGATGAGCTTATCTCTTGCAGGTTTGAATTTCCAGATACTCTCTTGCTTGTATGTAAGTATTAAAATAATTTCCTTGTCAAATATGTCACTCTGTATTTTCCTTCTATTCAAGAATGATCAAACATCGTATCAATAAGCATGATCACTTGCTAAGTAGTTATTATATTTCTTCCACTGCAATTAGGTTTGGTTTCATTTCACAGAATGAAGGAAATATGCCTCAGCAAGGCATTGCTTCTAAGGTAAAGAAATAGGTAAGCACAGATTTCAACACATGTATGTTTTTCCAGATCTTGTGTTTTCTGGATCACTTATGAAGATGTTTCAAAATATTCATGGGAAAGATGCATTATATTTTGTTTCACCCCAAAATCCTAGGCTTTTTTTTAAATTCCATAAATGTTTTTCTTAAATGGAAGTAAATCTTTATGGAGATAAAATATTTTCCAGGATGGGTCACACAGCAAAACCAGGTGTATGCTATATATAAGAGATACATCTAGAGAAAAGATTTGTGAACTTGAGAATTCAGTACACACCAGGGAAATTCAAATACAAAGAAGACAGGAGTGTATATATCACACAACTTGGAATTCAAAACAGATATCATAAAATCAGGAAAGAAGGATATATTATTATGTAAGGAATATAATTCAGTAAGGACAACATTTATAAATATGTGTGTATAAATGTGGGTGTGTGGGGGGTGTTTGCATCCCCATATGGGTAAAAAAAATGGTATTTATGTTTGTGTGTCTGTTTTATTTCACTCAGCATAATGATCTCCAGTTCCATCCATTTCGTTGTAAATATCAGGATTTCATTCTTTTTCATGGCTCAGCAATATCCCATCATATATATATATATATATATATATATATATATATATATATATATACATATATATAACATTTTCTTTATCCAGTCATCAGATGATGGACATTGAGGTTGATTCCATATTTTTGCTATTGTGAATTAAACTGCTATAAGCATGAGAGTGCGGATATCTCTTTCATATGCTGACTTCATTCCCTTTGGATATATTCCCAGAAGTGGGATAGCTGAGTCCTGTGGTAGATGTATTTAATTTTTTAAGGATCTTCCATGCTATTCTCCATAATGGGTGTACTCATTTGCATTCCCATGAGCACTGCATTAGGGTAGCCTTTTCTCCACAATCTCACCAACATTTTTAAAATTTTTTAATAATAGCCATTCTAACTGGAGTGAGATACCTCATTGTGGTTTGTATTTCTGTTTCAGTGTCAGCTAATAATACTAACTTTTTCATGTATTTTTTGGCCATTTATATTTGTTTTTTTGAAAATTTTCTATTTGTATCCTTTGCCCATTTCTTATCTGGATTGTTTTTCTGTTGTTCAATTTTTTTGTTTCTTATATATTCTGGATATTGATACTTTATCAGATGCTTAGCTTGCAAATATTTTCTCCCTTTTTGTTGGATGTATCTTCACTTTGTTATCTGTTTCCTTTGTTGTTCAGCAGTTTGGTAATTTGATAACATCCCATCTGACTGTTTTTTGCTTTGATTGCCTGTGTTTCTGAAGTCTTATCCAAAAAAACCTTTGCCTGCATCAATATCTTGGAGTTTTTTCCTCAAAGTTTTCCTCTAGTAGTTTCATTGTTTTAGGTTTTATGCTTAGGTCTTTGATTCATTTTGAGTTGCTTTTTGATTAGGGTAAAAGGTAAGCATCTTATTTAATATATATTACATTAATCAATTGAAGGATACACATCATATGATCATTTCAATAGATGCAGAAAAAGCATTTGATAAACTAGAGCACCCATTTGTGATAAAAATAGAACAAATTATATATAGACATACCTCAACACAATAAAAGTTATATATGACAATCCCAAACAAGGATGTCCACTTATGGTACTCTTACTCAGTGTAGTTTCTGGAAGTTTTAGCCAGAGCCATTAGGCAAGAGAAAGGAATAAAAGGCACATAAATAGGAAAGGAGAAAGTCAAGTTATCCATGTTTGCAGATGATATCATTCTATATAAAGGAGAAGCAGAAGACTTTAGCAAAAGACTATTAGGCCGGCGCTGTGGCTCACTAGGCTAATCCTCCGCCTAGCGGCGCCGTCACACTGGGTTCTAGTCCCGGTCGGGGCACCGGATTCTGTCCCAGTTGCCCCTCTTCCAGGCCAGCTCTCTGCTGTGGCCCGGGAGTGCAGTGGAGGATGGCCCAAGTGCTTGGGCCCTGCACCCACATGGGAGACCAGGAGAAGCACCTGGCTCCTGCCATCGGATCGGCGCGGTGCACCGGCCGCAGCGCGCCGGCCGCGGCGGCCATTGGAGGGTGAACCAATGGCAAAGGAAGACGTTTCTCTCTGTCTCTCTCTCTCTCTCACTGTCCACTCTGCCTGTCAAAAAAAAAAAAAAGACTATTAGACCTGCTACATAAATTCAGCAAAGTTGCAGGATACAAAATCAGCAGCATTTTTATACACCAACAGTACTCTTGCTCAGAAAAATCTTATAAGTACAATCCCATACAAGAACTAAACACCTTGGGATTAATTTTTAAGATTTACTTATTTGTTCATTTGAGAGGCCGAAAAACAGTGAGACAGAAAGAGGGGAAGAGACACAGACAGAGAGATCTTCCATCCACTGGTTTATTCCCCAAATGACTGCAACAGCCAGGTCTGAAGCCAGGAGCCAGGAACTTCGTCCTTGTCTTTCACATGGATGGCCAGAACCCAAGCACGTTGGCCATCATTCACTGCCTTCCCAGGAACATTAGCAGGAAGCTAGATGGGAAGCAGAGCAGCTGGGGCTCGAACAGGTGCTCCAATATGGAAGGCCAGCATTGCACGTGGTGGTTTAGCCCACTGTGCCAAATGCCAGCCCCATATTGGGAATAATTTAACCAAGGATATGAAATAACTCTACAGTGAAAATCACAAAATACCAATGAAGGAAACTGAAGAATACCCAAAGAAGGAAAGAACTCTTATGTTCATAGTTTGGAAGAATTAATATTATCAAAATCTCCATACTACCAAAAGAAGTTTACAAACTCAAAGCAGTCCTTACCAAAATATTAATGAAATTTTTTTGTACAATTAGAAAAGCAATCCTAAAATTCATAGGGAAGTAAAAAAGACCCCAAATAGTCAAAGCAACCTTATGCAATAAAAGCAAAGCTGGAGCCATCACAATACCAGATTTCAAGCCATACTACAAGCTAACCAAACAGCATGACAGTGGCATAAAAATAGACACATAGACCATTGGAACACAGTGGAAGCCCCAGAATGAATACATACATCTACAACCAACTTATCTTTGGCAAAGTTGCTAAAACATTCCCTGGAGAAAAGACAGTCTCTTCCATAAATGGTGCTGGGAAAACTACATTTCCACACACAGTTATCTTTAAATTCCATTATCCCATGAACTTATTAAAGCCCCTTTATATTTCAAGTAAATATTGAGGATTATGAAGAGAAACTATTATAATGGAAGCCCATGGGGGTGGTTAAAGTAGCATAGTCCTGGTTCTGATACACAGGTGTCATTTGTTCTTCATCACACATAGATTTGTCTGCATGAAAGCTACAAATAAAAGCCGAGAATTCCACTGGATAGAATCTGATGGAGATTTATCATAACTACTAAGAGTGGACAAAATTTTAGTATTGGTTCAGACAAAGATGACTAGAAATGAAGTATGATAACATGATTAATATATGTACTCCAAAAGATTGCATGTTAACTCTTTTCCTTTTCAGTCTCCCAGATTACTGGCTTGCAAAGGATATTTTTGTTTGTATGACTAGTTTCTAGCATTGTTTAGGATGTATTTTTTAGTTGTGAAACTGGAAAGTCATAACTATATTAAGAAACAGAAAAGAAATTACCAAAAGTACTCAGTCATAATATTTTCACTTATTTCTGTTCAATAGTTTTTCTGCTTATATATAGTATGTAAATATTTGTATAGTTCATGTTAGCAAATATACAGCACATCATTTAAGTCATAGATATTTTAGCTCATTTGCTGATTAAAAAATAGCAATTTTATTGAATCTTAGTGAAGAATGGAATGGGAGAGGGAGTAGGAGGTGGAATGGGAGTGGGGGTGGCAGAATGTGTATGGGGGGAAGAACCACTATATTCCTAAAGTTGTACCTATGAAATTTGCATTCATTAAATAAAAGCTTTAAAAATAGCAATTTTAGGGCCGTCACCGTGGCTCACTTGGTTAATCCTCTACCTTGTGGCGCCGGCATATGGGCACCGGGTTCTAGTCCCAGTTGTTCCTCTTCCAGTCCAGCTCTCTGCTGTGGCCCGGGAGGGCAGTGGAGGATGGCCCAAGTGCTTGGGTTACCCTGCACCCACATGGGAAACCAGGAAGAAGCTCCTGGCTCCTGGCTTTGGATCAGCATAGCTCCGGCCATAGCGGCCATTTGGGGGATGAACCAAAGGAAGAAGACCTTTCTCTCTGTCTCTCTCTCTAGTAATTCTACCTGTCAAATAAAAAAAATAGCAATTTTAAATATTAAAAAAAATACCAGGAATATATAAGGGAAAAGAAGAGTAAATGTTCTGCATAGGGTCCCCCCAAATTAAAGTATACATCAAACATCATTATACTGATTAAGCAAAGAATTCAATCCTTATAAGCAATTTAATTGTATGTCTAGAAAATGGCAGAGTTGATGGCAAAAAGAAATCTCTTGGAAAAAGCACTTAATAAATTTTTTATATGCACAAAAATATTTCCAAATTCGTATTTCCCCATATACCATAAATAATGACATGCTGACACTAGCAATAAAAGCATATACTATCTAGAAATAATATGAAAGAGATATAGACCCTATGAAGAAAATTATTAAATGGAGGGCCTGGCACTCTGATGTAGTGGGTAAAGCCGCCACCTGCAGTGCCAGCATCCCATGTGGATGCCAGTTTGAGTCCCGGCTGCTCCACTTGCAATCCAGCTCTCTGTTGTGGCCTGGGAAAGCAGTAGAAGATGGCCCAAGTCCATAGGCCCCTGCACCCATGTGGGAGACCCCGGGAAAGCTCCTGGCTCCTGGATTCAGATCAGCAAAGATTTGGCCATTGTGGCCATCTGAGGAGTGAACCAGTGGATGGAAGACCTCTCTTTCTGCCTCTGCCTCTTGTAACTCCACCTCTTAAATAAATAAATTTTTAAAAAGAAAATTATTAAATGGAATAAGAACAGGAGGTAATTTTAATAAATTGAAATATTTATTTAACTACTGGATTTGAAGATGAATTTCTAAAAATACAAATTATTTTATATACTCAATAGATGTTCCAAAGAAATTCAATAACACTTCAACACTTTTTAAAAGATTTATTTATTTATTTGAAAGAGTTACACAGAGAAAGAAGGAGAGGAAGTGAGAGAGAGAGGTCTTACATCTGCTTGTTCACTCCTCAGATGGCCACAACAGCAGGAGCTGCACCAGTCCGAAGCCAGGAGCCAGGAGCTTCCTCCGGATCTCCCACATGGGTGCAGGGCCCAAGCACTTGGATCATATTCTACTGCTTTCCCAGGCCATAGCAGAGAGTTGGATGGGAAGAGGAGCAGCCGGCACTAGAACCAGCACCCATATGGGATGTCGGCGCTTCAGGCCTGGGCTTAAACCACTGCGCCACAGCGCCGGCCCCATCAACACTTTGTATCATTTGTTAAAATATATATTTTGAGATAAATTATAGTATGCTATATTGAGTGATTTTTTTTCTCTACAAAATGACACAGAATGATTTTATGCTTTCAGAGGAAATTCCATTAAAATCAAGATCAAGACAAATTATGTTCGTTACCTCCACTATTACTTAATGTTGGAAATTTTCTTCACTGTAAATAGACATTTAAAAGAAGACCTGTAATGTTTAGAAAGAAGAGAACATTATCATGGCCTGTAGAAGATAGGCATATGTCCTAGAAAAACATTAGAAACAACAGAAGTGAATTTTATAAAAAGACGGAATAAATTGTAAGTATTTAAAATAGCAATAGCTTTTACATGTGTCAGTAAGACCTATGTATAAAATACAATAGGAGAAATGTTAACATTCACAATAGGATCTAGTTTTAAAAATGACGAAGATTTGAGACTTTTGAAAGAAGATTTTTTATAAATATTTATTTATTTATTTATTTGAAAGTCATGGTTAGATCTTCAGTCCACTGGTTCACTCCCCAGATGGCCACAACAGCAGAGTCTGGGTCTTGCTGAAGCCAGGAGCCAGGAGCTTCTTCCAGGTCTCCCACGTGGGTGCAGGGGCCCAAAGACTTGGGCCATCTTCTACTGCTTTCCCAGGCCATAGCAGGGAGCTGGATCCGAAGTGGAGCAGCCAGGCCTTGTACTAGTGCTCATATGTGATGCTGGCCTTGTAGGTGGTGGCTTTACCAGCTATACCACAATGTTGGCCCTTTGAAAGAAGTTTTGAATAATAAGTGGAAAAATAGTTTTATAGAACTGAGGATGATGGAGATGGTAGCTGGTGTGATAGAATACTATTATAATGCCCCTTTGAATTTTATGTTCCAGAGGCTCTAACCATCTCACAAGGATCCCTTCCAATCATCAGGTAAGGTCTCTATGTCTCATCCATGTGTCATTTTGTGGATAATTCAACTCTTCCATAATCAGTTATGTCCCCTCCAATTTCAGTGTTTTCAAAAGAATAAGTTCCAGAGGGAAGAGGAAAGCAGAAAGACAGGCTAACATGGGAGGGGAGTTATGGAATAGACCAGGCTTCGAATGATAATAAGCAGGCAAAACCTTATTTCAAGGACACAACAGCCATAAGTCTAAGCCATAAGTTTAATACAATCCAAATCAAAATGTCAATGGATTTTTCTTTACAAAATTTGACATAACTATGTTAATATTCCCCTATTAGAATATTAGAATAGCTAGAAAAGAATGCCCAATTTCTTAAAGGACAGCAAAGTCATTTTCAAAGACATAGCAGTCTTTTTTTTTTTTTGAACAGGCAGAATTAGACAATGAGAGAGAGAGAGAAAGAGAGAGACAGAGAGAAAGGTCTTCCTTCCGTTGGTTCACCCTCCAAATGGCCGCTACGGCCGGCGCTGCGCCGATCCGAAGCCAGGAGCCACGTGCTTCCTCCTGGTCTCCCGTGTGGGTGCAGGGCCCAAGCACTTGAGCCATCATGCACTGCCTTCCCGGGCCACAGCAGAGAGCTGGACTGAAAGAGAAGCAGAATCCGGGACAGAATCCGGCGCCCCAACCGGGACTAGAACCCCGGGGTGCTGGTGGAGGATTAGCCTAATGAACTGCAGCGCCGGCCAGACATAGCATTCTAGTGTCTGGATTTTCAAAAATTACTAAGTATTTCACTTAAGTGGCCTACATGTTATTTGCTGACTGCTTCTAACTTTTACCCCCATCTTTTAGGTTCACCAAAAAGCAAAGACAACAACAACAACAACATTTGGTCTTGTAACACAAATTTAATTCATGATCAAGGAGGTTAACACCTGACATTGCTTAGAGTAAGAAAGAAAAGGAATAGTTGAAGTCATCCGGCACTGACTGAGGATGATCTACGCACCAGGCTTTCTGTTAAACACTACATCTCCTTTAATTCTTGTACCATCTTCATAGCAATGTCAATTATGTAACAAACCAAAAGTCAAAGTAAGACTGAAGTTTCGATCCAAGTTTTTCTGACCCCCTAGCCTGTGCTGTCACCTTACCACCTCTCCCATCTAAAGAATTATTGCATAGAGTGCTGTTGTTTAGTGTGGCATTGTTCAGCACCATATATAGTTTACAACCTACATAAGGTTCTCCACTGTTTTAAAATACTGTGTTCCATAGCCAGCATTGTGGCACAGTGGGTGAAGCCACTGCCTTTGACACTGTTATCCCACATTAGTCCTGGTTGCTCTACTTACCATCCAGCTACCCTGTTAATGCTCTTGGGAAGGCAGCAGAAGATGGCCCTAGTGCTTGGACCCCTGCCGCCCACATGGGTAACTCGGATGGAATTCCAGGCTTTTGGCTTCAGTCTGACCCAACCCCAGCCATTGTGACCATTTGGGGAGTGAAGAAGCAGATGGAAGCTCTCCCTCTCTCTCTCTCTCTCTCTTGCTCTCGCTCTCGCTCTCTTTGTGTATGTGTGTGTAATTCTTCCAGATAAATAAAGTAAATCTGTTTTTTAAAAAAGACTATGTTCCCTGGAAAGTGTTTGCTGTGGATTTTTTCTGCATGATTTAATCAGAGGGTTCATCCTAATTCATATTTACATTCCAATCACATTTCCATCAGTTAATAGCTTTATAACCTTGGACAAGCTACTTAAACATTTAGAGCCTCAATTCAGGGAGCATGTGTAAAATTCCATGAAGTATCCCTGAAAAAAACTAGTAAGGATCCATGCAATCATTTTGATAAGATCGATACCTTCACAATCCAGTCAATGACATTTATTTGGAGTAAAGATGATATTGTTTATTGCCTTATTATACATCAAGTGTTGAGTGCATGCATTGCTCAGCCTATTGTGGAACATAAAGAAATGAACCTGACCCACACCTAGCCACATTCACCTCCAAGTCTCACATAAAAATAATCAAGTCAAAAGTCATAATACAGGAAAATTTGACTTTTCTATAGGGCAAGTGAGTCTTTTCTATAGAACTGTTGGATATAAGCTTTCAGGATCACAGGCAAATGGAATCACACCATTTTTCAGAAGAAGTGATACCAGGCCAGCGCTGCAGCTCAATAGGCTAATCCTCCACCTGCGGTGCTGGCACCCTGGGTTCTAGTCCTGGTTGGGGAGCCGGATTCTGTCCCGGTTGCTTCTCTTCCAGTCCAGCTCTCTGCTGTGGCCCGGGAGTGCAGCAGAGGATGGCCCAAGTCCTTGGGCCCTGCACCTGCATGGGAGACCGGGAGGAAGCACCTGGCTCCTGGCTTCAGATCAGCGCAGCACCAGCCGTAGCGGCCAGTTTGGGCATGAACCATTGGAAGGAAGACCTTTCTCTTTGTCTCCCTGTCTCTCACTTTCTAACTCTGACTGTCAAAAAAAAAAAAAAGAAAAGAAAAGAAAAGTACAGTTATAAATCATGTGGAGTTCCTGCCCTCAGGGTCCTTAATATAGTGTGAGGAGGAATATAAACAGACAAATCACCACCTTTCTTGATGACCTCTTCTGTTCCATGCAAATTGATAATGTACACAATTTTGTCTAATTTATAATATATATGATTTGTTCCCAATTAAGCTTTGGTTAAGTATCAGTGATGCTGAGATGTTAAATGAGGCTGGGATCTACACCTAGGTATGTTTGGCACTGAAGCCAATCCTCTTCCATTCATGATGGCAACACTTATTATGTGTAGTGCCATGTAGAATTCTCAATGATACAGTCATCTTTTTCCCTAATGATTCACACCTGGAAAATCCAGGCCCACAACATGGCTAGGCATGCCCATAAAGACCTGAATGCTCTCAACCAAAGCTCAAGTAAGGTGTGCTGAAACTGACCAGCCAGGTGTCCATTTTCCTGACTGTCTCATGTGTCAAGAGAGAGCACTGAGCTCAAAAGTGAGACAGGCACAATATCAGGTCCTTCTTTGGAACGTGAATGCCTTATCCAGTACAAGGAATTGTGAAACTGCAGTTGTTCCTATGTTTCTGCAGTTAGTGGAATGCAATCTAAAGAGAACAGTTCCTTACAAACAACTGTTATCTGGGAAAGGGGAGGTGAAAGGCCTGACTCTGAGCCTTGAGCCACTCACAGCTGGACAGAGCTTTCAACTCAGGGTTGTCTGATGGTAAGATACCAGGAGAAGTTTATTTGGAGACATCAGAAGATTTTAAGACATAAAGACCAAAGAACCATGAGACATGTTTTTGGTCACTATAAATGAACACATATTTGCAAGTTGAAGTCAACAGACCAAGAATTAAAAACTGATCCTCCCTCCAGCTATCTGGGTGGTATTGAATCTAGGATAATTCCAACCACATTGTACTCACTGGATAAATATTTGCTGATGCAATGAAGGTGTTTGTTTTCCACACTAGACTGTGGGACCCTGAAGGCAGGGGTCCTATTTCATTATCCTTTGTCTGAATTCTCTTAAGTACCATGGAATTTTAGATTCATTATTCTTTTATAAGAGATACTGATAGGAAAACCATTCAGCCAAAGTGCTTGTGCTACAGAAGATAGTGTTGAAGTTGGCAGCTTGTATTTTGTTTTTGTGTACCAGGTACCAAACAAACTTCTAATCAGCTAGAAGTTTTTGAGAGCAAAGGTATCTGACTTGTTTTCTTTGGCAATGCACACAGTATCTGGCTTCTTACAGTTCATGGAATGATTTGCTGCCTTCCCACTCATTTGAGTGTCACTTTTAGAATTTTTCCTTTAACTGTTCACAATCTGTACTTTGATTTACTTAACATTTCTTGAAATAAAAAGTATTTAAGATGAAATATTACTCTAAGATTAAAAACTAAGAAGATAACATGCTGTTATTAAACAATCTTTTTAAATGAAATTAAGATTCAGTACAAGGAGGGCAGATGTTCCGTCTAACAGTTAAGACATCAGGTACGACGCCTGTGTCCCATATCAGAGTACCTGGGTTTGACTCTTGGCTCCATCTCCTGACTCCAGCTTCCTGCTAATACAAACTCTGGAATACAATGATGATGACTCAAATAATTGGTCTCTTACCACCCATGTGGGAAACTTGGATTGAGTTCTTGGCTCCCGGATCTGGCCTGAACCCAGTCCCAGCCATTTTAGGCATTTGGGAAATAAACGAGCAGATGGGAACACACACACATTCTCTTTCTCTCCCTCTCTCTCTCTCATATAAATAAAAGTTTTTTTAAAGATTCTGTACAAGCAATATAGTAAGTCAGTAATGTCCATCACATTAGCTACTTTATATGTCTTTTCTTTTTCAATTCTCATAACTCTTTTAAAATATATTTTCCCTATTACCACAGATGAGATTAACACACTGAGAAGTCAGTAACACAGTACAGTTTCACAGAGCTAATGTAGAAAAGAACCCAATGGTCGCAATGGCCGGAACTGCACTGATCAGAAACCAGGAGTTTCCTTTGGGTCTACCACGCAGGTGCAGGGGTCCAAGCACTTGGGCCATCTTCCTTCTACTGCTTTCCCAGGCCAAAGCAGAGAGCTAGATCAGAAAGTGGAGCAGCAGGGACTCAAACTGGTGCCCATATGGGAAGCCAGCACTGCAGGTGGCCGCTTTTCCCACTACACCACAGCGCCGGACCCAAGAACCAGGATTTTAAAACCAAGTGTCAGGACTGGAACTGTGGCCTAAGAGGAAAAGCCATCATTGCCTGCAGTGCCAGATCCCATACAGGCACTGGTTCGAATCCCAGCTGCTCCACTTCTGATCCAGCTCCCTGCTAGTGTGCCTGGGAAAGTAGCAGAAGGTGGTCCAATTACTTGGGCTACTGCACGCATGTGGGAGACCTGTAAGATACTGCTGGCTCCTGGCTTTAGATCAACCGTTGGTGCCATTTGGAGAGTGAACCTGTGGTTAGGAGATCTCTCTCTCTCTCTCTCTCTCTCTCTCTCTCTCTCTCTCTCTATTCCTTTCAAATAAATAAATAAATCTTCTTTAAAAAAAGTGTTTTGTTCATTGGTTAGTTGATTAGATTTTTATGCTAAAAATCACACTGAGTGCAGTCCTTAACTTTGTCATTTCTAAGTGATTCTCCCTAGTTGCCTTCCCCTTTTTCTCACTATCTGACTCTCCTTGGGCCTCAGACCATGTGCTGTTCACACTTTCAGCAGCATCTCATCTCACAGGCTATTCCCACATCCTTTGGCCCAATGCCTACATACAATTAACACCAAGATCTGTTAGAAAAGAGGAAAAAATGGATATTATAAATTCTTTCTGAGAACATTAAACAACTGTACCTATCACTCCCTGAAGATTAAGATTAAGATTAAGATTAAGATTAAGATTAAGATTAAGATTAAGGAGTGATCATCCTGAAGAGGACATTTTTATGTTTTGGTTCCTGGGAACAAGAATGCAGATAAGAACCTGGAGGGAGAGATAGAAATTGCCTTTCCTGTGCAAAAGTCTTGGGGAGGAGATGCAGCCTGGAAGATCTGGAGACTGCTGCAGAGGAAGGAGGGAGAAGGAGCTGAGATGATGGCCTGCCAGAAATGTGGGAGCCAAGGGAGGGTATAGTTCCTGGCTCATGGTGGGAAACCAGCAAATGCCCTTGGGATTTACCTGGAGTGAGATGTGGTTAATCGCAAGAATTCACATAATAAAGAAATTGCTTGCCAGTTTGAAGCTGTGATCGGGATTTTTCCACTTGGGTTCATAAAAATATTTCCTCCTCAGTTTCAGAAGCTGAATAGGTAAATTGAAAAAGCTTGAGGCAGGTGTGATTTAAGGCAGGAGTTGATCCAAAGAATGATGGATCTGGGACTCATGAGCGAAGCCAAGGGATAGACTAGGTGGGCAGAGAGAGAGGAAGGGAACCACGTTGTTTATTGGCACCCTCCTTCCACTGTGTCAGGTCATTTATTTATGTATACATATCATTCAATGAATCTTCAGAGCTAATCTGCAAAGCAGATGTTGCCGATACCTGACAGATGAGGAAATGGGTTCAGAATGAGTGTAGAGTACTTAGCAGCCCACCAAAAAAGGCATGGAGGCTATTTTAAAGTAAAAACATCTGAACAGACAGAAGCTACGTAAAGAAACATTATCTAAACTTAGGCAGAGCCTCCTGAAAACACAGCTGCCCAGACTCCAAGGAGGTTTTTTATTTGGAAAAAGACAAACCCTTAGCACTTGGAACTACAAATTCAGCTACACTAAACCTTCTCAAGGAGATATTTCTAGCTTAGAAGGAGATAAACTGCCCATTCCAATTAGCATCAAAAAGCTCAACAGAACCACCCATTGTCTCCTACTGAAGCCCTAAACTTCCCCTCCCCTTTGTTAAGCTGGTATACAAAACTTTCTCTCTGATTACTCAGTGAGTTATGATTTGTTTGCTGCCATGTCCATGTGCAAATAAACATTGCCTTTTCTTCTATTAGTCTGCATATTGTTAGGTCATTTGCAGACCCCCACCATTGGACCATTCAAACCTAAGTTGACAGGGGAAAAGTTTTTCCACCCAATGAAGGAATGTCTTGCTCAGGCTAACACATATAGAAAATGGCAGGGCACTGGCATTTTACCTCTAATCATTTATGCCTCAAAGGAACCATTTGTGGAAACTCATGGATTCAAGAGTAGGAATGTATCTGACGAAGGCCCTTCTACCCCATGGTAAAGAATGGCATCATTTGCTGGACTAGGCCCTGGAGCAATCATAGAACTGATCCAGTACATATCCAGGGTCGTAGGCCTTACATAATTGTGGCCCAGGCCATAGCTCTCAACCCAGTTAGGCCTAAGTGAATTATATGACAGGATGGACCACAGAAAGAACCCATGTTCTTAGAATTATTCTTCAGTCAGCCCCACGGTGGGGTGACGGTTAAAGCCAGTAAATAGCCACTTTCAGAATTCTATTCTGGGGGCCAGCGCTACGGCTCACTAGGCTAATCCTCTGCTTGTGGCGCCAGCACCCTGGGTTCTAGTCCCGGTTGGGGCGCAGGATTCTGTCCTGGTTGCTCCTCTTCCAGTCCAGCTTTCTGCTGTGGCCCGGGAGTATAGTAGAGGATGGCCCAAGTGCCTGGGCCCTGCACCCCATGGGAGACCAGGAGAAGCACCTGGCTCCTGGCTTCGGATCAACGCAGTGCGCCGACCGCAGCGCGCCGGCCAAGGTGGCCATTGGAGGGTGAACCAACAGCAAAGGAAGACCTTTCTCTCTATCTCTCTCACTGTCCACTCTGCCTGTCAAAAAAAAAAAAAAAAGGATTCTATTCTGGGGGCCAGCGCTGTGGCACAGAGGGTTAAAGCCCTGGTCTGAAGCGCCAGCATCCCATATAGACACCGGTTCTAGTCTCAGCTGCTCCTCTTCTGATCCAGCTCTCTCCTATGGCTTGGGAGAGCAGTAGAAGATGGCCCAAGTCCTTGGGCCCCTGCAGCCACGTGGGACACTTGGAAGAAGTTCCTGGCTCTTGGCTTTGAATTAGTGCAGCTGCAGCCATTGCGGCCATCCAGGGAGTGAACCAGCGGATGGAAGACCTCTCTCTGTCTCTACCTCTCTCTGTAACTCTGTCTTTCAAATAAATAAAATAAATCTTTTTTAGAAAAAGAATTCTATTCTGCCTCAGAATCTTCTGAACAGTCACAGATCCTGGTAGAAGGTTACCTTGGGTTAGGACCATGTGTGAGTGCAGCCAGGGAAGTTTTGGGTTCACTGAGATCACACTGTGCCTAAGGACAAGTCACATAATAACATCCCGGAGCCTCAGTTCCATAAAACTCAAATACTTTTATCTATTGCCAGGGATATTGTGGGAAATGAAGATAATGTTAGACAAATGTTTGCGACAGCAAGCTAAGCCTATAATATTAGCAGCTCCAGTTTCTGGAACATTTTTAGAAATCCCAATATACTTTGTATAAACTGTGTATATTTGCACATATAAATTATATCCAACACACACACACACACACCAGTACTTGCACAGTGGTTTTGGTCTTGATAATACACTTTATTTCTTGAAACCCACAGGATGCAAAGTCAGAATGTCTTATCAGGGAAACATGTTGTTTATGTGCCAATGTAGGAATTGAAGGAGAAAAGACATCAATATTGCCCAAATACCTCCACCAGCTTAATCAAGACTATGATGTCTCAAACTTATACTGGGGGCTGGTGCTGTGGAGCAGTGGGTAGAGCAGCCACTTGCAGTGCTGGTTATCCCATACGGGCACCAATTTGAATTCCGGTTGCTCCACTTCAGATCCAGCTCTCTGCTATGGCCTGGGAAAGCAGTAAAAGGTGGCCCAAGTCCTTGGCCCCCTACACCTGCGTGGGAGACCCAGAGGAAGCTCTTGGCTCCTGGCTCCTGGCTTTGGATTGGCTCAGCTCCAGCTGTTGTGACCATTTGGGGAGTGAACTATCGGATGGAAGATCTCTCTCTATCTCTCTCTCTCTCTCACTCTTGCTCTCATTCTCGCTCTCGTTCTCTCACTCTCTCTGCCCCTGCCTCTCTGTAACTCTGCCTTTCAAATAAATAAATAAATCTTTTAAAAAATCTTATTAATTTTCACCATCACATTTGAGTAGGTCCTCTATTAAATACAAATCTCATATATGCTCAGTAACACACATAAATGTAGGAGACTTTAAATGATGTCCTAATCCTAAATTTTTGTTTTTATTTCATTTTATCTTTCCTAGGTGTTAAAGAGATAAATATACATTTTAAAGCACAAGAAATAGCCAAATTAAAAAATAATCTATTTTCATTTTATTTGAAAGGTAGGTAGATAGAAACAGAGACGGGGAAGGGGGAGGAGGATGAGAGAGAAAAAGAAAGAGAGAGAGAATCTTCCATCAGCTGGTTCACTCCTCAAATGACTGCAACAGCCAGGACTGGGCCAGGTTGAAGCCAGGAGCCAGAAACTCCAACTAGGTCCCCACATTGGTGGCAGTGACCTAGATACTTGAGCCATATTCTGCTGTCTTCCCAGGCACATTGGCAGGAAGCTGGAAGCAGAACAGCTGGGACCCCATATGGGGCTTAGATATGGGATGCCAGCATTGCAAGTGGCAAATTCACTGGCTTGTCCTGCAATGCCATCCACCTCCACAAGTGGCTTCTAAACAACCATGCCAAACTCCTGTTCCCCGAATCTTTAAAAACATATTATTGATTCTTATTTTATTTGAAAGGCAGAGAGATATAAACAGAAATAGAGTTCTTCCATTCACTAGTTCACTCCCCAAATGTCCACCACAGCTGAGGCAGGGTCAGGCCACAGCCAGGAGCCAGGAATTCCATTCAGATCTCCCATGTGGTAGCAAGCATCTGAGCACTTTAGCCATCACCTGCTGTCTCCCAGGGTATGCATTAATAGGAAGTTGAAGTCAGGAGCCAAAGCTGGGACTTGAACCAACGCACTCCAATATGAGATTAAAGGTATCCCAAGCAGCATCCTAACTGCTGAGCCAAATATCTGATTCCAAAAAAAAATTATTTAAAAAAACTTACCTCTTTTCACCAGCAGATATGAAAAATGTTAACAATTTAATGGAGTTCTTGGTTTTTCAACCCTCTTTGTAGTAAGGGATAACACACATTAAGGGAAGTATATGAAACAATGAATTAATGTGAAGCAAATAAAAATGTAATCACCCAGGTCATGAAATAGAATAGTTCCAATTCTTAAGCAGTAGTTTTTATTTCAATTTTTCCTATTATAAGGAATGCTGTAATAAATTCACATACGGATATTCTAATAAAACTTACATAAAAATATTTAGCATCGAAGCATCTAAAAGAACTCAGTTTGTCAGTGTATATGTATGTGTATATGTGTCTGTGTGTGTATGTAATCCCTAGCTATTCTAGTTGTATATAGTTGAACATATGGGAATAACTGTTATACATGTATTTATTTGTCTAATGAATACTGACAAATCTATTTATTTTAAAACATAATTTATTTCCCAATCCGAAAATGAATACATGAGACTTGTAAAAAACAAGATAAATATAAAAGTTGTTATTTCTCCAGTTTTTGTAATCGCAAGCAACCTGCTGTTACACTGTAATTAGAATTTAGATTATAGAGTCACATTTATAGATATCTGACACTGTGGTGCTCAGATTAGCTCTTCCCATTTAAAACAACTCATTTATTTTTTGGTAAATAACACTGACCAAGGCCTTTCCCTATAAGAAAACAAAAATTTATTTTTGTTTTGTTCTAATTCAAAAGTCATCAGATAACCCTGAAACCTTTTTTAATGTTTTATGAAAAAGAGTATTTAATTGGCTTTTCCTGGACTCAAGAAGAGGAGGTTGGTATGTAGTAGACCATTAATAAGAATTTCAAAAAATGGTTCTGAAAAATATTTGTTCAATGAGTTCTTCAAGTGTTCCTCATCTACTAAGACTCTTCCTGATGATTTTAGTGGACAATATCCCCTGAATGCACATTGTTTTTCTAAAGTCCTTTTTCATGATAGACTTTTCTAAAGAAGATTGAAAAAGTCATGTTATTTATAGGGTATTGCTTATATTTGAGAAAGTGACTTAATCTACCCAATAGCCCAAGGGAGCAGGAAATTAAAACCACCAAATAACATAGGCAATTTATACAACTAGCTACTGATTTTATTTCACTTTTTAACTCAAGAGGCAGAGACAGACAGATGGACAGATGGACATAGCTCCTTCTAACTGGTTCACTGCTCAAATTCTTACAATGGCTGGGGCTAGGTGGAGCCAAACCTGGGACTGGGAACTCAATTCATGTCTGTCATGTGAGTGGCAGAGGCTTGACTATGTGAGCCAGGGTCTGCATTGGCAGGAAGCTGAAATCGGGAACTGAAACTGGCAATCAAAGCCAAGAACTCCAATAAGGGACACTGGCATCCTGACTGGTGTCTTAACCACTGAGCCAAATGCCCACTCCTAATTATTGATTCTGCATTTTAAGAGTGTAGGGATCACAGAGGATAAACAGCTCACCAGAAGTCTTAGCATCAGTAGCTGGGAGAACTAGTATTGGAACTTAACTTGGGTGCTGGAATGCTGGTAAATGTATAAAAACCAGTAGAGGTAGAAGGAGGGGCTGGAGAGCACATGCTTTGTAGAGTTTCTGGTTTCCACGGTATAAATACTCTACCATAGCAAATTTTAAGGAAGAAATGCACAGAACCAGCTCTCCAGAGCCAGTATGAGCCAGTTCTAACATCACAATAATGGGGTACCATAGTCTGAATATACCCTTCCAAATCCATATATTGAAATCATAACCCCTGAGATTATTACAGAAGGTGGGCCTTTGGGAGTTATTAAGTCTTGAAGGCATTAGTACATTTACAGAAGAGGACCTAGAGAGATCTCACCCCTTCCAACAATGGAAGGCAGTGTGGAGGTACCATTTATATACCTGAAAGTGGGTGCTCATCAGATGTTGAATCTGCTGACACCTTAATAATGGACTTCCCAGACCCAAGCACAGTGAGAAATGAATTTCTATTGCTTATTAGCTACCCAGTTTGTAGTATTTTGTTATAGCACTTCAAACGTACTAAGACATGGAGCAAACCATTAACCACTGAGCATCGTAATTTCCTCACTGTGAACTTAGATTGAGAATAACTGCACAGAAGGAATTTCTGCACTGCACAGATGCTCATAGAATGTTTGTTTATGTTTATGGTTATTTGAAAGACAGAGTGACAAAAAGAGATGGGAAGAAAGAGAGAGAGAAAACTTCCATCTGCTGATTCACTCACCAAATAGCTGCAATGGCCAGGGCTGGGTCAGGCTGAAGTCAGGAGCCTGGAACTCCATCTGGGTCTAAAATGTGAGTGACAGGGACCCAAATACTTGGGCTATCATCCACTGCTTTCCCAGGTACATAAGCAGAGAGCTGGATCAAAAGTGGAGAACTGGGCTGTGAACCAGCACTCCAGTATGGGATATGGCACTCCAATATGAATGCCAGTGTCACAGACAGCATAGTCTGCTGTGCCACAATGCTGGCCCCAGAATGTTTGTAGTGTGATAATAGCATGAAAAAAATAACTGCTTTCTGTGTAAGGATAAAATAAGAACATTACTATTTTCCCTAACTCCTGAATTTAAGCTACTCTATATGAACAATAAGTGCTATTTTGAGCAGAATATTCCAGTGTGGGTCTTTTTCCCTAAAGACAAATTTAGAAATGCACATTTGAGCAGTGATTTCTAACATGTAGCACCATAGACTGACCAGGTTCTGAGTGGCCTACCTTAATTCATACTTAAGCTGATCTTTGTGAGTCATAGTTCCTATTGAAGAGGCAGTGTAAAAGCTACACGTCAAGTTTAGTAGGATCGAAGCCAGATTTGGTGGCACATCTAGTACAGAGTCTGTCCCACTGGAAAGCCTTTGACAAACCAGTGGCGGGCGGGGCTGGTATACTTTTTCCCCACAGGGGCCCCAAACAAGACCAAAGGAAATGATTTACTTTGCCATATACTGCCAGACAGGGACTCTCGGACCCAGAGTCAACAAGCAGCTCCAGAAATGTCACTGGTTCCTGAAATGAAAAGAAAGCTCACATAATTATGTGTTTGTACTCAGAATGTAAGGTCAATAAAAGATCTGTGTTCTTTGTTCATTCGTAAAAGCTTCAAGTACCTTCCTGTGCAGTCAGCCTGTTCCAGAGTGATGCTTCATTAGCAAGCACCAAGGGAGAGTGGTTTTGACCACAGGCTCTGATTCAGACATTATTTTTTTGGTAATTTGTTTGGAAAGAAAATAGCTTTTTTTTTCCTTTCATTTTATTCAGGTTACGGATGTCAGGACCATTTCCCCCAAGTAGATAGCTTTTTAGAGTTTTCCAGAATTAAGAGACTGTTCTCTAGGAGAAGACATCAACTGGCTGCTTAGTTTATGAGCTTCTCTGGAGCTTTCATCTGACAGCTCTCAATACCCACCTACATTTCAGAAAGAATCATCCTTGACTTTCTAAAAAGGTTTACTTGCCTGTTTCGTGCAGTTACCAAGATGCCGGCCAATAAATCCCAACTGTGCGTGAGACATTTTCTGTGTCTATGGTACAAGACCTAAAATTAAGGTGCAGTATTATGTATTGCTTTGATATCTGGCAAAATGCAGAGGGCTTCTGATGGTTTATCAACTCCTCTCCCGATTTTGCTTCCATGGATACGGTAGGGATCTTCTCCTTAGCAGGGGCAACAAGCACACTTCTTCCTTATCCCTGAACGCACAGCAAATGATTTTAAATAAGGCAATCAAATCCTCCAATGAGAAATGGTGGGGGGGGCATACTTAATACTACAATGTCTGCCTCCCACAGCCCCTGGTTGTCCCCTTTGTTCAAAAGTGCAAACTCATGTGACCCTGTGTGAAACATAAAGTGTGCTCCTGCCCCAGGTTGCAAGTTTAAGTGACTAATAAACTGCTGTTGATCTCTGTTCAGGAGGAGGGAATGTCGTTTGCGTGCCCATCCTTATAAACTCAAGGGGGGAATACTTCCATCACTGATGGAGTGACTAGCAGGTGATTATTGCTAATTATTACAAAGATCTTGTAACATAGGTATCTTTATTCCAGTTTCACTGATGAAGACATTAAGGTTCAGAAAAAGATGGAAAACTTATCTCCAATTACACAGCTAGGAACTCAGTCCTTTCACATGTCATTGTGACATGTCACATTGTGCTTGTGTTTGCCACCATATCTCAAACATAACAAGATATTTTTGAAAATATTCTAGTTATCTTAACTATTAAGTGTAATTAAACTTATGTTAAAGAGTTTATATAAAGACAAGCAAACATGGGGCCAGCACTGTGGCTTAGTGGGTAAAGCTGCTGCCTGCAGTGCTGGCGTCCCATATGGATGCTGGTTAGAGTCCTGGCTGCCACATTTCTGATCCAGCTCCCTGCTAATGGGCCTTGGAAAGCAGCAGAAGATTGCCCAAGTCCTTGGGCCCTGCAACCACGTGGGAGACCCAGAAGGAGCTCCTGGCTCCTGACTTCAGATTGGCACAGCTCCTGCTATTGCATCCATTTGCGGAGTGAACCAGCAGATGGAAGACCTCTCTCTGCCTCTGCCTCTGCTTCTGTAACTCTGCCTTTCAAATAAATAAAAATAAATAGATAATAAAGAAGACAAGCAAACAAACCAGACATGGTCTCAACTATGAGAGAAGCTCTTATCACAAGAAGCCCATATTTGCATGTGACTACATTTCTCAAAATGTGAGATCGACATCGTGTTTTCCTTGCAATAAGCATTCATTGCCAATCAACTCATTTTTCTCCCCAAGATCTCAGAGGCTGGAAACCTGGAAAATATAGGTTTCCCTAGATCTCTTTGTCAGCAGGAATTTCTGTGTTCTATATTTTCTGCTAAAAAGCTGGCTTCCAGTGTTCCAGTGAGAGTCAGAAGATGCAAGGGACATGGGACCCCTTTTTTCTTTCCAGCCACACTGGCTTGTACCATTGGCTTTGGCAAACATGGGTTGTGCAGCAGCTGCTGTTTTGCCTTACCAGTCACCTGTCTCAGAGCTGCAAAGGATTACCAAAGTTTGCTGCCATTTTCTGATCTCTTGATGACAGCAAAATACTCTGCTGTCTGAGTTCTATGGCAAAGAACCAAAAACCTAAAGATGACTTCTCCCATTAACCTCACTCACAGGGTTCATTGGTAAAAGCTCTTAATTCCACATACTAAATCTCATTCACTGATAGCTATATAGTCTATACCCGCTGTGTTATTCTGCTTTTTCACTCATCCATGTACATAGAGGATTCCATTTAGATTGCTGTCTATGCCTGTTATATCATGAGCACTTGCACCTAAGTCTTTAACAAGGGATCCTTCTCAGAAACCTTACTCCTTATAGGAGATTACTGAAAACATAATTCTTTCTGCTTCTTACAAAAGTTGAAAAAAAGTCTCCCTGCCACAACATCACTAAAATATCACTAAAATACTGTTTAAAATAAGTTTAAAAAATACTATTTTAAATTACCCAAATAGTTGGCTGGAGAATCTGGGAAGAAGTTCCTGGGAAGATGCAGTGGTGAGAACTCTTAAGAGTTAATTAGAGGGGCTGGCACTGTGGCATAGCAGGTAAAGCCACCCATATGGGAGCTGGTTTGAGTCCTGGATGCTTCACTTCCAATCCATCTCTCTGCTATGACCTGAGAAAGCAGTAGAAGATTGCCCAAGTCTTTTGGCCTCTGCACCCACGTGAGAGACCCGGCAGAAGCTCTTGGCTACTGGCTTTGGATCCATGAAGCTCCGGCCGTTGCAGCCATCTAGGGAGTGAACTAGCAGATGGAAGACCTCTCTCTCTCTGCCTCTCCTTCTCTGTGTAACTCTTCCTTTCAAATAAATAAATGAATCTTTTAAAAAAAGTTAATTAGATCCCACACTTTTCAGAATCTTACTAGTGAGAAAGGAGAAAGGAATGAAGCATAACTGTTTGGAGTGATAATCAAGGTGAGGAATGCCTATCCCTGTCTTGTACACACTTGGAATAAAATAACCCTGGGATTGGACCTTTGATCATGCAATAAAGTTGAACATAATATCTTTGTAGGGTCTGTATTCCTTCTTTTATTTCTGGTTAGTCTGGCCAGAAAATTCTCATTTTTTGGTTTTCTTTGTTTTTTAATTTTTATTAATAGGAAGAGAACAGATTTTATGTATTTCATAAGTATAATTCTAATAAGATAACCGTATTTCTCTCCCTCTTTCAATCCTTTTAATTTTTGCAAAAAGATAATTTCAATCTTCTCTATAATTCCAGGATTAATGCACTTCTGACCATGATTATCAACAAGTAAAAAGTAAAAAGGGCCAGCGCCATGGCTCAACAGGCTATTCCTCCGCCTTATGGCGCCAGCACACCGGGTTCTAGTCCCGGTCGGGGCACCGGATTCTATCCCGGTTGCCCCTCTTCCAGGCCAGCTCTCTGCTATGGCCCGGGAGTGCAGTGGAGGATGGTCCAAGTGCTTGGGCTCTGCACCCCATGGGAGACCAGGAGAAGAACCTGGCTCCTGGCTTCGGATCAGCGCAGTGCGCTGGTCGCAGCGCACCGGCCGTGGCGGCCTTTGGAGGGTGAACCAATGGCAAAGGAAGACCTTTCTCTCTGTCTCTCTCACTGTCCACTCTACCTGTCAAAAATAATTTTAAAAAAGTAAAAAGACCACATTTCTACAGGAGTATAAAGAAGAACTAAAAACAACAATAAAATCACAAGATGTCTGCATGATTCTTATACATTTTTTGTATTCAATATTAACTACCACATATTAGAGAAACCATATGATATTTTCTTTATCAAAAAACTAGCCTTTAGGTTCCTTGACTTTTCTTTATTATTTTGATGTTAACAATTATAGTGATTTCTGCTCTGTGTTATTTTCTTCCTTTTTCCTTCTATGGGCCAATTTGTTTCTTTTGTTTTAACAGTTTTGAGGCTTAATTTACCTACCATGAAGTTTACCAATTTGGGGACTGGCCTGGTGGTACAGAGAGTTAAGCCACAACTTGCAATGCTGGCATCCCATTTCAAAGTGCTGGTTTGAGTCCTGGCAGCTCTGCTTCTGATCCAGCTTCCTGCTACCTGCTAACACACCTGGGAGGGCAGCAGATGTCTTTCTGTGTCATTCTGCATTTCAAATAAACCAACAAATAAGTATTTTTAAAAAAATCTTCACCAATTTTAAGCATCCAACCAATGTTTTTTAGTAAATTATTAGCAAAATTCAATTTTAGAACACACCGCAACCCCGAATTGCCATTAAGCTCTGTTCCCACTCCCAGCTGCAGATAATCCTGAAGCTACTTTCAGTCTATGTAGATTCACCTTGAAGGCACCTTCACATAAACTGAACAGTCAACTATGTAGTCTTTGTGTCTGGCTCCTTTCATTAACATAATATTTGTGGGTTTCATCTATGTTGCAGCATATGTCACTCCTTAGTTCTTTTTATTGCTTAATAGCATTTTGTATGGAGAGATTTATTGACCTGTAAGTTATTTTTAGTTTCTGGCTACTAACAATAGTATTACATACGTTACCAGCAAGTCTTTATGGGAACACATGTTTTCATTTATCTTGAGTAAATTCCTAGGAGCATGGCCATATGGTAAATTTACATTTAGCCATTTAAGAGACTGCCAAATTGCTTTTCGAAAGTGGTTGAATCATTTGACATTCCCACCCACAATGTGTAAGAGTTCCAGTTTCTGCCATCTTGGATCTCTACATCCTCATAAACACGTCTTAGTTCTTGTCATTTTGATTACAGTCATTCTAGTGGGTACGAAGTGGCTTAAATTTGCATTTCTCCAATGAATAAAGATTGACTTCTTTTTTGTGTGCTTATTGGATACTCATACATCACCACTGGTTAAATGTCCTTTAAAATATTTCTCTCATTTTTCTTTATTTGAAAGACCGAGATCAAGACAAGTCTTCCATCCACTGGTTCACTCCCCAAATGCCTACAATAGCCAGGGCCAAGCCAGTCTGAAGTCAGGAACCCAGAACTCAATCTGGGTCTCCCACGTGGGTGGCAGGAACCTAAGTACTTGAACCATCACCTGCTGCCTCCCAAGGTGCACATTAACAAGAAACTGGAATTGGAAGCTGAGCCAGAACTCAAACCCAGGCACTCCATTCAATATGGGATGCAATCTTCCCAAGTGGCATCTTAACTGCTGTGCCAAACACCCACTCCAGATCATTTTTAAATTTGTTTGCCTGTTGTTTTATTGCTTAAGATAAAAAATATAAATCTGTAACACAAGCTTTTATTAGATATATGATTTGCAAATATTTTTGCAAATATATGGCTTGTTTCTTCTTTCTCTTCATGGTGTCTTTGGAAGTATAAAGATATTGAGGCTGATGAAACAGTTTATTACTTTTCTCTTTTATGGATTGTGTTTTTACATGATGGGTGCAAGAGATCTTTGTGAAACCTTAGGTCATGAAGATTTGATTCTATGTTTTCTTCTAAAAGTAGCTTTATTTTAGCTATTTTATTTAAAATTACAATCTGTTATGAGTGAAGTTTTTTGTATGATGTGAAGTAAGCATCTTTTTCAATGTCGATGTCCAATTGTCCAAGCACTATTTGTTGAGAAGACTATTCTTTCCCCTGGGGAATTTCTTTGGCATCTATGAGTGAATTATATCATAAGAGGTTATTTCTGAGCTTTCAGATATATTTCATATATATTCAGAACTATGTGTCTGTCCTTTTGCCAGTAATACAGTGTTTTGCTCATTTCAGATTTATAGAAAGCTCTAAAACTAAGTAGTATAAGTCTCCCAACCTTACATCCCTAGTATAAGTCGTCCTTGTTCATATTTTCTGTTTTATACATTGCTGAATTTCACTTACTAAGAATTTGTCGAGTGACCTTTGAATCTATATTAATTCTATGCTTGATATAATCATATCTATATAGTTTTCTTGTGATATCTTTCTCTGAATTTGGTGTGAGGCTAACATTGACATCATAGAATAGGTTGGAAAGTATTTTTTCTCTTATACTCTGACAAAGTATTATTTATTTAAATGTATGGTAGAATTCATTGGTGAAACTACCTGTTTTTGTACTTTTCTTTGTGAGAATTTTTTTATCATGAATGGATGTTGAATATTTTCAAATGAAGTTTTTTGAGTCAGTTGTTATGATCACATGATTTAATTTTTTTTCCTGTTGATATGGTGGATTACCTTGACTGATGATTTTTTATTGTGCATATAACATAAAATTTATTATTTAAAGTGTGCAACTCAATGGCATTTAGTATATTTACAATGTTATCAGTAGTTAGGACGCCCTGTTTGGGCTGGTGCCCTAGAAGTCAGACTGAAATCGTTTGGGACAGGACATGTGTTAGTCGTTTGCTGGCCCCAGTGACCATGGTGCTGTTTCACAATGAAGTGGAGATCAAGGACTTATAATATGATGAGGACTCGGAGACGTATTTCTATCCCTGCCTGTGTGGGGATAACTTCTCCATCACCAAAGAAGCTCTGGAGAATGGGGAAGACGTGGCAACATGCCCTAGCTGCTCTCTCATTATAAAAGTGATTTATGACAACGATCATGTTTGCAGAAACAGTCCAAGCTCCATCAACCAACAAAGAATTAGTTAAATGTTAATGAAGCCTTCAGGAAACCAAACAGTTGGGCCTGAGCCAAGAGGGAAATATCAAACGCACAGTTAACTGGCTTCTTGACAGGGGAATCTTTCCATAGCTGCTGAATTCCTCTTCAAATAAAGAACGAGTCTACAACATGACTTACCTGATTTTTGTGCTTAATTATTCGTGTTCTTAATTATCCACCCAGATTTCAAGGAAGATAGTTTCAAATCAATGCTTCCTTTTCCTGAGTTTCATCAATTTTATATCTGAAGCCTTAGTTCAGTATCTGATAAGAGTCAACTACCTTATTCATTAGCCTTCTTTAATAAACAAAGGGCTTATATTTTTGATGTAGCTTGTAAAGGAATGAAAATTAACCCATCCTGTGAAATTTGATGTTAACTCTGCTGTTCTAAATTTTAAAAATTTATTTTTCTTGCCAGCATGCTATTGCACACATCCAGCCCATCTCCTCAGTGTTGCCATTGTTACCACATTCACACTCTACTCAGCATATCACTTCTGTTGCACTTCATGCAGAGTTTGTTCATGATTGCTCGAGAGCTAAAAGTTTGAAAAGTCCAAAGTGTAATCATCAAATAATTTGGAGTTTCCTTATATTCTACATGTTCCTTGAAAGTCAGGACAACATAAAAACAAAAACCTCTGGAAGAATGGAAATTGTTAGTAGAATGAGAGTAGCAGAACATGCCAACCTAGTAATGAAATGCTTAAATGATTTTTTCCAGGTTGGAGCAAATATTCTGAGATCTGGGTTTTTGTTTGTTTATTTTATTTTAGATAAGGCTGATGAAATTGCATTCCAGGTGCGGGTTACTGTGAAGTCTTCATGGCTGGCAACAGTCATTGCAGCACATCACAGCATCATGTCATTACTCCTAAAAGCATTACACCAGAGAATGAGTTTGAAAAAAGAGAAGCCTAATGCAAACAAATATGTTCATACCGGCACATCTAGTTACCTTGTGTAATGTGCAAGCAAACCAGACGTGCACTTCTGCAGGAAACTATTGCTGGAGGAAAAGAACTATGTGAAGACAGCCTGTCAGTCTTTCTTTGCAGTAGTGCTGAGAGTAGCAAGAAATTAGGATCCCTTGGATAGAAATTTGAAAATTCTCTTGATATATCACAACTTTGCCGTACAAATATAGTTTTTCAAAGATACTGGCATGTTGTTTGGGAAGTGACTCCTGCAGTTAGAAAAACAGCTTGCTAGAATGTGTTTTACTGGTTGGTAAACACGCTGCACACACTAATTGGAGTGGCCAATTCTTCCTTAGCAGCAAGGTGACTATGTACAGCCATTAGGCCAAGACTTAACTAAGGCACTGAAGATGATATGCTTTAAGTGATTGTTACATTATATGGCATATCCTTGGTGTGGTGAGAGATTGCATTGCTATTTAGGACACTGACACCCTAGAAGTAATCTACACTGCTTTGCAAAAGCAAAGTGACTGCTCAGATGATCAGAACAGGGGACATGCCATCTCTGGTGGCAATGTGCTGCAATGAGAAATAAACTATGTCATGCTTGTGTTGATGGTTTTGTAGATACCATTAACATGATAATGGTTGATGATGAATTTCAAAGAACAGATACCTTCGAAGAACAGAAAAAAAAAAAACAAACTCCAAACATCCCAGGAGGAGAGAAACAAACAGCATTGGCAATCTGTGATCAGTGACCCACTGCGTTAATTAGAATGATCTTGTTTCTGGAGCAGCTGAAACACCCATTTTGTGAACTACCAAAAAAAAAAAAAATCAGGAATTAACCCTGTGTGAAACAGAAAGTTAAACTCTAGTGTGGCTAGAGTTCTGTGTGGTGTGTGTGCCTTGTTTAGCCCAATAGATATTTCTGAGAACTGGTTTGTGATCCAGGCTCTGCCTCTTAGCAGCTTCATAATCTTTGGCAAGGCCATTGGATTCCTCATCTGTACAATTAGTAGTGTGGACTAGATCATTTCTCAGTGGCCATTTCTTGTTCCAGGTTTGGCAGGCTGCAAAAACTGGAATCCCAGTTGAGACCTTTATAAACAATTTATTATGAATTACGAAGAAACATACTCCAATCTTCAGTAGCTTGGTTTTACCACACTTTTCAATGTAAATTTATAAAAGCTATGACTTAAAGGATTTTATATACACTTTTGTATACACATTCAGAAGCATTTTTCTTGGAAAACATCCAACCCTGTTCATAACTGTACATATCAATTTATTATCAGAATAAATTTTATTGGCCTGTAAAATAGTCAGATAACTCAGAAAGAAATAAACAGTGTTATGGAATGCTCATCACTATGTAATTCAGAGCATTTTAATCACCTTAAAAAAAAACCTCCTATCTATTAAGCAGTCACTCCAATTCCCTACTAGCTATCATTAATGGATTTTCCATCTCTATGAATTTGTTATTCTGGATATTTCATATAAATGGAATCACAGAACATGTGCCCTTTTGTGTCTGACTTCTTTAAGTTAGCGTGTTCTCAAAGTTTATCTGTGTCATAGCATATATCATAACTTCTTTACTTCATATGGCTGGATACCACTCTGTTGTATGGATATATCATATTTTGTTTATCCATTCAAATAATTTGGGCATTTGGGTTGCTTTCACCTTTTGGCTATTCTGAACAGAACTACTGTGAGTACTTTTTGACAACACCTATTTACAATTCTTTTGGATATATAACTAGGAGTCGAATTGTTGAGTCATAATGGTAATTCTATATTGAATTTTTGAAGAGCTATCAAACTATTTTCTACTTGAGCTGCAACATTTTTAAAATTCTCCTTAGTAATGTATGGGTGTCCCAATTCCTCCACATATTTGCCAACACAAATTATTTTTTTGATTCTTATAACAATCCTGGTTGATGATTTGCATTTCCCAACTAACTGGTGATATTGAACACCTTTTCATGTGTTTGTTGAACACTGGTATATCCTCTTTTTTAAAAAAATAAGCAAATATCCAAAACCAAACTTAACTCTTTTTATATTTTTATTTTATTTAGGGTATACAAATTTCATACATTTCATAAATATATAGATTTAGGAACATACGGATTCTTCTCACCCTACTCTCTCTCCTGCTCTCACTCTCACCCTTCCTCATCAAATTGAGAAGTTTCTGTACTGCAAAAGAAACAGTCAGGAGAGTGAAGAGAAAACCGACAGAATGGGAAAAAAATATTTGCAAACTATGCAACAGATAAAGGATTAATAACCAGAGTCTGCAAAGAGATCAAGAAACTCCACAACAACAAAACAAACAACCCACTTAAGAGATGGGCTAAGGATCTCAACAGATATTTTTCAAAAGAGGAAATCCAAATGCCAACAGACACATGAAAAAATGTTCAGGATCACTAGCCATCAGGAGATGCAAATCAAAACCACAATGAGGTTTCACCTCACCCCGGTTAGAATGGCCACTATGGAAGTCAGTCTGGAGATTCCTCAGAAACCTCAATATAACCCTACCATACAACCCAGCCATCCCACTCCTTGGAATTTACCCAAAGGAAATTAAATTGGCAAACAAAAAAAGCTGTCTGCACCTTAATGCTTATTGCAGCTCAATTCACAATAGCTAAGACCTGGAATCAACCCAAATGCCCATCAACAGTAGATTGGATAAAGAAATTATGGGACATTTACTCTATAGAATACTATACAGCAGTAAAAAAAATGAAATCCAGTCATTTGCAACAAAATGGAGGAATCTGGAAAACATCATGCTGAGTGAAGTAAGCCAGTCCCAAAGGGACAAATATCGTATATTCTCCCTGATTGGTGACAACTAACCGAGCACCAAAAAGGAAACCTGTTGAAGTGAAAAGGACACTATGAGAAACACTGTCTTGATCAGCCCTTGTCCTGTCAATGAACAACTTAATACTTTATCCCTTTTAGTATTTTTTTGTCCTACTTAATACTATTGGTTGAACTCTGTAATTAACACATAATTATTCTTAGGTGTTTAAATTTAACTGAAAAGTGATCCCTGTTAAATATAAGAGTGGGAATAAGAGAAGGAGGAGATGTACAGTTTGGGACATGCTCAATCGGAATCGGACTTGCCCCAAATGGTGGAGTTAGAAACGTGCCAGGGGGTTCCAATTCAATCCCATCAAGGTGGCATGTACCAATACCATCTCACTAGTCAAAGTGATCAGTTTCAGTTCACAATTGATCATAATGATAGGACTAAGAGTCAAAGGGATCACATAAACAAGACTAGTGTCTGCTAATACTAACTCATAGAATGACAGATGTCCTAAATAGCACTCTGGCCTCAGAATCAGCCCTTAAGGCATTCAGATCTGGCTGAAGAGCCCATGAGAGTATTTTAGGCATGGAAAGCCAAGACACCATGGAAAAGAAAAAAAAAAGAAGACCTAAATTAAAGGTCTCTGCGAGTGAGATCCCAGTGGAAAGAACGGGGCCATCAAAGAAGGAGGTACCTTTCTCTGAAGGGAGGAGAGAACTTCCACTTTGACTATGACCCTGCCTGAATAAGATCGAAGTCAGCGAACTCTAAAGGCTTCCATAGCCTTGGCAACTCATGACTAGAGCCTAGGGAGATTACTGACACCATAAACAAGAGTGTCAAATTGTTAAGTCAACAACAGGAGTCACTGTGTACTTACTTCTCATGTGGGATCTATCCTTAATGTGTTGTTCAATGTGAAGTAATGCTATAACTAGTACTGAAACAGTATTTTTACACTTTGTGTTTCTGTGTGGGTGCCAACTGATGCAATCTTTACTTAATATACACTAAATCGATCTTCTGTATATAAATATAATTGAAAATGAATCTTGATGGCAATAGAATGGGAGAGGGAGTGGGAGATGAGAGGGGTGTTAGTGGGACGGAAATTATGGGGGGGGGGAGACTTTGTAATCCATAAACTGTACTTTGGAAATTTATATTTACTAAATAAAAAAAAAAGAATTAAAAAGGAGAGAACGATCCAACATGGGAAGCGGGATACACAGCAGACTCATAGAATGGCAGATGTCCTAAACAGCACTCTGGCCTCAGAATCAGCCCTTAAGGCATTCGGATCTGGCTGAAGAGTCCATAAGAATATTTTAGGCATGGAAAGCCAAGATACCATGGAAAAGAAAAAAAGACCTAAATGAAAGATCTCGGTGAGTGAGATCCTGGTGGAAAGAATGTGCCACCAAAAAAGGAGGTACCCTTCTCTGAAGGGAGGAGAGAACTTCCACTTTGACTATGACCTTGTCTGAATAACATCAGAGTTGGCAAACTCAAAAGGCTTCCATAGCCTTGGCAACTCATGACAAGAGCCCAGGGTGATTACTGACGCCATAAACAAGAGTGTTAATTGTTAAGTCAACAAGAGGAGTCACTGTGCACTTACTAACCATGTAGGATCTCTGTCCTTAATGTGTTGTACAATGTGAATTAATGCTATAACTAGTACTCATACAGTACTTTACCTTTGTGTTTCTGTGCAGGTGCAAACTCTTGAAATCTTTACTTTTTTTTTTTTTTTTGACAGGCAGAGTTAGACAGAGAGAGAGACAGAGAGAAATGTCTTCCTTCCTTTGGTTCACCCCCCAGATGGCTGCTATGGCTGGTTAGACAGTGAGAGAGTGAGACAGAGAGAAATGTCTTCCTTCCGTTGGTTCACCCCCCCCCAAATGGCCACTACGGCCGGCGCGCTGCACTGATCCAAAGCCAGGCACCAGGTGCTTCTTCCTGGTCTCCCATACTGGTGCAGGGCCCAAGCACTTGGGCCATCCTCCACTGCCTTCCCGGCCACAGCAGAGAGCTGGACTGGAAGAGGAACAACCAGGACAGAATTCGGTGACCCAACCGGGTCTAGAACCTGGAGTACCGGAGCCGCAGGTGGAGGATTAGCCTAGTGAGCTACGGCGCCGGCCTGAAATCTTTACTTAATATATACTAAATTGATCTTCTGTATATAAAGATAATTGAAAATGAATCTTGGTGTGAATGGAATGGGAAAGGGAGTGGAAGATGGGAGGCTTGCGGGTAGGTGTGAAGTTATGGGGGAAAAATCCACTGTAATCCAAAAGCTGTACTTTGGAAATTTATATTTATTGAATAAATATTAATATTTATTAAATGAAAGTTAAAAAAAGATCTTGGCACCCATATAAAAAATCAATCAATTGTAGATATATTTATATTTGATCTGTTTTATTCCAATGATATATATGTCTACCATTATTCAGTTACCTTGTTATTTTGATTACTGGAGCTTTGTGAATTGTGAAATAAGGATGTGTAACTTTATTCTTCTTTTCCCAGACTGGTTTGGCTAATTGAGGTCCCTTGAAATTGCATGTTAATTTTAGGATAAGCATTTCCATTTCTGCAAAATCTAGGAAGATTTTTTAGTTTTCACTTAATATGTAGATAATTTTCAATAGTATTGCCACATAACAGTATTATATCTTCTAATATATGAATATATGATGTGTTTTCATTTATTTGAGTCTTCTTTAATTTGTTTCAGCAATGTTTTGTAGCTATTGATACACAAGTCTTTCTCCATTTTGACTAAACTTACTCCTAAGGATTTTTATTATTTTTAGTGGTATTCTAAATGGAATTGTCTGCTTAATTTGCTTTTCTGATTGCTAATGTATTGAAATATACTACTTTGTGCATTAATTTTGTTAATATTTGTGCAAAATTTTTGTATTACCTCTACTGGTTTCAGTAATGGATTCCTTCTAATTTCCTTTTTAGAAGATCATGTTATTTGTGAAAAGAGATAGTTTTGTTTCTTCTTTCCCAGTTTGGATATTTTTCACTTATTGTTCTTACCTAATTTCTCTGACTAAAACTCTCAGTACAGTGTTGAATACAAACTGGAAAATCTGCTTCCTTGTTTTACTCATAATATTAAGAAGAAAGTTTTCAGTCTTTCACCACTGAAAATGATGTTAGCTCTGTGTTTTTCATCAATTTTCTTTATGCTAGTCAAGAATTCCCCCTCTGTTCTTAATTTGTTGTGTATTTTTTTATCCCAAAGAGGGGTTTTATTTTGTCACATGAGTTTTCATATTTATTTTTTTCTTAATTTCATTAACATTGTGTATTACACTGCCAGAGTTTTGTATGTTGAGTCATCCTTGCATTCCTGGGATAAAATCCCATAATCTTTTAAATATGGTGCTGGATTCAGGATGAGAGTGTTTTTTTTTTAGGATATACGTAAATGATGTTGATCTATACTTTTAGTTTTTTGCACATGGTTGTCTGGTTTTGCTATCAGGGTAATCCTGGCCTAATAAGATGAGCTAAGAAGTAGTTTCTTCTCTTCTAAATTTTGTAAATGTGAAAGACTGCTGTTGCTACTTAGAGTACAATCTACTAGTGAGGTCATCTGACTCTGAATTTTTCTTTAGTGAGAATTTTTTCATTACTGATTCAGCCTCTTCATTGTTGCAGCTCAATTCAGATTTTCAACTTCTTGAGTACGTTTTGGTACTTTACATGTTTCTAGGAATTTTCTCATTTCTAATTTGTTAGTATGCAGTTGTTCATTGTGGGCTCTTATAATGTTTTTTTATTTCTGTAAAGTCAGAGAAAATATCCTCATTTTCATTTCTGATCTGCATAAATAGTCTTCTTCCTTTTTGCTCTTAATCAAATTAATTAAAAGTTGTCAATATTATCTTTCAAAAAAACTAGTTTTTGTTTCTTTGATTGTCTCTAATTTTGTCTCTGTTTTCCCTTTTGTTTATTTTTCATCTAATCTTTGTTAGTCCCTTTCTTCTGCTAGCTGGAGGTATAGTTGGCTCATCTTTTTCTAATCCCTGGAGATGAAAAGTTAGATTTTTGATCTGAAAGTTTTTCCTCTTTTCTGATGTAGGCATTTTCAGCAGTAAGTCTCTTCCTGAACATTGCTTTCATTGCTCCTGTAAGTTTTAGTATGTTGTATTTTTATTCACTTGTGACTTTCGTCTTTGATTCATTGATGTTTAGAGTCTGTTGCTTTGTTTTCATATACTTGTCATTTTACTTTTTTTTTGCATTATTGGTTTCTAGCTTTCATTCCACTGTGATCAGACAAGGTATTTTGTATGATTTCAATCTTTTAAATTCATCTAGACTTGTGCTAAATGCATCTAGACTTGTACTGTGGTCTAAAATATGGTCTATTCTGGAGAAATTCCATGTGCATGTGGGTTTATACTATTTTGGGCTCGCTCAGCTTCTTGAATCTCTAGGTTTACGTAATTTTCCAAATTTGAAGTGTTCCCAGCCATTATTTCTTTGAATGCTTTCCAGGGCCACTCCCTCTATTTCTCTCTCCTCTACTTCTAGAACCCTGGTGGTTAAATATTTTATTTTCTCACAGACCACTGGGATTCTGTTCAATTTTTTCTAAGTTCTCTATATTGTACAGATTGAGTGAATTCTTTTGATCTAGCTTCAAGTTTACAAATTCTATTCTCTGCCATCTCTACTGTATTATTGAGCCCTGGTAATGAGGGTATTTTAAAAATTGTTTGTTGTGGGTTTTATTATTGTTATAATTTCCATTTTGCCTTTTTGTAAATTATATTTTTGTTAAGATTTTCTATCTTTTATTTGTTTCAAGAGAATTCATAATTGTTTGTTGAATCATTTTTGTGATGACTGCTTAGAAATTCTCATCAGAAAATTCCAAAATCTGATTTATTTTTATCTTGTTTTCCATTGATTGTCTTTTTATATTCATGTTGTGATTTTCATGGTTCTTGGTATTATGTTTCATTTTCTATTGGACATATTAGACATATTATTAGACACTACATCTTATTAATCTTTTTCTAATAAGGCATAGCATATGTTGGTGTATATAGCACAAGGGCTGGCTGGTGTATATGTTCAGCTCCTGCTGAGTCTTGCCTATAGCACCCTAAAAAAAGTAGGAAGTCATTCAGTCTGCTTCATGCAGATTGCTGGAGAAAATTTCAGCTCCTCCTTTGTCTCCACTAACTTCTTCATGGTGGCATTGGGACACAAATTTCATGTGTTGAGCACCTCTGAGCATCAGTAGAAGCTCACATTACAGTTTGTCCCTTTTGAAACCGGGTTGTGGCTGCTAAAAAAAAGTGGAATGCCAACCAGCCCTGCCTCACCTTTTCATTCTGTTTCATTGATGATGAATGCTGAGGTGCAAGCTCACCTCCTCAACACTTGGCAGGTGTGGTAGGTGAAGCTAGTGGGATTAGTTTAACCTTGAGCTGCCTTTTTAAATCTATTTGTTTCTGTGGGGAGTGTATGCTTAACTCACTACTGATACACCCCGCCCCCTCCAAGAAGAGAATCTGTACTACCTTCTTTTACCAAGTGAGCGATGGGAGATCCAGAGGAGATCCAGATTCCTTAAATGGAATCATCGGAACATCACTGCCTGCTTCCATCACCAGATGGAAGATCAATTTTCCACTTGATCCATTTAAACTATTCAGTGAAACAATCAGAGCATCCCATGCTTGTGCCATGTGAGAAATGGAAGATTAGCTCTCTACTCAGCATGGCCAACATCAGCAGGTTAGAGGCATGCCATTATCGGCAACAGCAGGTGGAGAGGGCTGCTTTTCCTTTGGTATTTGGCTGGTGTAGGACTAATGTTGCCTAAAAGATTTTCCACTGTTAAACCACTCTTTTCCAGCTTTTCCTGGAGCTTTTGGTTTGTGCCGTTTGGTGTTTCTAGGTTGGAGGCTTCTGAAGAGTTCTATTTATCCCCTGGAAGCCTGCCTTCTTTCCAACTCTCAGGTGTTTTCCTGTTTGTATTGGTATGATCAGAGATTTTACCTGTAAGAAAGAATAATTTGTAATAATGGGGCTACTCCACCTTGAACATCTCACAAATTTTGAAATGTTGTACTTTCATATTCATTGAGTTCCAGATAGTTTTGAGTTTGACTTGAAACTTCATGTTTGACCCATGGATCTTTGTATATTTCAAGTGTATATTTGTTTACCAATATTTTGAAATTTTCCCAAATATCTGTTACTAATTTCATTTTTAATACTGTTACAGTTGATGAGTATGTCTTTCTATTTCAATTTTAATTCTTTTAAATTTGTTTAAAAAGTTTGTATAAAAAAAGTTTGTATAGTCCAGAATGAAGCCATTCTTCTTTCATGCCTAATGTGCACCTAAAAAGGCTTTTTATTCTACTATTATTTGGTGAGTCATTTTATAAATATCAATTGGGTAAATTGGTTGAGAGTGTTTTGTGAGTCTTTTACAAATTTGCTGATTTTCTGATTGCTTTTTCTATTGGTTCCTGAGATAAGACTGATGATTCTGGAAATACAACTATGGACTTTCCTATTTCTGTTTGATGCTCTACCAGTTTTTACTGCATGCATTTAGAAATTTTGCTGCTAGCTGCACACATACTTAAGATTGTTATCCCTTTTTAGCAATTGGATTTCTTTATCATTATTTAATGTCCCGAATTAAGTCTGAACATTTTCCTGATTCTGAAATTTGCTTTATCTCATATTATTATAGTCACTCCAGCTTTCTTTCTATTAGAATTTGCATAATGTATCTTTGCCACCCTTTATTTTTAACCTATCCACGCCATTCTATTTAAAGAGTTTTTTGTAAACAGCATATTATTGAGTTTTTTGTTTACTTTATCTCATAGCTCCCTTTGAATGGGTATATTTTTACCATTTATATTTATTATAACTATTGATGTTATTTTCTCCAACCATTTTGTATTTTTCTGTTCAATCTTTCTTCTTTCTGATAGTTTCAATATTTTTTGAAGATTTACTTACTTACTTATTTGAAAGGGAGAGTGATAGGGCGAGAAAGGGAGAGACAATGAGAAAGAGATCTTTCATCTGCTGGTTCACTCTTCAAATGGCCACAACAGTCGGGACAGGGTCAGGCTGAAGCCAAGAGCCTGGAACTCTATCCAGGTCTCCAATATGGGTGACAGGGGCCCAAATACTTGGGCCATCTTCCACTGCCTTCCCAGGTGCATTAGTCGAAAGCTGGATCAGAAACATAACAGCTGGTATTCAAATTGATTCTCTGACCTGGAATGCCAGTGTCCAAAATGGCAACTTAATCTGTTGCACCACAATGGTGGCCCCTGGCATATTTTCAATATGCTATTTTATTTATCATTTGTCTTTTCAATGGCCTTCCTTAATTGAAATATTAAGTGGCTGCACTTGGGCTTAAAATATACATACTTTTCAAAATCTACTTCACAGGACCCAAGCATTCGACACAGCTGCTTGAGATGCACACCTGTCAAAGTTTTGGGTTCCTTCACTCTATGTAACATGGTTATGATAGTTGCTTTAAACTTTTTGGTAGGACTGAGCATTTTATGCAGTAGTAAGATGCTGCCTGGGTTCCAGGGTGCCTGCCTGGGTGCCTGAGTTCCAGTATTAGCTCTGCTTCCAATTCCAACTTCCCACTAATGTGCACCCCAGGAAGCACCAGATGATGTTTCAAGTACTTGGGTCCCTGTCACCCACATGGGAGACTAGAATTGAGTTTATAGCTCCTGGCTTTGACCTGGTCCAGCCCCAGCTGTTATGAGCATTTGGAAAGTTAACCTGCAAATGGAAGCACAATCTCTCTCTCTCTCCTTCCCTCCCTCCCTTACAAATAGATATAAATGAATAAATAGAAAAACAAACACCTTCAAATAAAATCAAACAAAAATTTTGACAAGTCTAACACTTGAGTCGTCTTGACATTGCCATCAGTTGTTTTTTCCCTTGCACTGTGCTTTTCAAATTTTCCTGGTTCTTGATATGTAACATAATTTTGGATTGCTTTTCAGGTAAGAGAATCACACCCTGTAGCCCATATAAGAGCAGTCTCTGGAGAGCTTCTCTCTCTCTCTCTCTTTCTCTCTCTCTTTCTCTCTCTCTCTCTCTCTCTCTCTCTCATACCCTATTTAATAGGCAAGACAAAGGGAGCAGCTCCATTTCCCAAGTCCTTTACACTCTATTCAACCCCTCATCTCTTTCGTGTCTTGTAGTGTCTTCCACTTTTGCTGTTCAGGCTGCCTACTCCATCTGTCTCAATAAAAACTGGGAAAGATAGAATCCAATATTGTTAGTTTCAGAGATCAGCTTACTTTTGATGAAGAATATTTTACATAGATGAAATGCCCTGTGTAATGCTTTTATTTTTCACCAAAAATTGTTTTAGGGGTGGATGACTAGCTCAGGAATAAATACATCTGTATCTCAGCAACTCTAACGTAATTTCCTTGTTGTTCACATCCACAAGTGAGTTTTTATCTGCATGCTGTGAAATGGAAAATGGTTCATTGCACTCAAATTAACTGAAAGACCAAAACATTGTGCTTAACAGCATAATGAAATATTTTCCCATTTTCAAATAATTAAAGTACATATTTAATTTACTTAATATTAAAAGCTAATTTTAAAAAAATATGAGTCAATAACCAAAGGTTTAACTCCATTCTATGATTCTTTTTCAGGGCATCCTGACTTCTTTCTCTGTGTCTAAGTCCTTGAGCTAGAATTTCAGAAATAACTCCATTGCAACATCTCGTCCATCCCTGACTCGCCACAACAGCCTCTTTGAGAATAATGCTGATCGTCGCTACTTTTTGATACTTTGCAATTTAAATTCTTTATCTCTGTCTCTTTTGCCACAGCACTGCTAACTACAGCTAAACAAAGTCACTCAAAGTTGCTTTCTAAACAACATAATCTAGTATCTGCAGGCAAAATATTAACAGAAAGCAGTAGTTAGGCACAAAATGTACTTTTAAAACACAGGGTAGTCCTGTTCCCCAATATGTATTTCATTTCACTGAACTTGGAATTCAAGGTCCCACTGCTTTTCTTTCTTTTTTTTAAAGATTTATTTATTTATTTGAAAGACAGAGTTACAGAGAGGGGTAGAAGCAGAGAGAGAGAGAAGTCTTCCATCCGCTGGTTCACTCCCCCAATTGGCCGCAATGGTGGGAGCTGCGCTGACCCGAAGCCATTAGCCAGGAGTTTCCTCTGGGTCTCCCACATGGGTGCAGGGGCCCAAGGAGTTGGGCCGTCTTCTACTGCTTTTCCAGGCCATAGCAGAGAGCTGGATTGGAAGTGGAGCAGCCAGGACTCGAACCGGTGCCCATATGGATGTCGGCACTGCAGGCGGAGGCTTTACCCACTATGCCACAGCACCAGTCCCCCCCCACACACACACACTGCTTTTCTAAACTGAAGCATGAACATTTTATTGACAAACTGCCTAGCTCCAGGACGTACTAAGGCAAGAAACACAAAAATGATTTTTAAAAATTTAACTGTCTATTCATTCTGGGTAGCCTGAGTGAACACACACACACACACACTACAGTAAGAGAGTCTCATAAAAATTCTATCTTAGGAATATTAGTTTCCTAAGCAAACAGTGATGTCTGAAACCTCTGAATACCGATTTTAAACTATTTGGCTTAGGTTGATTTGCACAAATATTGATACTAATTCTTACAGGACACTTAGAGTATGCCAGCACTGTTTCAAGTATTTCTTATGCACTGACTTAATCCTCACAGCAACCTTGTGATGCAGGCATTATTGTTTTCTAAATGTCACACAAGAAAAAAAAAAGAAACTGAGGGACAGCGGTCAGCTTGAACGTCTGATGAAATTTGAATTCTGGCATTACTCTGGCCCCAATACCCATGAACTTAATCTGCTCCAGAATACTATTGCCACCCATTTTGTGGAAAAAAAATAGAAACACATTTTTATACAGAGATACAGCCTTGAAGGGCTCCAGAAAGTAGAAGTAATTGATTGGTTGTACCAAGTTCTTCTTGAAAACAAAAGGTCATGGCTGTCAGCTTACTAGAAAGGAGAGTATTAGAGAAATGGGCCTTAAATTCATTCTTTTAAAACATTATTTTATTTATTTGAAAGGAAGAGTGAGAGAGAGAGAGAGAGAGAGAGAGAGGGAGCGAGCTTCCACCTACTGGTTCACTCCCCAAATGGCCACAATGACTGGGGCTGGGTCAGGCCAAAGCCAGGATCCTGGAATTTCATCTGGGTCTCTCACATGGCTGGCAGGGGCCCAATGATTTGGGCCATCCTCCACTCCCTCCCAGGTGCATCAGCAGGGAGCTGGATCAGGAGTTGAACACTGGGACTTGAACCAGCGCTCACATGGGGTGATGGGATCTCAGGTAGCAGCTTCCACCACTGCACCACAACACCAGTCCCTTAAATTCATTCTTAACTCAAGGATAGGGAGAATGGAGAGTTGGGGCTCAAGGTATGATGTAAGGCGGAGTTCTCTGTGGTGTGTGGTAGCCTAATCATTTCCACTACTTACAAAACATATCACTACCTCTTGGGATCCCCAAAAGACTGAGGCATGGTACAGTATGTGTACAAGAGTGGGCTATCACTCCCAGAGTGCTGACTGGTAATGATAGGTGATTCATGAAGAGAAAACCTATTGTAAATCCTCATAGCACAGAGCACTGTGAATAGGTTATAGGGTACCGGGTAGCAAAGGAACAGGTTGGAGAACTTTATTTTTTTTGATTCTTTGGGTGGTGGGCAGGTGAGGGAAGTAGCCTTCTCTGTGTAATGGACTTTATACATTATTTCTACTATCATACACTAGTGGAAACAAACAATTGTTAATTTGAATTTCTGTGGATTTTGAAAAGCAGCTTGTAGCATTCACTTGGCAAAAAATTCAGTAACTCTCCAGGTGTGTAAGTACATTGATCAATAGATTCCCCGTCCATTTTTACCTAAGTGGTAGCATATTGTACCCACTGTTCTGTATCTTGCTCTTTTGAATTAGCCCTGTAACCATAGGCAACCAGAAAATCTCCCAGTGTCTATCAAAGTGGGCAGTGTTTAAATGAATTGTGCTATATCCACGAAATTTAATATAATGGAGACAGTGGAAACAGTGATGCAGGAATATATTATCTGATATAAAAATGTATTCATCTTCTAAAGTGAAATTTAAAAAGCGGTTTTTGAAATAGGGAAATGTGCTTGTGTATACATTCACATGCAGAATGTTTAGACAGACACATAAATACACAAAAATGGTTGCTATGGATATCTCTGAATGATGCAATGTTTCCCCAATTTTATGTGCACTTTGTTATGTTTGGGATTTGCTAGTCTGATTATTTTCTTTTTAAAACTTTTTTTTTTAATTTACTTATTTGGGAGCCGGCTCCGTGGCGCAGTAGATTAATCCTCCACCTGTGGCACCGGCATCCTATATGGGCACCGGTTCTAGTCCCGGCTGCCACTCTTCCAATCCAGCTCTCTGCTGTGGCCTGGAAAAGCAGTGGAGGATGGCCCAAGTCCTTGGGCCCCTGCACCCGCATGGGAGACCAGGAAGAAACACCTGGCTCCTGGCTTTGGATCGGCACAGCTCCGGCTGTTGCGGCCATCTGAGAAGTGAACCAAAGGAAGGAAGACCTTTCTCTCTGTCCTCCCTCTCTCTGTCTGTAACTCTACCTCTCAAATAAATAAATAAAATCTTTTTTAAAAAGATTTACTTGTTTGAAAGGCACAGTTAAAGCGAAAGGAAGAAGTACAGAGAGACAGAGACAGAGAGCTCTTCCATCTGCTGGTTCACTCCCCAAATGGCCACAACAGCTAGGGCTGGGCCAGGCCAAAGCCAGGAGCCCAGAACTCCATCTAGGTCTCCCACGTGTGTGCAGGGGCCCAAGATCTCAGGTCATTTTATGTTCCTTTCCAAGGTGCATTAGCAAGGAGCTGGATTGGAAGTGGAACAGCCTGGACTCAAAAGGGCACTCATATAGGATGCCAGCATTGCAGGTGGCTGCTTAATCAGCTGCACGATGAAGCCGGCCCAGTTATTTTTATTTCTGATTGTATAGTACCTTCACAGAATTTTAAAAATTTGAAAAAATCATCAAATAACAAAAAATGTATAGGTTAGAGAGTACCTGTTGCAATCCCAGAATCCTAGCTCCCAATATCCATTTCCAGGTCAGGGCACTCAAGATTCAAGTGAATAAAACAGGTTTCTCACAATATGATATGTATATGGAAAAGGGAGGATGTTGTGTAAGCAAATGAAGTCAGTGTACCAACATGAGAACTAGGATATAAATCTATTCCTCCTGTGAGCCAGGCTCTTTCAGCCTTGTTTAGGGAGTCAGATTTGCTATTGCTACTAACTGGAAAACTTGCCTTTCCCTCTCCACCTGGCTGTCATTTCTCAGCTTGTAAGTGTCTTCCTCTCCGAGCTCACCATAAACTAGAAGAGCTCTCCATCCTGTCTGATCACATACGCTGCTGTGGCCTCATTTTTATTTTCAATTTTAGCAGACAGCACAAACCCAGCACTAACTTTGCTCATTTTTGCATCCTCGACTCGAACAAGGTGCTCATTGGGGATGTTTGCAAAAACAGCCTCATTTGGGTCCCATGGACCAATGCAAAAACCTTGTCCCTATCATTTTCACATTATGCACACAAGATAGAACTATTTCAAATAGCACAAATATGGGAGTTGACCTAGAAGGGGATGGAAGATGATGGAAGTTTATGACTAGTATCCCAATAAACCAAATGGGTCTTCTTTAGTCTCAGGAAAATGTAATCGGAAATAGAATTTGGGAAGCAGGGGATTGCTGGCAGGACTTATCTGTGTGGCTTAAAGGGATAGGATAGAAATGGCCATGATCCTTCTCCCAGCCCAATAAACCCTTATCCCTGATCTGTGAATAGACTAGAATCCCAGAAGATCCCTCATCCACATTGATGAATGCCTGACACAGGCACAGTGTGAATGGTTCTTCTGGGACCATGGCACGCATGCTTGAATTCCCAAGATTCTTGTCCAGGTAGATCAGGAGCTGTGTTAAACCTTGGAGCCTCATCGTGAGGATGCATTGAACTCTAGCTGTAGCAGTTTTAGTTTGTGTCCAGGGCACATTGAAGTCCTGTCCTTCAGAGAAACCACAAGATTTCACTGCTCAAGGGGAATGAGTCTGAGAATCTCCAACTGAACTATTTGCACCAGAATTCTCTCCAGGCAGAGCAGAGGAGGTTCTGCTTATTTTGGCTTAATTGCTGAAATCTTTTATTGTAATTTGATAAAAGGCTAACTAAGATATATTGAAATTTTACCATGTGCCCCAGCAAAGTCATGGCTGTAATAACAACAATAGTAAAAATGACAATCACTAATGACATTAGCAAATCACTGAGCTGAATGCTTTATATCCAATCACCTCATCCAGCTCTCACAAGATTATGAAACATGGACCGGTATCATCACAGTTTTACAGATGAGAAAATGAAAGCCCAAAGAAATAAATGACAGGTCGTTAAGAAGTTCACAGAAAATATATGTTATGGAAAAAAACCTATGCATGGATTTCAAAGTGTTTTTGCACCAAAATATGCTTATCTTTTCATTGCATTTTCCACAAATTTTTGCAAGTACCCTCACTTTAGTTTGTAGAAGGACCTCCTCTGGGATCTCCTGGTCTTCTCTGTAGCCCTTAATAAGCAGCCTTCTAAATAGATGGTTAATCATCTGTCTCACCTTCTAGATTAGTCTAATGAGCATCAGCAATTGTGCTTTCTTACTCCCTGCATTCCCAGAATCTGGCACAGTATCTGACACATGGTAGAAATAAAACACATGATGTAAGGGTTGTTGGGTGGGGAGGGTTATGATAAAAAGTGAGTAGATGGAGTCAACAGCATTGTTTGGAGTTGGCATTCAGATTAGGCTGCTATAAGAGGAGTTAGTTTGGGTAGACTTATCATGTCTAGGTTTTGTAATGGGGGCCAACTGTAGGCCAAGATAGCAGTGACAAAATGATGTATATTTTCTGACTATTGAAAGATAGAGAGCAGAACCCTAAGGTATGGGGGCAGTCCCTCCTCATGTGCCGTCTTGGTGCTCTCACATAACTTGGACTTGCTTCATGCTTTTTATGCGTTAAACCATTGTTCCTGACAGTCAACATACATGAAAATTCTTACAGAATTTACAACGTTCCCCAACCATAGATAGCACAGTTATCATACAGGTCAAGTTGTCCCATTTTAAATCCCTGTCACTTTCCTCTCAACCAGTTTTCCTGGCTGTATTCTGAAGATCAGCGGCACTGCCCCCAATATAACTCACGAACAAACTTTTACCAAAAAACGATAGAAGTGCATTTGTCTTACTTTACAATAACAAAAACATACAAAAAATCTTAGCATATCAAAGGTGCATAAGATCCCTTAAACATTTCCAAAATCTTGCTAGAGTTTGCTCCTAACCCTCCCCCATTCGAATTCTCAGACATGGAAGTTTTGCTGTCTTTGAACTCTTCAATACAAAAATCCAAAAATAAAATAAAAGATCTTCCTTAGAAGATAGCAGCAAAGGGAATTAAAAGGAGTCTCATATCATAACTTAAAAGTTTAAATGTTCTGATGGAAATATTAATCAAATAATTTCAGGTAGTATTTGGACATTTAAAAATCCCACTGTGAAGAAAATCACACTAACAGATATTATCAGACATATTAAGAAGTCAAGAATTCAAGAATATGGTGGCATTGGAAGTTGTAAAAAATATAGGTCTGAAAAACACAGACCCTTCTTTTATAGAAGGAAAGTGGGGTTGAGAGGTACCCTCATTTAACTTTTATTATTGCCAATTAACGAATAACTAGGACAAAAATGTCTAAACTTTGTTAGGTATGTAGAACACTCCATAGTCTTCATAGAATAGATTTTTACTGAGTATCCCCAGGGCGCTAGATTCCCAACACTATGGGCACACATGATGATTCAGATTGGTCCCAAGTTCAAGAAACTCAGTGCCTAATGGAAACAGAAACACACTGACAATTACAGGATGGATGGGATAGGAACCAGGAAAGCTGTGAGAATAGGAGATATTGGGAAAACAGAGACAGGTCCCTTTTAAGGGGTGAGGAACCTTTTTCTGCCAAGGGGCCAGGAATATATTATAAACATTGAAATTATATTTATAACATAATTTGTGGGCCATACAAAATTACCAACTTAAAATTAGCTTGCTGTAGATTTATGGAATTTCAAGTTACCCACCTGGTTGCCTTGGCAGGGCCAGGCCTAATAAATTTCACACTTCTCATACAGCCCAAGGGCTGCACATCCCACCCTTATGTGATCTCAATAGGGGGCTTATTGGGGAAGTAGATACTATTATTATCCCCACTTGTCTAATGTGGAATTCATAGAAAGGATCATTCCTGGTATATACTAGGCACTCAATATACATTCCTACAAGGACTAATGGCTTGTAAGTAACTTGCCCCAGAATACACAGCTAGCTAGTGCTGGAGTTAGTTGTCAACCCCAGTTCTGTCTGCCTCAAAGACCTGTTATGTTTCCAATACACTGATCTCTTTTTTCTTAATAATATCACTGGTTTTAAACGCCATAATATTCACTTCCCCTGGATTCTTTTGTCTCCAATTTCTTTTTTTTTAAACTTTTATTTAATGAATATAAATTTCCAATGTACAGCTTATGGATTACAATGGCTTCCCCCTCCCATAACTTCCCTCCCACCCGCAACCCTCCCATCTCCCGCTCCCTCTCCCCTTCCATTTGCATCAAGATTCATTTTCAATTCTCTTTATATACAGAAGATCAATTTAGTATATATTAAGTAAAGATTTCAACAGTTTCCACCCACATAGAAACACAAAGTGAAACATACTGTTTGAGTACTAGTTATAGCATTAAATCAAAATGTACAGCACATTAAGGACAGAGATCCCACATGAGGAGCAAGTGCACAGTGGCTCCTGTTGCTGACCCAACAAATTGACACTCTAGTTTATGGTGCCAGTAACCACCCTAGGCTCTCGTCATGAGTTGCCAAGGCTATGGAAGCCTTCCACGTTCGCCAACTCTGATCATATTTAGACAAGGTCATAAAAGACAGGGTGAGGATAGTAACCAATGATCCTAAGGGTGGCATTAACCAGGTCTGAACAATTATACAGCATTAAGTGGGGAAGAGGACCATCAGTACACACAGGTTGGGAGTAGAGCCATTGGTGGTAGAGTAGAGGTTATGATTACAAAGGAATGAGGCCCAAGTGCGCTAGACAGGGTCTAGAACAAAGGACAGAGTCATTGTTAGAGGAGCTAAGAAAGGTGCTACAATTAAGTTTTCTGATTGAGAGGCAAATAGAACCTGACAGAAGGGGCTTGATAATAATCTGTTGGGCTTTAAGCCTTGTAAGTGAAGAGGCCCAGACCTATCTATCTCTTCACATGGGGTACATCCTAAGAGAGGTATGAAACTCCTAGGGGAAGGCACTCTGTTGACTTTCATTACTTAGCTGGCCTGGGAGGAGAGCTGGCCAGGTAAAGGCAGGTGGCATCTCTAACAAGAAATTTACAGTTCTGCCTTCAATGTTGCTGACCCTACTTGGCCTTCCCCTCAGCTGCAGTGGTCACTTTGGAAGTTGGGCTGAGTGAAGGGCTTTTGAGCTTAGAGCCAATAAGATCTGTGGCTCTGACCTGGGCATCCTTCGACTCCAGGGCAGGTCCATTTCCAGTGATCCAACTCTTGGCAGAGCTGCCAGGGCTCTTCACAAGTTGACTTCTGCTGAAGCCCAGGCTTACCACCTTGAAAGCCACTGCAGTGGACTGGCCTGTTGGGTCTCCTTGAGGGCAGATCACTGTACAGATCAGCCATTAATAGGCCTGCCACCATTGCTTCTGATGCCTAGATTTCTTTTCCTCCTGGTTTGTGTTAAAGCAGACTATGCTATTACAGAAAAATGTTAGCCATCTCTTTTATAAGGTCTAAAGATTAAATTGTGCGTCCTACAGATTCCTTCATAATAGAATTAGTTTCCTACCTTGAGGAGAATAGAGAAATGAAAGAACAAGTTGGGCTTAGAATAGAGAGATGAGGGAGCAAGTCCTAGATCGCTTGCTGACAATAGCAATATCACATGAATACTTAGCAAACAATTTCAACCATTAGATAACAACTTAAGAAAACATTTACCAGAAGGTCCAATGCCTTCTATAAATTTTAAGAATCATGTATTTGAAAACACCTCTTAAATATCTAACATGGTGTAGTTTGTTTAACCAGTAAACTTAAGCACAACCATATAAAATGTTTTTAGTTTCTTTCTACCAGCAAGTATAAAACATATGATGCAGAGATTCAGGTCACACGAATTAAAATGTATCTTTGATTAATTTTAGCAGCTTAAATTTATGGACAATCTTATCTATAAGCCAATTAAAATAAAATTCTTAATAAAATTTTCCCATGTGGACATACAATATGTACACACATATAACATAGCATAATAGACCAATATAGCAATTTTAATAATAGCTTTTAAAATCTTTAACTCTTTTTGTAGATTGCCAATTGATTTGAATTGCTTTTTGTTTTTAGTAACCTGAGTTAACCATACTTTCTCTCAGTTGGTACTGTTAATACATTATTTGCTTCACCTGTTCACACAGCCATCCCAAAGTACTGAATACCATAGAAATGGCTGGAAAAAGTCCATAGGAACCATACGAGGACAGCTAAACACAGAACCAACAACGCTTTAGTTTTATGAGCAGCAAATCATATATAACTGTGGATGACAAAAGACTTTAAGTCGCCATATTTAAAATTATAAACTCATCAACCAACAAGAGGCACTTGCTTGCTTCACAGTATTTTTGAAAGCACCTGTAGGATTTTACAAGTATTTAACCCTTTAGGCCTCTGGGGCTTTCTCATTAAGATAACTATCATATCTAGTAACACAAGATCATTAGACTTTCTAATTCTCAAACATTTGTATTAATAACATTTTCCATTATAGAAACTTAAAGTCTGGTACCACATCACATCTTGACAGTCCTTCTAATATAATCCAAATAGACTGATTAGTTGGTGTCTCTATAAGATGAGAGACATAGGTCCTTTGATTTTTTCAGTTGGGCCCAAACTGGAAAAACCAAAGTCCAAGATTTACTGGAAATTTTAGAGACCAGATTGTTTGAAACTTTGATTTTTTGAATGCCTGTCAAGAATGCCAAGAAGGCTCAAAATCCAAAATATCTGGTTGAAATAAGATTTCTTAAAATCATGACATAACATAGACCAAATTTGATCATTGTTGTAAAGTGATTATTCAAATCTTTGAAAATAAGCACATATTTAAATAACCCATAGCTCTTAATAAAAATTCAGCTGTTTTTGAACAATTAGAATTTAACAGACATCTTATTTAATGCTATAACTAGTACTCCAACAGTATTTTTTTTTTCACTTTGTGTTGCTATATGGGGGCAAACTGTTGAAATCGTTACCTAGTATATACTAAACTGATCTTTTGTATATAAAGAGAATTGAAAATGAATCATGATGTGATTGGAAGGGGAGAGGGAGCGGGAAAGGGGAGGGTTGTGGGTGGGAGGGAAGTTTTGGGAGGGGGAAGCCATTGTAACCCATAAGCTGTACATTGGAAAATTATATTCATTAAATAAAAGTTTAATAAAAAAAAGAATTTAACAGACATCAAGAGAACATAATAGATTACTTTAACACATTGCTTTAACAGAGAATCAGATTTTAATTCTATGTCAAAGAGAAATTGAGCTTCCTGTGATCTTTTGCTGTGAGGTTTCCTTCCTTTACCTTCTTTCATGTTGATGACCATGTTTCTGTGTTTCTCTGTGTAACACATCTTTAATCATCTTTTGCAGGGCAGGACGAGTGGCAACAAATTATTTCAGTTTCTGCTTGCTATGAAAAGTCTTTATTTCACCTTCATTCACAAATGAGAGCTTTGCAGGATATAGTATTCTGGGCTGGCAGTTTTTCTCTCTTAGTACCTGGGCTATGTCTCGCCATTCCCTTCTAGCTTGTAGGGTTTCTGCTGAGAAGTCTGCTGTGAGTCTAATTGGAGATCCTCTGAGAGTAATCTGACGTTTCTCTCTTGCACATTTTAGAATCTTTTCTTTATGTTTCACTGTGGTGAGTTTGATTACAACATGTCGTGGTGAGGATCTCTTTTGGTCATGTTTATTAGGGGTTCTATAAGCTTCCTGTACTAAGATGCCTCTGTCCTTCTCCAAACCTGGGAAATTTTCTGCTAGTATCTCACTGAAAATGCCTTCTAATCCTTTCTCCCTCTCCATGCCTTCAGGAACTCCTAGAACCCGAATGTTGGGTTTTTTAATAGTATCCTGTAGATTCCCAACAATATTTTTTAGATTTCTAATTTCCTCTTCTTTTCTTTGGTTTGCCTGTTTCCTTTCCTGTTCTCTGTCTTCTAAGTCCGATATTCTCTCTTCTGCTTCGCCCATTCTGTTTTTAAGGCTCTCTAATGTGTTTGTCATTTGATCTATTGAACTCTTCATTTCATTATGATTTCTCGTCACTATCAGAGTTTCTTGTTCTACTAGTTGTTTCATTTCATTTTGATTCCTCCTTAATATTTCATTTTCAGGAGACAGATTTTCTATCTTGTCCATTAAGGATTTCTGTAGTTCAAGAATTTGTTTTTGAGAACTTCTCAATGTTCTTATCAATTTTTTGAGATCCGCTTCTTGCATTGCTTCGATCTCATCATCTTCATAATCTTGGACTGGGGTGTCTTTTTCATTTGGGGGCGTCATAGTGTCTTCCTTGTTCTTGTTACCTCAGTTTTTGCGTTTGTTGTTTGGCATGTTGGAGATATTCAGTTTCTTCACTGTGGTGTTTTTTCTTGTTATACTATGGCTCTAGATTAAGTGGACTGTCTGCGTTCGATGGAGCCTTAGAGGCTTCAGATGAGTGTGGCCTGAGAGCTCTGTTTGGTTCCTCAGGGTTGGGGGTGTGCCAAAGGTGACACTCCCAGATTAAGCACGGTTAATCTCTCTTTCTTTCATTCTTTTTTTTTTTTTTGATTCAAAAGGGAAGTAATTCCACACAGCTGAACGTAATTGGAGGTAGTTAGCAGGTGAATGATATACCCACAGGAGCCAGAGATTGGAAGCTCTTTCCCAAGGACCACACAGGGAATCTCTGCTGCCCTGGGTGTGGGCTCCAATTCTCCTGCAGTCTCCCACTGGGTTGCCAAGTTAGATCCTAAACTCCTGTTATTTCACCCCCCTCAGAGTCAGGTTTTTCTGCTAGGCTCAGCGCTGGTGCAGACCTGAGGTTGCCCTGCTTATGACGTATGTCCAAAATGGTGCCTGCTCTTTGTCTTGCTAGCCTTTGAGAGGTGAGTGGAGAGAGAAAAACTCATTTCCGTATCGGTCACTTTTTTTTCTCTCTCTCTCTTCTAGTTAGCCTGGTGAACTTTTCCCCAAGGAGTTTCAAGCCTCATTCCCTCTAGTCTCCTCTTTCCACTTTCCCGCTGGTGTCTCAGGCTATTGAGGTTTGTCTCACCTCGCGTTCCAGCGCTGGTGTGTTGAGTCTGCCGCTGGTGTCCCATACTTGGGCTCCCACACTCTCCACGCAGGTCCACTGTGAATCACTAGTTCCGGAAGAGTTTCCTCTGCTGTTTCTTCCCCTACTCTTCCTTGAACCTGCAGTATCTCCACTTTTATTAAACTTTCTCTTCCTGAACTATCAGTGTGCTCCCTTCCTATTCTGCCATCTTGCCGCTCTCCTTGTCTCCAATTTCTTAGAGTACACTAGTTACTGTGTGATTGGTCTATGATCAGGAAATTGTTTCCAAAAACAGAATGGTGTAAGTATTTTCCTGGTGTCTTCCCATAGGGGAAGCCTGGAATGAAATCTTTGCCTGGTTGTGGATGGTAGTGAATTCTATGGCTTTTCCTAGGCTACTCCATCTGAAGATTGGGCCTTACATAGAAGGAAATGATGGAAAATGCAGCTACAGTTTCCAAGCCTTTCAGGATGAGTAAGCCACCAAATTCGTGAGTAAGATATTTTTAATGTCACTGTCAATTTTGGAGCTGTCTGCTCTTTCCTTACTCATGAGAAGGTTTAGGAAGATGGACTGGAGGTCAGTTGGCTTTAGGGATTCTCAGTGCATGTTCAAAGGTTTCTGTGCATTATAAGGGTACTGTGTCGTGATAGACATTTAGATCGCCCAGATGGCAATGGTTTTTCCAGGAAGATGGCTGTCTCATCAGGAGTACCATGTACTACTCAGCCATTCTATGGAAAGGCTGCTGTAATCTAGAATTGAATGACTATCTCAGGCTTTGAAATGCAAAATGTCTAATTATAGACAAAATTGTTAACTGTTTACTCCCCACTGCCACTCACCTTGACAGGCAACTTCAAAGTCTTTTCTCTCCTGCAGGTAACAGCTTCTAAAAGTGTAGAATGCAGAAAACTGGTGACAGGTGATAATTTTACTGCTACTTGGACATTAAATATATAGATTGTTTATTCCTATCCAAACTTCTTGTGAATATTGGGATTCTGGATATCAGATTTTTTTTGAATTTTTAATATTTACATATCCATAATGAGATATCTTGGGCATGGGACCCAAGTCGAAGCATGAAATTTCCTTATACACCTTATACACATTGCCTGAAGGTGATTTTATACAATATTTTTAATGCACCTGCATTTTTTAAAGATTTATTTATTTATTTGAAAGGCAGAATTATAGAGAGCAGAGGCAGGGAGACAGACAGAGAGAGAGAGAGAGAGAGAGAGTCTTCCATTCGCTGGTTCACTCCCCAAATGGCCACAATGGCCAGAGCTGTGCTGATCTGAAGCCAGGAGCCAGGAGCTTCCGCCGGGCCTCCCACACAGGTGTAAGGGCCCAAGGACTTGAGCCATCCTCTACTGCTTTCCCAGGCCATAGCAGAGAGCTGGATCAGAAGTGGAGCAGCCAGGACTCAAACCAGCATCCATATGGGATGCTGGAACTGCAGACGGTGGCTTTACCAGCTATGCCACAGCGTTGGCCCCTGTACCTGCACTTTGACTGCAAACCCGTTCTGTGAGGTCAGGTATGAAATTTTCCTTTTCTGGCATTGTGTCAGTGCTCAAAAAGTTTGGACTTTTGGAGCATTTCGGATTATGGATGCTTAACCTTTCTATGGATTTTATTTGACAGTAAACATACAACACATCACAGCCACATCAAGATTTTTGTGAGATAATGGAGAAGGGCATTGACATTACACATGCCATGGAAAAGGCTGATCAAACTGCCTCTAAGTGTCTCTAATTGTTCCTCCAGATTTCTTCCCCTATTGACAATTGCCCACTTCCTCTGTCTTTCCAAATCCTCCACCCATCATCAGACTTCTTGTTTGCCCAACAGTAGAAACCATCCCTTCACAGAAGCCACTCCTCCATCCTCCTACTCTGTCATATTTTTTTAAAGATTTATTTACTTATTTATTTGAAAGTCAGAGTTACAGAGATAATCTGTCATTTTTTTAAGATTTATTTTATTTTATTTGACCCCAAATGGCTGTATCACTTCTTCCGGGTCTCCCACCTGGGTGCAGGGGCCCAGACACTTGGACCATATTCCACTGCTTTCCCAGGCACATTAGCAGGGAGTTGAACCAGAAATGGAGTAACCTGGATTCAAACCAGTACCCATATGGGATGCTGGTACTGCAGGCAGTGGCTCAACCCATTACACAACAACGCAGCCCCCTCTGTCATCTATTTTTACAGATACAGAATTGAAGCTTTTTATTTGCTTTCTTTCTATCAGAAGCCATTTCTGCAATATAAGACCCTTCTCAGGACACAATCTTTGGTAGTGATTTTTCCTCCTTAATAGACAGAAATTATAACTGCATTTCAGGAAGAAAAAAGCCATTCCTAATTGTGTTTAGTATCCTGAGCATCTAGCCAGAGGATTTGGGGAGAGGACCAGGGCTGAGTTTGGCTGATACTGTTGATAGCATTGAGAAGATGGAGACTCCAGAAAGCTGTGTCAGAGACAAGGATGGCAGGTAATTTTGCTGAGAGCTGCCTACTGTGGCTGCTCAGCAATCTTTATGGATTCTGGCATTGTAAGTACACACAGGTTTCCATCCTAAATCTGTGGCCTAGTAGCTCTGTTACTCTTTGCATATTTTCTAACTTCTCAGGTCTCAGTTTACTCATCTTGAAAAATAGAAATGGTATTATTATACATTCCAAGTTGTTTTTTGAGGATCAGATGAGAGAATCTGAAGATTCTTCAAGAAGTTTGTGAAAAATGTGTATTATGAAAAAAGCAACATTTTTACTCTAAAATAAACTCTTTTTTTAAAGATTTATTTTATTTATTTGAAAGGCAGAGTTGCAGAGAGTGAGATCGTCCATCCGCTGGTTCACTCCCCAAATGGCAACCAAGGCCTGGGTTGAGCTGGGCCAAAGCCAGAAGGCTGGAAATCCAGTTGGGTGTCCTATGTGGGTGGCAGGGGCCCAAGCACTTGGACCATACTCTTCTGTTTTCCCAGGCACATTAGGAAGGAGTTGGATTGGAACTGAAGAAGCCAAGTATCAAGCCAACACTTAGAAGGGATGCCAGCAATGTAGGCACCGGCTTAACCTTCTACACCACAAGGCAGACCCCTAAATTCAGCTTTCAATTCCATTTTTCCACAAACTTTTTAAGGTGTTAAGTCATATGGAAATCTATACATTTTATTCTTTATATGTCATCTTAATAAATATAATTAAATGAATAGATTAAGGTAGAATAAAAATTTTAGTTAAAATATTTTAAAAATTTTATTGTATTTATTTTTTAGATATCTTTGTTACCATGATTTTCTATTTTTATAGTCATACTAATATTTTATTTATTTACTTTTAGCTGACACATAATTATTGTACATATTTATGGGAAACTATATATCTCATAATGTATACATTGTGGAATGTCCAATTAGAGTTAACATATCCATCTATTCATTTAACATTTCATTGTGGTGAAAACATTCAATTTTTTTTTTAAGATTTATTTTATTTATTTGAAAGACAGAGTTACAGAGAGAGACAGAGAGGTCTTTTATCCGCTGGTTCACTCCTCAGTTGGCCACAACGGCCAGAGCTGCACCAATCCGAAGCCAGGAGCCAGGAGCTTCTTCTGGGTCTCCCACGTGGGTGCAGGGGCCCAAGGATTTGGGCCATCTTCCACTGCTATCCCAGGCCACAGCAGAGAGCTGGATCGAAAGAGGTGCACTCATGACTAGAACCAGCGCCCATATGGGATGCTGGCGCCTCAGGCCAGGGCCTCAACCCACTGTGCCACAGCGCCGACCCCTCAAAATCTTTTCTTCTGTGTCTTTAAGAGAGTTATACAGTACATTTTCATTAGCTATAGTCACCTTACTGTGTAATAGAACATCAGAACTTCTTACTCCTATCTAACTATAACTTAGTACCCACTTATCAACCTTTCCCTATTTCTTCCTCCCCCTACCCAGCCTCTTAACTTATTAGAGATCAACATTTTTAGATTCTACTTATGAGTGAGACTATACAGTACTTATATTTCTATGCTTGGCTTATTGCATTTAACATACTGACCTCCAATTTCATTCCCATGGTCACAAATGATAAGACTTCATCCTTTTTATGATTAGTATTCCATTGCATATATATACTACATTTTCTTTATACATTCATCAGTGGATGAGCACTTAGGTTGTTTCCATGTCTTGGATATTATGAATTGTGCTGTAATAAATGTGGGATTGCAGATGTTTCTTTGACAGACTGATTTCATTTCCTTTAAATGGATACAGAGTAGTGGTATTGCTGGATCATATGGCAATTTTTAAGTTTTTTGAGGAATCGTCATTTGTGCTCCACAACAGCTATACTAATTGCCATTCCTACCAACAGTGAGGAAGGGTTACCTTTTTTCTCTACTTCCTTGCCAGCACTTCTTATCTTCTTTTTGCTAATAGCCATTCTAACTGTAATGGGATATCTTATTATGGTTTTGATTTGCATTTCCCTGATGTTCAGTGATGTTGAGCATTTCTCACCTGCCTGTTAGCCATTTGAGAAATGCCTGTTAAGATCTACTACCCAATTTTAATTGGATTATTTAATATCTTTTTTTGCCATTGAGTTGTTTGAGCTCCTTTTATATTATTACTTAACCCCTAGTCAGATATATAATGCAAATATTTTCTCTCATTCTGTAGGTCATCTCTTCTTTCTGTTGATTGTTTCATTTGCTGCACAACTCTTTAGTTTGATGCAATCTCATTTGTCCATTTGTCTGTTTTTGCTTTTATTTCCTGTGCTTTTGAGGTCTGATTCTTGACCTTTCCAATGTCTTGAAGAAATTCTTGGCAATTACAATAGCCTGAAGCATTTCTACTGTATTTCAAAATTTCAGGTCTTACAGTTGGTTCTTTCACTCATTTTGAGTTGATGACAAAGTTCTATTTTCACTCTTCTGCATGTGGATATCCAGTTTGCCAAGCATCAATTATTGAAAAGACTATCCTTTTGCCAATGCATGTTCTTAGCACCTTCCTCCAAGATCAGTTGGTTCGGGCTGGTGCCCTGGCATAGTGGGTGGGGCTGCCACCTGCAGTACTGGCATCCCATATGGGAACCGGTTTGAGTCCTGGCTGCTCCACTTCTAATCCAGCACTCTGCTATGGCCTGGGAAAGCAGTAGAAGGTGGTCCAGGTCCTTGGGCCCCTGCACCCACGTGGAAGACCCGGAAGAAGCTCTTGGCTCCTGGATTTAGATTGGCCAAGTCTGGCCATTGCTGCCATCCGGAGAGTAAACCAGTGGATGAAAGACCTCTCTCTCTCTCTCTCTCTCTCTCTCTCTCTTTGCCTCTGCCTCTGCCTCTCTGTAGCTCTGCCTTTCAAAGAAATAAATAAATCTTTAAAAAAAAAGATCAATTGGCTGAAGATATGTGGGTTTAGTTCTAGGCTCTGTATTCTATCCCATTGGTCTATATGCATATTTTTATGCTAATACCATGCTGTTTCAATTACTATAGCTTTACAGTTCATTTTTTATAGTGTATTTTAATAGTAAACTTACAGGATTAGTAGAGCAGACAACACTAAAAACCATGTACTTACATGTAGGACAACTCAGTCTGAAAACTACAGTAAATGGATGGACTCTATGACAGAAGTGCTGCAAACCCCATTTTAGTTGCCACCGATAAATAAATTTAGTTGTTTTTTTTTTAAATTCATATGCAGGCATTGTATAGAAAAATTTAACAGGTTTATGTATAAGTGTTATAAAATTTAATTGCTAGGGGCCGGCGCTGTGGCGTAGAGGGTAAAGCCACTGCTTGCAGTGCCAGCATGCCATGTGGGCGCTGGTTCTAAGTCCTGGCTGCTCCACTTCTGATCCAGCTCTCTGCTATGGCTTGGAAAAGCAGTAGAAGATGACCCAAGTCCTTGGGCCCCTGCACCCACATGGAAACCTGGAGAAGCTTTTGGCTCCTGGCTTCAGATCATCGGCACAGCTCTGGCCATTGTGGCCAATTGGGGAGTGAACCAGTGGATTGAAGACCTCTCTCTCTCTCTCTCTCTCTCTCTCTGCCTCGCCTTCTCTGTGTAGCTCTGACTTTCAAATAAATAATCTTTTTTTTCATTTATTAAACTTTTATTTAATGAATATAAATTTCCAAAGTACAGCCTATGGCTTCCCCCCTCCCATAACTTCCCTCCCACCCGCAACCCTCCCCTTTCCCGCTCCCTCTCCCCTTCCATTCACATCAAGATTCATTTTCAATTCTCTTTATATACAGAAGATCAGTTTAGTATATATTAGGTAATGATTTCAACAGTTTGCCCCCATATAGCAACACAAAGTGAAAAAAATACTGTTGGAGTACTAGTTATAGCATTAAATAACAGTGTACAGCACATTAAAGACAGAGATCCTACATAATATTTTTAATTAATTAATTTTCTATGCCATTTCCAATTTAACACCAGGTTTTTTTCATTTCCAATTATCTTTATATACAGAAGATCAATTCAGTATATAATTAGTAAAGATTACATCAGTTTGCACCCACACAGAAACACAAAGTGTAAAAATACTGTTTCAGTACTAGTTATAGCATCACTTCACATTAGACAACACATTAAGGACAGATCCCACATGGGATGTAAGTACACAGTGACTCCTGTTGCTGACTTAACAATTTGACACTCTTGTTTATGGCGTCAGTAATCTCCCTAGGCTCTAGTCATGAGTTGCCAAGGCTATGGAAGCCTTTAGAGTTCGCTGACTTTGATCTTATTCCGACAGGGTCATAGTCAAAGTGGAAGTTCTCTCCTCCCTTCAGAGAAAGGTACCTCCTTCTTTGATGGCCCTGTTCTTTCCACTGGGATCTCACTCACAGAGATCTTTCATTTAGGTCTTATTCTTTTTTTTTCTTTTCCATGGTATCTTGGCTTTCCATGCCTACAATACTCTCATGGGCTCTTCAGCCAGATCTGAATGCCTTAAGGGCTGATTCTGAGGCCAGAGTGTTGTTTAGGACGTCTGCCATTCTATGAGTCTGCTGTGTATCCCGCTTCCCATGTTGGATCTTTCTCTCCCTTTTTGATTCTATCAGTTAGTATTAGCAGACACTTGTCTTGTTTGTGTGATCCCTTTGACTCTTAGACCTATCAGAGCCATCAATTGTGAACTGAAATTGATCACTTGGACTAGTGAGATGGCATTGGTACATGCCACCTTGATGGGATTGTATTGGAATCCCCTGGCACATTTCTAGCTCCACCATTTGGGGCAAGTCTGATTGAGCATGTCCCAAATTGTACATCTCCTCCCTCTCTTTTTCCACTTTTATATTTAACAAGGATCACTTTTCAGTTAAAATTTAAACACCTAAGAATAATTGTGTGTTAATTAAAGAGTTCAACCACTAGTACTAGAACAACAACAACAACAACAAATACTAAAAAGGATAAAGTATTATATTGTACATCTAAAGTCAGGACAGGAGCTGATCAGTTCATTGTTTCTTATAGTGTCCATTTCACTTCAACAGGTTTCCCCTTTGGTGCTCAGTTGTCACCGATCAGGGAAAACAAATGATATTTGTCTCTTTGGGACTGGCTTAATTCACTCAGCATGATGTTTTCCAGATTCCTCCATCTTGTTGCAAATGACCGGGTTTCATTGTTTCTTACTGCTGTATAGTATTCTATGGAGTACATGTCCCATAATTTCTTTTTTTTTTTTGTGACAGGCAGAGTGGATAGTGAGAGAGAGAGAGAGACAGAGAGAAAGGTCTTCCTTTTTGCCGTTGGTTCACCCTCCAATGGCCACTGCAGCCAGCGCATCGCACTGATCTGAAGCCAGGAGCCAGGTGCTTCTCCTGGTCTCCCATGCGGGTGCAGGGCCCAAGGACTTGGGCCATCCTCCACTGCCTTCCCGGGCCATAGCAGAGAGCTGGCCTGGAAGAGGGGCAACCGGGATAGAATCCGGTGCCCTGACAGGGACTAGAACCCGGTGTGCCAGCGCCACAAGGCGGAGGATTAGCCTGTTAAGCCACGGCGCCGGCCAATCCCATAATTTCTTTATCTAGTCTACTGTTGATGGGCATTTGGGTTGGTATAATCTTTTTTAAAAAATTAATTGCTAAAACTTTCTCACTGAAACATTTTGACTTGAATTAATGCTTTATGTCCCTGCATTTATATTAAAATTCCATTATATTTTAAAGTCAGATACTATAATGCCTCTTGCTTTGCTCTTTTTGCTAAAGATTACTTTAGTTACTTGAGGTCTTTCATTGTTCCATATGATGTTTAAGACTACTTTTTCTAGTCCTATGAAAGATGCTATTGATATTTTGATAAGAATTGCACTGAACCCATAAACTGCTTTGAGTTGTATGAATATTTTAATACTATTGATTCTTTAATCCATGAATACAGGATGTCTTTCCATTTCTTTGTGTCCTCCTCAATTTCTTTCATTAGTATTTTATGGTTTTCATTGTAGATACCTTTGGTTCTTTGGTTAAATTTATTCTTAGGTATTTTACTTTTAAGAGCTATAGGAAATCAGCTATTGGTTGTATAACAATACTATTGATTTTTGTGTGTTAATTTTGCATCCTGAATCTATCCTGAATTTGTTTATTAATTGTAATAGTTTTTTGATGATCGTATCTTCTGCAAGTAGTGACAGTGTGAATTCTTACTTTTCAATGACAAAAATTATTTTGAGGGGCTGGCTTTGTGGTGCAGCAGGTTAAGCCATTGCCTATGATCCCATATGTGCGCCGGTTTGAGTCCCAGATGCTCCACTTCTGATCCATCTCCCTGGTAATGCTCCTGTGAAAGCAGCAGAAGGTGGCACAAATCTTTGGGCCCCTGCTACCCACATGGGAGACCCATATGAAACTCCTGGTTCCTGGCTTTGGCCTGGCCCAACTTCAGTCAGGGTAGCCATTTAGGGAGTGACCCAGTGGTTGAAAGATCATTCTTTATGTGTCTCATCCTCTCTCTCTTTAAATTTGCCTTTCAAATAAATAAATATTTTTTTAAAAAATATATGGAATGAATTTTATTTTAAAAAGGCATTCAGTTTTGCTGAAAATATTGGAAAACATAGCACAGTGGTATTCATAGTTGTCAAAAGTCTTAAAAGTGATCAATGGGTGAATCCTGAGAAATGCTAATCTAAGTTACATCCTGTGGTGCAGACTGTGCTAGCTGCATAATGGTTGGCTCTGAAAAATGAGTGAGAATTCTCTTCTCCATAAATACATTATAATGCAATAGAAAAGTTGGTACTTATCATACAAATTTCAGACTAGATGACAGTTTTCTTTTGTCATGAGTAACAGAGTAAAGTATCAATTTATTCAATAAACATCCCATAATACTCCACATATTTCAGCCTTCATTTCCTGACATCTAGTGGGTGAGGCTGATGCATACACAGAACATAAAAATGGGATTGCAGGGGGCAAATTAAAAGTCTTTGGTTGGCACAGCAGGAAGAGAACGACCATAAACAGAGTTAATTCAAATAGATTGAAAATGAGTGACCAACAAATTAGGAGAAAAATCAGGAAAGTCACCTCCTTGTGCCTGTGAAAATGTTCACTAATGTTGACAGTTTCACCAACCATTGGATTCACATATACATATTTAATTCTGACAGAATTTAGTTTTGCCAAACTGATATCTATGCGTTTAAACCCTAAGATAAAATAATAAGAGGGTACTTTAAGAAGTTTGTGAAAAATGGCATTAAAGATAAGTTTATTTTGTGCAAGAAAGTTTGGAATTCATACTTTCTTCGTAGTGTGTATTTTTCATGAAGTTTTTGAAGACATACATGGATTTCAAAATGTTTTGCACCAAACCAAACTTATTTTTAAATTTTGTTTTCCACAAACTTTTTGAAGTACCCTTGTTCAATTGACAGTCTTGTATTAATTCAACAGTTTCTTCTTCACATAGGTATTTATTGAAGACTCTTTGTGTCTCACATAGTTTGTATTTGAGAAATTTCGATAAATCATCTAATGGGCTCTCATCCTAAGGTCAGATGAGAGGATAGGATAATAAGTTTATCAAGATGCATCAAGGAGCGAATAAGCTTGCAGTGGAAGTTCCGGAGGATTCCAAACAGTGGATGAAAGACCTAAATCACCCTCTATGTGAAGGACAGTGTGCATGCAGTGATAAGACAATAGCTGTCCTTTACTGATGGATCAGTCACACATAAACACTTAGATAAGCATTTTGGACCCAGAGAAGAATCAAGTCAAGGCTATAAAGTGCTTCAAGTCTAAGTGGGCTGACAGTCATAACCAAAATGTAATTACCAAACATTTTGATCAGGATTCTGACAGGGTAAGCAAACAAGGCACTGGAAACTCAAAAAGGAGGTCTCTGAACACTAGCCTGAAGGGTGAAGGGGCTCTGAGGTTGTGCAAAGGCTTAGCTTGATGGAGGATACAGAGGTAAATGGCGTTGTGCTCAGCTTGCATCACCAGGTCAGTCTGACTCCAGTGCTTCAGGCAATTTAACTTTACGGCAGGGTCACACCTGTAACTTCAATATATCCTTGCCCTGGCTCTGCTGTCACTTTTCATGCTGTCTTCTTTCAGACTCATTATAGAGTGAGGTGATTGACCCTGACCTGCTGGCTTCAGAGCAGCTATTTTGAGCTCTGACCTAGCACTTTACAGGGGTGTTCTTGCCTCCTGGGTTCCGAGATTTTCGAGGTGTGAATCTTATTGGAAGCATAATGTCCATCTCATCAATCAAGGTAGACATGTCTCAGCAAGCACGATGTTAATGAAGTACTTGTCATAGTGAGCGGATAAAGGTTTGCCTTTGGAGACAGACAAATAGAGATGTAGGTCCCAGTTCTATCACTTACTTTCCCAGTTGCTGAACACATCTCAGTCTGATTTCTCATACTTGAAAAGCAGGGGGTGGGCAGAGGGGCAGGGATTCGTGATTATTTCTTAGAGTAGGTCATTGAGATCACCTGTTTATGTTTACTCCCTAAGAGACTGTGAACTCACAAAGGACAGTGGCACTTGTCTGAGTCATCTCTATGTCCTGAAAATTCCCAGAACTGCACCCAGCCAGGGCAGCTTCAGCACATTTTTCTTTTATAGATCTAAAGCAAGCCTCAGTTGCTTCTGCTCCAGGTTGATGGAGCTTGTTTTATAAATCCTTTCTTGCATCCCAGAGGTCTGTGGAAGCTACTCATATGCCAATATTGATGCGTATCTCTATGGGGAAGGTATATTTTGCTCCATTGTGACTTTTGCATGATTGTTTCCTTTTTTTTTTTTTCAACAGGCAAAGTGGACAGTGAGAGAGAGAGATACAGAGAGAAAGGTCTTCCTTTTTCCGTTGGTTCACCCCCCAGTGGCTGCTGCGGCCAGCACACTGCAGCCGGCATACCACGCTGATCCAAAGCCAGGAGCCAGGTGCTTCTCCTGGTCTCCCATGGGGTACAGGGCCCAAGCACTTGGGCCATCCTCCACTGCACTCCCGGGCCACAGCAGAGAGCTGAACAGGAAGAGGGGCAACCAGGACAGAACCCAGCGCCCCAACCAGGACTAGAACCTGGTGTGCCAGCGCAGGCAGAGGATTAGCCTATTGAGCCGCGGAGCCGGCCCGCATGATTGTTCCTTCATTTAGAGGTTTAGAGCTACAATTGGTAGAGGTGAGCCAGAAATAATTGCTCACTCTTCGTACCATGTTACATTTTACACACAAGACAATTTAAGAGGCAAGCTACAAGACTTTCAGAGGCATAAGGCTTTATTGGCAGAAAGACTGGAAGACTTAGGTGTACAGTAACAACTTCTCTTACTACATCTACCACTGTCCAAAGCATGCCTATCAGAACCCTAATCCCATTGTGCTGAAGCAATGGCAACATCTGTCTCAGCCACAGAACCATGAACCTCCAGAGGCCAGGGAATGCATTTATTCTGGTTTATTTCCCCTGGTATTTCCAGCACCAATGACAGTGCCACGCATATAGGGGACATTCAATAAATGCTTCTTGAATACATGGATGAGAGTATTGGGAATTTTATACAACAATCACACAGAGGAGGTAGCAGGACTAAGAATGGTTCTGAAACAATCCTGATGTCACCAAATCAGAGAGGCAGCATTTCATCCCAGATCAGCTTAGATGGAGAAGTCTTCACTCTTCAGTTGTGTTGGCTTTACTAGACTCTAGGACTCCAGGAGGCTTGACTTGGCCACTTTCCAGGCTACTCAGAATTCAGAAAGGAGCCTTGGTTAAGAGGGACCTTGTGTCTAAGGCTGGTTCTTAGATCAGATTCTTTATGCAGTAAGTACTTGTCATTCACTTACTATGACTAAACACTCCTCTAGTTGCTGAGGATTCAACAGTGAAGGAAACTGGCACTGCCCTTGCTCCATGAAAGCTTACATTCTAGCTCAAAGGGACAGAAAATAAACAAATGCATGACAACAATGCTACTTGCTGAGTAATTAGCATAATAAAGTAAGTGCTTAGCACCTTGCAGATGAATGAAATAAAGAAAGGTAAATATTTGGCGCTGGCACTGAGTTCTAGTCCAGGTCAGGGTGCTGGATTCTGTCCCGGTTGCCCCTCTTCCAGGCCAGCTCTCTGCTGTGGCCCAGGAGGGCAGTGGAGGATGGCCCAAGTGCTTGGGTTCCTGTACCCGCATGGGAGACCGGGAGGAAGTACCCAGCTCCCGGCTTCAGATCAGCGCAGTGCTGGCCATGGCGGCCATTAGGGGAGTGAACCAACGGAAGGAAGACCTTTCTCTCTGCCTCTCTCTCTCACTAACTCTGCCTGTCAAAATAAATAAAAGTGAATAACATAATATCCTGTTTTATTTATCTTATGCACCTAAATAATGGTAAGTGACATTTTAAATTAATGAAATACAAGATTATGTAAGTAAAATGGCATAGAGATCCTTGAGTTATTGGAAAAATTTCTCATTAAATAGATACTATTTCATGTCTCCTTCACCAACTCACACAGATTCTGAGCAAAGAAAAGTACTTTGGTGGAGAGAGCTTTTGACACACACATTCTTCCTCTAGCTGTGGTATCATTACAGATTCAGCCTTGTCGATTAGGGCAAATTTTAAATACAAATTCCCTATAAACTAATCACCAGGTATGTCATGCATACCTACCAGAGGCTGACCAATCAGTTGAGTACCACATGCACAAGAGAATGCTAAGTCATGTTCTTTGCCTTCAATGAGCTCTGTGGGACGACAGTTCATATCGATCTCATACACTGCTAGAACTGAAGGCAGTTTGAATTACGGTAAAGGGTAGAGATCTAGATTAATAAATCATCATGTACTGATTTGGAGGCTCTGGCATGACCCTGTACTCCTCTAAGCTTGTTTATACATATATAAATGACAGATAATAAAAGTCACGTGCTAGGATTACCAGACATTTGAGAAGCGATAGCTGTACGTAGCAGAGTCACAATATTATTAGTTGTGTACATTTTGTGAGCATCAGGGATTAGCACAGGACTATTGATATAGATTGGGCATTATTACCCATCTGCAATTTTATGGTCAGAAAACAGGACTGGGAAATAATTAAATGCAACCTGATCCATACAGATAGGATCAAAATGCTTAGAAAAAGATTAAGTATTGATCTAACTATGTAATGGTTTAGCTAGCCCCAGGAAAGACATAATCAGGCAACACAGTAGATTGGTAAATTGTTAGCCACAGGGGTCAAAAATAATCATCCCTAGGTAGAGAGGTGTGTTTTGAAAGCTAATTATGTTTCAACCACCATTTTAATCTTTAGAAGAACATCATGAGGTACGTACTGTTATCATGCCCCATGTGCATGCAAAATAATCCTGAGACTCAGGCTAATGCACTTGCCTAGAAACACATAGCCAGTAAAGGAAGGGAGGATCAAGAATCAAACACAGGTGGTTGAGTAAGATGGGTGATCATCCCCCCAAGGAGACACCAATTTGCACACCTATTCATGCATCAAGTCACCTTCACAATAGCTAAGGAAACAAGGCAAGAAACCCCAGTGTCCAGTTTTACTATAATAATAATAAAAGATACATTCAAGAAAGCAAGAAGGAAAAGGTTGTCCCTGTCATCCCTCCCCCAGTGTGCAAAGAGATGCTTCACTGCCTCCTACCTGGGAGAGGGAAAGGGAATTAAGTCCAGACCTTAGATTTGGCACCCAGTCTCGGGCCTGCCACAATAAAAGCTAGTGCTCAACAGGGCCCCCCAGGCTTTGCCTCCAGCATTGTACCTACAGACTGAGTTTTTGGATGCTCCATAACCAGGCAGCTAAGGAACTGCCTCCAATGCCAATCAACCCCATCCCCTGGCACAGTGTAGTAAGACTGCAACAGCTGGAGAATAGAGCAGGAAAGGGAACTTGGGACCTTGCCTGGCCTGCCTCTGTGAGACCCAGGACCTTCTAAAGCCCAAAGGTCTCCAGCCCCAATCCAGTGTGCACAGACAGAACTACTACAGCCCCAACTTCAGGCAGACACCTGGTTCCTGGTGGGTCAGACTCATTTTGGCCTGTATCACAACAAGCCTCACCTGGGCCTGGCATGCACCCCTGAGATTGTAAAGGGTCTGCCGACTGTGAGACCCATCTTAATGCCACTCTTGACTGTCCAGGGACTACTTTATCATTCATCCTCCAACCTTTGGCAAACAGCAAGGAACTATAGCACTGTGTCTCAGGACTCAGTGCTGGGCTGGTAAAACCCAACACTTGGAAGATACTAGTGGTCTCTAACTCTGCGTCAGTCAGTGCATGCAAATGAAGCCTCTAGACTTGTCCCCGTATCAGGTAGAAGCCTGCACCCCCCAGTGAGTGAAATAATTTCAGCATGTAACACCACCAACCTTGCATGGGGCTGACATTGCAGGGGAACTGGTGCCCGTGAGACCCAAGTGTGACCCTACTTGGTGCCATCCTGGATAGCTAACGGTTAGCTTTATCACCCTTCCGCCATCCTGGATAGCTAACGGTTAGCTTTATCACCCTTCCGCCATCCTGGGGCCAACAGCAAGGAACCACAAGACTGTGTCTCAGAACTCAGCCCTGAGCTTGCAAAACCCAACATTGAACAGATCCTACGAGTCCCTGTCCCTAGGCCAATCCCTGCAGATGTAGACTCTGGACATGCCATGGAGTCAAAGTGGAGTTCTGTAGCCACGATTTCTCAGACTTACATCCAAGGGAGCATGACCTGTGGCTGCAGAGACCTAAGGCAATGAATGCACCTCAGGCCTTCTTAGTGGGTCCTCTGGTCCCACCCCACTCTACACTGGTCTAGATGAGCTGTGGACTCTGGATGTGACCCAGCACTGTGGCATCAATGGTCTACCCAAGAAGAAAGTTTTAGGAACAGACTACCCTTTTTTTCACACAGTACATTCTAAACTGCAGGACCAACTGTGGATTTGGGACAAATTGCAACTGAGGAGTTCTCCAGGACTTAAGCTGTGAAAACAGACCAGTAGCAAAAACTGTGGCAAGCCTTCACTTAGGGCGCCATCTAGTCGTGAAACAGCAGAAGTGTCCACAATCTCAGAAAATAAGCCAATTACTTTAGAATATAAGGAAAGGGACCAGCGTCGTAGCACAGCATGTTAAGCTGCTTCTTGTGATACCCAGATCCTATATCAGAGTTCCTGGATCAAGTCCCAGCCACTTTCTGGTTTTGAGTGGCAGATGATGGTCCAAGTACCACCCAGATGGAATTCCTGGCTCCTGGCTCCTGTTGTGGACATTTGGGGAGTGACCAGGGGATGGAAGATCTCTCCCTCTCTCTCTCCCTCTCCCTCTTCCTCTCCTTCTGTCACTCTGCATTTCAAACAAATAAATTTTTAAAAAATAATTTAAGAAAGGGCAGACACAAAGGGACCCAGATTACAAATACTGGAAAAGAGTCCAGTGCTGTGGCGCAGCTGGTTAACGCCATGGCCTGAAGTGCCAGCATCCCATATGGTAGCCAGTTCAAGTCCCAGCTGCTCCACTTCCAAACCAGCTCTCTGCTATGGCCTGGGAAAGCACTGGAAGATGGCCCAAATCCTTGGATCCCTGCACCCACGTGGGAGACCTTGAAGAAGCTCCTGGCTCCTGGCTTTGGATCGGCGCAGCTCCAGCCGTTGTGGCCAACTGGGGAGTGAACCAGTGGATGTAAGACCTTTCTCTCTCTCTATCTCTCTCTCTTGCTCTCTCGCTCTCGCTCTCTCTGCCTCTCCTTTTCTCTCTATAACTCTGACTTTCAAATAAATAAATAAATCTTTAAAAAAATACTGGAAAATATAACTAATCCTTCAATGCATGGATGATGTCATATGCCAAGCAGTGTCAAGAACTCTCAGGAAACCATGACTACACAGAAGGAACAAAATAAGGTGGTAGAAGTGAACCACCTAAGGCTTTGACATTTTCAAATGCTTGCATGACAAATTTAAAATAGTTATTTCAAGGAAACTCAGGGAACTTCAAGAGAACACAGAGAAATTATTTAGCAGTCTAGCACAGAGATGAAAGTGACTACAAATCAAACAAAAATCCTTCCTCTGAAAAGTACACCAAGGAGCCGGCATTGTGGCACAGCCAGTTAAGCTGCTGCTTGTGAGGACAGCATCCCATATGGGTACCAGTTTGAAGTCCGGCTGCTCCACTTCTGATCCAGCTCCCCGTTAATGGCTTGGAAAAGCAGCAGAAGATAGACCAAGTGTTTGGGCCCCTGTCACCCATGTGGGAGATACTGATGGAGTCTTAAGCTCCAGGGTTTGACCTGGCCATTGTGGCCATTTGAGGAGTGAACCAGTAGATAAAAGATATATATCTCTCTATGAGATTATTATTTGAGTTCTTATTTTGGCTATGCTATTGCAGAAAAGATTCACTTCGCCATCAGCGAAGTATACAGTAAGTAGAAAAAAACCTCCCTTTCAGACCAAAGGGAAAGAAAGTTTTAAAGTGAGAATATAATTTTCCTCATGGGCATTGTCTACCTTAGAAAAACTACTACAGAACATGCCTGTGACTATAGACTTGTAGTTCAGGCCACCGAAGATTAGAGATGGGAAACGGGCACTCCCTTGACTTGCATCCTCTGGTCTGCTTTAACACAAACCAGGAGGAAAAGAAAGCTCGGCATCAGAAGCAATGGGTGGCAGGCCTATTAATGGCTGATCTGTACAGTGATCTGCCCTCAAGGAGACCCAACAGGCCAGTCCACTGCAGTGGCTTTCAATGTGGTAAGCCTGGGCTTCAGCAGAAGTCAGCTTGTGAAGAGCCCTGGCAGCTCTGCCAAGAGTTGGATCACTGGTAATGGACCTGCCCTGGAGTCGAAGGATGCCCAGGTCAGAGCCACAGATCTTATTGGCTCTAAGCTGAAAAGCCCTTCACTCAGCCCAACTTCCAAAGTGACCACTGCAGCTGAGGGGATGGTCAAGTAGGGTCAGCAACATTGCAGGCAGAACTGTAAATTTCTTGGTAGAGATGCCCCCTGCCTTTACCTGGCCAGCTCTCCTCCCAGGCCAGCCAAGTAATGAAAGTCAACAGAGTGCCTTCCCCTAGGAGGTTCACACCTCCCTTAGGATATACCCCATGTGAAGAGATAGATAGTTCTGGGCCTCTGAATTTACAAGGCCTAAAGCCCACCAGATTATTATCAAGCCCCTTCTATCAGGTTCTATTTGCCTCTCAATCAGAAAACTTAATTGTAGCTTAGACAGCACCTTTCTTAGCTCCTCTAATAATGACTCTGTCCTTTGTTCTAGGCCCTGTCTAGTGCACTTGGGCCTCATTCCTTTGTAATCATAACCTCTACTCTACCACCAATGGCTCTACTCCCAACATGTGTGTACTGATGGTCCTCTTCCCCACTTAATGCTGTATAATTGTTCAAACCTGGTAAATGCCACTCTTAGGATCATTGGTTACTATCCTCACCCTGTCTTTTATGACCTTGTCTAAATATGATCAGAGTCGGTGAACTTGGAAGGCTTCCATAGCCTTGGCAGCTCATGACGACAGCCTGGGATGGTTACTGGCGCCATAAAATGGAGTGTCAATTTGTTGGGTCAACAACAGGAGCCACTGTGCACTTACTCCTCATGTGGGATCTCTGTCCTTAATGTGCTGTACATTGTGATTTAATGCTATAACTAGTACTCAAACAGTATGTTTCACTTTGTGTTTCTATGTGGGTGCAAACTGTTGAAATCTTTATACTAAATTGATCTTCTGTATATAAAGAGAACTGAAAATGAATCTTGATGCAAATGGAAGGGGAGAGGGAGCGGGAGGGGGGAGGGTTGCGGGTGGGAGGGAAGTTGTTGGGGGGGGAAGCCATTGTAATCCATAAGCTGTACACTGGAAATTTATATTCATTAAATAAAAGTTAAAAAAAAAAAAAAAAGATATATATCTCTCTCTCTCCCCTCCTTTCAAATAAATAAATAAATCTTGTTTTAAAAAATTTAGAAAGAAAGAAAATAGCTCTGAAACAGGTTATTTGAGAATACACAGCTGAAGGAGAAAAAAGAAAAAAAGAATCAAGAGAAATCAAAAAAAGGTGGTGGGAACTTCATGACACCATGAAAAGAACAAATATTTGAGTAATTAGGGTTCAAGGGGGATTTGAAAAATGCATGGGTGTGGAAAACATATTTAAAAAGATGATAAAAGAAAATTTCCCAAACCTAGAAAATGTACAACTAGGGGCCAGTATTTTTGTGGCAAAGCAGGTAAAGCCACCACCTCCAATGTCCGCATCCCATGTGGGCCCCAATTCATGTCCCTGTTGTTCCACTTCTGACCCAGCTCCCTACTAATGCCCTAGGAAAAGCAGCAGAAGACAGCCCAAGTAGTTGAATCCCTGTCACCCACCTGGGAGACCCAGATTAAGCTCCTAACTCCCAGCTTTGGCCTGTCCCAGATCCAGCTGTTGTAGTCATATGGGGAGTGAACCAGCAGATGGAAGATTCTCTCTATATTTATTATCTATCATCTATCTATCTATCTATCTATCTATCTCTATCTCTATCTCCCTTTCTCTATATAGCTCTGAATTTCAAATAAATAAATAAAATCTTTAAAAATGTACAACTATTCAGGTACAAGAAGGTCAAAGGTCACTATAAATTCAGTCCAACCGAGTCTACCACAAGACATAATCAAATTTTTCAAGGCTAAAGATAAAGAGAGGACTCTCGGCTGGCGCCGCTGTTCACCAGGTTCTAGTCCCAGTCGGGGTGCCGAATTCTGTCCCGTTTGCCCCTCTTCCAGGCCAGCTCTCTGCTATGGCCAGGGAGTGCAGTGGAGGATGGCCCAAGTGCTTGGGCCCTGCACCTGCATGGGAGACCAGGAGAAGCACCTGGCTCCTGGCTTTGGATCAGCGTGATGCGCTGGCTGCAGCGCACCAGCCATGGCGGCCATTGGAGGGTGAACCAATGGCAAAGGAAGACCTTTCTCTCTGTCTCTCTTTGTCCACCCTGCCTGTCAAAAAAAAAAAAAAAAGATAAAGAGAGGACTCTGAAAGTTACATAAGAAAAGAAGCAAATAACACATAAAGGGTCACACAATTCACCTAAATGCAGACTTCTCTTCAGAAACCTTATGGCCCTGGAGGCAGTGAAGTGAGACCCTCACTGTACTGAAAGAAAAAGTTGCCAGCTAAGAATACTGTATCCAGCAAAGCTATCCATCAGATATAAGATTTCCAGAAAAACAAAATCTAAGATAATTTATTACCTCCAGACTTGTATTATAAGAAATGCTAAAGAGAGTTTTTCAGGGCTGGAGCTGTGGTGTAGCAGGTAAAGCCACCATCTGTGGCTCTGGCATCCCATATGGGCACCGGTTCAACTCCCAACTGCTCCACTTTGTGATCCAGCTCTCTGCTGTGGCCTGGGAAAACAGTGGAAAATGGCCCAGGTCATTAGGCCTCTGCACCTGAGTGGGAGACCTGGAGGAAGCTCCTGGCTCCTGACTTGGGTCCAGCTCAGCTCTGGCCATTACGGCCGGTTGGGAAGTGAACCAGCAGATGGAAGTTCTTTCTCTCTGCATATGCCTATGTGTCTGCCTCTCTAATTCTGACTTTCAAATGAACAAATACTTTTTTAAAAAAAATTTAAAAATATATCTAAGTCCACACAGCAGACTCATAAAATGACAATCACTTTAAGTAACATTCTGATCTCAGAATCAGCCCTTAAGGCTTCCTGGTCTGACTGAAAAGCCCATGAGAGCATTTCAGGCATGGAAAGCCAAGACACTGTGGCAAAAAATGTCCTACATGAAGGATCTCTATGAGTGAGACCCCAGTGGAAAGAAGTGGCCATCAAAGAAGGATGAATTCTTCTCTAAGGGGAGGAGAGAACTTCCACTTTGCTTATGGCCTTGTCCAAATACTGAAAGAGTTTGTGGACTCAAAAGGCTTCTGTAGCCTAAGCAGCTCATGTCAAGAGCCTTGGGTAGTTACTGACATCATACATAAGAGTATTAATTGTTAAGTTAACAACAGGAGCCACTGTGCAATAACTCCCCATGCAGGGCCTCTGTCCTCAATGAGTTGTATTATGGGAGTTAACTGTAAAACTAGTTCTCAGTTTTGTGTGTGTGTCTGTGTGTGTGCAAATTGTTGAAATCTTTACTTAGTATAGAGTTGGCCTACTGTGTACAAAGTTAATTGAAAATGAATCTTAATGGAGAATGGGACTTGGAATGGGAGAGAGAAGAGGAGGAGGGATGGGAGTGTGGGTGGGAAGGCAGGTATGGTGGGAAGAATAACTATATTCCTAAAGTTGTACTTATGAAATTTGCATTCCTTAAAAAATAAATTTTTAAAAAACCATTCTCAGAAGAAAATATGCTAAGAGACAAACAGCATAGAAACAAGTAAAGTGGGACATTGAAAATTCAAAATGGAGAAAATAGTAGAGTATAACTATGGAATTCTTTGTTAGTACTTCTTATATCTTTCTTTTTTGGTTACTTTTCCTGTCTTTATAATCAATATCAAGTTCCTGTCATTTCAAAACAGCTTGTTATAACCAAAAGACATTTTAAAACCCTCATCATAATCCCAAAGTAAAAATCTACAGTAGACTTGCTAAAAACTAACATTCAATGAATAAACACACACTAGTGAAAGTCACTTAATCAGAAAGGAGCATTGTAAGAGATGGAGAAAGAAGGAAAGAAACAACAGTAAAACTAGAAAACAGGCATCAAAATGGTAGTAGTAAGATCTAACTATTAATACACATGGATTAAATTCCCCAATTAAGAGAGACAGAATGTGGAGAGGGGCAGTGTTGTGGCATGTGGCAGAGCAAATTAAGCTGCCATCAGCGATGCCAGAATCCTGCAAGAGTGATGGTTGGAGTTTCAGGAATAATGTTGTTGATATTTTGAGAGAGATGAACATGTTAACAATATTAATTCATCCAATCCAGGAACATGGGAGGTCATTCCATTTTTCATGTATCCTCTTCATTTTTTGTGTGTCTTCTTCATCAGCTATAGCTGATGATTAAAAATTAAAATATGTGAACTTACAAGATAAATTGTATTAACAACAAAGATAAAATAATCAAAACTAGATTTTTCCTACTTATTTAAGTATTGATAGTATCTATATTCTCCGAATTATTTACTTTTTTCTGTATCTGAATTATGGAAATGTTATAGAATGGTACCCAACTTCACATCTCCTCTCAGGCATATATTCAGTGGCTTTACACTGCTATGTTAAAACAGGCCACAGAAAGGATATTCACTCCACAAAATGGAAATCGGGGTTTGATTTATTGTTATAAGGGACGGGTGTGAAATGTTAATAACGCAGATTAATGTTAAATGTGCTTTGTGTCTGGAGCCATTGCATTGTGAATAGAAGAGCACACAAATTTGAAGAACTATTCTCTTCATATTTGAAAACTGTTCAGTTCATCAAAGAAGTCATTGGAGTCCTTGATGAATTAGTGAATTTCTGATATACATCATCATTGTTTGAGTTTACTTTTATTCATGAAGGTGAACAGATTAAAACACAAATTGGTCTGAACTATAGTTGGAGAGATCCTTGTCAAGTATTTACCAGTGTAGAATTGGCTAAAGTCATTATTACCCCCACCCAAACACACCGAATGACCTGACCTCCCTGCACTAAGCAGTAGATTCAGAGCAATGACCAACGCAAGTGACATAAGAAGGGATGGAGAGAAGAAATAGGTCATAAGGTCTTGAAGCAGGGAGTGGGGGATGGATAGGAGAAGTGTGGAAGACAGGAGCCATTTCCATGAGTGCTCATGTATGAGAATATATATTAATACTTATTTTGAATATGTGTACATAGTCTATGCATGGCCAAAAATATGCATTTGCATATGAATACACACAAGTATATATTTGAGGATATAAATACAATAGTTATAATGGATTTTATTTATTGCTTCTTAAAAGTTTACATGGACATAGTAATATGTAAATAAATGTAATGAATTTTATTTATTGATTTTAAACAGTTTCATGGACATTGTAGTATTTACATTCAGTTAGTGTTCAAGAATTTTCAAAAACACTGGTTAGATTTTCTACACTGCTTTTTACTAAAATGGTAAATACATTCTTCTCAATTTCTTACCATAGCCATAAAATGGGAATACTTTATATTATATGCTTTTTTTAAGGTTAGTTATTTTTATTTTTCATCTACTTGAAAAGCCGTGAGAGAGAGAGAGAGATCTCCCGCCCACTAATTCATTCTCCAAATACTTGCAACAGCCAAGGCTAGGCCAGGCCAAATCCAGGAACCCAGAACTCTATCCGGATCACAGGGGTCCAAGCACCTATTGCCTCTCAGGAAGCATTAGCAGGAAGCTGGATTGGAAGTAGGGTAGCCGGGATTCTAACTGGCACTCTGATATAGGTTGCAGGTGTCCCACAAGTGGTGGCTTAATCTGCTGTGCCACAGTGACCACCCTATACACTTTCTGAATAAGCATGAGTGTTATAAAAGCCAACTGCAGTTCTACTGCAATGCCTGGTACATAGTGGTACTCTAAGTTTATGCATACTCAAGTATTTATTGAGTAATTATATGTCAGATGCTGTACTGGGCAATTAGGATTCAGAAAGAATTGAAAAGGCCGGTGCTGTGGTGTAGCAGGTGAAGCTGCCACCTGCGGTGCCGGCATCCCATATGGGCACCCGTTAGAGTCCTGGCTGCTCCACTTCTGATTCAGCTCTCTGCTATTGCTTGGGAAAGCAGTGCAAGATGGCCCAAGTCCTTGGATCCCTGCACCTGCATGGGAGACGTGGAGGAAGCTCCTGGATCCTTGCTTCTGAACGGCACAGCTCTGGCCATTGCGATCAATTGGGGAGTGAACCAGAGGATGGAAGACCTCTCTCTCTCTCTGCCTCTCCTTCTCTCTCTCTCTGTAACTCTGCCTTTCAAATAAATAAATAAATCTATTTTTAAAAAAAGGGCCTTTGACCTCAAAAATCTTACATAAGTCAGACTTAAATATAATTTATAATCTTATATTTGACATCTGTTCCTTGTGTGCATCACGCTGTCTCTGGCTTCTAATTTCTGGTATCTATGATTTCTACTCTATGGAAACTCTATTCCACTTTTCACCTGGTGAAATACATAATAGTATTTAATAAATAAATAAATAGAATAAATAGGTGAATACATATAAATACATATTCTCTATGCCTCAATGACATGTCTCTTTCTTTGAGAAGGTATAGCTTTCCCCTATCTTAATGTAAATTGTCAGGGTATCTCGAATTCCCCCATCACTGTAAGTACCTACCACAGTTTATTGTATTTTCCTGGTTTGCTGTCTGTCTCCCCCAACACACTGTGAATCCCATAGGAACTTAGACCAGGTGTGCCTTGCTCATCATTTCCATATGGCAAAAACTGCTTCAGCACTTGACATACTAGTGTGAAGAAAGACTTATGACAGCTGGGGTGCTCAGTTCACAGAATGGGGATAAAATGCAGTTAGAAATAATATTGGCCGGCGCCGTGGCTCAACAGGCTAATCCTCCGCCTTGAGGCGCCGGCACCCTGGGTTCTAGTCCCGGTTGGGGCGCCGGATTCTATCCCGGTTGCCCCTCTTCCAGGCCAGCTCTCTGCTATGGCCCGGGAAGGCAGTGGAGGATGGCCCAAGTCCTTGGGCCCTGCACCCGCATGGGAGACCCGGAGAAGCACCTGGCTCCTGGCTTCGGATCAGCGTGATGCGCCGGCCACAGCGGCCATTGGAGGGTGAACCAACGGCAAAAAGGAAGACCTTTCTCTCTGTCTCTCTCTCTCTCTCTCTCTCTCTCTCTCTCACTATCCACTCTGCCTGTCAAAATAAATAAATAAATTAAAAAAAAAAAGAAATAATGCCTCCACATCAACTTCTTACTCACAAGTCACAGTCAGAGCTAGATGAACAGACATGACCAAATGGCTAAATTTACTGATGAAAGTTCTTTTATTAATATACCAGATAGTCCCAGATTTCATTTATCTCTGTAAAAGAAAACCGGAAATAGAATCTGGAAGGAATGGTTTTATGAAAGATTTCCCATTTCCTCTAAAGAGGTGCACAGAAAGTGATCAGTCTTCTTTTTATGCTTGACATTATTCTTTCTAGCTGTAATTTCCAGGATGCATATTGTAGATGAAAGCTTCCTAACTACTGGAGTTCTTTCCCAGAGACTTGACTTTGAGGATACAAGCATCAACCATCCACTTTGAATTTCTCAGGCCTGGAAGTGAAATCATCCAATAATGTGGCATTCCTTAAAAAGTCCCCAGAAAGGCAATATGTTAGCACTGGGACCATTTTCTATAGCATGAGCTGTGAGGACTAACCTGAGTTGCCCAATTGTAAGTCATGATAGCACGGAGCACCTACCAAATAAAAGAAGACCTTTCCTTCACTGTGAGGCTGTAGAAGAAATGAGGAAAATGGCACCGCCACCATTTCCTGACCACATGGCCCCAGGGTGGACGAAATTGCCAGGGGTCTTTGAATGCTTCTCCAACTTGCTGACCTGTTCTGTGACTAACACAGGGCACATTATTGGCCGTTTTCTGGTCTCTTTAGGTTCCCATATCTCTCACCCTAGAGAGAGGATACAACTAGATGACTATTATTATCATACTATTTTAGGTCCAAAGAAGTTTATTAACTGGTCCAAGGAGAGGGGACTCTTCTCTGTGCTCCTACAGTAGCTCCTATTCTTTCCTTAATCTTGCTGTATTCCAGGAAGACGATGGTGTCTCTCGTCCACCAGATGGAAGTGATAGGGGCCTGGGGACTGTTTTGCTCGCTACTCCATCCTGGCATGGAGAACAGTGGTGGGCACTCAGGAGGTATAAAATGGAATAAGGCTGGAGAAAGAGGAGGGTATGTAATGGGATGGGGTGTTTACATCTAGGGTGATGCCCTTGTTACCAGCTTGGATGAATGACAGAGCATGTCTGGGAGGACAGAGGTGACACACTGGCCACCAATAAGTTCATTAGGAAGAGAAAGGGCATACAATATTTCATGAATTTGTAATTCCTTATTCTTGCTATTTTGTTCCTAGATTGCTCTAAGTGTCCCAAAATTGGTGCTTAGGAGGATGCACATGAAAGTGTCTAAATCCTAGGGGCGGATGTTTAGCAGAACAACCATGGACATCCACAGCCCATATCAAAGCCTGCATTCAAGTCCCCATTCTGCTTCCGATTTTAGCTTCTTCTTGATGTGCACTCTGGAGGGCAGCAAGTGAAGGTTAAGTGCTTGGGTCCCTGCTACCCATGTGGGAGACCTGGATGGAGTTCTGGGCTCCTGGCTTCAGACTGGTCCAGCCCTGGTTGTTGTGAGCATCCAGGGAGGGAACCCGGAGAAGGAAGATCTCTTCCCTTCCTCCACCTTTCAAAACACACAAATAATTTTAAAAGTGCCTAAGTCCTAAAATTGTGTGCAATTATCACAATTGTTTTATTTATCAATGTTCTGATATAATAAGAGCAATAATCATAGCAAAGTTTTGAGCACCTGCTAGGTGTCAGCCACTATGCTGGGGTATTATAAACATTGGACTCTTGCATCCATACAATAAAAGTGAGGATGATTTTTTCTAAAAGATTTTATTTCTTTGGAAGGCAAAGTTATGGGAAGAGAAGGAGAGGGAGAGAGGGAGAGAAGGAGAGAGAGAGAGAGAGAGAGAGAGAGAGAGAGAGAGAGAGAGAGAATGAATCTTTCATCCACTGGTTCATTTCCCAAATGGTCAAAATGGTCAGGGCTGGGCCAGGCTGAAACCAGGAGCCAGGATCTTCTTTTGGGTCTCCCATGTGGGTGAAGGAGTCCAAATACCTGGGCCATCCTCCACTGCTTTCCCAGGCACATTAGCAGGGAGCTACATAAGACGTGGAGTAGCTGGGGCAATTTGAGATTTCAGTCCAAGCCAAATGCCAAGATTTTGTTCTTTCTTCCAAATTCGAGATGCCTAAATCATGGCACCCAGACCACTGTCAGCACGCAGAACTAATGGTGCATGGACAAACATTTCACACACAATTTTTCTTAAGATTTATTTATTTTTTTGAAAGTCAGAGTTACATAGAGAGAGGAGAGTCAGAGAGAGAGAGAGAGAGAGGTCTTCCATCTGCTGGTTCACTCCCCGCTTGGCTGCAATGGGCGGAGTTGCGTCGATCCAAAGCCAGGAGCCAGGAGCTTCCTCTGGGTCTTCCCATGTGGGTGCAGGGGCCCAAGGAATTGGGCCCTCTTCTACTGCTTTCCCAGGCCATAGCAGAGCACTGGATCAGAAGTGGAGCAGCCAGGACTGGAACTGGCGCCCATATGGGATGCCGGCCCTGCAGGCGGCGGCTTTACCCACTATACCACAGTGCCGGCCCCCACACACAATTGTAAAGTGTAATATATATCTTTATGCAATAGAAAATAGGTAATATATTAGCCAACATAGAGGCAGTCTTTTTTTTATTTTTTATTTTTGACAGGCAGAGTGGACAGTGAGAGAGAGACAGAGAGAAAGGTCTTCCTTTTTGCCGTTGGTTCACCCTCCAATGGCCGCCGCGGCCGGCGCGCTGCAGCGGGCGCACCGCGCTGATCCGATGGCAGGAGCCAGGTGCTTCTCCGGGTCTCCCATGCGGGTGCAGGGCCCAAGTACTTGGGCCATCCTCCACTGCACTCCCTGGCCACAGCAGAGAGCTGGCCTGGAAGAACGGCAACCGGGACAGAATCTGGTGCCCCTACCAGGACTAGAACCCGGTGTGCCAGTGCCGCTTGGCGGAGGATTAGCCTATTGAGCCGTGGCGCCGGCTCATAGAGGCAGTCTTTAGAGATGAGGGACAAACACTGCCATCATACAATCTGTGGCAAAACCCTTCAGGTTACCATAAACAGCTCTTCCTTTCACCCAGGATTCCCTACTGAGTCTAAAGTGCTTATTGCTTTCTCTCTCTCTCTCTCTCTCTCTCTCTCACACACACACACACACACACACATACCTCTCTCCCCCTTCCTCTCCCCCTCTCTCTCTCCCTCTAACTCTCCATTTTCAGACATCATAAGGGTCATCCCCTCGCTCAGTAGTGTCAGGTTCTAGCCCCATCTCCCATGTCATCTCACCAACACACCAGTCCCTTATGTACATTCTCACATGTGCAATACAGCATAGGATCCATAAATTGTTAGATGAGTTTAGAATGCTATCTGAAATTATGGAACATGGGTTTTTAACCAAAGACATCCATAAATGGCTGGAATATGGACTAGAGAAGCAAAAAATTGATATTCACTTTGAAAGCAAAGTCCTCCTTAGAATGAGAATAAGAAGTTTACTGATACACTATTCATTGTATAGAAATAGTGATATGGTGGCGGCATGAAGTCTTGAGTCATTCCCCCACTTTCTCTCTGTCCTTACTCCCTCCCTCTCTAGCTTCAATCCATGCCATTGCATGTTACATAGGTCTAATTCTGAAGTACAATCTGTATTTTCTCACCACCAGTATAACTGAGCCATCTGGGGGCATACACATATACACATGGTTATGTTCTCAGTCTCACTCTCTCCCATTGTTACCTCCACTCCACCCCTAAGTGGACAAGGACTGGAGTAAGCTATTACAAAGACACAAGCAGGAAGCCTGAGGAGTAGAGGAACATGTTGGAGAAAACGGTTTGTAAATCCCTTCCCTCTGGTCCCGGGTAGAGGGAGACTGCAAACCCAGAGGTAGAGATTAAAGGGTGAGAACTTGTCTGTGTGATGTCACAGCCATGTTATTTCAAAAGGATACAGGGAAACACACACCTCCCTAATGGAACCATTTTAATTGGTCCAATATAGAAATCAAGTTCAACAAATATCTTATGCACATCCGATGAGACAAATGTAAAGAGGAGAGGTAGACAGCAAGAAAAAGACACATGGAAAGCATATCCAGAAACTTCCATCCACACAGTACAACCCTGAGGGCATTTATTGGTATTTTGCTCCTTTGAAATAACTACCATAGGGAAAAGTTGGAAGTGGGGTGGGGGTGAGCAGCTGAACATCTCTCCGAGGATATTGGTTAAAGAAGTTAGGGAAGATCCATGTTTTCTAATTTTATGAATCCATTAAATGATGTTAATGTTGATATGTATCACTCAACATCAAGATATACCCTTTAGTACCTACGGATCTATTAAAAGTCTGGGTATCAAGAAATTTCAAATAAATTCATATTGATTTTGTAATATACATCATAAATATACATTTCTGCTATTAAGTATTTCCGATGTTTCTGAACACCTCCCCCAATATACAAGATGGGAATGTGAAAAGACTGAAGAGGTCCCACAGAGCACAGACCCCTTTCTCAGTCCTGTCTCAACAAACCCCTTCCAGAGGCAGGTTCTACAAACACAGCAGAGCAAAACCCTACCAATGCTTCCAAGTCACGAGCAATGCAGTGAGGACGAATTTGGACCAGGCAGGCTGAAGCCAGAGCGGGTCTCCAGGTGGTGGCCATGGTGGAGCCCTCCTAGAACACTCGCCCTAATCGGTGCACAGGCGACTAAGTCAATGTTTATTGGGGGGGAGGAGGGAATGGGGGCAGCGGCCGTGTTTACCAGGTGCGAGAGTGCAACACAGATCCACTGGGAGCAGCACAAACACGTATCACACGTGGGAAGGATCTGAAAAGCTTGTGAGAATGGTGTGCACGACGTAAGACAGAGGGGCACAAAAGATTATACCTCTAACAGCAGACACAGCATTCGCTTGGTGGAGCGCAAGGCCATCGAGGTGCATGGACAAGTGTGCGTACATCTGTGATTCTGGACGGGTGCGGGCACAGCCAAGGCAACCGCACGTGCGGTAGTGCTAGGGGCGCTTGCGTGCACACCACAGGGGGAAGTGCAGATAGAGACCTCTTCCACGGGGACCCTTGCGTTTAGGTGGTGTGTGTTTGTGTGTGTGTGTGTGAGAGAGAGAGAGAGAGAGAGAAAGTGTTTACAGACCCTGGGCAGGGGGGCAGGTGTGCTTCCTGGAGGGGCGCCCCAGCTCCTGTGAGGCGTGGTCACTGATCCGGATGGGGGCACAGGCAGGGGCTCCCTGCGGGGACGCGCTCCTGGGGCTCTGCAGCTCCTCAGCCGCCTCCTCCAGCCTGGCGCCGCCTTCCGACCGCAGGACGACCACGCTGCGCACGGTGCCCGTGCCCGTGCCCAGGCAGTGCGGGGCGACGTCGTACAGCCGCGGGTCGGGGACGGAGGCGTGGGAGCTCTGCACGCCGCACCTGCTGCAGAAGCAGCAGCGCAGCGCCGGGTGCTCGCCGCCCACGCAGCTGCCCCAGCACTTGGCGCCCCGCAGCAGCGGGAAGCGCGCGGCGGGCGGGCGGGCAGAGGAAGTGGCGGTGCTGCTGCTTCTTGCACAGCCGGCAGCCGCACTGCAGCACGCTCAGGTCTGCGGGATCCCAGGCCGCAAAGCGCACGCCGCCGCCCTGGCAGCCCCAGATGTCTGCCACCAGGCCCGGGAACTCCGAGTTGTGCAGCAGCAACTTGGCGGCGGCCTCGCAGCTGAGCCCCGCAGCTTGCGGGACGCCTCCCGGCGCTCCCACTGCGCGCCCGGCTCCAGCTCTCAGAGCGCAGGGGCGGGGGCCGAGGTCACGCGGATCCGCGGGTCTTGGGGGCATGGGTCCCGCTGCCCCCGCCGCGCCCGCTGCAGCCAAAACTTCCGCCCCGACCTCCAGCGCCACCTGCAGGCGGAAAGCCGAGGCCTCGCCTCCGCGGGGCCCCCCAGAGGCGGGCCCCGCGGGCGGCTGGAGCCCAGTACCGGGATGGCTGCCCAGGATGTGGGGGGGCTCTCCCAGCCGCCTATGCCTCTGCCTATGAGTGGCCGCTCCGTTCCTTACTTTGGCCGCCTGCCAAGCGGAGCACCGCCGCCGCCACTTGCCAGTCGCTCCCAGAGCAGACGCGGCGTCCTCTCCAGCACCATTGGACACTTGTTGAACGTGAGGTCAAGACACCCTTCCCAGACCCTGCTGCACAGCGTCCGCAGGCCTCAGATTCTGGCTGAGCCTGTCAGCTTCCGCTCTCCTAAATGTCATTTTCTGCTGCTCATTCACATCAGCGGCCACCTGAAAATACCATAACCCTGAAAACGCTGCAGAGCTTTTAGTTATATGGTCGTTGATAAGACAGTTCAAAGTAAGCATTGTTTTCCTGCCATGGGACAGACAGGTGAAGCCTTGCTCGGGTGCGAGCGTGCAGTGTGTGAGCAGTTGTAGCAAAATTGGGGTAGTAAAGATGACGGCCTACAGGAATATGTTACTTTAGGACCCCGACCAAAGGAACGGAATGTCAGCTTCAATGCAGGCCAAAGAGCCACATGTTTGAAATCATTTAGGACAAGAAGTAAAAAGAATACACTTACGTATTGGACTGCATCAAGAGCAGATAAGCCGGCACCGTGGCTCACTAGGCTAATCCTCCACCTGCGGTGCCGGCACCCTGGGTTCTAGTCCCGATTGGGGCGCCGGATTCTGTCTCGGTTGCTCCTCTTCCAGTCCAGCTCTCTGCTGTGGCCCCGGAGGGCAGTGGAGGATGGCTCAAGTGCTTGGACTTCTGCACCTGCATGGGAGACCAGGAGGAAGCGCCTGGCTCCTGGCTTCCTATTGGCGCAGCGCACAGGCCGCAGCAGCCATTTAGGGAGTGAACCAACGGAAGGAAGACCTTTCTCTCTCTCTCACTGTCTAACTCTGCCTATCAGAAAAAAAAGAGCAGATAAACAGCTGTAGTAGCCATGAATTATGAAGCTGAAACTTTCTTGGAGATGGTGTAACGGATCATTGAGTGGAACAGGGGAAAGACCCCATAAATGAGCGTGGATCCTTCACCCTAAGGTGTAATCAACACCTGGGAAAACAGTCGAGAGTCTTCCATAATGCCAAGTAGTGCCCTCTGCACACAGCCTGTAAGTAGAGACGTACAAACCCAGCCACAGTCTAAATGCAATCAACCTTATCATTTCAACATATGTGTGTATATTTACGTGCATATATTTTATGTATGTTTCATAAGCCTGTTAAGGAAGATACAAAATGGATGGCACCCCACAGCAGGGGTGCCATTTCATCTTTCAATGTTTCAGCGTCCATGTTCTTGGAGTAAAAACATCATTTCTTGTATTAGCATACCTACAGATCAATCGTTTCCTAACATCATTTAACTCCCAGCATATATTTTTTATTTTTGATAAAGATTTATTTACTTATTTGAAAGTCACTGTTACACACAGAAAGGAGAGGCAGAGGGAGAGAGAGACAGAGAGACAGAGACAGAGAAAGAGGTCTTCCATCCTCTGGTTCACTCCCCAATTGGCTGCAATGGCCAGAGCTGTGCCGATCCAAAGCCAGGAGCTAGGAGCTTCCGCTGGAGCTCCCACGTGGGTGCAGGGACCCTAGGACTTGGGCCATCTTCCACTGCTTTCCCAGGACATAACAGAGAGCTGGATCAGAAGTGGAACAGCTGGGACTCGAACCAGCGCCCATATGGGATGCCAGCCCTGCAGGCGGCAGCTTTACCCACAACACCACAGCGCCGGCACCATAGCATATATTTAAATTTCCCAAAGTGCTTCCTAAATGAATTCCATAAAAAGATGCCCTCCACAACACAAAATCTAATAAAAATTCATTCATGAACTGTTTTTTATTCTTTTTAATCTAGAACCATCTCACCAACATTTTTTTCTCTTGAGGTTGATTTTGTTGAATACGCTGCATCATTTAACTTGATTTTTGTCTGATTGCTATTTTGTGGTGTCATTAAATTATTCTTCTATCTAACATTTCTTATACAACTAAAAGGTCTGAAGGCTTGATTAGATCAAATATCCCATTTTGACAAGTATGCTTCACAGGCAATGTCACATATTTTATATTGCATCACGTTAGAGGCTCATGATATTAAGTCAAACTAGTAGTAATGATGCCAGATATTATCTCTTCTTCATTAGTGTGGTGATTGCCTGATTGGCATTGTAAAAGTATGTTCTTCCTTTTGCAATAGGCAAATAATATAAATGGGTGGTCTTTTTAACACCACGTTCCTTCCCAACCTTTTGGTCTGATGGTTTAAGAACATTTTGATCATCTTTGAATCAACTATCTTGTTAACTTAGAAAATGATGGTTTTCTAATTCTAAATTTCCTTCTACTTTTTTTTTTTTGACAGGCAGAGTGGATAGTGAGAGAGAGGGAGACAGAGAGAAAGGTCTTCCTTTTTGCCGTTGGTTCACCCTCCAATGGCCGCTGTGGCCGGCGCATCACGCTGATCCGAAGCCAGGAGCTAGGTGCTTCTCCTGGTCTCCCATGCGGGTGCAGGGCCCAAGCACTTGGGCCATCCTCCACTGCCTTCCCGGGCCATAGCAGAGAGCTGGCCTGGAAGAGGGGCAACCGGGATAGAATCCGGTGCCCTGACCGGGACTAGAACCCAGGGTGCCGGCACCGCAAGGCAGAGGATTAGCCTGTTAAGCCACGGCGCCGGCCACCTTCTACTTTCTTGAAGAAGCATTCATCCCCACACCTGAACTTTCTCTTACCAACTGTGGGTACACTATAGTGTCTCCCTAAAAGGCAAGATATACGCTTAATTCTGTACCTTCAATGATCAGTTTTCTGAGTAAATGAATGGAGAATTAGAAATCTCCAATTAAGAAAAATTAGTCTCACTTTTTTCCCCTCTCTTCCTGAATATCATTTTGAACTCATGGATTTTTATTCATTCAATAATGTACGGCCAACTAAGTAATTTTTTAAAGTTCACATTGTCCCAACTTTGACCCATAAAAGCCCTTTCAAGCTGCCTTTTGCATTTTCCACTAATTCTGAGTACTTCTTTATTTTCTAGGACTATTGAATGCCCTAGCCTCTCCTTATTCTTTCACTATCCCTGCCATGAAAATGCACTGTTCTCCAAAGGACTCTAATTTCTTTGAGTAGAGCATGGTATTTGGAATCACACCTGAGAACATCATGACTTATTTTTCAGTTGAAATTTTTATTGAGATAATTCTATACTTGCATGCTTTTGAAGGAAATAATCCAGAGAAATTCCTTTACCCAGTTTCCTTCAATGGCAAGATTCTGCAAAACTATAGTATGACAACTAGGATATTTTTGTTGATACTATCCACTAATCTTATTCAGAAATCCTCAGTTTCATGCATACTCATCTGTCCGTGTGTGTATGTGTGTGTGTGTGTATGTTGTGTTAAGTTCTGTGTTATTATAGTAGTTCACATGTATAGGTTCATGTCCAATCATCATAATCACTAATAACTGGCACCACAAATCTGTCCAATGTTTCTAATATTTTGTCATTTACAAAACTTTATATAAGCAT